>NC_139482.1:30291194-30919194 GCF_008360975.1 Lichenostomus cassidix
GTTTATAATTCTAAGTCAAGTTAGTAATTTTCAATAGTGTACCACATAAAATAAATTTAGTGTTGTACCTCAGCAGTTTCAGGATTTCAAAAAATGAGCACAATGTCTCTTGTCAAGTGGCATCCATATATATTTTTGAGGCTGATAAATATAAGCATGGAAATAGAAATGCATTCTTAACATAGAAATAAGATTCAGTTAGAATCCTATCCATCTTTTTTAAAATAAAATATTTGGGAAAACTCGCATGGGACTTCAATCATTTGGAAACCTGACTAGGCTTTGAATAAGTTCTTCCCTATTTTCTGTAAATAGTGGAAAAGATATTTCTCAGCACATCAGCTGCCTCTAATTACAGACTATGACACAAGAAAATAAGATAATGATGGAGACTGTCAGCCATAACACTTTCTGGTGAGCCACTACTATCATTTTTTCTCCAAAATATGACTGACATCTTTCCTTTAACCCTCCCACCCCTTACTCTTTATGTATATTGGCATGATGGCCCTGCAACTATGCGCAGCACCATGTTTTTGTTGCTAAGCACTAGGAGAGAGTGAGCCATGGGAATCTTTAGCTATAATTTGTACTGAATTCTTTGAGGCTTTCCTTCAGCAAAAACAAGCAGTGGAACTTTTAACTCATTCACTGGCGTTATTGATGAAGCTGTGTTTGCCTTTTGGCACGTTTGAAGACCGCTGTCTGCTGAGTGATGGCTAAACAACAGATTCAGTAGACAGTTATTTATAAAGGCTTGAATATAGTGAATAATATTCACCACTATGAAAACCAGGCACACTTCTGATGTCTTCAGGGAATGGCATGCACTTTATCTCAAGTGAACTCGATCCTGAATCTTCAAAGTACCATTGTAAATCAAAACTCTTCTAATTATATTTGATTGAAAAATTAGCATGGAACTTATATTTATGAATAGTGATTTGACCAGAAGTCCATGGGGATGATGGAGGTGCCAAGTTCTTCTAGATAGCATGCTGACTGTAGACTGGATTTCTGTCATCCCATACAAAATTCTGGTACCTTAAATTTTGCTTTAGTATGACAATGAAGGCATCTATTTTATTATATTATGTGTCCTTCATTATGTATGTTCTTCTTGCCTCACAAACTTTTATCTCTTTCCCTTCCTTCCTTCCTTCCTTCCTTCCTTCCTTCCTTCCTTCCTTCCTTCCTTCCTTCCTTCCTTCCATTCTTTCTTGTCAGCATTTACTCAACATTTAATTCAATTTAATGAAATGAAAACACTAAAATAATCAATAAAAACATTAACAAATTGAAAGTGAAACTCAGGAACTGATGATCCAACTTCTCATTTTGCCATTTCTGTCAGGTCTGCCTCCAGGCCCAGATGATAATTTACCATCTGTCAATTCTTACATGGAAGCTTTTCTTTGCAACCCTGAAGTACAGACACTGTTTCCTTTCTTCTTTTTATTTTTTACTCCATTCTTTATCAGGAAAAAAAAATATCAATGATTAATATAATTTCAGGTAGACTACATATTAAAGCCGATATTTGAGGGTAATAATGTACTGATTGATAATGGTACATCTTTACATGGAGTGTGCTACATTTTTGAAGAGCTGGATGGGTTAATAGCAATTGCAACTCTCTGAAGTAAATGGCTGAAATTTTGTGTAGTACACATTCAGGAAGAAAAGAATAAACAATGCAGGGTCAATTTTTCCATGTACAAATATTTTTATACAAATTAGAGTTATAAGAACAATCTCCCAAATATTCACCCACTGCTTCACTATAATGCATAATGCAAAAATTTCAGTCCATTTACTTTTAATCATTATTACTCTTTAGAAGGTTCTAAGTGTGAACTTACTGGTTATGAGTTTGATGGAGAGGACAGAATGTATTAAGGATGCAGTTTCATCTTTGTCTGCTTCACATCTTTCAAGCGTTTTTGTCTTCCTGCTAGAACTGAGAGGTAAAATTCCCCAAACTGGGCTATTCTACAGGGTAGATAATAATGTCCATAGGCTAGATGGAAAAGGGAACTTAGATCCACCAAATATTTGCCTGAATAAGCATATCTTCATGTTAACAAGGTTACAAAATATTTTCTCTAAAGCAAAAGCAGAAGTAGTTTGAGACTTATTTTTTGCAAGATAAATTATAGATTGTTAGCAAAATCCACAAATTTTTAATTCTGTTTTACTTCAGCATAGGTTTTTTTCATTTCTGGAGAAGACAAGATTGCTACACTTTTCCATATCAGCCTCTCAAAAATTTGAGAACATCATAGTGCATTTTGGTTTTTTTTTTCATTTGCCTCTGTAGACTGGACTCTTCCCAACTAATTGGTGTATGACATTCAATTTTTTTTTCTAGAACCACAAATGAACAGAATGAATCTCTCACTTTCTCATGTATTGTCAAGCATAGGGTCTTTAAGATAACTAGTATGCATTTTGAACCCCAAGAGACAATATCAATGTTTAGCTGATTTTACCAGGAAATCCAGGTTATGCCATTTTAGAGAAGACAGTCTTAAAGAATTTGTATGCTGGCTGCACTGGCAGAAAGTCTGAGTAGTGAATGAGCCCCGTGGTGACTTGCACTGTAGAAGACACAAAATAGATATCCACTGGCATATGTACTAGATCATCTCCTTTTGACTGGAATACACACTATGGAAATCAGACACTCCCTGCTCCACGGATAGTAGCTGTTCTTTCAGCATCTCTGAGGCAGCTGTGTGCTGTCCCATGGCTGTGTCTGCCCCTATCATGCCATGTCCTTGCACTTCACAGACAGCAAAAAGCATACAGGGAGATCCCATTTGCTCTGAGAGGGGAAGAATATACACATGCATCCTGAATTAAGCCATGAGATTCCTGTAATTTCCAGAACTGACATCTACAAACTACCTATTTTTCAGTATTTCAAGACTGGCCTTCTGTAATTTGAAATTTTTGCCTAAAACCCAACTGGCTTAATAGTATCTTTTGCTACACTAATGCTGTTCTTCTCCTCTTGGCTCTTCTCTTTTGTTGTATTTATGTTAGGTCTTGCCCCCATAACATCCTTCAGGAAAGCTAGCCTAAGTTCATATTTCATTCAAGTGGATTGTTTAATTTGAATTAAATACCAGTGTAGACATGGTGTAGCTTATGTCATTTCTTACTCACATGAACTTTCCTGAGTGGCCCTATTTTGTTCTCTCTTTATAAATGTTTTATTAAGGCTTACCACACCTGTATCATTCTTCAGTTCTTATACCTACACATTCAAAATGTTCTACAGTGCATTTGTTTGGGGTTTTCCCCCCCCTCCTTCTTTATCTTTCTCTCTTTTATTACTTTTTCTAGTAGTTCTGGCACTCTTTGAAAACATGCCTTCCAGGAAGGGGTACATTTTCCCCCTTCCTGGCAATTCACATGAAGCTCTCTAACTCTGGACTTTCCCCAGGACTCTGTGTGTGATTGAATGCCCCAGGAAAGGTCTTCCAATTTATATGTACTTAATCAACTTTCTGCTACCCAGTGCTTCCTGCTCATTGCATCAGCTGGATTTTTACTGCCTTCTCTGTAAAAGCTTTTTCTTGGACATTCTGCTGTATGTAAGTATTGTGTTTTTCTCCATATCAGGTTCTAGCTGTTTGACTTTAACAGGACCATATTCTCCACTGATATAAAGTAATTGGTTACACTTGAATTCCTTTGTATCAAGAAAACTTTTAACCCTTTTCTACTTCTCGTGAGGAAGGATGCTTTGCTGTGTTAAACAAGCCTTACTGCTTTCTCTGTTGTCTTATGCTGTACTCAAAACATTTATAGCTTTCTATTTTTCAGTACAAGGTTAAAACTTTTGGACTGTAAGTCATTATTATTAAAGAACTACAAGCTTATCCTTTAGCTCAATAGACTGAGATAATAAAGTGGGTGCTAGGTAGCTAACAAAAATACCTAAGTACTTTATAATGAATTTTTATTCACTTCATAGAATCATAGAATATCCTGAGTTGGAAAGGACCCACAAGGATTATTGAGTCCCTCTTGGCTGCCAGGGTACAGCTGCTTCATGGGTTTGAGATGCTCCAACAAACCTCAGTAAGGCCAAAAGAGCTGTGTGCTTTTTTGCTTCCTTATAAAATTGAAACTTTATAAAGTCTAATTCTTGGTCCTTGGCACACAGTTGTTGATTGCACTTACATTAAAGGAGATTTCCTTGTCTTAAATCAAAGCATTTCATGTAACTCTTATCTTCCCCAAGCTGGTGAGTACATTATGTTAAGGATATATTACCCACTCTACTATGTGGTAAATTTGAGAAAACTTCTAATTAAAAAAATTTAGGGAGGAAGTGAATTTGGGATGCCCCACACCTGTTTACTGGCTGTTACCTTGGGATGTCCCTTTGTCTCATGTGACTAGGTACCACATAAGGAGTGAGGATCTCCTGTTTGGTTGTTGCAGACATAACAGTAGTGGTCTGACTGCTTAAAATAAACCTGGATTTGAGGTTTACTTCCTGTGTCCTCTTTTTGAAGTAACTTTGATGAAATTGCACTGAAGAGTGTGGGCATAGGTGAAGTTACAGGATGAAAGTGTCACCTGAAGGAGCCTTGTGAGCCATTCCCAGGGAAAGGCCCAACCAGCATGGTCCTGTATTTTCTACAGACTATTATAATTAATTTTAGTGGGATAATAATCATGTAATTTTTCACCTTGCTACATGTTTGATGTAATATTTTTGTAAATGGTAGATAGACATGAGGGATGAAACAAAAAAAAAAAGGTATGAAACTTGCACTTTTAAAAGATGTCATGTTTAGTGTCATGTTAATTAAATTTAGTACTTATTGAAATCAGTTACATCTTGGGCATCTGATCCAGTAGGATTTGCATTTATTCCTGTATTCTTATTATACATCTGTTGACATACATCATGACTAATTCTGAAGGGTGAGAAAATGAAAAAAATAAATGGACTGTAAGTTATATAGGAAACTCATAAATTTATTAGGGATGGACCTGGAGAAAGTTGCCACCTTTCTACTTCATAGAATAGAATCCTAGAATGGTTTGGGTTGCAAGAGACCTTAAAGACCACCTTATTCCATTTCCCCTGCCATGGTCTTATTACTTCATTAAGCCAGCTTGTCTTCCTCTGCCTTCAGTATCTTCTCTCTTTTTAATCTAGTCTATCTATTTATTTTATCTATATTATTTTACTGAAGGGAAGGCACAAAGGAGCACACTGATCCCCAAATGCTACAAATATGAAATATTCAGAATGGAGTCTTAGCCAGAAGAGGTAAAGAAATTCAGAGATACTATTTTTTCAATCTTAGTCCCCTTCCTTGATCTCCTCTCAACATTGTTCTTGCATCTTTCTTCCCAAACCACCCTTATCTTGGGTCCCTTGTGAAAATGAATTAAGATATGACTTTCTGATGGGGAAATTCCTGGATGTCAATTTACCTGTACAATCTGATAACTTACCAAAATCAGCATAGGAAACATGTCTGTGCTTCTGGTCTAATTAACTCATATCTGTAAGATAAATATTACTTATTGCTCAGTGCTAAATGGTCATGTAACCAAAGCCTCTATCATAATTCTGAGACACAAGGGATAAAGATAAGGATGCAGTGTAAAGTAGATCAGAGAGAGAAATAGGGCTAGTCTTTTTGCATCCCAGACCAATTCCAACAGTGCATTTTCATGATCTAAACATGTAAGTAAAAAAAGAAGAGTTTGTACAACGAAGGTGCTGTACATCCATCAGTGAAACTAAAAATAAAGAATCCATTTTTGGACTGAAGATCTAATCTGGGAGTCTGGCTAAGAGTAGTTAGTGCTGAGTTTTCCAAACAGCAAGACAGGCATTAAGAAATAGGTGACGCTTTTATTTTGTGTTTGGTGATGAGAAGAATTCATTCCAGGGCAAGTCTTGGGCAATATGGTGGCTTTACCCAGCTCCATATTATTCCAGTGTTTGTCTCTTCCATTTCCTCTGAATTATTTAGATAAATTTTTGCTATATCTGACTTATGTTTTACCTAAAATAATTAGACAAAAGCACCACAGAGAGGTGTGATGGGGATGAATGATAGTATGGAACTTTGAAAATCAGAGTCAGTCAGCAGATATCTATTTATAGACATGCATCAAGTATAAATTAGGTTCTGCTTGAATTGAAGTAGGAATAGTTTAGTTTTGTGGTTTTTTTTTTCTTTCAGCTCTAGTTGAAATAAGATCACATGCTTTATGTCCAAAATAAGAATGTCCAGGGCTGTGTAAAAATAAGATATATTATTTCATATAGTGTGATTTCTTTACGCCCTCCCCCAGGCTAAAATATGGTACGTTACAAAAGAAATGCTCTAACAGTTTTGGCAAGCGAGCCATGGCAAGCGACGTGAGTTACAGAGTAGTTGGCAGAACTGTCGGCTTCAGAGGTAGTTAAGCTCAGTGTGAGATGTTTATTACAGACTGCAGACAGTGATCTGATCCAGCTGAATTAGAAGCTGATAGCAGTGCTTGCTTCACCTCTTTATTTGTTGACGTGTGTTTGTAAATATTCAAAGCTTTGAACAGTAGGGACAGTAAATTTTCTTCCACTTTGTTGATTCTACATTTTTACCATTATCTTTAAGCAATGAGATATTTTTTACCATTAAATTATTAACTTAAAATGATCCCTCCTTGACATTATTCTGATTTGTTTTGCAAACCTAAAGTTTCTGTACTGGTATTATGTAGGAGGTCCTGGTTTGGTACTGTAAATACATTTGTTTCAGTTCTTCCTTCCTCCTCTACCTGCTCCAGCCAACTGAATAAAAATATAGCATATTAAGTAGTTTGATGTGCTAAAGCAACTCCTTACTATTCCTTTGGTCAATGAAAAGTTGAGATCTAGTCAGTTGTCCCATGAAACCACTGTCCCATGCTGTCTCTAATGATGGATGAAAACGAAGAAGACCAACAGTTTGGTCCCGTTGACAATTTGGGCTCAGGGTTACATATTTATTGAAAGCTCTTCCAATATTCACAGGATCATGGAATAGTTTGGGTTGGAAGGGACATTTAAAGGTCATCTAGTCCAAATCCTCTGCAAGGAGCAGGGATATCTTCAACTACATTGGGATTTTCAGAGCCCCATCCAACCTGACCTTGAGGGTTTCCAGGGTGCAGGATTTTCACAACAAGGTATAATGTATTTCTTCACTGCTCCACAGTTACCATCACTACAATAAAGAGGAATTTTCATTGTTTGAGTTGCTTTTGATTAAATAAACCAAAAGCAAAGCCAAAGACAGACTTTGCCTGGACTATAAATAAATAAAAACAATTACTCTAACAGGAATGAGGTTGGAGATTAAATTTAGAATTACTTGCTGCCTGCAGCTGTCTGTCTTGCTCCATCTAGACAGATGTTGCTGCTTTTGAGACAAGAATGTGAATCAGCTCTTGGACCCCTGCAATTGCCAGTCTGCCTTCAACTGCAGTTTATCTTTATATGCTGGCTTAGAAATTCACAGTGGTTCAAAAGCAGAATCACAAGAAGAGCAGCTGCTCTTTATTCATTGACAGCCATGTTCATCCGACAGGTAAGGGGAACAGCAGGAGAGCTTTAGTTGCGTCACTTTAGTTGCATGACTCTATTCTGTGCATTGCACAGTGAGGGAGTTGACCCTGCTGTGACTAAGGTAAGTTATACAGCTCTAATGCAAATCTCATTTGCAGTGTTTTTTTGATTTGATGGTGACTCTACAGAATGGAGGACTGTAGGTTGTATGCTCAGGAGGGAAGCATAGGCCCAGTGCTGACTATGGTGAAATAGTGTTATAAATAATACAATTTTCCCCATTTTCTTTCCTCAAGCAATCCTCATAAGAATAGTCTATTATAACAGTTACAGATTATCTAATGCAGCGATGTATGTAATTTCCCCATATTAAACTCTGAGACTAGGTAAATAATGAGCAGTGTTTTATGTTCCTAGGAAACTCATTTTCCATGGTACTATGCTCTGATATCAACACTCGCTATGTTTCCAAGTCTTGTCTTCATAGCTGAGTAATACTTTGTCAGGCTTAACTTATAGCAATGTTGCCAAAAGGCAAATAGCAATCAGTAACACTTCTGCATTCAAATGCAAAGTATAAAAATCAACTTTATCCAAGAAATACCGAATATGACATTTTGGTTGCTGTGATTTTCATGTATAGTAACAGAAGCAACAAAAGGATGTCATTGTGCACTATGGAAAGATATCAGTATTTGTAGTTCCTTCCAGTCATATGGCGCTGTAATGGGAAGGATCACAGAAGCCATTTCAAAGCCAAGTCCTATCAACTCTGGGACTACAAGCTTTTTCATCTTTTTCTACCTCATTTCTTGGCGTGGCTCAAAAGATATGATTCTTGGCTCAGAGAGATGCAGCTTTCACTCTGCTTAAGAATTCTTTAAATAAAAAAGGGCCAAGACTTTCTAAAACAACTGTAGATTTTCTGTGCCTAGTGTCTGGGGGCTCAGCTTAACTGGTTGAAATGCAAATGCTCTATAAGCTGTGTGTTGAACTTTCAAATGAAATCTACCTCTAATCACCATCTGCTTTGAAAAGCCAAAATGTTCTTCTCCAGATTAATTATGAAAAATTAATTTTAACTGTTGTTGATCTGATACATCCAGATGAATACATATTCTGAGGACAGTAAGATACACCAGGTACTGAAGCTGACTTACTGCCTGTTTGAGTATTAAAGTACCTAAAAGTCACCTATGTTCCTCTCAGTAATGTGGCTTTAAGTCATTAATTATTAATTTATAAAAGCATTTATCTGTCTTGGTGGTAGCTGCTACTTCAGCTTCCCTTATTTTTCTAAGAGAAAAGGAAACACAACGCTGCATTCCAGGCGTTTCTATGGTGAGGCAAGAGACTGCAGCTGTAGACCTGAAGCAAAAGGGTGAGGTAATTTTAGGCCCCAGAGACTTGGTAAATGTTAACTGTAAAAAAGAAAGTTAAAATAAAGTAACCAAAAATATACTCCATTATATTGATGAGTCAGTTTTACAATGGCCAAAAGAATGTTATCTTGAGATTAGCTGTGTCTTGTAAATATTTTTATGGGTTTTCATGTATTTATACAACAGCAGTCATTTCAACCCATTGCCCCCCCCCCTCCATCCCTGAATCCCCTCAGGATTTAAATATTTGGTTTCAAGTTCAAATTGGCTTAGTTCTGACCTCTCTACACTGAAGTTCCTGTCCAGAGCCAAAGAGTTAAGGCTAGGGCTAGCAGTGAAGGCACAGCCTACACAACGGGGAGCTGATCTAATCCAACCTTGGAAGGCACAGCACTCTGGCAGCCTCTGGGCGTGTTGGGGAGGACAAGAGTCAGTGTCCTTTGTTGGGGGCAACCTCCTCCTGCCAGCTCATCCTATGTCTGAATGACAGTGGTCAAAAGCAGAGAGAGGAGGCTCTCTTGCCCCTGCTCTTTATCTAGCCTTGCACTGTTGAGGTACAAGTGTACCCATTCCCTGTGGGTATGGCACTATATGTTAACTCCCACAGCAGAGTGTGATCCAGCCCATTCCCACATCAAAACACTTCCTAAACATTCAAGGTATTGATAATTTATCATCAGGCTGAGATGATTTCAGTGAGGCAGCTAATGCCTAACTTAGGTTAACATTCAGTTGAAAGGCACTGGTATTACACAGCAGAGACTGTTGCTGGTAACTTTAGGCAATTTCTATGGTGGAACCAGGAAGCCAGAGCTAAGCATCACATTTCTCATGCATTGCCTGAGAAAGGACAGTTTTTTTCTGAATGGTAATAGGAAAAATGCTGCTGGTTTGTGAAAAAATCATTGCACAAAATATTTATTACTGAGAGAATGTTCTAGAGCCCAAGACTCTACCTACAAGAAAAGAACCTTAAAAATTAAACTACACAGTCACAATCCTTCTAGGTGATGCTGTGAATCCTGGATTGTATAGTGGAATCCTTCCTGTAGGAAGGGTGGCTGATCAACCCTGCTTTCAGGAGCCTGGTGGCTAAGTGTGAAACATGTACATAAATGTATTTGGCTTTACACCCACATAAAGCAGAATATGAATAGACATCTCAGTTTTAAACATAAATTCTTTGAAGCAACAAGCTTCACAGGAAAGGGATGCTTAATCTTAAAATTCCTCTCCCTGTGAAAAAATTTTCATGACCAGGCATAATGATAATGATACTCCTTTTTACTTATGTTTGCACCTTACTACTCAGTTCATTCCATTAGATTGTCTTTAAGGATTAGTGAGTGTGCAGCCTTGGAGAAATGTGTAGCCAGACTGCCCTTATCTGAGGTGATATCATCTATGCAAAGAACTTCTTCATCTATGCTGAGAATTTCTTCAGAGAAAAGTAGCAAAATTCTCTGTAAGACATATTTTCTGACCAAAATCTACCCTTTGACTTTGAAACCTTAACATTATTTGACCATTTAATTTTTTAAGCATACGTGTGATACTCACACCTTTCTAAAGATTCTCTGAGGGATGCTTAGTATCATAAGTCCAAAGCATGAAAAGTTAATAAGTTTATTTATAGAAAATAACCAAAGGAAAGATTCTTGGAAATATGAGGTTGGAAGGCAATATCCAGGGTTGAAAAACAGAGTGCTTTAAAAAGTTTTGGCATAAAATATATGATGACAGAAAATATGGAGGAGTATATGAAAAAGTATGAATTATATATCGAGATTGACATTAATATTTGGAGTGTCCAAGGTAAAGAAAAGAAGTAATCCAATGTAAAAGATGGTATATCAGATGATTATCTCAGAATGTTTTTTATACACTGACTGCTTAGCTAAAAATTTACCTCCATTAATCTGCAAATTGAATTTAAATATTAAGAGAATTTTTTTTTTTGCATTTCTTTCAGGCATGTGAAGAGGAATCTGACAAAAAATGTTTACAAGGACCCAAAAACTATCACATATTCACTAGCCATGGCTACTTTTATCCCTTTGCAGAAGTATGGCCCAAGAGAAAAGTTAGATTCATCTTTCTTCATTTCATCCCTGAAGAAACTACAAAAGAATCTGCCAACAAGTTTTGCAAAATTTTTAAGCTAAGAAATTGGCTCATAGGACAGTATAACTGTCTTAACCAGAATAAACATATTGAAATAGAGCTGATCGAATTTAGAATTCATATTGAAATACAGGATTTTTCCATAGGGAATACAGACTTTGTGCAAAGTACCACTCAGGAATTCAGTACTACTTTGGAACCTTCTTGCTTGCCTCTTTAGGCATATATATTATTCTCCTCAAACACAGCTGAAGGGGCATTACGTGGGTAATATAAATCACTTGAAAAACAGGAAATGGGTAAACTCAGGTCTGAATTATGTCTTCTCATATACACTAAGGTTTAGTTTCATGTCCTCTAATTTCAGCTTTGTAGAAGTTAACTGTCTGGTTGAAGGTAGTGATCAAATCCTCCTCAGTCATTAGCAGAGAAAGATAGCTATTTTCAGAAGACTTTCCTCTCTGATATTAAATACCTATTTTATGCCCTTGGATTTTCTTGCCTTTCTTTAGTTTTGGCTGTGGGGCACTAGATAATTTATTTTGATTTAGACTAAAAAACCTATACAAGTGTGGTGAGATGAGACTGAAGCAATTAAGAGAGTAGAAAATACAGAAATATACTCCAAGTCATTCAAATAATGGAGGTATCTTGGCTCAGTTTTGATAGTTAGGTTCTTAGCTGTCTAAACATAATTTTGAAGATGGGTTATGTGCTCCTAAAACACAGCAGTACTTTAGACAATGTTATTGTCATGGTTCAAACAATGTGAATGAGCTATCATCATATACCTACACTTTCATTGTGTCTTCTGATTCAGAAACACAGTAAAGTCACCACAGTTAAATTAATCTCATTTTGTGTCAGCCTTATAGCTTAAATTGATTCATTGGTTAGTAGTGTAGACAATATCACCAAAGAATAAGATGAACTTATGCCCAGTAAAGCCACTGTCAAGACTCCATCACTGATTTCATTGGGGGCTGAATTGGACTCTGGATGCACAGCTGTAGTACTTTGTAGCTTGGGGTCTTATAGCAAACCTCAGTGCAGCCCCTCTTGCCTCATCTGCTTGTCTAAGACTTTCAGTTTCAGATATAGCATTTCTTCCTTCCCCAGTTCCACAGTGACACAGACCCCAAGTCGATAAAGTGATCAGAGCTAAGCACAGGAAATTGACCCCCAATTTCCTGTGCTCAGCTCTGAGAAAAGAATGATGAAAACTCTCCTACTCCTCTGTTTGAAATCAGGAAACCAAAGCGGAGTCAAATAAATACAGCAAAGAAATTCAGCCAATGATTTTATCAATAAAATTACACTGATAGGGGGTGGGGAAGGAACATGCCATGTGCTGATTAATTGTGCATTTGATCTTTAATATGACTTGTAGCTTGAAAACTGAATCCTGCCAGAAAGTCAAAAACTATCATCAATTCAGAAAAACTATTTAGGATGGCAAAGAGGATTTTTTTGTACCAATTGCTTAGAGGTCTTGACAAACAGAAGGCTCAGTCCAGCACCTTTAGCATAAGGCAATATTTTTTGTTGACTTCACTGCTATCATTATTTCATGTAATGTCTTCAAAACAACATGACACTTCATAAACTCAAGCTCTTTTCTAGATTAGAGGATTAAAAAAAAACATGGAGTCTGTGAAATATTGTTCTCAGTGGCTAGCAAGCAACTACCTATCCCCCTAAGATGGGTTGCAAAGATCTCATCTTAAAGACAATTTTGACACACTAACTGCAGTTCATTCTACAATTTTTTTGGTCACAGTGTTACTTTTCTTAGCAGAGAAAAGTTGTTTGTTTTATCTGTAAAGGCAGCCAGCAGGTCTATTCATATTTGAAATATTCTAATCTTCACAAAGGAGACTTTTTTCACTGTCTTAGAGTAAGCAGTCAGGTGGAATGCAGTTCTTATAACAAAGAGATTTACAAGTAAGTAGTCTTTTGACTTTGATGAGAGAAAATATGAATTTTAGTTTTCTTCCAGCTGCCACAATGGACCCTGAAAGAAGAGCCTTCAGGCTTCTGCACTCTGCTAATTCAAAACCACCATGTTTCTGTATTGATGCAAATTGAACTATTGTCTTTTGTATTCACTCTCCCTCTTTGCTGTCCTTGCCACCACCAAATATAAAGGACTTTTATCCTTTCCTCGGGAAGATAACAAAACAGAAACAACCCCATGAGGAGATAGGATTGCTTTCAGCAACAGAATGCTATAGATAAGGCACTTGAAATATGTCCTGCAAAAAGGCAATATTTCTGCAGGGCTTTCACTAATGACTGGCCTGAAACTTTCCTGTGTAACAAAGACTTCAACACATAAATGTATCTCAATGAAATATAGTTTTGGTGGAAAGTAGAGCATCATATGGTATATGGGTGAATGAGAGATAAAATAAAAAAAATGTATCTGCTAAACTAGTACAGTCATTGCTATATAAAAATGTACACACTTGAATATTACATTTACACAGGACAAAAGCTTATTGTAAATCTACTAATAAAGGCTAGATTGCAGATTTGCAAACATGAACTAAAAAGCAACCCTAAACCTATAGAAAACTGCATTACCAATCAAATCTGTCAAAGAAAAAGTTCTATGAACAGTGAAGCACACATATACCTGGGAATCTTCTGGGACTTTATGAGACAGTAAATTAGTTTGCTGCGAAATTTTCTTTCCAGCAATAGCCAAGTTGCATTGAAACTGTGTGGTTTGCTGCTCAGATTAATTGTTTGCCTTTGAGGATGTTGGTTGCATCAGAAAGCAGATGAATGCCAAGCAATCTATGTAAGATTTTTAGTTGTCAGTATGCATCCTAGTCACGTGTAAAACAAAAGGCAAAACTAAATAAGCATGTACTGAAAAACGTTTAATAGTCTCTTCCACTGCCTTCTAAGTATTTAATTTTACTAATTCTACTATCAGTTTTCCATCCAAATGATTTGAATGCAATACAAACCTTATTAATTAAAGAGATGAAAAGGATACTTCAGGAATCAGAGAATTGCTGGTGGAGTGATGCAGCTACCAAACATGGGAACTTGATAGAGAAATGGGTTGTGATGACCTACAGATATTTCAAATTATGCTGCAGAAGACACATTGTAGGGAGCAGTATGGAACAGTATGGAGCCATGATTGCCATGATTGTAGTCCCATAACCTGTTGTTCCTGAGCCAATTTTGTCAATGCGGGAGTAAAATGCACTAGAGACTCACTAACTCAGTGTGAAGAGTGGATGTCTGTATAGTCAAACCTGCCATGGCTGAAGCCAGGAAGAAGGTACATACTAAAATGAGTATGTGAAGGATGTAATTCTTTGTGCTCTTTATCTTCTATTATTACCCCTGCTTTGAAATATTTATTCTCTCCAATGCAATGACTCTTTTATGCTGTTAACTAAACCAAAGGAAATGCTCTCAAATAAAAAAAAAATGTTAATAAAATAGAACTGTTATTACAGAATTGGTCAACTTTTCCACAGATGTTGAGTAGCCCTTGCTAATAGGCTTTTTATATATTTCCCATGTGTTAACCTTTTCCCCCCATTTTCTGTGTATGTAATGAGTGAGTGTCTGTGCGCATGTGCACACAAGTGTGGCACACTGAATGCAGTTACATTTTCCATTTAGATTCCTCTTGCCCTTTTGGTAGTGAAGCCGGGAAATATTATATTACACAGAAAGTTTTACTCCCAATAAAAGTAACTCTTTCTGTGACTGCCTTCTGTGCACATTCTGGACCACCGTGTGTTTTAATGAATTTCCACTCTTTCTTGTAATGGAACACTGTGAGGCAGCGTGTAATGGTACCAAGGCTGAGCAAGCCCCTGTTTCCTCCCCAGGCCTACACAGGACTGCATTATGTTATGTCATGCTTCTGATAATGTCCTACTCAGAAGAATGCCACATGTTACAGAAACTGCTCTGCCATCTGCTTCGGCCAGGTGTGTTCACTGAACGTCAGTTACATCACTTTACAACTGCCTCACTGTTTCCTTTTTCCACATATATTCCTTCCCATTTGTCCCTTAAAATATTCACACACTTTCTCCTGATTAATAGGTGGCGTTCACAGCATATATTTTCTCACTGGTCTTTGTTGTAACTTTCCATGGGACATGTCTTATTCCTCTTCTTTCCTTCAATGATCCAACAACCTTCCAATCTTGCACATTCAATTCTTCTTGCCTTAGGTGACATTCAAATGATACATGAATAAAAAAATAATATTAAAGGGAAGACATAAATGGCAGGAGAGTAGCTGGGTGAGTTCCAATTCAGAGGAGATTCTCATTTAAATGCCTCAGGATCTAATAGGACCTGTCCTATTTTTTTCACTTCACACCAGCCCATCACACACTTGCCCTGAGAGCTTAGCAATGGAACGTTTAGAAAAATTCTTCAGTAGCTTGGTCTTTGAGAATTTTGCATGCTACAAAAGGAAGACAGCAGACCTGAAGAAAAGTTTTGGAAAGCCTGTTAGGTGTCTTCAAATAACTAGTTTATTGTTATATGGAAACAATAAGAAAAAGAAATACATTTTATTAGCTAAAAAGTTAAGCTAAGTAAAGGTTGCTCTTATGTTCTGAAAGAAATACCTGAAAATCCAAACTTGAGACACATCTGTTCATAATTTCCAAGGAAACAGTTTAATTCAATTAAGTAATTATTAGCCTGTCAGCCATAGTATGGGATCCAAATATTAAGTGGACTTTTGTCCTCACATTTTTCCTTCTCCCGCGTAGGACATCAGTCTGAGGGCAAGCTTGCCTTTCATTCGTGTTGTCTTGCAAGGCTCTTTTATGAGTCTGGTCTGAAGTCCAACCCTGCAGATGAGTTCTGCAAGTTACTTATATAGTACCTCAGATATCAGTCCTCAACTAATTCCAACTCACTCAGGACTGTTACTTGACATTGTCCAACATCTTCTTGACTTTTTAAGAAACATTTGAAATGCTGATGTTCTTCAGATATTTTATAGGGGATTACCTCTAAAACGTGTATTTAAAGGTGAGCGCACAGTCTTTACTTTCTAAGCATGATAAGTATAAATAATTATCTTATTCTTATGACAGCACTAGCCCTGCAGTTTGACAAGGGAAGTTTTAAATCTTGTGATTTAGATCCACTGGCATTTTCTCCTGAAGGTAAGCCAGTTTTAAGAGGTTTCCATTTTAAACAGCTGTTTTTAACAGTTGTCTGTTCTCATATGTCCCACCTCCTTGGATTACTGCTCATTTCACTCTGCTAGATCATTGGCTTGTGGGCTGCACTCTAAGGTGGATCAGGGAAATTACCCAGCTTTAAAAAAACAGGAGTGTAATTTGATCCAGTATACCATGTATACAAAAAACATTTGTAGAGGAGTGCCAGAGTATCCCACTATCAAAAGGAGATGAAGTAAATGATCAAGGAAATAAAAAATAGAAGGTTCTTTATATGGTCTTTATATGGTCTTTCCATAGAGAAGAGCTATATCTGTGTTTAGCAAATAACCCCTTTCAACAATTTAATGACCTTGGAAAGTTGTGCTGGAGCATTCAGAGCACACAGATGTAAGAGTGTCATCAAGACAGTTGC
Organism: Lichenostomus cassidix; assembly: GCF_008360975.1. NCBI lineage: Eukaryota > Metazoa > Chordata > Aves > Passeriformes > Meliphagidae > Lichenostomus > Lichenostomus cassidix. The sequence goes on from NC_139482.1 coordinate 30,307,878, forward strand.
TAAAGAGTCATAAAGACCCAACTGCATAACAGTAAAAACAACCAAGAGTCAGCCACTTAGCTGAAATTATAATGGGATTGTAGGTTCTTGAAACCGAACAGGCAGTAATAAAATCTTCACAAAACTCCCCTAAGTACAGAGAAAAAACTGTGTTGCTTTGGTGATTGAAACAATAACTCAGGTGACATGAATGAGGCTATGTGATGACTGATACCCTTATATGACTGTACTCTTGTGTTTCAAACAATAAATTAGCAAAAGCTTCAGTAACAACATAGAAGGGATGTGTCTAGTTCAGGAGGTGCTACATGAAAACAAGATTATTTTTATTTCTAATATATCTGTGATTATGTAAAATGTATCAAGTTTTAAATTAGACTATTTTAAAATCAAATGCACTTAAAATAATTTTGATTTTTTTTCTTTTTTTCTAAGGGCCCGTATATTCCCAAATTACATTATCTGAATAGCACATTTTCCTGCACCAGTGGTAGGCTTACTCATCAGATCATGATGAATCTATTCTTTTGAGTTATTTTTTAAATAATGGATATCATAAGGAAGTATTTAATAATTTAGTAAGTAAATTTCTGCTTGGATAAAGGTGAAGATACATTCCAGACCTTTGGTATCCCAGGTCCCTGTTTCTGATGGAATGACCTACAGTAAAGAAAATCCTGGTGGCCTGTATTAAATATTGTCTGATGTGAAAAAAATCATGTTCAAAACTATATGATATATAAGAGTGTGTTATTTCCTCAACAATAACATTCCTAGCAGCGCTACTTATATCAGTTTAATAGTTGTGTGAGACTCCTCAGAAAATAGTTCCAAAAGTAAGTATATTTTACTAGCAGAAACTTCAGTCAATCAAATGGATAACCCTTTCTTTTGTAAAGTCTGCCCGCAGGGCCATCTTTAATTAGAGTAACTTGTTAACAATAAAATCTGAAATTTGCCTTGCAAAAGGACAGAAGGTCAAGTGATGGCTTGGCAAGTTGATATTACCACATCACAAGTCATCAGCTAAAATAAGATCTAAACAGAGCTGGATGCTTTAGTTCCTGCTGAAAAAAGAGGATCCCCATTATGGAAAAAGTAATTACAATTTGCAAACAGTTCCTGGTTCCACCCAGGAGATGCTTAAATTTGGAATTTCACACTTCTTGGACTATTGTCCAAAAATCTGGTGACTGGTAAGGCTACTTAATTAAAAAATAATAAGAAAACACCATGAATTTTATGTCAGGAAATAAATTTGGAGGCCCACTGTACAACAAGGAAATAACTTGAAGTGTTAGAATCCAGAAGTTCATGAATGAAAGCTGTAAGATTACACCAGGAATAGCTAAAAATAAAACAGATACATTTCTGATTGCTATAAAAAAGACAATAGTTACTGATGGCTACCACACCAACTTTTAAATTACCTGGCCTGTATTCGTGTGTCATATCTTTAAGCATTGCTCTTCTAGATTGCCTTATTGCTCTGGCACTTCAGTTTTTGATATTAAAAGCCAAAGTAAAAAACAAAAAAACAAACGAAAAAAAAAGCTAAACCCACAGATTTTCAGATATAAGAAAGGGAGAAGAGAGACAGGTATGTATTTATATAAAGCATGCATATCTCTATCTCCCAGGCACGGATTTCTTGTTCACAGACGTACATCCATGTAATGAAAAAAGCAAGAGATTACCAATGAAAAAGGAGTATAAAAAATACATATCCTAATACATGAAGATAAGCATGTTAATCTAAGTGATAGTGTTTGGAATGGCTGTGTGAGTCTGGAATAGATTCATGGGTAATGAAATCAGGACTGACTCACTCTTAGCAAGTACAAAAAAAATTCTTAAACTATAACACATTGTCAAATACTCTCTGCATGTCACTTACACAGGAGAAAAAATATTTTGCAAATATATAAACATTTCTGAAAATATTCCATGGGCTATTTTTCTACTGAAATATGTCTTAATTCCTGTAAGTCATTATAAAGAATTCATATGATGTCATAAAAATTCATATGCCTTCACAAGGTTTTAAAATGCATTTTTTTCATTCCAGAACTGAACTATATACGGTGTGTTATGGGAAATGAGAATTTTCTTCTCAAACCAATTTAAAGGTCTTCTGTTCCTACAAGACAAAAAAAAATCCCTCTGCATTTCAAATACATGTAATTCTGTAGTTATTGATCTTAATAATGCATTAATCAAGCTCAGCTACTCAATTAGAGAAATAGTGAATTGAGTACCCTGAATAATTCTGAGTGACAGCATTAGTGTTTTAATGTCTTTCATAGATTTGTCTCTATTCAGAAAATGTCTGAGACTGTCCACTAGACTTCAGCCACTAACCTTGCTTCTAGTGAACAACAGAATTTGTTTAAAATCTATTTTTAGAAACTCTGCTAAATGAAACTGGCCCACCCTTACTTTGGAGAAAAGGGAGCTGCTCTTTTTGTTTGGAAAACAAAAAGTCACTTGCGAAGCGCCTGAGATCAGCTGATATAAAGAAATTCTGGAGCAGGTTGCAGTAATGTTGGAAACACTGTCAAAACAAGTCTGTAACCATAATTATGTGCTTGCTCTATAATGATGGAGTGCTCATCTTAAGGAAGGTCATTGCAAGTGGGAACATTATACAGATGGCCAGGTTCAACAGCCATGATCGTGTAAGCATGAGCCCTTCTTGTTTTATTTATGAGCTGAAAATTCATCCTAAGGTTTTCCATTGTCAAGTGTCTACCACAAATGTTACGACATGTTCGCCAACATGGTCTTGAAGGTGAACCTCTGATGCACTATTGTTGCCAGAAGGATGCCACAAAATCTCTATTTCTTAAACAAGGATTCCAGTGCTTCTGGCTCACATTCACAAACAACAATGACTCAAGCTGAGCTCAGGCTCTGATTGCAGCCTGCTATTACAAAACCGTGTGTTAGCAGTCGTATTCTTAGATATTCCCGCAATCATCTGTCAATCAAAAACCTATTATGGAAGAAGTGATGATGCAAACACAAAAAACATTCCTTTAGAAAAAGCCAGATTCTGGCAGGTCTAGAAATGAAAGGCTACATTTGGTTTACTTTGGTTTCTGAAGAGCTTCTTAATTTGAACTGCCTTTTCTTGCACTCTTCATTAATGAACATTCCTGTTGCTTCCACTGTAGACAACTGAGATGTATTTGTCAGGAGGAGAAGTATGAGCAGCGCAGTTTTATCTCTTAAGCTTTGCTAAATTAATGTTGGTATAACATCTGCCTGGACAGATGAGATTAAGAGCCCTTTGGATCTTGGAGGAAGTTTTGAAATTCTCCAAGAGAAGTAACAAGCAGAATTTCCTTCTCTCTGTGGCTATGACTCTGAGAAATCTTCTTGCCCTCTCTAAATATTTCCCTAGCAGGCCAAGAAATACTTTTACAAGGTCAAATGCCACGATCCCTGATGAGGTCTACAGTTTATTCCTTACCCTAGTGTACCCCAAGACAAATCTGATCTTCTCATAACTTTATGTTGGCAGGTAGAATACTAGTGCCAGCTCAGATATTAATTGGACAAAAATTTAGTTGATCAGACTTTCTGGCTAAAACTATAAAATTAGCTCTAATTGCAGATTTTAGTAGTTCCTCAGTTATGACAGATCAAAACTTACTTCCTTGCTTGTTCCAGTGCTAATCTCAAAACCAATGGCAGCTCTCTATGAAGCAGCACACCTCTGTGATCCTTCTATAAGTCCAAACTGAGCCTTCACCTTAGTTCTTCACATTTCTGTCAGCTTTAGCTGTGAACATAATATATGCAAGGTCAAGTGCAGTCAGCACAACTTAATTTAATTTCAAATCCTAGGCCTAAATTACCCCCCAAAATTCCTGAATATAGTGACCATGTTGGCAGGCATTAGTGCGTTTGAGTTAGGTTTGAAGTTGTCAGTATATATTAGTTTAACACCACTACTAGGTCTGAGCTGGTGGGGTTATGGACTCACTGAAAATGTACACTGAAATTACTTATACCATATGGCATACTGTCTTTCATACTATGTATAACAAGTTTTAGAGAACTGAAAGTGTGCATAAATCTTTACAGAAATGTCTGGTGTCAGACTCCCCTCTGTTGCAGTCAATGTCAATAGGAGTTTTGTCTTTATGGACAGACCTGAGACCTTTGGGGAAATCCTACACTCCTCAAACTCTAAGAATGATTTAGCACAATTTTGACTAGAAATATATGCAGAATTAATTTTATCCATTATACTTCTTAAAATTTAAAGGCCTTTTTAGTAAAACAATGATGAGTTCTGACAAATTATATATTCCGTTCTGGGAGCAAACCACTGTAAGTTGAGCTGGGAACACAGAGTCCAGCACAGACAAAATTGCTGTTGATTTTTTGCTTTGAAGTTTTGATTACTAATATTTGCAGGAGTGTTTTAGGTCCTTTATATCAGGAACTTTGAAACAAAAATCTCTCTTCATTAGAGCTCAGTTCTTACTTAAAGCTAAGGCAAAGGAGCCATGACCATGAATTATCTGTAGTCAGGAAGAAGGCACTTTGAGCCATTTAAAACTGAGTGCCTTGACAGACAAATTCCACTTCTGGGGAAGATGACTATATACAAGCATGATTCCTAGGAAACCCAATTTCTTGTGTTTCTTCCTCCTGTACTTCAGAGCAGTCTTGGTGAAGCAATTTTTACCCTTTTCTCTGCTTGAAATATCCTTTGGATATCAATACTATAAATAAATGTGAGACATAAATAATACATAAAAATAGTTTGGGTTTAGGGCAAAACCTTTTGGAGAACTGGGGTTATATAGGCAGATGGAATTTCTTTTCACTTTATAAGGCAATGTCTTTTGTTTAATGAAACTCCTAAGTTAGATTCTCAAAAATCATGTGGTGTCACACCATGATGACATTTGTGATATGTGGTGTTGTGAAATGCAACAAAAAGTATTTCCCAGTATTACTTAGATCCTGTCAGTAGTTGTCCCTAAACAGCCACTTCTGGGACAGTAGCTGTATGAGCAACAAGTCAAGAGTGAAGACAAGATTACACTATATGGCTAAAAATGATCCTCGAAACTGAGCATTGAAACTCTGGCTCTTGGTTCTCATAATATTTGGCTATAAAAGCCTATTTCTCAGCAAGAAAAAGCAAAACAAAACACCCTGCAGTTTGGAATTTTCATGGCATTTTATGGAATTGTAATAGGCTTATTTGCTTCTCATTGTATACCTGATATGTTTTTCCTAAAAACATCTCTTTTGCTTCAATAGTTAAGAAAAATAATTTAGTGGCTAAGTGGGAATAAAATGGTAATAAAGGAAAAGAAAATGGAGAAATTACTTGCTGGTGGAACACCCCAATATTATTAATTGTGAACCACATGATCTGGCAACTTTTTGATTTACCAGCACTGTCCACTCCCTTGTAAATTCTGGCTGCCTTTCTCATACATTATTATGTGGATTCCTTACAATCACTTCCCTTTCTGATTTTCCAGAGACAGAGTATAAAGTTTCCCCAAATGCCAATAAAACATGAAATCCTATTCCACTCTTTAGGTTTGCTTTGTGTAGTCATCTTCTAAAATAAGAACCAAAAAAGATTTTAAACACTGCTCTTTTCTATTTTTACCTTCATTCAATAGTTGCTAATCTTCATAAACATCACAGTTTTTGTTGCAACATCTGTATGTTTTGGGGTTTTTAAACTGTTGGCTCTAATACTGAGAAAAATTGTTCCTTGCTTCTAGAAAAACAAAAAAAGGCTTACATGAATGAATATGTTCCACTTCATCTTGATTTTGTTTACAGTTATATAGTGCCATATAACACAGATGTCTATAGGTGAATGAAGCTTGAGGAAAGCACATTAAGTAAACCACATTTAGCATGTGAATTTATAGGTAAAAATAACCAATAACAAATATCTGGCCTAGCAGTTCTGCTTGCAATGTTCTCTACTTGTCATATGTATAGTAATGCAGACAATGTTGTTGACTGAAGCAACGAAAACATGGGTATTTTCTGATCAATTTGGTTAAAAAATAATTGTCAGGAAGGAGAGAATGGCTGAGTGTGGGTGGGTGGTTTGCAGCAGGCGCCATCATCTATAATCCATTCTTTGAGAGGGAACGCTTTTGCAGGACACTGGCATGTAAGCACCTGAACACACTTACACAGAATTACATCATTCCCATTAAGAAGTTATCTCAACTTCTTGGAAGGCTACTCAGGTTAGCACTTGGACTCACTGAGCTGGAAGAATAAAAACATTCATGAATATCTAGAAGCTGCTGCAGTAACAATGGCCATGTCTCACAAGGGCTGGCAGAGGGTTATCAGTGACATAAGTTTCGTTCTAATTAATAGTTGTTAAGATAAGAAATGAGAAACACCTTATCATCCTTTTGTGGCCAGTTATTCCATACCCACCTAGAGCAAGATCCCTCCTGCTTTCCTGGGAGGCATTAGGGACTGAGTACTTGATCTTGGGATTGCTCCAGGTGCTGCTGTGCTCCAAAAGGAGCATACCTCTGTCCTGAGGGCAGAACGAACCAAGCTGTCATAGCCTCTTGGGGCAGGTACACATGTAGGTAATCAGTAAAGTAAATTTAAATAAGAGAGGCATATTCTCCAGATATTTATGTATCTTTATACATCGAAATAGATGGATACGTGTATGTGTTTTGCAAAACATGAAATTATTTCTTAAAGATATTCTTATCTGGAAAATGTCAGAGGCCACATTTCAGTCACATTTGAAGATTTACACAGCACAGAAATAGTCTGCTAATGCTCTCAATACTTCCTGAATCTCTAAAGTCAATCAAGTAGTAACTCTTGCAATTGCTACTATCCTCATGGTAAGCGGCACTAATTCCCGCTTCCTTCCATTACTCTTGCTGCCTATTACTCTTGTCTCAGACACTAAGCCATTGTGCATTATTTCTCTTCCTCTAAAATTGCAAGAACAACCAATTGGCAGCTTTTGGGGCCAGAAGTTTTCAGCTGGTGGTTCTGTGTGTCTGGTTACATGACAGAGCACACAGAGGTTCAGCTGCTTCGCTGTTTGCTCCTCAACCCTTGATCAGAGATGGTTTCTTATCTTCTGATTTTGTTCCTTGATAGCTGGAAAAAACTAAAAAGCCCCTCCTAAGAGCAAATAGTCCAATTTTAAGGAAGCATTTTGAAGACAGGTGGGATAAATGCCCATTCACATGCATCTACTTCTTCTCTTGAATTACAGGGGAAAGCTGAGAGACCATCTGATCGGACAGCTTTTAGGTGCTAAAATGAGGTTCTGATGATCAGTTCCAAGCTGGTCCAACAACAAATTAAAAAATGCATCATTGGCACATGCCACAGGGGACAGTTTTTGGGAATGTGTCAGCAGGATAGGATTTTACATAACCCAGTATATAGGAAACAACAATAAAACTGAGGGCAGCTTGTTGGTGTGCAGCTCTGATCCTGAATTACACAGGGGAGATCATAAATAGCTGATGATAAATATCTGGTGATAATTCCCCAGGTCTCTGACAAGTCTAGAATATTAGGATTAAGTTAGTCAGAGAAGTAGTCTGATGATTTCAGAGTGGTTTGGACAGCTTGGAAAAATATTTTTCAGTTAGTGCAGGACCTTCCAATTTGTCTGGCCTGCAAGACATCCATGTTCACTGCTTTCCAGATGGGAGTACCAGAAAAAAGGCTGATGGCTAGGCTGGCATTTTCGGTGTGAATTGGGCATGGGGAAATATGGAAGATAGGTTTTCTTTGTTGGCTGGCTGGCTGCTAACTTCACACTTTTCTCTGGTCCTGGAAATAGAGAAGTCAGTGACAAGAATTTCACTGTGGCCCTTGGGGACATTACAAACCCTCTGTTCATTGGGAGCTGCTGTTAAGAAGTGCCCAGTGAGTCATGGCTACTCTGTGTTAATGGGCAGAACCTGACTCCAGATGAGTGCCTTCTGCTTTTTTTATTCCTTTCAGTTTAGATTAGTTTCTTCTGACCTTTTCCATCACTGTGTTTGCAGAGCTGGATCACTGCCTGCCTGTCTGTGCAAAGATTTTATTAGGTTCTGCAGTATATGCCTTGGAGTTTAAGTAGTCTCAAAATCAGAGAAAAAAGCTTAGAGCAGGCTGCTTCACCCCAGCAGGTGCAACAAGAAGATCTCTTCACACTTCATTTCAACATATCTTGTTCCAACCTCACACTAATCATGATCTTTTTTTGGACAGTGGTCCACAAAATAATGGAATCAAAAACGAGCAATTTCTGACATAAGTGATACTGCTTTGCCTGCACACACTCGCAAAGACACAAAATTTCCATGTAGCTGTGCACAAATTTAATTTTGGTTACAGTTTTCTATGATAAAAAATTACTCTTATTTAAGATTTCTGTGTGATATAGTTTAATGATTAAGGAGTTACAGTGGTAGTGCTGGGTTGACAGTTGTACTTGATGATCTTAAAGGTTTCTTTCAATCTTGGTGATTCTATGATTCTATGAAGATTGCATTAAAAATACCTTTTTTTTTTAATAGTCACAGATGGCAGTATTTTAATATGTAAAGGTTTTCAATTCCCTAGAGGAAAATTTGCAGTTAGAAATGAGATAGACTTTAGTAAAACTGTAAATACCAAGTGAATATCAGAATCTGAGAAATCTTCTGTTACCAGGAGAGACCCTCACGGTCATGTGAGCCATTGTAGGACACCCAGACAATATGACAATCAAAGCCACAGCAAGCCCTTTATTGGAGGTAGTCATTAACAACTAACCCTACACAGACTGAACAACAGCTTGGCTGATTTATGTCCAAAAATTTCCTCTCTCCTAAAAATGAATCCATGCTGCATGACGGTGAAATAATGTTTTATGTTTGCATTTACAAAATGGCCAGGATTTCCTAAAGAAGTGGCAATAAAAAGAAATCACAAGCCGTTTCCACATTATTTATATTTATCTAATTTTATGAAGTCTTAATGGAATTATTTACATATGCTGTCTTTACAGGGTGCTGGACCAGACATACTTTAGGGATAAACTAACACATGAATTCTATGCCCTAATATAAGACAACAAAAATATCTGAGGTTTTCAAACAGGCTGATAGCATCAGCCCATCTTATGCTAATGAAGAATTATTCTGTGGCATTTGCTTCCTATGAAGTTTTAAAATCACAAATATATGTTTCCTTGAGCTGATTATTCCTTGAAAACATCTAATTGGCAGGAATTTGTTCCTGATACTTATCATAAATTCATAATTTAGTCCTAACTAATTAGTGATTATTGTCTGTGGTATCCTCTCTCATTCTTTTAATTTTCAGTAATTTTTAAGATCTTGCAAGTGCAGTTCTGTCAAACTCAATGCATTTAGTTCTTAATATTTTCTTAGATCGGGTTTTCACACAGTGAGAAATGATGTAAAAAATGCAGATATTTTACTTTCAAGGGCAACGAACCAAATTTTCAGACAGAGAGGAGATGAAGGCAAATGAATCTAAACAAAGCAACAGTCTGAATCCTACTTCTTTCCCTTCACTGCTTCAGCATTGCAACTTATCCAGAGTTCCTACCTTTTCTTCTGAAAAAAGCAAGACATATGCAACCTAAAATTTTCCCTAAAAAAAAGACAAATACACAGAGGAACTAGGGCATTAAAGGAATGTCAATTAATATATTTTTCCTACAAATTTTCAGAACTGATTTAAATAAAGCTCTTCCTGAGTAACCCTACCCAAAAGTCCTATCTCTACTGGATGTGAAGACAGTTAATGAGTACATTTGGAAAAAAACACTCATGACGACTCCCCAAAAAACGCCAGGGAAAGTTCAGCTTAACAAAGCATTAACTGCAAAGTTTAACTGCAAATTGAGGTTGCTTATCTAAATATTAGTAAACTGTTAAAAAACAACAAAGAGCCTTAGAAAGCAGCCTTTTAATTAGGGCCACACAACTCTGTATAGCTATTTCACTGCTAATTGAAAATTAGGCAGTGTTATGGTTAGTTTAAATGACACAGCTAGAAACACTGGGCCTATGGCAAAGAGACCCAAACCCAAAGACAGACAAGCTTTGCTTGATTATAGTGATTACATCATGGTCATTAGAATTTAAACCAACTAACCCAAACACAGACATCATATCTTCATTTGATAGCTGCAGTCTAGTAAATAGTGGGAAAGGATGTCACGTATGGATTAGCCCAGCTGAAATGAAAACAGACATTCTTTTTGAACCTGTCTGGCATTGAAAATGAGAACTTAAGATCAGGCTGTAAATTGGACTTGTAAAGCCAGAGGCCTTTGATTTTTAAGGATCTGCATAGTGTTCTAGCCAGCCTTTGTTTTGCAGGAAAACCACCTCAGCGCCCGGGTATGAGGCATCCTTACGTGCAGTCTGTCACTGTGCAAGATGTTGAGTTTATCTGTGGGAAAACATGAATATTAGCAATGTCCTCCTTTGTGCTCCACTGCTAGAATTCCCTTTGAGTTTGTGAGTCACTGTCAGCTGTTTGCTAAAAATAACTCTTTAGTACTGCTTGGACTCGTAATCATTATGGTGACGTGTTGAGACTACTAGGGACAGCATAAACACTGCATATTTAAAATGCGTTCCATGTCAGTTAATCTTTAATGTTACAATTTGAAAGTGTGTGTGTGTGTGTGTGGGACATTTCACTATCTAACATGAGGCATCCTTATCACCACCTCAAATGAGTTGTGTTCTTGGTCTCCCCATATACACAAAACAAAAAAAAAAAAAACAAACAACAAAAACCTCAGAGTCATGTTTGGTCTTTTAAGCAAAGAGGAAACCATGACACTGAAAATTTCCCTCCCTTTTTTGTTTTTGAAGTTAAAAGTGATCATATTCATATGAAATCCTTCTTGCATTTCTGTCTAATAAATCTGTATATAATAAATTGCAAGGATCAAGGTCATTCACATCCACACGTATAATATCTAATTTCAGAGACTGCTTATAAATCATAACAGCTGCATTGACTTTCTGGGCTCTAGAACAAAGTAGAGAGTCAGGAAGGTCTTCAGAGCATTGCCTTTACCTACTTTCAGAATAAAGACATTTATTATAGTGCTGTTATCATTAATACTTTGAGAAAATCACTCTTGGAATTGGGCACATCCAGGTTGTTAAAAAATGGTTGTCTTGCAATGAACTGTGCTATTATGAAAAGTCTCACACCAGAGACAAGCAACAGAGCCAAATTTAACACATATACATTTAACATTTAACAAGAGATGGCATTTCTCAGAAACTCCCAAAGTTGCTTCACAGACAGACTCATCTCATAGCTGTAAACCAAAATCCCTGTGTCAGCTAGCATGAGTCTTACTCATTTCACCAGTGTTATTTCAACTTTGCATGACTTTTGCCATCTAGCAACTGCAGATGTCTGTTTGACATATTAAAATTATGGGAAAGGGAACTCTCAAGTGGACATCAGAACTACTAGAAATATGGCCAAGAAACTACAAGAAAATGGCTGCACTTTACCATCAATCTCAGATCTCAAGGCTTTGCTCCTTAACAAGGAATTCATAATGCAAGGTATTTCATGCCAAGCATCAGAGGCTTTAGAGGCATGGCACACTGGACTTCTGTATATATTAAAAGGATGTGAATCTTATGAATCTTTGTAATTAATTTTATCCTTCCTGCCTTCCTTCCATCCATCCATCCATCCATCCATCCATCACTTTATTGTTAAAACTTTAAATACCCTTACATTAGGAAACATCAAGAGATGAACCAGCAGCAGACACACAACTTGAGCCTCATGGTGACAGCACTTGATTGAATACAGTACTTTAGAGAGCAAGTAGTCTGGAGTCCATAAGCCATTGTCTTTCAAGTAATAATGTATTTTACATTAAATTGTCCTGGGATGAGAGCAAAGCAAAAGAGTGACAATAAGTCAGGAGCAGTTAATCTTCTGTTCACTGGTTACCCTTCTGTTAATCCTCTGGCTACTGGTATTTTCCTTTTAGTGTGTTCTTCCTCCAGCCCTATGGCTCTCCCACTCCTTGTTGGACTGGGGCACAGCTTTGCCAGGAAATAGTGTTTGCAAGTCTGAAAAATAGAGATACCTTCTAGAAAAAGAGAGATACCTTCTAGATCTTAGACCCTGTAGATAAATAATCTAACCACTGACATGTGTTGTAGGTATTGTATTCTCATTCTCTTCAGGATAAGGTATGCAATGCCTGATTTTAAGTCCTTAGCCACCTCTCAGAGCAGCAGTAGGACAGTGCTGTTGAGCTGACAGTCTGTCTCAATGGCTGAGTTTCAATTACGTGGGTTTAGGCAGTCAGATCCTGGGTCAGACTAATCTAATGTCCCCAAAATGTATTTTGTCCTGCCAGTGTATTTGTAGACATGACATCTGGCTACCAGAAAACCAGCCAAAATGAGAGAGGGGACTAGTCCACAAGTTAGGTTCATTCATCAGTCATTGCTGCCATTTGGGAGCTTCATGTTCAAAGTAATCAGAGTAATTTCTCTGAGGAATCACCTCTTCTGAGATAAGTTCTGTTTATCTGTCTTATATGGTAGGTAGAAAATCAGGCTGCTGAACACAACAGATAGAATCAAAGGAAGATAATAAAGAGTATTGAAAAACTCAAGTAGTCATTCTAGTTAAGTAATCCCATTGCTCTTGAGAAGAGCCAAATCATGACTGCTTATTTTGTGCTTTCTCAACCTTTTAATCTCTATGGTGACACAAGACTCTTAAAATCTTTCTATGGACATAGCAAAATATGCTAAGGCTGAAACCTAGCTATAACCTAGGACATCTGTGTGAGACAGACACCCTCCTGGATGTGTCTGTCCCTCTGTCTTGGCTATAGATGGAGCCTCAGCAATTTCCTTACAGAAGACACCTCACTGCTGGGGAACGCAACAACTGCAATCAGGTCTAAAGTCCTTGATATGAATCTGAAGAGCTTTTGCATGTAACTGTGTAAAAAAAGCATGTATTTTGCATAGCTAACAGAATAATTTATTTAAAGCTATTGCAAACATATATATGTGAATCTGCATTTTCAGCAAGCTCACTACACAGAGGATGAGACACAATTAAAACAGGGACCAAAATATCTATTTGTACAGGGAAAGCAGCACATGCAGGTATGAGTCACAATACAGTGACAAAATCTAGTAATAGGCCCACTTTGATCCCTTCCCACAAATGTTGAACCTGTGCTGTCATATGAAAAGAAAGAAAAACAAAATTCCAGAATAAATTGTTTCAGGTTATATGGCAGAACCTCCAGGCAATGGAAATATTTAAAATATTTGGATGTTTAGAAACATTTTATTTCTCAAAAATAACTTGAGATTTCTGGGATTCAGTGGTAAAGAAAGTTTCAGTCTAAGAATATTTTACACTAAGTGTGACACTGAGACATCAATTAGAGAGGTTTGCAGGGAAGAAGAAGCTGCAGATTTGCAGGGCAAAATACCAACTATGAAATCTTTTACACCAAACCTACAAGAGGTAGGTTTTTACCCCACATTCATCACAACTTTAAAATACCAGCATCAGCCCTGTGTGAAACTCAACATTCTTGTGTCACACAGGGTTCATTTTGCTGTGTGAGGGTTTGCACCTTCTCATTTCTCTGCTCAGGTTTCAGACCTGAAAGGTCTCAAGCTCTCCAGTCACAGCATGGAATGGGTCATGCTTCCTGCTGCCCCATCTGAAGAATTGCCCCCTTTAATGAGAGAAAAAGAACAAGCAATGAATAACAGTGCATTTCTGGCACACATTCAGAAATCGGGGGTGGTTGGTGGGCACCTTCATGAATACCAGCATGAAATCAAGTGTCTGGTGATAAGCAAGATCATGAATCCATGAATAATGTCAAACTGAATTGGAGTCATTTATTTGTGCACGTATTTGCAAATCTGATTTTATGTTATTTGATAAGATGTAGCAAATAAGCATTTATGTATTTGTTAATGGAACAGGTTCTATAACATAATTTATTAATGAAACCCAGATGGCATAAAACACAGTGCATTACTATTTTATCATTTGCCTAAGAGATTTTTAATGTACTATACTTTCACCTTTCATCAAAAGTCTCATGGCTACATTTCTCCTCAACCTGAGGACTGCTGATGACTTTTGTGTATATTGACTGCAGCTCCTGCAAAGTCAAGTGTTCTCTCTGGCGTAGGGCTGCAGCCCAGGGGCAGCAAGTTGAGGAACCAAGTGAAATAGAGAGATGTGGAAAAGCAGTGATTATGCACAGCTCCCAGGAACAGCATCGGACCAGTTCCCAATCACTCTTGTGACCATAGGTTTTAATGCTATTCATCACTGTTCCTATATATCCATGATAGAAATCTGGGCCAGCCATCTTCCAGGAGGATATTTCTACTTCCTATTAAATGCCTTGTATACAAGGCAAAGAAAATGTAGAAGGGCTAAGCATAGTGCAGCCATTCTCCCATAGAGTATGAGCATAATAGTTATGCCCTTGCAGTTATGTCTGTGGCTTTCTACTTTGATGATGAGAGGATTTGGTTTTGAATTTTGCAAAGAAGGTGTGTAAGAGCAATTACCAATAATTTCATCATGAAAGAATAACTCAAATCATACCTTACCACCTCTCTCATCTGATGTCAACTTCCATACACCCTTAAAAATGCATAATAAATCTGATTGATACTTTAAATGAGTGCTGGTATGCACATCTTGAGTGATACTTCAAGTGATAAACATCCTTGGGTGATACACATCCTTGCCAAATGTGACCACCAGCTGATTTAGCCCAAGAACTGTATGGAGTAGGGAGTACTTAAAAATAATCTTTCTTGCCTCTGAAACTGACCTTTGTTTGGCTGATTTGGCTGGGAGTTCTATTCCAAAATTACTTTGTCTTTTATCCCTTAAATATCAGTTGGAATGGTGAGCAGAGGGAAAAACAATTTTGCCTCCAACATCTATACACTCTTTCCCTAGATGTACTTTCCAAAAGCAGAGGGTTACAGCCAGAGTTGAAGGCTGACACTTTGCTTTTAAAATCAAGCTGTCTGTTATTCACAAAGACCCCACAGTCTATTTGTTAGAGTAGCATGGCTGTATTCTGGCATGGATATCTCAGAATAAATGACTTGAAACAATCCTGCCAGGGAAAAAGGAAAATCGTGTTGAAACCAAAATGATAACTTCATTGACAATATGCCTTAAAAGAGAAAGTTTCTGGCAATAATTTTTGTGAGAGACAGTTCAGGAAATTTGTACTGGTAAGGACTGAAGTCTTTAATTTTTACATTCTTCAATGTATCCTTGAATGTAAAAATAAGAAACATCAGACAAATAAAAGAAAAATATTTCAAGGAAGACAGCTTGGGGGAGGGGAAAAGAATTTATTTCAAATATAACTGTTATATGGCTTTCAGAGCACCTACAGTAGGGGAAAAATGCTTTCAGCAAAACTATATTTCATTTTATATATATCAGTTAATAAATGATACAGTAATGGTAGAAGCTACTGTTAAAAAATTGTACTGTTTTATGAAAGGTGCTAAGTAAACATCTCTGTGTTAAATTCTGACTTTGTGCTTCCAGTCTCACTGACTTATTTTGTTTGAGACCCACTGTGTCATTTGGATATATGGGAAAAATTTAAAAATCCCCAAACCCTAAGCTTTTGAAAAGAGAACCTTTTACACCTTTTGAAAAATATCTCAGGCCTTTTTGAGCAGTGGTGATCTGTAAAGAAAACAGATTAGAAAGTTTGATAATAGAGGAAGGAAATATTATTATCACAGCTTGAAATCTGTTAACAGGGCCTTCCAAATGGGGCAAACATTAAAGTCAAATAGAAACTCAATTACAGGAAGATTTTCAACTTGTCAAAAATAATTGCATTAATGTCAGCAATGCTGAAGGTCTAAAACAAGGAAACTATTGTACAGTGTCTCTAGAAACAAAGATTAAAGGAATGCATAGCATAGTTTTAGCAAAAGATCCAAAATGCTCACATTTATTTTGGTTTTGTTCTGAGGCCAAAGACCACAGTACTGAATAAAACTGAAACATCAGGTTATAACTTTCTGACAGATGTTACATCACATGAAGACTGTGGAATACTTGGTAAGAGAAATCAATTATCTGTTTTGCTGTGAACCAAAACTTGTAGTAAATACATGTACAGGACAGAGATTCATCAGTTTGGAGGAGCTGGACCTTTGAGACATGAACTTGTTTGTGATTAAATGTTTAGCTAGTATTGGGGCAGGAAGCTTTCTGTATTTGCAAGTAAAGCTCCTGCAAAGAAAACTTTGTTTAAGAAAACCTATTGAACTATCATAGAAAATGTATATCCACTACTGATTTAAATGGGATTTTCAGCAATTTTTTACAAGAAAGTCTCTGTTTCTTTGTTCCCTGATATCCTAGCCAAGGCTGAGATAATATTTATAGTACTGCTGTCTTCGTAAGCAGTTCCCGTGTTCATTCTGAGCAGGAACTGCAAAGACACAACAGAGCAACCTAGAAAAGCAAAGTAAGAGCATCAGAAGTGTTTAAAAGTCCATATAATAAGTCCTGCAATGTGCAAAATAATTTATCTACTGATTTTTTTTTCTTTTTCTTCTTCTACTTCCTCCAGATGCAACTCCAATAATCAGTTGTGGGTTGGACCTCAACATATTCAGAGTCTAAATTCTGTTGAAACTAATGGGAGTTAGAGCTATATAAACAAGGAGCTGGTGAGCTTTTCAGAAGTACTTAGGCAAGTTGGCTCTTTTTCAATGATCTCACTACAGTCCTTTTTTTTTTTCCTTTTAAGCCTCCTGATCTCTTTCAGGGCATAAAGGGATCTTAGAAGAAGAGAGGGCATGACTTTTCACACAGGCAGGCTGTGATAGGAAGAGTGGAAATGGTTTTAAACTAAGAGAGGAGAGATTTACATTATATGCTAGGAAGAAATTATTTACTCAGTAGATAATGAGGCACTTCAAAAGGTTGCCCAGAGAAATTGTGTGCCCCATCAGTTCAACTGTTCAAGGGCAGGTTGGAAGGGATTCTGAGCAACCTGGTTTACTGAAAGGTGTCCCTGCCCATGGCAGGGAGGTTGGAACAGATGATCTGTAAAGTCCTGTCCAACCCAATTTTCTGATTCTATGTCTGTGATCTTATCCTAAATATGTAATTCATTTTAATAGGGCATTAGGTGTTATGAAATTAATTGCTTTGAGAAACTGATGTTTTCTTTACTAATTAATCTGTTGAAATATCTCACCTCAGGTTTTTTTCTGGCTTAAAAAAGCCAGGAGCTGATTATATCATATGATTGGAATGGCTTCCCATGAAAGCCTGATCCATGGAAGTGCCACAAATGTTAATTTTCCTTTAATCTTCTCAAGCTATTGAAGTTGCACAGCATTAACACTCAATAGCTCATACCAATATTTTAATAGCCAAAGTGACACTTGCACTGCAAGAGCCAGTATTCTGCCAACAGGCGGGGTCAGAAACACTTTTATAGGGCCAGACCAAATACTTTCCTGATCAGTGCATTTCCTAAAATTATTTCATGGACCAGTGATGAGAAAGAAATGTTTGACCTCTGGTATTGTTTGTTGAAGAGTTATAACAGGTCCTCTCCTAGCATCCGTTCACCTTTGGAAATCTGTTCTCATTTCGTTACACCACATCTGCTTCCAAACTCTGCTTTGTTACAAGAGCACTGGACTTTTTAATAAACAAAGTAAACGTACACACCAGAAACACTCTGAGTTTGTGCTAGATATTTATTGTATTCACATCACAAAGAGATTTGCAGATCACCTTTTCAAAGCTGCATGCAGCTGTATTTCCACACCAGGGATTTAGAAACCAGGCTGAGTAGGTGCTGAGCTAGGATTCAAGAAGCCCTGGCTTAGTTTGTACCATAATTCTTTGGGCTCTCCTATTTCAATAACAGGGTGCTATGGCAGTTTTGCATCAGAAGCAGCACATGACCCTGATAACACAATCCACTTTGCATTTAAAGTGTGAGGATTGCTTCCCAGGCAGGATATCAGGGCAGAGTGTGTCATGGCTCCCTCCACCTCATGTGTGTGAATTCTTTTTTCTTAAAAACTAGGGCATGGCAGAGAGGGGAATGGACTGTGCTTCATTTTTTCTCTGGCATGAAAACACAGTGCAGTGAGGAGGTGCACCAAGATGAAGGAGGTTAAAAACAATCACAGTTCCAGGAACTCAGTGCCTCTGGGACAAATAAACTTATTATTCCACTCATTTCACACTCAAGCACTGCTGTAATGATGTGGATCCACTGAGTATTGAGCTCTGAAATCTTGGGAAGTTTTTACTTGCAGTCGTGTCTAGCCAGCAGGGAGAGAGTAAGGGGTGTTCCTCAGGAGACATCCAGGCCACAGTATTTGAAAATAAGCTTAGGAAAGATAGACTTCATTCCCTCCTTCCCACCCTGACTAGTTACAGTGCTTCACATATTTGTGGCTTAGGGGAACAATGTGGAGATTTGTGAGCACAGATTTATCCCACACCATGGAAGATAGTTACCTGAGGCAGCTTCAAGCAGGGAAATTCTTTGCCCTGAGATGTGCTTCAAGGTAGTAATCAAGTAAAATAAGACCAAAATCACTTTTTGAGGGTACATGTTTCTCATCAATAACTGTGGAATCTGAGCAGAGCAACCCAGAGAAGTGTCTAACATTGTGTGGGAGGAACCCATTCCACATTTTCTCCCTAATACTCTGGTCTCAATGACAGAAAGACCTCACTTGCTTGTTAAGTTTGCATACTTCACATAAAAACCTGCATGAGCAAAGGAATGTGTGTGGAAACAGGATTTTACCTCTGGGTGGGTCATGACACACTTGAATATTTCACCTCACACAAGTCAGATGAGACTGTTCTGGCTCAAGGAAGCCTACCTTTGTAGGGCAGTATACACTTTTGGTACACTTTTGTTGTATACATGTTTACTCTTTCGTTTCTTGTCATCCAACTGTCTGAAATCTTCAATGTGCAAGGGAAGCCTTAGCAAACATGAAGTTCACAATGATCTTCAGACTGAATTTGAAACCTCAAACCTTTTAGGGAAGACTTTGGCCACTTATTTGCTGCTTTAGTCCTGTTACAGATACTTAGCTCTTGTCCTCACTGGGATTTGTGTTGTTAACCATTATTATTATTTGGACAGATCATAGACTATATAATCAGTGAGGTTTTAATCTGTTATCAGAACATGATTGTAACATATTAACATGTTTGTGAGATATAATTTTGTCCTGTTTCAAAATGTTCAAGTGAGTGAGTTACATATAAAACTGTATGTCAGACATTTTTCTCTCTTCCTTTAGCCTAAGAGACACATTCCAGCACATTACCAGAGTGCAATTTAGGAAGGACTCATTCAAAATGTTGATACTGGATTAAATAGTTTCGCACAGAACAGCATAAAGAATCTCCTCCTGCTGACTAAAATTTATAGCTGTGGCTTACATAGTAGCTTAGCAGTTCACATATGGCTTATGTCAATGGCAGAAACCATGTTATTTTCTAAATCACGTTGATTTGTTATGTGGTACTGAAAGATCTAAAACAGAATCATTGGCTATAAATTACAGAATCTAGTCTTCTACATTCTTATCTGTGTTTCAGATCCGTCAAAATGAGCCCAAGAGTCAAGTCTTCTATGTACACAATGCTACTAGTCAAAGAGTAAGAGCTAAGACCATTCAATTTCCTCCTTTTTTGGAGCCAAGCCAGATTGACATTTTCTTTTCTGTTAGTTTTGGCAAAGAGGAAAGAGAGGGAAAACTTTACTGCTCTGTTACTGATGGTTTTTTTATTTTGTTTTTATTAAAAATGTTGAAACATGGGCTCTCTGTCAAAATTATTTTATTATTGAAAGCTGGGTGGGGTGAATGAACTGGCAACAGTTCAGAAAGCCATTAATGGTACTGATAACGGGGAATCCTTTCCAGCCTCCACAGCACTGCAATACTTAATTGCAATAAATTTTACTGAAATCGGATGACTGATGTGCACAGTTAATGAATCGGTAAAGATTCAAAGGTTAATCTGCTGGGAGGTAACAAGCTCTGCCCATCTGATATTGTAACCAAAATATGATATTTGTTAGTTACATGATGATATTTTTTGGGCATACAACAGAAAAAAAATGAGTTTTTGTTGGCTGCAGCTTTGTTAAGTCTCCAAGACCAAAATGCAGAAAAAGCAACAACTCTAATGGTGATTCTTGAACCACAGACAAAACTTAAATATATTAGAGGTGAAATGTGACTCCCTGAATAAAATATATTGTCAAACATCAAAGGAATTGCCCGAGAAGCAGAGTGTTCCCTGAAGCAGAGTTGCACGTGTGCCCAGGAGCGCCCCAGCCTCAACCCCAGCCCTTCTGCAGCCAGCGCACCCCCTCTCCCCAAAGACCTGAGAGACATGACAGAATTTGGGAGGGGTGGGGGAAAGTGTGCAGTCAAACCTCTTCAGAACTACTCTGACAATAAACCAGCTTTCTAGAAACAAAGGAGTGAGGTCCAAGCAGACTCAAAATTTAAGTGAAAACAGGAATGGAAAGGAAATAAAAGATAATTCAGCTAACAGCAAGAGGGGTGGGTGAGGTTAAGAAAGCCGATGATTAACGCTCTTGCTCCGCCCTCAGGAGACTCACATTCAGATCTTTTTCTGCCACACCTATTTTGTGGTGCTGGAAATGCTGTTTACACTCTCTGGCCCAAAGCCTCTCTCTTCTCCCCCACCCCTTTATGCAAGGATAGTGGTAGCTACCCATAGTGAGCATGAAAATGCTGGAGCCTCTGAAAGGTGCAGTCTTGCAGATATTTGTGACAGATGGACACCTTGCCATGAAAGATAGATAAAAACATTACCATGCTCTCAGTGTCTTTGACAACACCTGGCTTGAAAGTTAGCACTGCGTTCTAGACTCTCGACTGCCAGCTCACAGCAGAGTAGTCTAAGTAAGGCTGCTAGGGAGTGAAATGTAGTGATTCCTCTAGTATATTTATTTCTCTGTCCAGTTGCCCATGGGACAGCAAAGCCTGGGTATTGCCACTGCTGACAGGAAACTGTGCAGCACAAGCCCTGAGCTTGGTCTCTCATCTCTTCACATCTCTTGACACAGGGTAAGAGTTCATGAAGACAGACCTTGCTATATATCCACATCAACTCAGTTTTAGGACTTCTGCCTTTTTGTCCTTTCTTTCTGTGCACAGCCCTAAGGATCAGGTGTTGTATTAAAAATACATTAGTATTTTATTCCCTGCTTGGATAGACCTCTCTAGCACTGGGGACATAATAAAATAACTATAAATTTAATGTGGTCTAATTTATTTAACAATGAAACGGGGATGATGAATATCACATTCCTTTTCTGCAGCACTTCTACAAATAAATCTTAAATCACTTTCTGAGCAGGGTTCTTTAGACATCGTTACCAGACTTAGTTGAAAGACAAGAAACTCATGAGCATAGCAGCAAAGTGCCTTGCCCATGGTCACTCAACAGAGCAGAGGCAAGGCTGCTTTGTGTTTCTCCAAGGTCTTCCTAAGGCCAGAAGACCTCCTCTGAAGATTTATGCTATTCTTTGCTATTGATTTGTCAGCAGGTTACACCAGAGCCAAGCTGTACACATTCTGGCTCAAGCTAGCAGGATAAAGCAGGATGTCTGTGTGCCAGGTTGAAGTCTTCTACTTTGGGACAGATCAACACTTCCTTTCTTTTGCAGGATTTGCCAGGAAACAGAACTAGCATATTTCAGTCCAACTCAGAAGCATGTTACCTGAGACCCAACTTGAGCATTCCCTAGGCCTCCAGTCTGGAATTTAATATGGGCCTGGGATGATTCCCAACAGATAGAGCTAACAACCTCCAGACCCTTTGTGCTGAAAAACAAGTAGTAACCAAAGGATCATGGAGGGACAATTGATGCATTTGGAATTTACTTCCAGTTTATTTTGAGCTCTAAATTTCCTGTGTCTGGAAACCTCCTTCCCTCTGTGACCATCTTGGTGGCAAAGAACTGTGAGCTACAGTGCTGATGGAGGATTGAAAGAGGAAGGAAGGAATCCACTGCTGTGAAAGAAATCTGACTGTGTGCTCCTCTGTGGTCCCTCATTCCTTTGCTAGGCTTCAAAGTGGTTTGTTGTTATGTAGTTATTGGTTATAGTGTGATGCTATTTAGTAATAACCTCCCCACAGGTAAATCTGCAGGTAAAATGTACCTGTAGCAGGAGAATTCTGGTTTCAATAAACCTTAATACTAAGGCAACCAACTGCCTGTTTCAGAGTCTCTAGATGTCAATGAAAGACCTCTGGGGTCTGGGCCAGGATCTAATTATATTTAACTACAGTTTCAGATTGTGGGGCACAGCAACATTTTCACTGAAGGTCAGAGTGAAACCTCATGGAGCCAGTCATTGGCATGGGATGATGTGAGGACTGTGATAATCTCACACTAAAGCACTTTCCTTATTTGCAGATTGCTGTTTGCATAGAACAGGCTTTTAAAATTAGTAATGATACAGATTTGATTACATTTTCAGGTCTTTGTAGGATAATATGAGAAGGCATTAATGGCATTAACAGTATTAAAGAGATTATGTGTTATCTTCCAAGTTCAAGACAGACACATAGAAAAACTTAGAACCATGCTAGGTAATGGGACAGTTGGCCAGGATATAAAATTGGATTGAAAGGAGAATAAATGGGGAGGAACAATTTTTACTGAAAGAAAATCAGAAAGCTGGGATGCTGAATTTTAAAGGTACTTTGTTTCTTTTAATCTTCTACTTTAATATACATTGGATTCATAAGGCCAGAGGGTAGTCAGCAGGAGTTCAGCATAAGGGCTTGAAACAGCAAAAATACATCTTTATAATTAAGCTACTTTCTTAGTGCTGAAGGAGGATTTATAATGTGAGAGAGAGAATTTGAAGCTTTAGCATGATAATTCAGAACATTTTGGGGAGAGGTAAGATAGTACTTTTGTTTATATTTTATTGCATATTATGTGCTTATATTGAAATTTAATTAGTATAAAATTAAAGATTACTAACAGAATAATGAAATTTGATTGCCATGACAGTATATTTTAGAAGAAAATATTAATTTATTGAAAATAAAATAGCTTTATATACTTGTATAAATACATTGTGTACATCAGGCAGATCATTTATGAAAGGTAAGGAGAGGTCACTGCAGAAGGCTAGGCTAAAGGCTGTAAAAATATTAAAATTGTAAAATAGTAAGTGCCATGATGACCAAAGCAAGATCCAAAGCATATTAGGGTAGCATGAGAAGGACTTAGAATACTGGAGGGTAAGAAGTCAAACTTCAGAATTGCAATTCAGCACAATATTCTTGAATAAAAATAAATATTCCTGAAATACCCCCTAAATATATTTTTGTTATAACTACCTGGTGATCAAGTTTAGGATACTACCATCTGTTGACTGACTCCCTGAACTAATCTCTTGTGGACTGTCCCTGAGCTATCTCTGAGTAATTTAATGTCTGTGGTGTGTCCAGGGAACATTATGGTTGACAGCAGGAATACATGGCAGAAAATGTATGGTCAGAGTCTGTATCATGAACATGGTCACACACAGACCAGCTTTGTTCATCTACAGCAAAGTGGCTGAGAAATGCAATAAACTGATCCCAAGCAGTGTTTGGCTTGTGTGAACTTTGAGGGGGTGTGAGGAAAAATAGGTCACTCTGTCTTGAGGGAAAACACAAAGTTAGTGGGGTGATGGAGTAAATGTGCACTGCAGCTCAGGAGCTGTCAAGATGCTGATGGAATGACAAAAGCATGATCACAGGATATCCTTGACAAGAAAGCACAAGAAGAGAAAAGTGTTCAAAGAAATTCTTGGTGTATTTCTTTTCTGCCCACCTAAAAGCTTTACCAAACACTAAAAAGAGAATCTACTCTGAAAATGTTAATACACAGAATTTTACAATCAGATGATTTCTGTTGTGAATAAAGTTGACACTGATACACCATGCAATTCACAACTCAATCATGCACTTTACCATTAGTGAGATATTCTCTGAACACCATTTTCCTAGTTCAATCCATTTGATTCTTATTGTCAGAAGTAATTGGTGCCTCTGAGTATCAAATATGAGAGACCAATCTTGCAGTAAATCATCACTTTCTAATGTGTCTTATAAAAAAAAATATAATTCACTGGTTGATTTCTAAAGATTGGGCAGGTTTGGTTTTAAACACATTCTCCTGCACAGTTCTATGGTACAAATGACACAGCTAGGCTTTGATAACCCACTTTAATTCAATCCGTTCCTTTGACATTTTATGGTGCCATGTGCAGAAAATTCAAACACCGGGAGCAAAAAGAACAGATCAGGTAGTAAAAGCAACATATCTTTTAAATAAGAAGTACTTAAGACATAGCGTAGTTTTAGATATTATGTGAAAATCTGTCACTGAACTACCTTTGCTGAAGGACATGCAAGTTTTCAGTTGTTAGGGATGTTTCCTAAAGAAAATACCATACAGTCTAGTCCTTCTAATTTTATCTACCATCAAGATGCAAAACAAAAACAAAATTGCGGCTGTTTCTGTCACATGAAACAGGTGGAACATTTCTTCTTTGTCTTTGTCCAACATGAAAGATTGTTGCATCTCTGAAGTTTAAGGCATGTGTCCTTTGGAGTAATGCCCCTTCCGCTGGATCTCCTCAAACACTGGCAGCTGGTCAACTTCTTTTCTTGGCTTTGCCAATGACAATATTTTGTGCTTCAGTGTTTCCTTTGCGTGTCTGTGTCTGACATGATTTTCCTTGCATACAGAAAGAAGCATACAATATTTTGGTTTGAATACTGTAAGTAAAATAAGTTGCCTGCAGACTTTACACAAACAAATTTTGCAATGGGCAATAGTGAAAGAGCTCCACAAATGAGTTTAAACATAAAATTTGCTCTGAAATATGCAGATAAAAACATGGGCTTTTCCTAATGTTGGAACTTGTGGTTGTGTGGGAAGAAAAGGGGAAGAAGACTGAGATGCTCCCTTCTGTCAAAACCACAAGTGCATCATTAACCACAATACAAATCACTTCAAATGCTGATGCTTCCCAATTTGTCCTACTTTATCTGCCTGTGTTTCCTCACCAAGCACCAGTTTCTCCCCAAACAAGGTGAAGTATACACACATTGAAACTGAATGGCCTTTTTCTCTTCTTACTCTTGTGTCTCGCAAACAGGTTGATTATGACTAGTAGTAGAATCTCTCTGGAAATAAAAACAAATATATCTTTAGGCCTTTAAAATGCAAATGTCCACAGTGAAGTATTTTTATCATGAACAGTGCACTATTAGCAGAGCTAAACTTTGCAATAATTATGTGAGTTTGGGTCCTCTGTTATTTTGTCACTAGTTGTGACAATGCTCTAGTTGTCATCCTGCTTGGATCACATATTAGGTAACATTTAAGATGAGGGGTCCAGGATACTTTCATGTTTGCAGGACTCTATACTTTTTTTTTTTCCCAATAAACCTGATGTTAAAATATATTTCAGCCATTCCTTCCATTTTTTTTTTGTTTGTTTTGTTTTGTTTTTTTTTTTAATATATAACAGTGGTCTTCGCTGGAACAGATGGAAAAAGATGCTCAAAGTACACCCAGGAACACGCTTTCATTTTCACCTGCAGAAGGAGGGAGTGGTGACAGTGGGTATCTCTATGTAATTGTAGATTTCTTTTTCATCACATTTAAAATGTTTATAATGTTGGCTCCAAGATTAGAAAAATTTTGCACAGGAAATCAAAGCATTAAATACATACCTCTCAATTTAACATCAAACATACATCCACAGTTTTCTGATCTCAGTTTACCAGAAATTCAGATGATGATATCAAAACAGGACAAGAAAGGGGAAATAAAGAAAATTTAGTATTATCAAATTGCAGCTCTGGACCAGGATTTGCCTGTCCAGCACAATAAAGTTCTTACTGTCTATGGGACTTCAGAGAAATCAGTCTTTTTACTTGGCCTTTGAAGTCACCAAGACACCAATGCCTGTGATAAAAGAGTTTATTTATAGCTTGGTCAGCTTATGTCTTTTCCCACTGAACCAGCAGGCTTTCCAAGGTTTGGGGATATAATTTCAAGGGCTGTTAAACCTCTGTCAAAATTTTTCTGGCCCCCTAAGGAGCCTGACTATCCAGAGTTCTGTTTGCTATGACAGGGCTTCATGTGGAAGCATTCACAAAACTGACAACTTCAACTGCTGCAGTTTTTGTAACAGAAAGTGGCATTTAATCTGAAAAATAACATTAGCAAATCAGCATATAATTGGGTTTTTATTTCCTGCCTTTTCCCCCTTTCTTTTTGCTGCCCTGAGAGATAAGACAAAGCACAATGCAGTAAGTTCCTGATCTCTGTGAAAGATGTTATTTATATATAACCTGGCAAACTGCAAGAGGCAGAAATCAGGGATTTCTGTGTGATGAAAGATGTTAGAGAAAATCCTTAAAAGAGATTATAGCATAGAATGTAGCAGTGGTTCAGGATAATATTGTAATTCTTTTGCCAATTGTTGTCAACAGCGAATATAAAGACAGGTTTGAATATCTGAAGTGGTAGTTCTCAAAGTACCCAGTTTGTCATATCACACTGACCACATCTACTGTCAAGAATTTCATTGAAAACTCTTCAAGAATTGTTACAGAGAGTTAATACTGAATCAGTTACAGTGGTCTCACAAGCCTCTACTTTTTGGGAGACATTGATCCAGAGGTCCACCCAAAATGAGCAAATACCAACTGGGAGAATGAAAATCTGCCATCTGGAACTCCAGACAGTCTTTTGGTCTTTCTCTATTTAAAATCAGTTCAATGAATGAGACTGCCAGAATCATAAGACTCGTTAAAAAACCCAGTATAATTTGAAAAATACTGAGAAATGAAGGTTTTCGTTGAGACTTGACTTCCCTTTTTGATCCCTGGGGATCCCTACTTTCAAAATTTTCTTCATAGTGTTGTGAGCAAGAAGTTTTCTTTTAAATTCAGTCCAAAACTCTCACATAACCTCACTCAAGATATTGGCCTTAATGTAAGCACCACATTTTATGAGACTGAAGAGAAAGTCATGGAAGTTGTCCACACTTCCCTGAAAATAATTGTACATATGTTTACTTTCAGATAGTAAATAACAGTGAGATAGGCACAGTAATTTAAGCAGACTGCCAGCTTGGTAGTGGAGCGATTATTAAAAATTATTATTTGGGGTTAGAACAAGGGTCCATCCCAACCAGTACACCACTTCTGACAGCAGTCAAGGGCAGAAACATTAGGAAGAATGTAAGGGCGGGACAGCTGTGTTGTGCTGCTTTCCTGGCATAATCCTGCAGCTGTCAGCTTTTGGGGACTTCCTAGGCCTGAGCTAGTTAATTCAATGGATGTTTCAAAAAAGTAAAAGCAAAAACAAAACAAGGACAAGGAAAGAGAAAGACTGACAACAAGACAGTAGGGAAAATAAATTGCATTTATTAGACTGAGTAAGGAATACTGATGGAAAGATAACTGCTGCTTTAGTCAAAGTATCAGAATTCTGATAGAATTGGAGCACATACTGTTATGGCAACCACAAAACTATTTTACCAATAAATGTGTTCAAATACATTTGTCCTGACAATCACAGCCTTTGTACATTACATGCCCAATTACTTCTGCTAACTTTAAACAAGGTCTTTGTGAATGTCATAGTGCAAGAAAGTTTTCATAATCATCTCTTATTGATGTTCTATACCTATTCAGCAGGTAGCATCACTCTATTGCAGGAGGAGACTGTAGTAGAGCTGCTCTAGCATGTTTGTATTTTCCTCCCTTAATATGGAGAAGATCCTAAGACACAGGAAAAAAATCATTGTCCTTCAATGTGTATAAGACATTCTGGTTTTGTGTACATTGTGTGTGTAAAGTGCCTTGTGTTCACTAAGCAAGAGGTGTCCCAAAATGGCAAAGTATTTTTATTATTGTTAAGCAAAAACATTCTACATATGTCTCCAAAAGGTTGAGCTGGTGTAAAGAAATTTTCACTGTGTTGAGGCAACTCAACAAAAGATGCATTAACACTTCCTTGCTTTGATGTCAGAGATCTTGAAAAATATTATGATGGAAAATAAATACTTTGTCCCTATAGCTGTATCTGTTTCCACTGTGAATCTATTAAAATAAGGAGTTTCTCTTACAGATTAGTGGCACCCGGGGCTGAGTTAAGCAATGACAACTTTCGAAGTCAATTTTTATTTGAATCAGGAAATGACTCAGTATTTTCTGAAGTGTTACTTCAAAGCTCACTCTTTTATAGTTAGGTAAAAATGATATCACATCTTCAGAATGTTAAATTAAACAATTGCAAAGAGGCCAGGATTTATTTCTGATGGTGCTTTAAGCTGTTTTTTCATACTGTTTTTTCATACATTTTTATATATATATATATATATATACATATATATATATATCTCCCAGGATGGCTTTTGTGATATCTGGACAATTAATGAATAGTGTCATATACACACTCACCAATCCTATGACACCTTTTGTAGTACTACATGTCACTCTGTTTTATGTTGCCATGCATATAAGTTATCTACAATGTGTTAGAATTAATGGTCTTATGGTTTATGAATGTCCTGACATTATTTCTCATTATTATGTTAGCTGAAATGTGACCTTCATGGGAAGGTCACATTTTGTTTTCATGTGAAGGTGAAGGTGATAACAAAAAAAGATGTTAGCCAATAAGAGGTTTTTCTACAAATGGTCAAATGACAGTGGAAAAGGAAATATTTTAACAACGCAATGTTAATACAGCCCAGAATCAAGTCAAATGAAATCCCTGAGGAAGACTATCTGAAGAAACATACCATACTTTTGGCATCGTGTACTTTACTGCATGCCCAACACATTTTCCACAAAGCTCTTGTATATTTTCTGTATGAAAATCTAAAACATAAAGTCTTACATTTCACAGTTGAACAAATACAGGAGATTTAAGCCAGGTTCTGCTGTATGCCTACAGATTTTTTTTGGCAATTAGATCTGAAGGAAATGATCTATCTCAGAAAAAAAAAAAAAGAAAGGAGGGGGAAGGCTGATGAATGTGGTCATAAAATATGATTGAGGTCTTTCTTTTTCTAACAAGTAGAATGCTTATGTGAACTACAGAAACACAAATAAATAACTACTATTGTTATGATTACTAAGTGTATTTTCAATATGATCAGCTTCATTCTTGGCACCTACTGAATTAAGGAAGTGCTGGACTTTGTGACTGAGCCCTGCTCACTCATACCATGGTCCCCTTATGTAAAGGACACTGAGATTTTCTCCAAGTTGGTCCTGCAGTCTACTCTGCAATTATTCTTGAAATATTCATGCCAGAAAAATCATCACAGAGCCTCAGAAACCTCACTATAATGGAGATAGGCTGGTGGACCAAGGTTAAGTTGGAGTCTTCAGCATTGTAAACAGCCCAGTGAAGAGGAGACAGAATGTGGCTGTCGGAACAGCAGTTTAGAGTGTCACTTGAAATATTAGTGTGATCAGCAACTGTTTTTAAGAAACTAAAGGTAGTTTATCGAGAAAAATTTGATCCACTATGATTAAAATAAAAAAAATAAATTAGATGAAACTCAACAATTTTGAAAGATGAAATGTTGACAAGAAGTGTCCACGTAGCTTACCCAAGTTTGGGTCTTGAAAGCCAGATGTCATAGGGGAATTCCAGTAGCCCATTTAGTTATTTCTTCCCACAGTAGCTCCCTGTTGAGGTGCCACCATTATTGCTTTTTATTTATGTTCTTATAGGATCAGATACTTTCAGAAGAATCCCAGCAATGACCAGTATCCACAGGCATCATATTTTAGTTCATGTTCCAGTGTTGCTGGTCTCAGACACTCTTCTTTTTTAATCACAATTATTCCTGAGTTTTACTACATACTTAGATTTATTATTTTCCAGCATGATTTAGAAACCATGCTTATCTGCTGTTTCAGTAGATCTATGGCTATAGACTGATGTCTGGGTGAGTACTGAATTCCAGACAGCTGTTGTAAGATAGGAGACTAGAGTACCTGACCTTCAGAAGCGCCTTTAAACTCTTTTCTGCAGCTGTCTTCACTGGATTTAACCCCAGCAGAATTTCTAAAGGAGAAATTGTCTTAAGATTTCCAGTGGAATTCAAAGTTTATTTTGGTGCTATACCCACAAATAACCAAGAGCTCAGAGGTCTGTGTAAGGTTTAGATCACCTGGATGCATGGGGGAATTGCAAAGCAACAAACTGGATCTTTTTCAGAAAATTCCCTGGGCTGAAAGAGTTTGTGGTCTGCAGGAGTTTCTCCTTCCTCTGGCTGTGTAGGGTTGCTGGTCGATACCCACTTCTAACTTAGGAGAAATAAAGAAATTGCAATTCTACTCTTGTTCAAGAACTTGTGCTTTGCAAAAGCAAAGCATGAAAATTTGCACTTGTAAAATCTCTGGGCTATGTATAGATAAATGGCAGCAAATGGAATTGCCTGTAACATTTTATTTCCTATGATCCTCGGGTCATTTTTAGAGTTCTGACTTAAAGAGGTGTGTGAGAGGGTGTCCTGCTTCAGGTCAGGACAGGGATCATTTTTGCAGCAGCCAGGAGAAGGTGTGGCCAGAACATAGTGGTTATACTACACCACCTCACTCCCTTCTGAGCAGAAGGAATTCTTTCCAGTTAAGAAAGTGTGGCGAGGAAGTTGTCTGGTATTGTTTGTTGTCATGGGCTTTCCATGTGAGTGCTTTCTTTTCTTATACCTTTTGTTATTAATATTTTTGCTGTCACTGTGTGTTTCCTTATCACATTGCTGTTTCCAGCATGTTGTTCTCATCTCAACTGATGATCTTCACCTTTTTTGTGCCTCCAGCTGGAGGAGGGGGGAGTGCCAGTGGCTCATGGTTTTAGCAGGAGTACTGGACGACACCATTCCTACACCACGACAGAGGGAGCAAGTGCAAAATGAATGCAACTGAATTGCTGAGCCTCAAACAATGAAGGTGTAACTGGGCACAGTGGCAAGAATGGTGCAGCATAACCATTCTGAATACTGCAGAATACATCAAAATACCGCATCTGAAAAAACAAAAGCTTGCTGCAGTGTAGAAAGAACATACAATTGTTCCATCCTTTCTGGAATGAGGATTGGAAACAAAGACTTGCACTGCTCCTTGTGTCTGCTCAGTGGAGATTTGGTTCAGAGATACCTATGCTTGGGTAAGAATGGTCAGATTTTTTACCGTATTGAAACAGTTTTGCATAAATGGCCTAAAATACATCTCAATCCACCAAAAGAGACATTTGTTCCCCCCCAAAACCCTCAGCAACAAACATAAAAAACCAAAACAAAACCACAGCTCCCACCCCAAAACTGAATGAGAATTTGGGAAAAGGAATGCTAAATCTAGGATCTCATATCTGCGGCTTGGAGCCATCCTTGCTCTCAGCTGAACTCCTGGGAGAGTTGAGAGCCAGCCACCAGCCAGAGCACTCCAGTCTCAGGCTGGTATGGTCTGCACCATGGAACTGCATGGATGCTGAGCTCCAGGAAGAACTCACTACCCCAAGATCCGTTTCACAACTCTTCTAGTTCACGTGAAATAACTGCTCCTGCATTAGACTATCTGGATTTGAATCTTCACACGTAATTTTAGGCAATTGTTCAGCATGTGTTTTTTAATAATGAATGACTGTACTAAAAATTAAATGCAGGGGAATTGCCTCCTGGCACTTATGCTACCAGCAGTTCCAGGAAAGATTATCCACTGCTGCATCAAGAAAGCATTATTCCAAATGAGGAGTCCAGATGTTAAATTTGTACATTATCTTTCTGATTTCTTCCCCAATGCCTAGTTCAACTTTTAAAATATTTTATCTCTTATCCAGATATTCAAAACCTTCTGCTTTATGGGGAACACCATGAGATCACCATGTCTGTAGCCCAAAGAACTGAAGAGAATAGTTGCTGTTTCAGTCAGTTTTAAGTCCTTAATTCATGACATAGGAATATAACCTATTATCCCTAAACCATTTTGAGCAAAGTACTTCATAAATAATCTGGCTGACATAAGGATTGTACCATTTAAACAGCAGAGTAAATGCATAAGAAATACTAACTCAAGTCGTAAGCTTTGCCTGTGTATGTGGAGTACTTTTAAAAGCTGTCAATAAATCAGATAACAGATAGCTTAACACTTTGAAATACAGTGGAAAAGACAATTAAAAATACCTTGGACCTGCAATTGGAAATACTGTGAGCCAATTGGTCAAAACTTGCTTTCAGAAGTAATTCTGAGCTTACTAATTTTGCCATTGACAGTCAATCAGAAATACAGCAATTAACTGGAATATCCTCAGTTTACTTTGGACTAATGCTAGTGTCATAGGCAAGGACACTCAAACCAAAGCCATTTTTCTGACACAAATGTCAGCCCAGAACTTTAGTCACCAGACACAAAGAGGGAGATATCATGTAAGGTTTTCATAAATGCATTCATTTCCTTTTCTTCATAACATCTCTTTTAAACTATGGATTACAAGCTAGCTGGAGCCTGGAACAGGGGGATCTCCCTTTTAAGTGCACATGTATGGAGCAGTGGCATCCCAGCTTGGAATTATGCAGTGCTAAAATGATATAAGTGATAATTCACAACATCTGCGTTCTCTTTTGGGAACTATTTGTTTTATTCCAAAATATAACCTTAGCATTTTTAGGGTTCTCAAGTGACACATCTTGGCTGTCTCATGTTGCTGATGGGTGAGTTGTTAACTGCCACTTTTTTACGTGCTGCTAAGTCACTGAACCATCTTTCAATGCATTTTCCTGGAAGCCATACCTTAAGGAAGACTCCTTGTTGTCTGTCACAATTTCTCACAGTCCAGAAAATTAATTCTGTCAAAGGTGCTTTCTTCAGAGCTACAGGTGGCGAAACCAGTAAATATCAAGCAGTGCTAGTAGCAGGGTTTGGTGCTAAACCCGCACAAATGTAATTTTTCTGACCAGTCAGATCTGTGAAAGACCCATCAGTCACAGCTCCTTTTGCGTTAAATTGGAAGATCTCACCTCTCCCTCTCTTCACAATATTTCATCAGTGAAGTTTCTTTGAATTCACATGCCCCAGTGCAGGGGAATGTTTCACCTGCTGTTTTTTCTCTGCTTTTTTCCCTGAAAGGT
This sequence comes from Lichenostomus cassidix, assembly GCF_008360975.1. Classification (NCBI taxonomy): domain Eukaryota; kingdom Metazoa; phylum Chordata; class Aves; order Passeriformes; family Meliphagidae; genus Lichenostomus; species Lichenostomus cassidix. The sequence goes on from NC_139482.1 coordinate 30,341,189, forward strand.
ATGGATGTGATAAACTGGGAAAGAGATATCTGTGGTAGAGATTTCTCTGTCTTTCACCTCAATAGTTAACAGTGTGCTCCCAAAATAGGTTCTGGTCAATCTCTGAGCAGAAGCATCAAATAAGCATGCTAACAGTCCTTCCATTTATATCCTATGCAGAAGCAGAATTTGACATGCGTTTTGACATGAATTACTTAAAACTGATGTTTTTGAATTTATTTTTTAATATCTTGGAAAAATAGTTATAAAATAGTATGGACACACAATATAGGGATTTACAGGAGAGTTGTAAAGGCTGTTAATGCCTCTAACTTGATAAAAGGCAGTCTTAAATAGGACTTGTGGGAATAATAATAATACTGTATATTGTGCTCCCTCACACTGTCCACATATTTTCTGAACAAATTACCAACTGAAACACAATTTTTCATTATCATCTTCTATTTGCATTCAGACTCATCTCAAAAATTCTTAGTCATGGTGAAACATCAAAGTAGACAGCAGATTAACAGTGTAGACAAGGACATGGATCTCAGAGAGAACTTCAAACAATTTGAGTGATTTGGTTCAGCTAAAGTTCCCCAAGGAAAACAATACTTCATATATGAAACTTGACCCTCGAGAAATGTTAAAATATTTTTAACATGATCACCACACTATGTGTTGTTTTATAGCACTTTAAGAGGTCTAACTCATCATTTCTATAAACAAAGTGACTTCCTGTCTTCAGTCAATTGCTTAAGAGGAATTAAGCATGCCAGCTGATAGATATGGGTGTAGCAGAGTAGCAAGGGAAGAACACTAAGAAATAGGAGAAAATCCCCACCAAGGAACATGCTACAAAATAGTGATGTTTTATGTTTCATTTTTAAGAGCTACTCTCAAAATCTAGAAAGAAAAATCTCTATTTTAAATTCCGTATGAGTAGGACTTACAGTGCTATAGGTTTCTCCAGACTGGAAAAAAAAGATCAAAATCTTCAATCATGACAACAGGATAAATACTGCCAACCCCCAAATCTTCATATTTTCATTCGAGATAAAACAGCAACTCTTTTCTTTGATAGAATCTACAATCTCAATCTGCAATTTTAGTTAGGTTTGGTATGAATATTCATGAATGAGTGCTCTGTCCTCCAAAAGAAAGCTCCCATATGAGAACTCAACAAGGCACAAGATTACTAATGGCTTCAAAAAAACCCCTTTCCACCTAAGCTCTCAGAGTCCGTATTTAGAACCAAAGTGTGTATTTTTTCCTCAAGGAAAGCTCTGATTCTTCAATTTAGAGCCGTTTCCACTAGACATGGACTATGCACCACAAATTGACAGCTAAGTATTTTGTGCCAAGACTATGAAGTATGTAACTAATGTATTTCCCATGTTGTGAGGATATTCAGTGACTACAAGTAAGACTATTACATCTCTATTGATCACAGTTTAAAACAGAGCTACAGCTATATTTTGGATAAAATCCTAGCTTTAGAGAAGCCAGTATGTCTTTGCATTAGGTTTTGATGGACTATAATTTCACCCCTTGTTTTCTCTGACAGAGAAAACATAATTATTATCTGGAAGCTCATTGCCCTGGGTATGAAATTCAAGTTCTGATCCGCCAGCTGCAAATTATTTTGTATTATAAATGGACTTTTTGAACCTCTAGTGGAATGGATGAAGGTAAATGGGGAAAGAACATAATCCACTTTCATTTGGTCTTTGTTTTTTCAGATTAGCAATAAGTGCTGATTTCCATCAGCAAGTAGCATGTCTTTGTCAGGCAGCATTTGGTAACGCTTTTCAGAGATGAATGAAAGTCAAAGTAGTATAAGCATCACTGTAGACCTGAAACTGGAATTCCAGCTAACAATTTTACACTGGCCCTATATTCTAATTTTATCATGAAGTGGCACCTCCTCAGGTGTTTTCATTTTGTTAGTACAGCAGGAAGCTAAGGTTTCAGTAAAACATTACACATAGCATAAAACACTAAACTGGAAACTTGCAATATGTCATTAATTTCTTGCCTTGTGTGCTCTGGCACATTTCTAAAGGAATTAGCAGCACAATATTTGCTGGTTTTCTTGGAGAGTTTCAGCTGTGATTGCCCAGATGCCATCTGCTGAAGTGCTCACAGGTTACAGTCCAGAGTCAGGATGGTGTTTCAGTAAAACAAAATTCCTTATACAATCAGGGTCTGAGGGCATTTGGCACCTCATGATTTCTCACCATGCTACACAAATTTCCCTTGTTTGTTCTCTCTTGGAAAGGTCACTTCCTGTGTGACCAAAAGAAAAATAGTGAAAAAACTCTTATAAATATTTAAGTATTGCTATCAATACATTTTATTACACTATATGATTGCATCATGACCATTTTACCACAAGGCAAACAGGCAATAAATAGGTCGTGCCTTAGCTGGTGATGTCTTGGGCTTCCTCAGTCCTTCCTTAGTCCTGACTGACTCCACAGCTCATGGCCACTGCTTTGGGGAGCTCCTGCTGGCCCAGGCAAGGAGCAATGCTAGGCAAGGCCACCTGCAGGGCAGGCAGATGACTGATGGGGAAGGAAGGTAGCACAGCAAAGAAACCTTGCCGCTGTAGGGAGAAAGAGTGGCCCTATTTTTTTCCATTTTTCTGCGGAAGCTGTCACTCGTGCTGCAGCATGTCAAGCCCAAGCAAGGACAGTTTGCTGTTCCCAGAGTGACAGGCTCACAGCAGGGCTGGGGCTGGCTGGCACCTCTGGAGATGGCCTCATCCAGCCCCCTGCACAGAGGAAGGCCAGCCTCAGCTGCTTGCATGGGGCTGTGTCCAGTTGTGTTTTCAGTGTTCCCAAGTGCAGAGCTCCACAGCCTCTCCTGTTATTAACATGTAAGTTTTACCTGCAAAACCCAAGCCCCTTTGCCTTGCAGAAATGCCAAAAGGCACCTTTCAGTAGTTTCTGCAGAGACAATGCAGCCTTTCAGCTCCTGTGTAACTGTAGATGGTTCCAGGGGACATGGATCCCTGCAGGACTAAACCAGGGAACAGGCTCCAGCCTTTTCCAGAGGCAGAGTGCAGTGGCAAGATGACCACAGTCTCACTGCCTGTTTTGCATCAGCCAGAGTTCAGAGCTTGTCCAAGTGCTGCTGGAAGCCTTGGCAAGGTCACATGCCCTCATTTCCCATCTCTTCTCTCCATCTTTACTCAGTGCCACAGCAGAAAATTGTCTGTCTTAAGAGAAGAAAATCTATCTTTTGAGAACCTTCGGTCTTTGTGTCTATTGTTTTAAAACCCAGAGAGAGAAAAACAATCCCTGCATGATGAAAATGCCAGTCCAATGCATAATCTGTGTGTATGAATCACTGCAAAATTATTTTAGCTAGTTTCACCCTCAAGAGAAATATCATATTAAGCCAAGCCATTTTGTCAACATTTAACAGCACAAATTATATTTCTTGAGACAGGAAAAAAATTTAAAAAATAAAAGAAAAAAAAGAGGGAATAAAACAACACTCAGACACCTGCAGAGTTGCCTTGCTACTGATTTTTTCTTCTAGGACCTGATACTGCACGCTTCCCACACTTGTGAGGCTTCCTGGTAATGTCAGCTTCAAGGGTGTGGATCTCTCTGCATCTAGCAGTGCAATTCAGTTGTGAGCTGAAGTATAGATACAGCAATATTTCAACTCTGATTTCTTCTGTTATACTGCATAAAGATATACAGTATAAATGGCAGCCAATTCCTATTACTGAGTTATCACAGCACTGAAGAGGTCCAGAAATTTTGAAAGGCATTGGAGAAAAGTGCTAGCAGGACAACTCCTGCAAGGAATTTTGGGCCCATCCCTCAACATTTCTTAGATTTTAATTCCTACCCAATAAATGAACAAAAATATGGTGCTTGACCACCTCCTTTACTCCTAATCTTTTCTTTCTCTCCTTCTCTTCAAGCTTCTTTTGAGAAACCTGTGTGGAAATACCTTTATTTTTTCGAATGCTGTGAGAATAACTGGTTCTGTAACACTTCCAGAGCAGCTTTACTTCAAATGCTGCCACAGCAGCAAACGGGTCTGATGAGGATTAACACCTCCCTGTAATTGGTGGATTTTGATCATTTACAGAAGTGACGTTACTCCCACTGCTCTCATTGATTTTGTTTCATAAATCCCAAGTGTGATATTATCCCCCTGTAGTTTAACTGCCTTTTAGGTGGTGGGAAGGATGGCGAAGGGGAAGAAAATGGGGGCAAGTTGAGCAGTTCACGCTACCTTTAATACTGTAATCCATATGTTTATTTCAACATTCTCTGCTTTAGGCTGCCTTATTTTCATCTTTAGTTCTCTTTGTTTCACTTCTCTTTTCTTCCTTCATCTTCCTTCAGTTTGCAATGTGTTGCTGTGCTTTCTACTGTCTAAATTTGCTACGTATTTAGAGGTGCTTAGACTCAGTCGTAAAGAAGGTCACACAGAGTTCAGAAATGTTTGGAAAGGAAAAAAACCCTCTGAGAAAGATCCCCTATTTTTCTTTTGTTGATGGAGGGTGCTGATGGTTTTGTGCTTTGCATGGTAAGGGTTACTGGGGTCTAGCTCTGGTACAGCTTGTCCGCAGGCGCTCAGGACAGTGCAGGGCTGAGATGCTGTTTCCTCACATGAGATCATATCTGCAAACGAGCAGTGGGAGCTCTACTGGGGGAGGCTGGGGGAGGAATGGAAGACGCGGACTGCAGTCCAATAATTAATCTAATCTTTCTGTTACTGCTCTGACCAGTTCGTATCATCCTTCTGTTCAAAACAAACTGCTGGATGTCGCATTCTCTTCTTTATAGACTTCCTGTAGCCATTAGCCCTACGTCAGCTTATGTGATATATCACGTATCCTTTAAAATTCTACATTCAATTGAACGAGTTCTTGAGTTATTAGTTCCTCCATCCACCCACCAATCCCTCCCTTCCCTGCTCTGCTCCAGGTAATCAGCAATTCAACAGGACACTCAAAGCACCTACTTACAAAATTATCTACCCAGGAGGATGTTAGGGGTTTTATGTATATACAGAGGAGGACCAAAAACAATTGGCTGGGTAAAACATTTACACATAACTTCTGGCTTTCTCTCAGGCAGAGCTTTTGCAAGGGATTTATAGGTCAGATTGGCTCAGCAGTTTCAGCCAATTGCCCACCCTACCTTAACAAAGCTTGCGTGTGTTTGTACAGCTGTGCTCATAGCTGTGGGAGTCCCAGGGATCCCACAAGCCTTCAGTTCCTCTACCTCCCCTTCATCATTTACCAGCACACAAATGTGCACAGAATGAAACTGTAGAAAACTGTCTGACTAGCAGGTTAAAGGCCCAGGATTCAAACCCTGTTTATTTTCTTTGCTTGATTTCCTGCTGCTACAGTGAGTAAATGGTATTTTTCTCCTTGCCTTTTTACCTGTTTGTCTATCACTGTTTGGCCAAGAATGAAAGAAACCATCCCTTTCAGGCTCCTTTAGAGGACTTCAAGGCACACAGAATGTTTATGTGCTGCTCTGGATCGTCAGTGTTTTTTCTGTTTCAGCAGGGGTGTTGGTATAAATTGGGTATAAAGTCACACAGAAGTAAACCCACCTGCATCTCCTGAAACTTCATGCTAAGGAAGGGACGTATTTTAATTAATATTAAGCCAATTCACAATTAAGTCCAGTAAATGCTTGATGCTGAGCAGTTTAGAGGCAGTTAATATACCTTTTTGAACTGGTGCCACAAATTACAAAGTCTGCCATCTGGGGAGGTATTATATTTGAAATTAAATAAAAAAAAAGTCAAGATGTTTCTGAAAATTAGCAAGCAAATTCCAGCCAATCTCACATTCATTAGGATTTTTTTTAACAGCAAAAGAAAACAAGGAGGAAAAAAGGGTTCTTAAATTATATCTATTAACCTAATAAAGTCCAGAAACTAAGAATTTCAATAAAATGTTAGCTTAGCTAGTGATTTCAAAAGAACCTCTATTTGTGTTTCAAGTATTATTGTCATTCCTGAAGTCTGATGCCAGTTTGATAAAAGCTCTAATTCAGAAAAGTATAAACTCTACTAACAAAAGAAATTAAAAACTGTCACATTTTCAAAGGATCCTATTACTCAGTTCCTGCAGACATTTTTAATTAGAGAACTGTATTCATTAACACTTGATATGTTAGCAATCTGCCAAGATTTCTGCTTTCTCTTTCAGTCATTTGGGCCTCTGCTCTGCAATGAGCTAAGCGAAGACTCACGTCCACATCCAGCCTGACTCAGGGTAGAAATTCAGAGGGAGTGGGAGCAGGAGGTAGAGAGACTCCAACAAAGAGCTTGCAGGGGCAAAGACATATTTTAGTTCCTTACTATTCTGACCCCTCCTTTTTTTCATTTTGCAATTACATAGACATGAAAAGGAGCAAGGGAAAATCTCAGGTGGTGTCTCCATTGACATCTGTTTTTGAAAGCCAATTCACGGAACTTTTTAAAGAAGTCAGTCACCGAGGATTAAAGATTGAATCCATGTTTGAAAAATCACATTGAAGTTTCTGGCTAGGAAAAAAGTCAGTCTGCAGTTTCTGTTGCAGCACTCATAATTGTATGTGACACATTTGAAAATGGGAAATAAAAATCCCAATTCCTTTAATATTTCCAGGCTGCTCTAAACTAGTTCTGGTTTATTTACTTTTCTAGATCCTCTCAGATTAACCCACCTTTGCACAGCAGGCAAGATGCTTGCTAGATGAAATGAAGTGAGAAGAGAAAGTGTATGGATATGCAAGTAACAGTCACTGAACAAATGACCATGTTAAAGCTTTTCGTGGAGAGTCTCAATGAGGTGATCCAGAGAGGAATTGTAAAGAAACACTGAATAAAAAAATGTAATGAAGCATAAGAAATCTCACAATATTCTTCTGTACAATTACCCACACTATTGCTATATCAAAGCTTTTCAAAAATCTTGAGATTGACTTTTTTTCAAGTGGGGGGAGGAAGGAGAGGAATTGCTTTTCAGCTTTTGACACCTTTTCATGATTTCTCTCCAAGTTTAATGGATGAAAGGAATTTTTTTTTAATTAGGAGCTGAAATTATTTTCTCATCACACAGAGTCCTCACTTTAGGACAAAGGGGAACTGGAAGGAAGAGCTTCATGCCATATGGAACCAAAGATCCTACTTAGCACACGACTGCACACTTTGTTTCTTTCCACAGACATATGTGCAAGAGATCTCTGGTTGTCCCAGTACTGCCTCTTTACTCGGGGTAGATTCCTCTGCATCCTGGAAATAATTTCAGAAGCATTGCATGGATAACACAATAGGACTTCCATAGCCAAATCTCAGGACAAGGTGAGGAGGAGAATAGTATTTAAATACCAGCGCATATTGTCAAATTCTATACATTTTCATTAAGGAAGTAAGAGATATTATTCACTGCTGAAAGTATGACTAGCTGAAGAAGCAGCTAGTCTTCTTTTCCAGTTTATGAAGAAAGTTAGATTATAAGCAGACAGTACAGGAAGGGGGTGAAGGACTGGAAAACTCAAGCCCTTCCCTTGAGATACATTTGGAAAAAATCTGTGGGAGAGCTGAAGAGGTTTTTGTTTGACTTTCCGTTTGTTTGGTTTATTATACTCCAAAACAGAAAAAGAACGTGGATATAATACAAATCTCTTCAGTGTTGCTGAAGATCCACCTCCCATATTAATCAAAACATGCAAAGATAGACATTTAACTGAAGGAATTTGCACAGTATGGCAAGAAGGAGAGATTATTGCAAAAATCTGGAATGGAACAACTCAGTGACCAGGAATAAAACACAAACTTATCTGGAAGTAAATGAACATATTTGAAACCCCCTTTTGGCATGTATGCAAAATTCATGATGTGTTTTGCATCCAAGTGAGACAAGGTATCCTCAAGGCTGTTAGCCTAAAATCTACACTTATTTCTTAAGAACTCTGAGAGATTAGTCCATAATTTAGGCCATGAGTCTTTCTTTTGCTTTTTCTTCATTTTCCAAGTACCAATGAATTTTGGACCTGCTTCACTTACCCAAATAAGATAAACCACACTAAAAAAAGGAATTAAAAAAACTAAATATGCAGCCTGCCTATTCCCTACCTCTTTTGTCATCACTGAGACAAAAATTAGAGGAAAATCCAAATATGCAACATTTTTTCACCACCTTGCACCACATGTTTTTTTGTACTGTTGGGGAACACATTTCTTCAAGAAGCAAATATTGACAACACATAATAATTACAGCTAAACACAACGTTTATTGCTTTCAGACCACAATGGAAAACCTTAATTACGATCTATATGTTTTCCTCACAATTCTAAGGTGCTACACATGTAATCCTGACAGCATAGGTCATCTGCATTTATAGGCTTCTAGTATGATTAGGGATTTACAATTTCCAAAGTGAAAATCTGATGTGACTGAATGACAATCCTCCAGTCATGCTATCCTGGGAATAAAACTTCTAAACAGTAAATAACATATTAAGGTAGATTTTGCCTTTAGGTGATCCAAGCAGAGGAATTTATCAGTTGATAGAATTTTACAATGCCAGGTAGTATCAGCCCCCATTTTTGTAAGAAGAGGGGAACATTACAGAGAACATACCATGATTGCTGGCAACACTCACAGAGAACCCAAGGACCAAGAATTTTCAGGCTTGTACCTGGAATTTGTGAGGTCTTAAGATTTTTAGAAGACTGGAAGAATTTTACAGTTAACAAGTAATACCATTCTCGTGCTGGTAGCATTCAGATCAAGACTGTGCTTAACCCTTCTTTTCTACTTTTCAAGAAGGATACTGCTTCACTGAGGGCTCATTCACCCTGTATCCTTCTGTGGTTCTCAATGAAATTGTGGCATTTTGCTTTTCAAACCTTGACCTGGAATTGCTACAGAACAGATAGCATATGAGGAGTATGACTGGGTGATTTGCCAGAAGGATTTAGGAATACTGGAAAAGCTAATCAAAGAGAAGCAAGAGAAACAGAGAAAGAAGACCCCAGAACTGGAAAACACTGGGGAAAATTCTTACAGGAGACTGTGGAATGTTATAGAGATTCCCTCTGGGAGACCAGAGGTTTCTCCCCATAGCTCCAGGAAACACATTTTCCAGAAACAGCTATTGGTCTTCAGATGGACAGATGACAGAAAGAGGAGAGGAGAAGAGGGTAAGAATTCAATAGAAAACTGGAGAGAGGAAAATGACAGAAAAGAAATTAAATGCACCACCAAGAGTTCCATTTGTGGTTGTAATGGCTCAAGGGCTCACCAAATCTTACTTGGCTCTGCAGAGCTGCCACTGCTTGATTGGGCAACTCCATAGCTCCCAGCAAGGAGGTTTGTTTAAGAGAAAGTTTGTCTTCTATATGTGAGAGATAAACTGAATATTTTTCCCCATGTTTGGGTCTTCTGAGAGACATTTTTTCATGCCTGCTCTGTGCCTGTGAACATACTTGTGAAACCCTATAAACTTAAAAAAGCAAAAGTGAGTGTCAGTTTGAGTACAGTAGTTTAAAAAAAATGTTGAAATTAAGGCTTAGATGCTTTTGCACAACAATGTAATGCTCTAAATTGCTTGATACAAGATAGGTTTTTGGGGTTTTTCACCATTTTCTGTAGCACAGAAAGCTGCATCTCACATTGGGCAATGTTGTGCAGTAACTTTAATTTCTGCTACTGAAGAATTAGTCATAAGAGGCAATGGTTGTACCCAAGTCCTGTAAACTTAAATCAGGTTTGGATTTTATCCTCAGCTTTGTTTTAAAAAAATGCAAAGTTAACTTTTGCAAGTATATAATGAACAATGACATGAAGCAATGAGAAGGTTCTATAGAACTGAACTGGTAAAGCACACCTATTTTCTATGCAGGCTTATCTAAGTTATTTTCACTTGTGAACATGAAACAGAATACATGACAGTAAATTGTAATTGAACATTTTCAGTTGTGTCTATTTATATACGAGACATATATATGTATTTATGTAAGGTAATGCAGAATGCTACAATAAAATAGACTTTAAAAGGAGCATTTTCATTAGAATTGCAATGTACAGAACAGTTCAAGAAGTATTTGTCATTCAGCTCATTTTGTATGTGCACAGTTGGCTCCCTTCCTCCCCATCATCCTCATCCTTGAAAGCAGCACTGCTGTTATCCTAAATAGTCTGTTTCCAGTCTAGCCTTCTATAATCATGATGAAAAACCTAAAATCCAGAAGAAGATCCAATATAATGATATTTTTTTTAAAGGATTAATGCTTGGCAAGCATTTATGGTGATTGGCCTAATTATGGCAGCAACAGAGACGTGCCAGTATGCCCATTACAGTTTTCTTACTGCAACATTTCACTGGAAAAAGTGAACTTTCAGCCCTAATGGTGGCAAAGTGAATGAATTTCTTATGGCATATAATATCCAAAGTCTCTGTTTGTTTATTTGGGTCTGGTTCAGACTGGTTCTAAAGATTAAAATTATTCCTGTGTTATTTTTATTTTTGGGTGGAGAAGATACTTAACAGTTATGAATCATACTGTGCAATGAACCTCTTCCCACCAGACCCTTTGTTACACTTACTATATGGAGAGGTTAAATCCTGAAATAGTTATTAAAATTAGTTGTTAAAAAATAACTGTTCAAGCACTGTAAAAATTATTCTGAGTTGTATCTAAATTGAGGGTGGGCTCAATTTAGAGTTTTCATGCAAATTTCACAATGGGTAAGGGTTCACTGAAGGGGAAAAGTGATGCAGTCTTTCTTACCAGAAGAAATCAGGAGGAGCACATCAATGAAAAACTTGAACTGAGAACTCATGATCTTCTTGGCTCTCCACACAAAGATTCTTTCCTTTTCCTACAAGATTGCTTTTTGGGGTAGTAACTGTTTATCTGATTGCTTTTCCTTCACACTACTGCACAACAAAGAACAGGGATCACCAAAACTGAGGAATGGTGTTACCTCCTCCTAAAGGGCTGAGCATCCTGTGGTAATGAGAAATCTTGTGAGATAAGCAGAATATGATGTCATTCTCCAGGTCCAGCGAGATAGTTGTCTTCCTGAAAGTCAATTAAACTAGGAATTTTCAAGCTAGGAACAAGCATCTGCTCAGCCAATGTGAGTATCTGTTGTCAACACTAAGGAGCACTTTTAAAGTGGCTATTCAGGTGGTCTTAACTCTAATTTCTTCTTTTAACATTTTCATACTAAGGAAATGAGCTTGTTGCAATCATGGACACAATACACATTTTTAATTTCATTTTCTTTTAGCAAATTTCAGCTGCTTATCTGAATGTATTTATATGCAACAGAGTTATAAATTCAATTGGATATTTAAAGACCTGTAAGCACATCCACTCTCTAATTCTTAGGTCCCAGGGTAACTTCATACTTTTATCTATAAACAGAATGAGAAATTCAATGCTATCTCTCTCCTTTATCTTTCAAAAGCAGAAATAAACAGCAAGACTGAATCTCTTTATGGCTTCAAACTAAGCTCCTTTCATTTCCTTGTATCTAATTCATATTCTGTTCTCTCTAGTCAATTTGTGACAAAAGTGTCTTTATCATCCTCACTTGTCAGTATGTTTAAGTAATGCAATAGGGAACAGCAGCTTAGCAGTGAGAGACTTCTCCCCATTTCCTGTTTTCCAGGAGCAGAAGGGAGATTTCATGTAGCCTTGCTATGCCTTATGGACCTCAGATCCTTTTTATCATCCCAGAAAAACCTTTGCAATTATGAAAAATACAGGGCTCATCTTTTGAGCGCTGGAAATTTCCTGGGAACTCTCACACAATTTAATGCTGTTACCTTGTTTTTTTAAATAACTGCTGCTGCAATAGACACTTCTATTTTGTATAAATTATAATTTCTAACTAAGGCTCCCAAAGTTTTAGATTGGTGTACTGGATGATTTAAAACACAAGAAATGCATTGGTATATTTTCTGCCTTTCTTCATATTTTAAAAAAAATAATATTTTAGAAATGCACATATGAAGTTGAGGCAATTGCTGTTGTTTGAGTTGCTAAATTACCCGTAATTGGTTTTCACCTGAAATCACAGAACTTAGTTTATCCAGGATATAATAATTCTCGCCCATATTATGTGATTTTGAACCACTTCATAATTCTTATAGGAAATAACTGTGAGGATATAGCAGTCACCACATTTTTTCTCACCAGGCACATATATGTATTAATTTATATGCACAATATGCAACAGGAAAAGGTTAATTCCAAAGGGAGAATCCTATATCGCTCAAATATGCTATTGCATATTCACTATGTGTGAACATTTACATGCCTAGCTAAACTGTATAATCACTAAGATTGTAGGTGCAAATTATGTAATTGTACATGCTGGTAATTGTCATAACTCTTTGCCTGTGGTCACCTCATTTGCATGTGTGAGAGTGGCATCTGCATTTTCAAATTAGGGAATTTATTGTGGGGCAAATTTTTTAAGGAAATAGAGCCCTAAAGAGAAAGTCTCACTTCCATACAAATGCTTCTAACCCTGAAACAAGTTGGGAGAGGTATATGGAAAAGAAACAAAATTATGTCTTGCAAGAATTTTATTGGAAGATTTTCATATGGTATCACAATTGCCAAATGGCAGTGCTGCAGGAATAAGGATGAAAGAGCCCTTGCAGGAAAGTCTGTTAGTATAGCATGGATATGAAAGAGTAGTCATGCAAATGTCAGCTCCATTTTGCAGGTATTAATCTAATGTTTCAATCTAGCAAGTATTTCCAGACATTATATTTCTTTGCTTGCATCACCTGGCATTCTTCAAGGGTAAGCCAAACTGCTCCACAGAAAAACTTGAAAATAGGCCTGTTTAGCTGACTGACTGTGCTATCACAATCTCTGGCACAAGTTCCTTTTTCCTCTTACTCTCCCACAAAGCAATATTAAACTTTCATGTTGTGGGAGAAGGTCACTTGTTTCCTTAATAATAAGCAACCTACTACTGACTGCTGGAATTTTAGAGAGAACAAATCCTTCATAAAACTCATTGCTTCATGGTCTGGATTGGCACAAATCCAAAAATTTGATCTAATTTATAATCTCTCGCTTGAAAGTGATGCATGATAGCCTTAGAGGAAGAGCATTAAGAGCATGTCTATCCCATCGGGTGCAGTCTGAGGGAGAACTTCCCAAGGTAGGGTTAACACATGAGTTAAGCTATAGACACACTGCAGTATAGATTGAACCCACATAGTAACACAGCAGTGCTGCTCTCAAGGTAATTGAGAGATTTATCCCCCTGAGATGTTTTTTCCGACATGCAACTCCTCAGCAGGGTGGATTTCTGAAGTCATAGTATAACCCTAATAATCTTCCCTGAATTTCTCAAATGAGATATTGGTTGCTTTTACTGTGATCCTTAACTTCTGTAATTGTCTCTCCTTGACAAACACTTTGATCATAAGCTCTACTTCAATGGTATTGAAAATTGGTTCTTCTCGTGACTGTGCAGTGTTAATCTTACACATGTCAATAGGTGTGATAAAACCACTGCCAGTCATGCCCACTTGTTAGTTTGCAAGGTGGGTTTTCTCTCTACATAAAACCTGGACAGGAAGAGAGAACAATCCTATCTGTTATCTTGTTTTTTAAATCCATGATGGAAAGTATGAAAACTTTGTCTGCATCCAGTGACTATGCGAAAGGCCCTCTTTGTCCATTATTTTCCAAACCAAGCTGTTTTCTGTTCTCAGACTCTACCTCTATATATCTTCTTTTTGGCAATCCAAAGGCCTCAGAAAATGATAAACAAAAATTGGCACTTGTATCCTAACAGCACTTCCAGCCATCTGCCTTTGGCAGCTTCCAAGCCAATCTCAAGTACAAAATCAGACCTATAGGTTGTGTCACCTTCTTGGAGAGACAAAACAAGTGGGAGGGTTCAGAGAAGGAAATGGATGGAAATTCTTTCACAAGAGACAAATGTTGCCAGAGGTAGCTTACAAAAGCCCATCTGCTCTGGTGAGCAGATACATGGGCATGATCCCCTCTTTGTTATTTATGTGGGGCTTATATTTGTAATGTGGAGTGAGAACAATACCCCTGTTCAACACCAGCTGTATGATTTTAGATAGCACTCAGTAGCCAATTGCACAAGACCAATTCCAATCTGTCAGTGTAGTGTGGTCTGTCCTGTCACAGGAAGTGTTGTTTTTGGAACAGTTTGAGCAGCCATTGCCATTTTACTGTCTACTGACAGAAATTAATAGTGAAGGCCTTGTAGAGCAATTTATCAACAGCTGTTTGAATTCACACTTTTTTCACCCTTCCTATCTCCAGACCAGAAGGACTGCCTGCCTATTTGTGTCAAAATGTCAGTGAAAGGTAGAAATTGAGCAGAATCGACTCCTGGGAGTAAGTGATCTCAGTGACACAGGGGTTTTGTGAAACTCCGCTAGGGCTGGTTTTGGAAGGGGCTGAAAGGCTCCAGCTCAGGGCTGTGAGCAGTCACAGGAGAGATGTAAACACAGATGCATCCAGAGAGCCCAGCCCTGCAAACGCAGGCCCCAGACAGTGCAATCAGCACCGTGCGAGACAAAGCGACCGCAGAAAACCTCTGAGAGGAGCAGGCGTTTTGCCTTCAATTCAACCATCTAACATCAAGTAAAAAATGCAGACCTTAACTGACATAAGAAGGATGTTTATTTTCAGCCTTTTCATCTTTTTTTTCTTTTTTTTTTTTTTTTCCAGAAAAATCCCCACATACCCACTCTGAGGGAAAATCTGAACTATGGGTATTTTAAAGTCTTTTGTAAATTCTGTTTCATCTTCTGAAAATGCCAGGTTGAGGTTATTGTTCTTTTACATCCACAGACTGTACTTGTGACACAAATTGTTCTGCCATCCACCTTAAATGACAGTGTAATTCTGCTAGAATACAACAGTACTCATAGATGTAGCTTTTTAGTAGTGACAGGGTGTATGCAAAGAGTGCTAGGATGGCAGTGCAATTTTAGTATTCATAAAGAAATAAATTAACATCAAAATAAAATTCAAGGACCATACAAAAAAAAAATCAAAAACAAAGAAGTGAGTGGAATACTGGCAATCTGGTGAACAAGGTTTTAGAGCTTGTTTTTAAGGAAGTTAAAAAAAAAATTTCTAATGAAAATATTATTTGAAAAATGTTTGGGTGTGTATGTGCATAAATATAAGTTTAAATTACAATCTTCATTGAAAAAACACCACTCTGAGATACACAGGGATTCTAAAAGAATTACCTTTTCAAGCATGAACGACATTTATGTAAAAATACATTTGTATGCAGTAGCTTGAAAAAGATTAATCTCTAGACAGGTTTGTCCATGCAGTTTTTGTCACAAGCTTGCATCACTGGAGAAATAAACTTTAAAGTCTTGCAGAAACTTTGAAAGCACATTTTCCAGTAGCAGGCTTTATTTTCAGCAATTTATCTTTTGCTGCTTCCTTTCTTTGAATGCTACTTTTGATGCTGTTTTGTGTGAAGGATAACAGCAAACAGTCTGGAAGAACCTCAAAGGGGTGTAGGACAGGGAAAAAAAGGGCTTGACAAACAAAAACATGCTTTACCATTCTCTCATGCAAAAAGCTGATTTTTCCAGTATAGGGAAAAAAAGAGTGCTCTTAAATTTCTGGCAGCACCTAACATAACCTTCATTATTTGCTATCCTAACCACATCATCAAAGCCTCAAAAATTCAATGAGGAAAAGTAGGGTTTTTTATGTTCAAAGGAACTCATTGTATATTTCACCATGAATGCAGAGAGGAGCGATTTTCTTTCCTCTAAAAGGTGTGATTTTTATTGCAAATCAGAAAGACTGTGGAGGTCCAGACTGTGTTTTACACGAAAAGACTGGCACACAAGGAGCCTTCATGACATATTGCAAGGTCAGGAGCTGTAAAAATTAATGCAGAGAGCATACCCCAGTTAATAAACAGTTTTACAGAATCTGATCAGCCCAGGCATGACTGGAATATACTTTTTACTTAATATGGTATTTGTTTGTGGTTTGTAACTCCTTGGGAATACTGGCTTGGTTATGCACAGTTTCTTTTTTCAGACTTGAGATGAAGTGCAAAGGTAGGAGCATGAGAGAAACATGGATAGGAACCATCATAGTGGGGTGAAGGGTGAAGAATACTCTTCTCACTGAAGGACAAATAGGAATTTGAAATAGCTTTACACACCAACTCATCTAAGTAGAAACCAACTTTACTGTGAAATGTAATTAGATCTTACCCTCATTTCACCAGTTGAAATGCCTGTCCTGAATGCTGTAGGATGTGAATATTGAATTGCTGTTCTGCAAGGAGCACAGGAGAATCTTCCTGCCAGGACCCCCTTACCAGAGCTAGCGAGTTCCAGTTGGGGGTAAGTACAGCCATATAAGTTGTTGGCTGTTTTAACACAATATGTCATCTATCCATGGCAGTGATGCAGCAGAGTCTGGGACATACTGCTCACACAGAGGAAGTTCTTCACTCTTTCTTTCAAGTTGTAGGTATTTTTATAAAGTCTACAGGTAGCACCTACTAAATTCAGAGAACAAACGTAAGTAAAACCTGGATATAAGTGTATGGATGTAGCTGGAAATGTGAAACTGAAAATGCAACCATGAATTGACTGTGGCTGTAGTGTCCATGTTATGGATTGAAGACCAGAATATAATCAGCAAATGGAATATAGTCAGCAAATTGCATTAGAAGAAAATATTCAGGACTATCAGTAATAATGAGAGATTGCAGTCAAACCTGGGTGCTCAGACTGCCCTGAAAACAAGTCAGGTCATCCCTGTGCAGTTTGAATTTATCTGTTATTAACTTTGTTTCACCTCCGTGTACTTGCAGAAGTGCTTTTCTTTAAGAAACCTTCTCTTTCAGTACTTCTTGTTTATCATTGCATAGATTTTTTTTCAGGTAATACTGAGCCCAAGAGAGAAAAATCACTTCTCCCAGCTTCACAAAGTTTGCCATCTCTCTGATGAATGCTATTATTCTGTCCAAGATATTTCTTCTCTCATCCACCTATGTATCTTGCCCTTATATGAGAGATATATACTTCTGTGGTAGTACAGGACAGCTGCTGGGTGGATACAGCTAGATTTCTGCTGCTCCACTTTGGTGCAGTGTCTGAGAGTACCTGCACCTTCACTGGCATTTAAGATTAGGGAGCTAAGAGCAGCCAAGGCACAGTTATATGTGTGTGCTTTTAGAGACATTGATGGCTACTGTGTTGGATAGTGGGAAAAAGTGGCATCATAAACTGGTATAATTAAACCACAGCCCTAAATCAGAAAAAAACCTAATGTCATTTTCCTTTTTCTAAAATTATCTTTTTTCATCTGATAACAGAAAAAAATGGATCAAGTTAGGTTACAGTTATATTATTCCTTCTCAGCATGACAGCAAAATGAGATAGTAGAGGTAAATAATGATAAATTTAGATAACCAGAATGTGTTTGTGGGAAAAATTACAGCTCTCTTCCTGACCTGGGCATGCAATGAGGCTGCTGAACCAGCACTGCTACTGAAGGAAGGCTAGATCAAAAATGGTCATCATCAAATGAACAAAGTCTCAGGGAAAGAGACAAAGGTGGAAACAGGTAAAAATATGGTTGTTTACATTTTTCAATAGTATTTTTTTTTCCGAAATGTTTTCCTAATCCATGAAAAATCATCATAATTTCACACTATTAATCGGTTTTGATGGTTTAATTTTTCTACTTAATGTTGAACAAGTGTTCTGTGATTGTGAGACCTGATGAGATCATTGTGAAAGAGCTTGTACTTACACCTGTTCTACTTTCAAGACAGTGCACTCAACAGACATGGAAATAAGAGGGTCAAATAAATCTTGATCAGAGCTTTGCCACAACAGATCACAGTGGTTTAGCCATAAGGCAGTGAGAGATAATGTTTCAAAGGTAAGACTGTGCAATAACTGCTTTTGTCTTGCCAAGAGACTAATCTGATTAGCAGACAATTCTTTCATGTTTTGGGTGTAACATCTTAGAAATGAGGCTTTTGGTCTTTTTTTTCACTGAATTCCTACCAGTGGGAAGAGATGAACAGGTTGGTTTGTGTGCTTTCCAGGGGGATATATAAGCACAAGTAGAGCTGGTTCGTAGGTTATTTCAGCTGGTAGAGCCTCTCTATGCTTTTTGTATAGAAAATAGGTGTTTATTACTTGGAAACCCAGTAGAGAGTTGTCCTTTAATCATCTAACTGTGGGATCTGACATGTTATAAAATGCACCTGTTAGAGGCTGTGCTGGAATTCAATTAGTTCTCATGTGACTTTTGCAGCTGAACTAATGGGCTGAAAGGTTATACTGGGTAAATACAAGATCCCAGATTGATTCACAGGGACGCCTGGAGAAATGTCATGATTTCACTTTGTAAATTTTGGTCCTACCACAGTAATCACATTGTTATTTTGCTTTAAAAAGGCCCTAACTAGAGTGATACTGCATACTTATTTTTTAATTTCAAAACAAAAGACTTTTAGTCAATACTTCTCTGTTAAATGTCAGATCCTTCTGAGTAAGAAAGAAAAATTGCTGTACTACAACAGCTACAATATGATAAATGCTGACCATTAATTTCCACTCGTTTATGTTGTCATGTTTGACTAGTATAGCTAGTCATAGAGCAAATTCATTAACGTTATTAAGACTTGCTATCAGAAAACAGTGATTTTAATTGACTTGCCTAATACTAACCTGTAATTACATTATAAAAATTTAATAATAAGGGACAGTTTTATTTTAGGCATATCTGCTACAGAAAATATTTTTTGGTGTGTGTGTCCAACGATTTAGCAGATTTACTTCCCTTCATGTTTTCACTTGATATTCTGTAGCATGTTCTGGTATCAACTTCATGATGCATATCCTACTTTTATATTGAAAAAACAGAACTTTTACTGGTTTACTAATACGAATGATCAAAAAAGCCATATCTTGGATCAGTTTAATGTAATCTTTCAGTGTCTTTTACATTTTGTCCATTTTAGATTTTGCGCCTTGTAAACACCGAATAAGAAATACTTGGTGCTTATATAGATGTACATAGCAAATGCATAAAACCAGAACATAAAGAAGGTAATACAAAAAGTTAGAAAACTATGTCAATAACTACACAATTTTTGTTATATTTTCAGATTTTTTTCAATCTTTCATCTGTCAAAATTGAAGCCAACAGACTTTGGTCTCTTAGTCTAACCCTGCTGCCTCCACAGTTCCTATGTCTGCACAGTTTTCGTGAGCTACTGCTTTCCTAATGCTGAAACCTGAGATACATTATGCTTTTCATACAGCCCATGAGCAGATTTTATTCTAAAATAACCGTAGCAGTTGATTTTGTTTCCAAGTGTATTTTGTTATAAATTGACATCTGGATGCATAGATGTGTACTTTATGATGTATTGTCCTGATGGTAACTTTGTTTTTCCCTTGTTGAGAGGACCAGAGGAGCACTGCAGCATCCTGGGGAAGCTGCAGTACCCTCAAGCTGTGGCCAAAGCCCTTCCACCAGCTCCTGCTCCAGATTCATCAGCCTCTGAGGGCAAGGATAGGAAGGAGTTGGATCATTACTCTGCCTCCTGACTAAATTATATTTTCAATAAACTTCTTCAAACAAACCACCAACCCATCTTGGCTGAAGCTTTCAAAATAACATCAACCTGAGGCAGAGTCCTGGCAAAGAGAACTTAAGCTTAACACACTGTTTTAAGTGGCATCTGAGAGAAATATTAGGTGACCTTCTAAATGGAACCTTAAGCCTAGAGAAATACAAGGAAATCATCAAGTAGTCTGTTTTTTACTGTGAACATCCAATATTGGCTGAGTAGATCAGTCTTCTTGTCCTCCCCACACTCTCTTGGTTTTAGATTTGAATTTATTTTTACTTTATTTTTTTAATGTTTATTTATTAGCACAGTACAAAGCTAAGCTGAAGAAATAACCTTAGCAATCCTTCCAACAGGTATTGCTCACCATTTCTTTCTCTGATTTTTGCTCATGTTTTCTTTTTTTGTTTAGTCAAGTGGAAGATGCAACAGATTTTGACAGCTAAATGACTGTAAACTGTGGTTTAGTAGAATGAATGCATTCTTTATGAAGTTTTCTAGTTTTTGAGAAAATAAATCTAGCATTGCTTCACTGTGCTTAGGTTGCCTCTAGTCAGTGCTTGGAGAACTGCCATTCCCTACTGGTTGCTGCTGTGGTTAGAAGCCTAAGTGAGAGTAAAGTTATCAGGCAGCTGGATGTAATGTTAATTAATATATCTTGAAAATGTCTTAACCCACAGCCTTAGAAGAGCCAAACCTACTTTTCTATTTGCAGTTTTCATAGAACAATATGCATTTTTAAGTTTAAAAAATTTTATTTTGGAAAAATTAAATTTAGTGTTCAAATTAATTGATGATGTTTTTCTAATAGATAATTAATTTTATTATTTAATCCATAGTGTTCTCTGGGATTTCCTGTCTGGAACTTGTTATGATACAAATGTCTTGTATGTCTTGAGACTGTTACTGCTCTGTCTCAGGCCATGGAGTGTCCCTAAGTAATTCAGGTTATCAATAGTAAGACTGTCTGACCCCATAATGACTAATCAAAATGCTTTTGCTGAACTTAAATCAAATGTCTCCCTAGGCTCTATGTTAATTATTAGTTAAGTACAGAAGTGAAAAAGAAAATGGGGAATTAAAAAAGATCAGACAAGCAGCCATGGAATCACGTGGATCACTCTTACAATGATTGAAAAATTTATAGTGCAAGAATTAATAATAGAAGAAAATTCAGGATGTTCATATTAATAATGAAATGAGCATAATATTTCCCCTGCAAGCCAGATATGCCCCCTTGAAAAAATGAAACAATCCTCTTTTATATAACAGATGTTATTGAATGATGACTGATGGATTACAAAATTAAAATAGACATCTTTCAATACCTAGGAAATATATCAATTAAAACTGAAAAATGCATGTCTTATAGTTCTGCTGTGAAAATGTCGTCACATCAGTTCCAACATTCAAAATAATCTCCCCTCCATGGCCAGTGAAGACCTGGCAGATTTCCTTCTCCCCACCTATTCATTTTCTTTCTTCATGGTTGTGTTTAATTTGTACTAAGATCCTATGAAGAGAAAGAAGCAGAAGCAGCCTCTCCAATTTACTCCAGTTTAGCCAAAAGCAATAAGCAGTTGCCACCCAAGGCACAGGGCCCAAGGCCAGGCTAGCCAGAAGCTGAGGCACAGCCCAGCCCTATGCCTGGCTGTAAACTGCACCTGATACGTGCATGGCTGCAAGGGGCAGAGAGGAAGACACTGGCAAGGGAAGTTGCAGTGAGTATTTAATTGGAAAAAAGTCAAGAAACATTTCTTCTTTTGGGTACTGCATTTGTTGTCAAGTTAGAGGTAGATTTCTGGGTGAGAAAGTTGGTTGCTCCTGTTAGTTTCTGTGGAGCGCAAAGAAGTAAAGGATTGCCCATTTTCCATGGCAGAAAGGAAAGGCACCAAATAAATCCTTGGCTCACCTCATAGGTTTGCTCTCTAAACAAGCATAACAAGACCTTGAATGGTCTGTAGTCACCTGAGCCAAAAGGGCAGCAACTCCTCCCTTAGTTGCAGGAGGGCTGAAGAACTGGGGAGGTGACACTGAACCTTGTCCCCCACTTTGCAGAACAACCTGTGCCCAGTGTGAGCCAGGCTGCTGTGTTGGCATCTGGAGGGTGTCTCTTGTCTCTCAGTGGCTCAGCTCCCCAGCTTCCTTCCTACCTTCCTGAGCACAGAGGTCTTCTTCCCCCAGCCGTCTGTGTGTGCTCACAGGGCTTTGCTGCTGGTGAGCTCACAGATTCGCTTATCTGCTTTCAGTCAGTAGCCTAGGAAGACAGTTAGCTCACTGTCAGCCAGCAAGGGGAGATCTCTCACAGCAGCTGAGGTTTTCCATGCCTTTGGAGGTTCCAGGGCAATGCTCATCTGGTGTGCATTGTCAGCCTGCCCACAGCAGTCAGCAGAGAGCTGTCAGATCTGCACTGCCTAGAAGCTGTTTCTCCAGCGACAGCCCTGCATGGCTGGGCCTGCTTTGTGTTAGGAGGTGACTGACTCAGCCCCAGAGAGACCTCTGAGCACAGCTCTCTTTAGTTTTGGGGAAATTTCCTTGAGGCTCATTTCAAAGCTACAACCAGAAGAAACTCTGACTTCAGAGTAGGAACACATGTTCACCTTTCAAGTCCTCATCAGGGTTTCTAAGACAGCAGAAAAGTGGCAGGATCTTTTAATATTCAGCAGAGAGGATGGCGTAGCAGCTGCCAAGTAGAAGCAGTTGACATTGCTTGGGAACAGGAGCAAGCGTTGCTCTTGCTCACTCCTCCTACCTCCCTCAGCAGACTGAACATAATAAATATAGTGGTAAGAAACAAATGGTCTCCCCCGCTGCTTTACTAGAAACTGGAGTGTCAAGTCTTCCTCTGCTGGATAAAAAATAGAGTGGGCAGGATGTGACAGGATTTCTAAAATAAGCTTTGCAGAAGGTAGACAACACAACCAGGATATGAGCAAGAGGGTGGATGTGATCTGAGGGGGCATGACTGCGTGATGGAAAGCTCTGAGGAGGAGTGGGAAGAGAAAAACCATGAGTGCTTGGTACATAGTAAAGCATTTACAGTACCACATCACGGGACGTTTGTGGTTTATGAGGTATGCTGAGGCAGCTGCTGGATGGGTATTAATGTATTATCACAATAATGGATTATGTTTTAATTCCCTGTAATGTGCCCAATCCTAAGTAGTGCAAAGAAACAAATTTAGCTTCTGTGCCAAACAGCAAATTGTGTTGCAGATTTAAGACATGCTTAGAAGGCTGTGATGACTCCTCACCACACATTGTGCTGGACATGAGTCCTGCACACAGCCCTGTGCAGCCCCTGTCCCAGGTCTTTCTGCAAGAGGGAGGATGTGTCCCAGGAAGAAGATCTATTCTGTCTCCTGTCCCTAGCAAATCTTTATAATTGACAGAAAAAAGTTTTATGGTTTAATCTATTAGTTTAGGAACAGTTAGGGAAAGGGGCTGGAGCAGCCTCACAAGCAAAATCAGATCCTCAGCTGGTGCAAGTGGTCAAACTCTCACTGATTCCAGATAGGGTGTAGTAAT
This sequence comes from Lichenostomus cassidix, assembly GCF_008360975.1. NCBI lineage: Eukaryota > Metazoa > Chordata > Aves > Passeriformes > Meliphagidae > Lichenostomus > Lichenostomus cassidix. Next base: position 30,364,347 of record NC_139482.1, read on the forward strand.
TTACCCAGCAATGGTGAAAATAGAGTCGGCTGTGTCTTGGGAACACATGCCCCAAGAGAAGAATCTCAGAGAAGAATCCACATCTATACCTCAAAGAGATCCACCAATATTTGGCAGAAATTATTGCAAAGGAGAAGTACTCTGCCCTCAGTTTTGGCATGCAGGAACCAGGAGAGATGGCAGAGGTGATGTTGGTCATCCCAGAGCAGGCTTAAAGAGAAGCAAGCAAGAAGAGAGTCCATCTGCTGTACCAACACCACTGTGACAATGTTTGGGTTGAGACTGTGATGAGCAAGCTCAGGGTGGATAGCCTGCTGTTAGCACTGCAGCCCTGCTTGGGACTCTATTGGCTATAAATGTGTTAAAAGACAACCTCAGAGCAAAAAAAGACTGATCCAGAATGCTTAATCAGTGATGTAGTATACACACCTACCAAGTGTTTTCAGTAAAATCAGAGCTACCAAATGACAGTGCAGTTTGGACTGGACTTCAGTGTGTTACCAAGAGCACCAAAATCAAGAGGCAGACAGTTTCTATGGCTGCAATATCAAAGGGATTTAGGCAAACACTGTCAAATCTCATAGAGGAAACAGGCTGTTAGGGACCTGATGCCAACATTTTAATGCATTCAAATATCTAAAATCAATTAAGAGAGGCAGTGCTAAAAAGCAATCCTAATTCAAGCATGGCTCCAACAAAAAAAAAAAAAGAAGTTTTTCCCTCTGGGTGTGGTCCTAGAAATGATCCCTGGAGCTGTCAGACATACCCCAGGCATGAGTCAAGAAGCAGTTATACAAGTGGCTCTGCACTCTGTGCTCTTCAGTCAAGGACAGGAGAAATTGCATTCAGGTAGCAAAGGGCACCTGCCTAGCAGGGTGAAAAAGTTTTGTTCTCTCTTCAGCAGAGCAAAGTACCTGAATAGATACTCTGGTGGGAATATTCAGCAAAAATTCTGTATTGGTGTCCAATGGGCATTTAGAGTTATCAAAGACAAACACAAAATACATGTATTTTAAGGCGTTCTGTACTGGATCAGTAAAAGGAAGGTGTCAGATGATGTGCTACTGTAGAGCTAAAATGTTTTCTTTTAACAACATCATTGTCTGTTGCTGGGGTGAGTGAGTTGTGTAAGGTGATCCTCTGGACATATATTCTGGAAACTTTTTGGTCAACTGCCATGCAGCCAGCAGATTTAGGGCTAGTGATTAAGTTACTGAGGCTTTTGTTTTTTAAGTATGTACTCCTCAATATATCTTTCAGGGCCAGCCATGTGCCAAGGGGTTTGTAACCAAGCTGTGATTCTCTTTCATGCTTTCAGAGGTCTCATTACAGGCTGCTGGCACCCACAGCCTGCTTCCTGCTTGTTTCAGATGGCCACAGCACTCAGCAGAGGCTGAACAGAGCAGAGAAGTCAGTCAATGAGCTGGGCACAAGGAAACAAAATGTGCATTTCTTCCTGGAAGGCAGAGGGTTTTGTTGGTTACAAAATGGTGGTTGTTCTGATCCCAGAGAGCTATTGGAGCTCAAGCAATTCTTTGCATAGATACTTTTTCACAGCAGCCAAAGACAGGCTTTGGAAAGCAGCAGGGCATTATGCAGGATTTTTGTAGTTTTTTCTGAGATCCAGGCTGCAGGAAGAGTCATTGCTTCAGATTCTTGCTCAGGGTAATTTGTTTAGCTCTTTTGGCTTCCTTACTGTTTAGCCAGTAGATTTTAGGGCTAGGGATTTAATTGTGGAGAACTTTTGTTTTGCATCCATATTGTGGTTTATTCATATAATTTGGTTGCCATCCTGCTTTGACTGTGCTAAGAAAACCATTGTGGGTTTTTCTTCTTTTTTTTCTGTTTTTGTTTTTCTCTTTTTTCTTAACAGCTTCAGTAATTTTTCCTTCTGAAAACATTAATATGTATTTACTAAATGTGTTATTCAGTTCCTCAAGTCAAAGGACAAGCTCAGATCAGTGGAGTTTGCACCAAATGAGGATCTGGCCCGTGACTTAAAAACAGACAAAAGGAAATACCGTCCAAAGCTGACTTCTCTATTACAGTGTTTCAGCCTAAATGAAATGCTTTGAGGACATGATATTGGGATTTTTTTTTCAAGAGGATCAAATGCAAGAAATAAATAGGCATGCAAAGTCTGCTTCCCAGGTTATTCGGGTTTCGGAGCTCTGTTGTGTCCTGCTGCAGAGTCTTTCCTTTTGCTTTGCTAAAACATCAGAGTGTAGAGGGTGACCCTGTGCACTTGTTTCAGATGAGTGTAAACAGAAGATGATATTACTTGTCTGAATGAAGTGGACTATCCCATGGAGGAGAATAATAGCTGTCTCCTAGGGCTGTTTTTCTCAAAAAGACTAGTGAGAACTTAAAAGTCAAAAGACCCAAGAAGAGGGTGAAAGTTGATTACTTTAAGGATTAAACTGTTACCCTGGTGAAGTCAGCAAATACTGTTTCTAAGCAATGATTTCAGTGTCTCTTGAGCGCTGTGAATCTGAACTGAGCAATTGGAATGTATTTCTTAGATATGTAAATATAATGTTATTAGTTTTTTAAAATGTTATTTGGTATTTTGACTTCAATAAAATACATTCTGGACTAGTGTATAAAAATCAGCTTGTGCAGAGAATTTCATTTGGATGTGTGTTTTTAAGACATGTAAAAAACTAAAAGTACGTAATTAAAGAATTACACAGCTCTTTAATTTCCATAGAATAGTGTTCTGTTAAAAATGTAGTTACACTTGGTATAGATTTTTAGCCACTTTTTCTTCCTTGGAATTCCTTGGAAGAGGCAAACAAGAGTACAGTTGCTCTGGTAGCATTCTGTTAGGTAGGGAGTGATTTTTCACAAAGTCTTGATTATTATTTCATCCAGAAAGTAGATAGATATTAAAGGTTACCCAGATGGTTTATATATTACTATAATAATCTTGTTCATAGAAACTCTCACAAAGAAAATAATTAATCATAAACATACTGTGATCCCCCTAAAGCAGTGACTGTTTTAAGTTGAAATCCCATAATGGCTATGACCTCTGACCCTGATGTAACTGTTTCTATCCTGGCTACTAAAGTGGCTGCTCATGAAAGGCCATCAAATACAGAAGTAAATGCAAAGGTTAACAAAGTTAGTGGACCAAACAAACTTGATACTGAGAATGAACTTTCACATGTAGCAAGAAAATAAACACCACTCTTCCAGACTGATCTACACAGGAGGTTTGAGATGCCAAAATATTAAATGTTATTAAGCACATAATCTCTATTTTACAGATAAGTGTTTACTCTGGGGGCTACCATCCTTTTATATTGATAAAAAAGTCTTTGCTCAAATTATAAAAGAAAAAAAAGTTCATGCACTAGTGTGTTTTCAGTGAGATGGAGTTTGCTCTAGACTCCAAGAAAGCATTGGTAATCGGTTTGGGAAAGAGAAGAGATTGCGCTGAGATGTGTAAATCTTAAGAACTTTTTGTGTGTGGCCCAGTTATTAACACATCATTTGATTTCCCAACCCCTCCCCAAGTGTAATCTTTTCATGATATTATGCTTCAGGTTGTTATTTTCACAGTTTTTGTGTTGCATTCTTTCCCCTCTCCCCAGCCACCTCCATAGATGGGGAGAATGCAATTTGCCTCTCTAATGCAGCATCTACTGTGAGGGTTTTTTCTTCAGAAGTAGAAATAGCTAATTGATGCTTTGCTGGTTGAGCTCAGCAGGAACTTTGTAGCTGTTCAGCCCCAAAAAAGCTTGCAAAGGAGCAGGTATAGGCAGGTTTGCATGTGGGACGTATGGCTATGCACTGGTAGCTAGAAAAGGCATCTTTTGTGTACAGATACAGTGATTTCAGCAGTCCTTGAAGAGCAGTGGGGATTCAGTAGTATGAAATTTATAGCTGTCCCTCATGCTGACAGAGGAGACACCACCGTCACCAGGGTGTCAGTGACTGCTGCTCCAACTTCCAGCTGCCTGTGGTGTCATTTGGTGGGATCCAGCTGCCTCTGCTGACCTTAGCTGCACCTCCTGCCTTGGAAAGCACAATTCTGCCTCCTTACTTAGAAGTGGTCCATAGCATTAGGAAGAAAGTTTCTTTTTCGCCATCATGATCCTGAGAACATACATAGGACTGCCAGGAAGCTGGTCCCAAATGGGGGAATAAAAAAGGCAAGGTCTTTTTATGTGTTTTGAAAAGAAAAACAAAAGCTTTCCTATTAATGTAATCAACTTGGTATCTTAAGCCCCAGTCAGAAATTTTTAGGCTGCTTTGGAATAAGCAATTCAATGATGAAAAGAGAAAGAAATGTTGGTTATATATAAAACTTGACAGTTGGGGAAACTTTTTCCCTGGCCTACAAAGTAGTTTTTCAGGTAGATCAAAAAGAGTTGTTTAGCTCTACACAATTTCCAGTTTTAACAACATTAAATACCTTTTCTCCAGTTAGATATCAGTCTTTGAAGATTTTGAAATTGTTATTCCTGTGGGGAGGAGGATATTGAATAATTCCTACCAGTTATGAAACTCAATATTCTCCAGATGGTTATTGAGACAAGCTTTTATACACCATTGTAAAATGGGTTTAAAATATCCTGTGCTGTGATTGACTAAACAAGTCACATGGCTACTGCATACAAATTTGAACTCCTTTTTCAACTAAATGACCTTATTAAAACCATAAACAAAATGGTACTTAAAGGCTGGCTTTAAAGCAGCAGCTATAAATCCTAGCTTTATTGTAGTACTGTTCTGCTATTTGTGCTAAAAAAGACAAAAAACTAGCAAGGCCATTCTGCACATGAAATTATGCCTTTAGTGATCAATTGATTTAAAAAGGTATAGTTCCATGTGCTTTAGCAGTCCTATAAAATTTTCTTCAAATGACTTAACAAAATGACATCTATTCACAACCAAAGAAATGTCAAATGGCATAAGGACTCGAGCTGGCAAATTTGAAGGAGAAAAAGCCTATGGTAAGGAGTGTTCCTTGAGCAACACTCTGCCTTCTCTCTGAGCAGCAAATTTCTGCATAAAGGGACCCTAAGAATTGTTCTTCATAAAACCTTCACTCTTGCTTGTGGTCTAGTGCCAAATTGTGCTGCAGTGGCAGACGCTTCCAGCAGACTCTGCAAATCATGCAACAGAAAAAAATAACCCCAGGAAGGGGTTTCTGGCTGGGGTAACTGGACAAGGAGGTGGGAGTCTGGCTGGTGTGGGTGGTTTCTGGCAGTGATTGCTTGGCAGGGCTGGATTGGTGCAAATTTGGAAGAAGGATTTCTCATCTCTGCCTTCTCCTGCTGCCCTTCATGCAGCAAGGTGCAACTTTCCTGGCAGGTCACCATTTCTCCAATCTCACAGACAGAGCCTGCAGCACAATCCAGGGCAAACAGAGCAGAGGCAAGGGAAATCCATGGGAGAAGAAAAATTATACTTAAGTCTTCTGTTTCCTGACCAGTGCTTGCTCTGCAGAGTTTGCTGCACCTCGGGGGAATAACAGCAGGCACCTTTCACTGTTTATCTCCTCCACCATAAAACCATGCCTACCAATGTGCATTTTTTCCCCCTGTATTCATTAGGATGCTGATCCCATAAGCTTTCTACCAGAAATGGTTATATTTCAAAATTACTAAACTATCCCCTTAGAGTTTATGGGTTGTTTAGGAGTCCCGGTTTACAAAATTAATTATCTCTATTCAAATGAGCACATGATGGAGTTCAGGGATTCTTTGCTGCTGTTTATGGATCTCCTTTATTCAGGGAGAGAGTTTACAAAGGTAAATTATGATGGTAAAAGCTATGTAAGGGGAATGGTTTTAACTCTGAGAGTAATCCCATGGTATATTCTTAAAGTGAATGAAACCCTGGCATTTCTCTTCCAGGAGCCAACATTTTTCCATCTTATTTTTACATTGCATATGGCTTGTGGCAATGAAAATATCAGATATTATCATTAACAGAAAGATATTCAATAATAAAACACAGTGATGAGAAAAATGCTTAGGGATTTATGTTTCTTTAGGAAATGTGTTTACATGAAAGGGAAACAGGAAAATCCATAACAAGGTTGAATCTGGTACCACACTTAAAATCGTGCTGCTGAGATTTTTTAGGGTAATTTTATTTTTTCCTCTTCTGTAAATATTCCAGTTGTAACATAACTCAACTCACTTATCGACACTTATTTTTTTTAGCTTATTTAGTGTGCCTTGGTTTCAGGGTTTCAGTTTAATATTGCTAACATGCTTAGTAAAAATCCCAGGATTAGCAGTGTATTTGAACACCTGCAAAGTTCATTTAACAACTGGAATGGCAAATGTTGCAAAATTCAAAATATATTTAACATATTTGTAGTTTGAATGTTAACCACAGCTGTTTAGTGCTGTTCAAGAGGCTTGGAATGTACATATTTTATACATCTCAAGGAATAGCTGTGATTGATGGCCTTTCATGTCAACTCTTTGATTTGCTGAAAGACAGAACCAAAAACAGTGGAAGAAGGAAAGTCTGGGAAGAGCTGCCAGAGCAGCAAAGTTGTTTATTAAACCAAAAAAAAACTATCCAAGTTTGAGACACTTCTGAGTCTTAGCTGAATTCAATAGAAAAAGGGGGCAGAGAGAAAAAACCCAAAAAACCAAAACAACCCCCCCAAAAAAGCAAGAAGTAATAAAACCAGACAAAACAGAGGAAAAATGGTTTATTGTTTTACTGATTGCATTCACACTGATGAGTTGTTCTATCACTCAGCCAGATGGAAGTCCAACAAATGCCTCATACAGAGCTATGAACATCTGATGTACAGCTATTTTACAATCCGTACAGAGCCAAATTTTTCAATGGATCATTCACAAATCTTTCAGAGAAATACACTTTTCTATGATCCTTGGCACTGATAGTATCATTTTCCATACCAGACTCAATGATTAAGCCAGATGCACTACATTCACTTTTCTTTTTCATTCTGAGGAACTGGTTCTTCTCATATTTATACTAGCTGTGACTACTGCAGCTCAAATATTTTATTTGAGCAACTCTTGATTTATTTGAGGGCAAGAAATAAAGCCCTTTAACCATTAACCCTTTAACCATTTCTTTTCAGTATTGATAGATGCAATGTATTTTTGTCCAGATTTCTGCCAGTTCCAGTTCTAACCAAAACCATCACTATGCACAAATTTAACAATTAATTTTCTAGGAACCTTTGGCCTTTGCCTCTTAATACGATGTAGTAACAGGGAGAGATGGAAAGCCTGAAAAGCAAACACATGCTGCACCCTCTTCTCTTTAGTATTACAGAAGCTACTCCCTAAATCCTTTGATTATTAACAAATGCCATAGATATTCAGCTGACTTTGGTGGCAACCAGGGTATATATCTTGCATTCCTAGATTTCAAATGTCGATCTAGAGTAAAAAATGTGTTGCAGAGCTTAACAAAAAAGTAATCTACAGTAGCTATTTGTGCACAGCTTTTAGGCCATACCTATTTAGGGCAAACTGTTGAACATGCATAAGCTGAAGAGAGAGTGGTGTTCACATACCTCAGTCTAGACTTCCTTTGTGCTCTGCCTGAATCATCAACTCTTCACTTAGAAGAAGCATGAATGAGCAAAGATGAATGTGGACAGCAGAAAGATTGAAACACTTTGTGGTGTGATCTTCATCACCCAACATATTTCTGCTGTGGGGGACATTTTAATGGGAACTGTAACTCTGGTGTCTCTTCAGCCGAAACAGCATCTGGGGTAAAAATCTTCATCTCTTTCTATGATGAATCAGAATACTCTGGCCCTTTTTAATAGATACAGGGCTGATCTGACCACCTTCATATGCTCTTCACAACTTTTTTTTTACTACATTGAGAAAGTCAGTCACACTGAAAAAGCTTTAGACATTTCAAAATTCAGTCCACCAAGATTTTAGAAACATGGGTGGTGCACCCCCACTCTCCATTCACTTGTTTCCCTGTGGAATACAATATCCAGATCAAAGTTACTATTCTTACACTCAAAGCTCAGTATGAATTTGGCTACAGTTAGATGAGGACTAAATGCTTCCCTTGAGAACAGGGCTTCCTACCAAAAACTATGTTTTTTCTGGGAGAGTTAAATTGTGCACATTCCAAAGAGGTGTTTGAATGCAAATTCTAGGGAGAAAAAAGCAGTGACGATTCAGAATAAAATAAAAAAAATAACTCTGTGTTGTAGTTTTGCTCAGTAAAACCTGGATCAAACAAAATGTTGAATAATTTGGCACAAACTATTGAAAAATGTAGCCAAAACTGTTTAAAAGTAAGTCTCCAGGTTTACTTCAAGCATGTCACTCAAATATGTGCTTAATTACTTTTTCCAGAATCTTTTGCTTGCCAAGATCTTGAATAATCAAGCTTTATATTCTCATTGTATGTACCTAAATACACAGTTGCCAAACATGTAAAACACAGAACAGTCAAGCTTTTCAGGGAGGACAAAATATTTACCTTATATCTTTTCATTTCTATTATAATGTACTTTGGAGGTAGTTAGATTATGATAGATACATTTTATTTACTGTGTTTCATTTAAAGGTTTATAGAAGTTTTCCACTGTGAAATAAGGTAATTTAATGACATTGTCTATATCCCTAATTTTTCACTACAGGAACTCACTGAAAATTGGTGCTTGCCATGTGCCGATACAAGGTCCTGTACATGTACAAGTGAGAATTTCAACTATATTAATTAGTAAAGCATATCCTTAGAAAAATTGAAGCTTAAATAAAACTTCAAATAAAGCTTAAATGGTACATTAACAATTATTGAATTAAACCTGTCTAAAATCTTTTTTAAACCAACGTGTTTCCACTGTTTCTCCTTCCTCTGTCTGCACTAGAGCATGCTGCCTAAGCAGAGGGTTTGTTGCCTTTACTCATATCAATGACACTTATGAAATATGTCTCTTTTGGCCCTAAATATGATACATGTGTCTAAAAGACTCAGGATATAATTCTAGCTGCAAGTTACTCACTGCAATTTAGCTCAAAATCAGGTATATGACTATTAAATTATGTTAACTTTAATCAGGTTATTCCCTCCCTTTTGAGGGCTTGAGTGCATTAGTGAACATTTTTGCATGTAATTGTCTTATTTTGTTTTGAAGCTCAGTCTTTGAAGCTCTTTTGGACTGAAACACCCCACTGACCCTCTTCCAGATACAAACGTGCGAGTCCTGCAATCTGGAACTAATTGCCCAGACACCATCTGGAGGTCCTGTTCCTTGGTACAGGCTGCTGTAATCCTTTCACAGCAGAAGTGGCGTTTTACAGCATCCTTAAGATCTCAAAATATTTCAAAAATGTTTCAAAATATTTCCAAGTACTTCTGCCAGCTGGAGACACTGGGAAGGTTACCATTTCCATAAACACTTATGTGCCCGTGTGTGATACAGTCTGTCTCAGGTAAGTACTGTCCAAAATGAGAAGCTGGGTGGGGCATTGGGCAGACACACTGAGATGGGAGCAGTGTAGGTGAAATCTCCTGAGTCTGGTTGTGTAGTTGCTCCAAGCAGTTGCTTCTTTCAACCCATTTTTAGCACATCTTTTTCTCAGGTAAAATGTGGGGGTTCTAGGGGTGGCTAACTCTACTGCAAGAATGCAGCCCTAATCATGTCCTGCCTTCTGGTATGTGAGGAACTCCCCAAAATTGTGCTACTCTCTTAATCCTGAACTTCCTTTTTATTCAATGGGCCATTAATTTTTCTGCAAGAAGCCCCTTTTTGGGAATGGGTTTGGCAATTAACAAATACCTTATATTACAATTTTACGACTTCAACTATTTCAGCTGTTTAAGCACTATGATGAGAAAGCAGCTAAGGACAATCAGTAGAAAAAATATGTAGAAAAATGAGGACTTCAGGATTTCTTGCATTACATTTTGGACTCGGGAATTCATAGCTTTGGAGAGAGAAATATTGGAGCCAGGAAAGGATGATCTTTTCTCCCCACCACTTCAGTGGCATATAACAAGTTGAAGTTTTTAAAAGGGTTACCTTGGTCTTTGTTAAACTCACAGATGGCTTACTATTTCTGAGTGGAACATTTAAGCCTCAAGTCAGTGTCCACCAAAAACAGCTGAAGGTTTTGCATTTTCTCTAATTGGCTTTTAACTTGCCACTTAATGATCAGGGGGAAATGTCTTTTCTTTTGTACCATCTATTCAAATTTCAAATATTTGAATACTTAAAACTTGCTCGACCCAAAATCCTCATTGTCCGGAACAAAGCTCTACAGTGAAAAAGAGTGAGAAGAAATTCCTGTTCAAAACAGAATCTACAGATTGTGAGAGTAGTGGTAGAGTTAGTCTGGAGGGGAAAAACACTGCACAAGTGCCTTCCTAGTACAGCTTTCTCATTTACAGAAATGTCCAAATAGTTTGCATCCAGACTTTCAAAAAGCCAGAGTGTAAAAAACCAAAAGGAATTCTAGCAAATTTTCATGGGAAAATTGGGGTTTATAGTGGAAACAATTTTGTAAGTAACAATAGCAGCAGCTGTTACTTATGTTGCTCCCCTAATGATAAAATCCTATAGGAGTAGTTGACCACGTTCAAACATGAAAATGTTTCAGCCAAGAAAAAATGTCTTGTTTTAGTGAGATTCCTTCTACCCCCAGCTGGTTTTGCATAATTAAATCTATCCACAAGGAAATGTCTTAGAAGTGTTTTTGGTTGTTTATTTAAACTTTTTACTTTTCCCTGCATTCCCTACACATGCTATCAGGCCAAGTGCTGCTCTCGGTCCCAAAGGTTTGAATCCAGAATTACTGTGCTAATATCAGCCTCATCAAAGTCATCTCCCAAGGCTAGAGATATCTCTCCAAGGGTAGTAGGTGAACACTGTTTTGGCATTTAACACCCTTCTTCAAGAAGAATTATCTTTCTTGTTATTTCTGAGTCATTTATGAACAGGTTTATTACCATTATTACACTGACAATAGTCTCTGCTCCTTTAACCATAATGCAATGTTTTCATAGTGATTAAATTTCTGCTTGCTGCCTGAAGACTTTTAAATTCTTGTGGTGAGATGTGAAATCCATCTCATTCAACAGAAGCCACAGCCCTACCTGTATGTTCATCTGAACTGAAGAGATATCTAAGAGCTCCCCACAGAAAAATAAATATAAGTTCTCCAAGGAGCTGGATATGTTTCTTGAACCAAATGACATTGAAAAGAAACACCAAAAGTTAATATACTAAATAAATTTTCCCAAATGAATTTAGGAGAAACTTGTATCTCCTACCAGACTGGCATAATTTAACAAATTTCTCTGTTGTTCAGTAGCTCTCTAATGTTTCTGCACTGCCAGCTTCTCTGGTCAGCTAATATAATAATGTTTTAACCATGAATATTATATTTCTAAAATTAATATTATGAATCACTATGGAAAATTTACTATTTTTCATATTAATGAAATCATTAAGATTTATCTTTTTTATGATCTAAGTGAATATGAATAAATGAAAAAGAAAAAGTAATCAGTCACTCATCAGACTTCCCAGAAGTAGAAGTATGTATCCAACTTTCATTTGTAGTTTGTTATAATGTAGAAAGAATCTTAATTAACACGGGGTTAACTGGAGAAATGCAGATAATTAGGTCTTTCTTTCTTTCTCCCTCTCCTCTCTCCTCTCCTCTCCTCTCCTCTCCTCTCCTCTCCTCTCCTCTCCTCTCCTCTCCTCTCATCTTTCTCTTCTCTTTTCCTTCCTTCCTTCCTTCCTTCCTTCCTTCCTTCCTTCCTTCCTTCCTTCCTTCCTTCCTTCCTTCCTTCCTTCCTTCCTTCCTTCCTTCCTTCCTTCCTTCCTTCCTTCCTCATTCATTCATTCATTCATTCATTCATTCTCTTTCTCTCTTTTCCTTCTTTTCTGCCTTTCTCTTGTCTTTCCTTTCTCCTTTCTTTCTTCTTTCCTTCCTTCCTCCCCACCCCCCCTTCCCCTTCCAAGGGGAATGACTAAGATTTTTTTCTAGTTATATATTCAAGGGGAAAGGCAGGTTAAGATTTTACCACTTTTCCTGAGAGCAATAAAAAGTTTACTCATATATATGGCCTGAAGGTCTGGAACAGTTTGTATTTACACATGATTTCATTTCTACCATCAGCCTTATTTTTTCACTAAATATTTTCAGCTTACATTTCCATGTATGCTGTCTCATTACTCCTGTGCTCTTCTTTCCTTGGGAATACTAATGGACTTGTGTAATGGCTAACAACTGCAAGATTTCCCATTTTTTTCTACAGTGGGCTGGGATGTATTGAAACCTCTCAGTTGGACTATAAGACTATCAAAATGCAAACTCTCTTTTATGATTTTCACTCTAACTGCTCTTCCTAAGCACATAGCATTTTCTTCCATCTTACTGAGGAAAGTACAAAGCTTCATGGACCATGCAGGTAATACTCTTTGGGGCCTCACAACTTTGTGCTGGGCTCCCAGATCTTAGCTATGCTGTCTATGGGTACTCTGCAGCACAGACAATTTTTTTGAGCTTACATTCTCTATCTGTGCCATTTATTAAACTCTGTATGGTGATATGAGGTAGTGGGCACCAAGTTTGCTTTACCAGCACATTTTTTCAGAGACCAGGTATGGTTCAGACCAGTGTATGGCAGATGTTCAACAGTCTCCAGCGGGATTCGTTTCTAAAAAGATGTAGAGTTAATCCTAACTGTCTGATAAACAAGAAAACCTTAACACAGTTTCAAGTTCAAATTCCAGAAACATTCATCAAAAGTTGCTGAAATCCTGAAAAAGTAAACCAAATTTAAAATTGCCTGTTCTGTTGTGCTTCGTTACTTACAAAATCATCAATGGCTTTGTTCATTATGCCCCAAAGGTTCATTATTTTTGCAATGCACTGGGCATGCATTCTCTTACCAAAGAACTTATTTTATAGTCTCAGCAATTCCATTTTGACATTAGAAAAATATACAACCAAAATCTATAAGACTTTGATTAAATGTTGATACAGCTGATTCCAACACAGCCAAAGCCAGTGACCATACATGGAATCTAAACAACAGCTAGTAATTACAGTGTCAAAGGCATGTATACACTGTGTGTTATGTTTCATTGTCTGGCATGCAAATATAGACTTGGTTTCCTTTGCACTATTTCCAAAGTATAAAGAAAGCTAACCAGAGAGTTCTGTTCCGTTTACACAAAAGAACAAGGTTCAATCATGTTTGATAAGTTGCAAATTACTGGTAATACCACAAGTGTTGTTACAGCTGCTAAGAGTGGTCAGGAGGATGTACAAAATACAGCAATGGCATGAATCAAAAGAAAAAGTCTAAACAATTTGAATGATAGTGTATAATACTTCTAACTTTAACTTGCTGCAAGTGCTTGTCAGCAGCATCTCAGGCAGTGGTGAGATATGTGGAGCAAGTTGCCACGTAAGTATTCAATATTCCATGCTTTGGCAGACTCCCCACTAACTTTGCTCCTAAGAGGACCAGAGGGTGCAAAGGGGAAAGGAAAGGAAAGGAAAGGAAAGGAAAGGAAAGGAAAGGAAAGGAAAGGAAAGGAAAGGAAAGGAAAGGAAAGGAAAGGAAAGGAAAGGAAAGGAAAGGAAAGGAAAGGAAAGGAAAGGAAAGGAAAGGAAAGGAAAGGAAAGGAAAGGAAAGGAAAGGAAAGGAAAGGAAAGAAGGATTTCTGAAAATCAGCACAGTGAAAAGCCTTTGCATTAAAATGAGGACAGAGTTCCTTTGGGCCATGCTAATTAGGATGAAGACAATACAAGAAAATAATTGTTTTTATGAGGAAAAGCTTTTCTTATAACAGAAATAAAATTGTAAGATAAAAACCATAACTTGACAATGAATAACTGAAAAGCAACCTTAACCCAGTAATATCTCATGATATGTAAAGCTATATGAATGCTGGGCAACAGGGAGAGGATGATGCCTGATTCCAAATGTGACAAGCTGCCAACCCTACAAATGCATCCCAGGAGCACTAATTATTATTTGTACATCAGGTGTCTGTGATACTACTAAACTTTAAGTAATCACATTACACAGGACTCTGCTTTTTAAGCAAACTTGTTCTTCTGTAGTCCTGCCTCTTCAGTCAGGATATGCTCCACAACTGGAACAGCTTGTGCTGGGTTAGCCCCCTGGGAAAGTTCTAATTTACAAAACCCTGTTTAGAAAAATCAAATCTATTTAAAGGCATTACATTATAAACATAAACTCCCTAATGAGCTGTAGTGAAATGGCTCTAGGCAATAACTTGCGAAGTTCAAATGATTTAGCCATTTTCTGCCATGTATTATTTTCATTTAATCTGCATCACAAGGACTGTAAAGGGTCCAGCTGTTCAAAGTGAGTCTTAAAGAGTCCTGCCAAATGCAAAGGCTCGTCCAATTGTTTCCTTTTTTTACCATGTTTGGTTAAAGACTTATTAATTGATAGATCAAATGGTTCCTAAGTTTAAAAAAGAATAAAAAAAGGAATGCAAGTGCAGTCAACATTTCTATATAGAAATACACATGCTAAGAAATATTGCACTTTAAAAATAGGAAATTAGAGGCTGCTGAATAGGAAGGAAGGAAGGAAGGAAGGAAGGAAGGAAGGAAGGAAGGAAGGAAGGAAGGAAGGAAGGAAGGAAGGAAGGAAGGAAGGAAGGAAGGGTGGGTCTGTGGAACATCCTTGATGTAGTGAAATAATCTGTGCTTTTCCTGTTCAGATCTTCACTCCTTTGGGACCAAGGGTGCACCCTGAAGATGTGATAAGTCTCTGATTGACTTTGCCATCTGCTAACTTCAGTGCAGCTTTTTGTCAGCCATACCTGCAAGAAAGGCAGTACAGTCCCCTTGTATGGCAATCAACTTCTACAGTGTTGAGACCTTACTAGGAATGTTTTTCAGAAATCCCATAGTTTTTGCTTAGAAGCAGGACTAGAGGAAGTGATGGAGAGCACATGGGTTCTTCTAGAAAAAATGTAGTGTCAGATGCAGAATGCACTGGTGACTATTAGTCATTTCTTACCATTCCTTCAGAGGCTCTAGTACTATTAAATGCAGGCCATGGGTTGCCTCAGGTTAGATTTAAGTAATGGAAATACACATTTTTTTGAGGCTCTTATAATTCTAATAAAGAGCTAAAATATAACATCAGTAGTTTTTACCACCGAGTACTTGCTCTCTTCAAGAGTTATTTTCAACAACCAGAAAATGCATCTGTACCTATTACAGGATTTGGTATTTTGGTCTGGTCAAAATCACTTGACAAATTTAAACATTAAAAAGTAATATTCTGAAATGTGTAAATGTTAAAACCATAACTTCCATGTAGTAATGGTGAATGAACATAGCAAACTTGGTCTATTTAATGAATGAAATGGCACAATGTTAACTGGAAGAGGTGGATTACATTCATTTAACTGCTTCCTATTTTAAGTAATTATTGCAAAAACATAGTATGCTGGTGGGAATGCCCGTACCAAAAACAAGTATAAGGAAACAATTTATTTTAACTTCTTATTAAGAGAAAAATTTGGTTCGAGCAAATATTCCCTACTTTTACAATGGGATATTGTACTGGAACTGGCAACGCAAATTTGGAAGAACGGGGGTCATTGAAAGAAGTGATATAGTAAAAATTTTGGTGCAGTTTTTCAGCTCAGTTGAAAACACTGTGACAGAGTCCCTTGCTGAAGGCAAATACAATTGTAGTGGCATTCAAACTGCATAAAGACTGTTTTATCTTGCTAGACTGGTGCAAAAGGATGAGCCATGGATGAGGATCTAGGCCAAGATATACTGCAATATGTATTCTTTACAAAAGAAATTAACTCATTTTTCTGATCTTCAGTTATTTTCTTTCTTTAGTTGCCCACAATTTCATCATGCAGCAAGCATACGTAAAAGCTATTTGACTTTGATAACAGAAAACCCAGTCCTGAATATGCTACAAATATAACTGGGTTTGGCTATCCTATCACAATCCTGGAAGGGTTAAAAAAAGGGGGGGGATTCACCACAAAGCCAATATACAGCTCAAGAACAGTGTTCAGGTCTGTTTTTGAGACACTTAAGCATATTGCATATCAGTGGTGATTTTAGGGCCAGGTCATTGGCTACAGTTCTGGAGCCCACAGTGCCATTACAGCTGCAGGGCACAAAGACAGCTTTAAGCCAAGATTGCACTCTCCCTTCAATAGTGCTAAGAGGATTGCCCTCCAAATTTCCCTCTTGGCATAATTTAAAATACCCTGAGGGACTGACAGTTCTAGGAAGAGAAGCCAGAGCCCTATGATAAGTTGTGCATGAGAAAACTCAACGCACACTCTGTCCTTCAGTTTAAAGAGACAGCTTTAAATCCACTCCATTACATCATGAAAACAGTAGCCCTGTAGCATTTGGAATAACTTCTTCTGTAATTATTAAAAACATGAGAATTCCTCTACCTGCTTCTCTAGTGATTTGCCAAGCACAAATTAACATAGGCCTGCAAGGATGGAGAAGCACAGAAGTACCTCAGTGCACTTGAGATTCAGACTGGAGGAGTAGAGACATTGGGTATTGCATGATTCTCTGGCCAGTGAGATTAACTTCATGCCTTTAAGAGCCCTGTATTCTCATTTACCAGAGCAAAATTGGACTGAATACTTCACTGCAGTGTAGTACCAAAACACAGAAGCTTGATTTTAACCTGGCTAACAACACAAACAGAACTTGTCCCTTTGTTATCAGACATGGCTTTTCTTACAACATATTAGCCCATGCAATGTTCCCCTGCTACTAGCACTTGAGCCAGCTCTGGTGTAATGGAATATAGACCTTAAGTAGCAAGAGCTTCCATAACCTGCTTCTAGCTAATGTATATCAATACAGTTCCACTAAGGTAAATTAATAATTGAGACTTTTGGCTCATGAGTGGAACTACCCTGCTTTGACCACACAATCAATCTTTACTTCTATTTATTTGGTTAGAATCATGCAGTGCTAATAAGATTATAGCTTGGGGATTAGGAAATGCCTTTCCGGAAAGGTAGGCTGAGCTGCAGGGAGATGACTGACGTGCCAACCATACACAATGTCCATGGAACATGCTGACTAATCTCATCAGATTAATGAACTGCAGACCACTCAACGTGTGGTCCAGATAATACTGGACAATAGCAGTGGCCATGGAGAGCACAGTACATCAAACCCATCAAAATAAGGGCTTGGTGTCTAATTTGTCGTGGTGTGCAATTATGGGCATGTTCATAGTTTCCTCAAATATAAACACAGGAACAAATATTAATCATGATTTTTTTGTTATCTCTTCATGTAAATACCTTCTCTGTTGTTTCTTTTCCTGTAACTGGAGAAATTTAGCTTCATTCTCCTGGGAAAATAATGTCTGTTATGATGTTTTTCATTTCCCATCTGGTTTCTTTTTTTGAATACAACTGCCTGGACTTTGGAAGAGTGTTTCTTACTTTCATCACTGGACACAAGATGAAGTTATAGAATTCATCCTCTGGATATTTATACAATTACACAAATTAAAAGTGTCTAATGATTATGAGATAAGAGAACTCAAGTTTTCATGTCCTCTTATCTAGTACTAATGGTTCGGGAACTAATGAGGATGAAGATTTTGATCACGGCGGTAGAAAACTAGGATCAAAGGGAAAGGATCTCTTAGTGAGTTATATCAGCCTATAGCAGCTGAGAAGTTTGCTTCTGAGTTCCTGTTGTCTCAGATCTTAGGTACAAATGAGTATGTACTTCCAGTGCTTCATGGAAAGGATAACTCAATAGTTCTTAGCATGACAAAGGTGTGAAAAATACTCCTACGAAGAAACCCACAATGATAATGAAGATTGATGCAATGTTTCCCTTGGGAAAAATGTGCAGTTCAAGCAAGATGATATTACACGATGAAAGCAAGAAAAGCTAAAGACAAACTAATTTCTTCCTCACCTTAACATTATGTCTCACTGAGGTGAAACACATTTGAATTATTACAATGGCCATCATGACTGTCACCCTCTCGATAGCATGATGGGAGAGAATTACCTGCAGCTCCATTTGGTCAAGAAAAGGAGGTGCTGTGGCTGGTGGAGTTATTTCTCTGATTATCCTTTAACTGCTGAGGTGATTATTTAATCAGTTAAATAATCTAGTGCTCTGTCCTTTTGGCCTCCTCAGTTTAGTCTATCACTGCATGTCCAGCAGTTCCCATAAAAACTGTGCTTTCCATCATCTACCGTGACCCCTTCCCTGCTCCAAGGTGCTTCCTGCAAGTATTGACACATGCCAGGCATTCTGGCACCTGCTCTTGAGATTTGTTCACTCATCATCACCACCAGCACAGCCTAAGGCTGTGGGACAAAGTTCATGCAATTGCACATAGCTACAACCTAGTTGTAACTCACTTAGAAAACTTAGTAAGTATGTAGATATTTATGTATGTAAGATACTTAATAAATATCTTACAAGTCTCTTCAGGGGTTCTAGCCCTTTTTAGGACTGATAAAAACTGTTATTTACACTGTTAAAACACTTGTGTTTTGAACTTCTTGAATCTTGTGACCAGAGTTTCATTCTTACTATTAATATTCCCTGAAACACAAATGCCAAACTAACAGGTGCTGAGTTAAGACGGGAATAATTTTCTAGTGAGGCAGAGTAAGGACTATAACCGGTAAGAGGAAACACATTCACTACTAAACAAAACATTTGGGTTTTGAAGGGCTAGTTTTAGGAGGGATTTCTGAAATGCATTCACCAAGCTCATCTATACCTATCCAGTAGATGATGTGCATCTCCCTTAAAGCAGCTCTACAGAGCCTGCTCACCTGCAGAGCGGAAGATTTCAAGTCTCCATCCATCCCAGCTTCTCCTGAGGTGCCAATAGTGGGGCAAGTACAATTTCAGGCTTCCTTCTGGCCAGAGTTGCTCAGGACTGCAGTCTGTGTTTCTCCCTCCACACACAGAGCAGAGGCTGCTAGCTGTGTGTCTCTGACCCAGGGGAAAGCCAGACCTTTATGGCAAGCACTGTCTGGTACAGGGAGGTGTAGCTTTCTCCATCAGGGTGTCTTTGCAATAACATTGCCAGGACAGGACAGCCTTCAAGAATTGTCACTGTCCTTATACCAGTTCTGAGGTTCTTTGCATTCTACCCAGCAGTGTAAAGAGGCCACAGCTCAAATTTATGAGAAACTGCTCAGTCATGCATGTGTCCTGAAAATCTGGTGTTCTCTATGTTCATCCAAAGTGAACTGAGCACTTAAAATGGACAAAACTGAAGCTGCTGGTATTACATCCTGTCTAACCCATATGAGACCCACTTTTGCAGGCCTTGTTCCTGGAAGGTAGATGCTGTAGGAAAGGGAAGGGAAGAGGCAGACAACAGAGCACATGAAAGCTGAATCAAGATTTTGGGTGGGCTTACTCCAGGAAACAGGGTTTAGTGCTGTGTGCCAGGATGCTTGTAGCAGGGAACTGATTCCAAAGAAGACTGCCTCTATTCTTCAAAAAGACCTACTCAAAGGAGTTTTGAAAATACATTAGAAACACGATACTGCAGTATGCAGAACTGGTGTAAAATTCCAGTGTCAGCTGATTTTGTTGAATGCACAGTGAAAGGAAAAAGAAAAAAGGAATTGATAGTTAACATCTACAGAAAAATAAATCTTTGACAAGTAATTTGAGCCAGTGTAACTTTACTCAGCAGGAAAACAGGAAAAGTCATTATTTGCCAAAACAAATCTTTCAAAATCTGATAATATTTAGGAAATAAACAGCTCAATCAACAGACTCAAAAAAGTTCAGGCAATTTCCTTTCATAAGATGATGTTGGGCAATGTCAAGCAGAGCCACACAAGGTGCTGTGGTTGTGAAAAGAGATCCCCTATGACATTGCCATGCTCTACTCACAGAGAAATGTACTTCACAGAGACCATGAACAGGTCTGTGCAGTGCACGTCTCCTCACACATTTGGCCCTTTGGCATCAGCACCATTGAAGCAAAGGTTTTGACTTCACCTCTGCATTTGTACATGAGTTATTTCTCCTGTTCATGCTGTAATTCATTACTTTTAGTGAGTTAAGTCAATTGTAAATTGCATGATATAAATGATGATTACAGTTAATTGAAGGCAGTATCCTTTACTACTGTATGAATCAGCAGTGGAGGACTCAGAAGGAATTCTGGTTTTGATTAAACTCTAATTTTGGCCAAAGGCTTTCAGCAATTTTTGTCCTTTTTTTTTTTTTTAATTCTTGCCAATACCTGTTAGATAACAAAAGAGACTAAAACCACATTCAAAAACTCTTTAATCAGTGGATAAACCAGCAAAAAAAAAGATATGAAGTCCCAAAATCACTCTTCAATCAGAATATCTGTTACTAGCAAAGCAGAAGTATTTACTCATGCCTCGGGCTCAAGAGGAAGAACAAACCTTCTGGTCTTGTCTTTTTTCCTGGGCATGGCTGTGATCAAAGAAAGAAGATATTAGTAATTTTTCCCAAGTCCTTCTGAAAGAATAAAGAAGTCTGGTTTTTAAAATAGGGCATGAAGTTCTTATTTTATATATCAGCCAGAGTAGATCATAATTTAGGACTGCACTTTTACAGGAAAGGAAATGGCATGAAGCAGAACAAGGAGAGCCTGGTAAAGGACTGCTGTTCTCATCTCCTGTGCTATTTAATGTACTGAATTTTTTCACATCCTCATTTTGTCTGGATTGTTTTTTGTCTGGAGTGAAAAAGCATTCAAAATTCTGAATTTAATAATCTTTTTGTTTCTAGGTTTTATTTGGCAAATCTTGGCCCCATCATTGCAGAAATAAAAAGGTTACTGGAAGTTAAAATTCTAAGTCCTATTTGTCCTGTTAGATAAAGGTGAAGGGCTGTATATCAAGAAAACAACCTCTCTGTTATGTTGTAGCAAACAATTCCTAAACCAAATTTTAAATTTTGTGCAGAGGAAAAATAAAAGACAGCTTTAAGATTGCATTTCTTTAGGTTGAATTATGTTTATGACATAAAAATCCTTATATAGAGATTCTGAGACTTATCAGATGACAAAGAATAAGATGATCTCCATTACTCTATGCTCCATGAGTGAAGGAGAAATTTCAAAGCCAGAACAATATAAGATTATATACGGCAAGCTATTAGCAAAGGCTTTTGACATGCCATTTTGGATGAACTAATTGCACCCAACAGCCGGAGAAGGAAAATAGATACCAAAGGATTCATGCCAGTAAAGCATGCTACAGAGACATTTGTTACTCCACTGGGTCTAGTGAAAGTCTACAGTATATCACTGCACAATTGTTCTCAGGACCTTTAGCTATTTTGTTTTATAAATCCTGGGTGCTGTTCAGATGCAGAGGATTTGGAGGAGGGAGGCTGCAAGCAGATAGATAATCACAAGACAAATGCAGCTTTTTTTCACGTATGTTGTGCTCCATGGTATTTACAATAGCAGCAATCTGTTTTCATGACAGCATGTTTTTGTAAATCCAAAGAGATAAACTTTCTCAGCTATTTATAAATCAGATGCTTACATTATGATCTCTTGCCAGTAACTCTGGTCGCTCTTGAACTTTGCTGTGTTCAGTTCAACAAATCTGTTTGTTACTGTAGTGCCAAAGGTGAGAAAAATATACTGGAATCCTGTGGAGAAGATGCAATAGCTCTTTGTGGCTGGGACAGAGATGTCCTGCCATGGTTAGGGTAAAGGGAAGTCACACACCTTAGTCCCAACACAGCTAGCAGCCAACAATCACAGATTCTGTCTCAGATCTGCCATTAACTTGTTGTGTGGTCTTGGAAGAGGGTTTTGCCTTGATAAAATGAAATCAATATTATTTCTCCATTCTTCAGTATTCTGGTGATATGTTAGATAATATATGCAATTAAGAAAATTATAACTAGTATTTTTCCACTTTCCTTAATTTATTTTTGCTATTCATTGTACAATTATTAAAACTATTAACAAGTAAGGTGTATTTCATAGGCTCCAGGAAACATACAATAAGAGAAAAAACTTTGCTCTTTAGTGTAGCCTTTCTTTTGTGGGAGCTCAGCAATTTGCTGTTCTCTTCTCAAGGAAGAAAATGCACACTTAGCATTAAGCAAATAATTTATAATTAATCACTTCTAGAGTAAATAACACATTATTTTAATTTCCACAACTTGCCTGTGTGAGCAGATTGTGGATATCCTAATGGGGCTGTTGGGAGCTTTTTGATGAGCAATTTACGAAATTCTTGGACTTCTTCAAACCCTTTAAACAGCAACTTTGAGCTCTTTTAACACGTAAATATGAGACCAACAATACTTGATCAGGCTACAGGTCCATTTAGTTTAGTTTAGTTTAGTTTAGTTTAACTTCAGCCAAAAGTAATTAGTAAAGCATATAAAAGGAGAGAAAGCAGATGCACCAGGATCTGCTCACAGTTTCTAGCAGCTTGGGGCTCAGGTACATATCTTTATGGATAACAGCTACTTTAGGAATCATAAAAAGCATACTTAGCATTTTTATCCAGCCCATCTAGCAGTTATCACATACAGACGTGTAAAGCATTAGAAGGATATATGCAGTGTTAAGCCATAAGTGCAATGCATAGCCACAACTTTGTACAAAATTGTTGCATTCACCCTTTTCCTTACTAACTAACTGCAGCCTTAACTCATCCTCCCTGCCCAAATATACTCTTACACACACAAATACCAACCTTTTAGATCTCTCACTCTCTCAGAATATCAGAAAAATACGTTGAATTCTAAAAGCCTTAGAGAAGTAAACCTCAAAAAACCCTACAGAAATACTTTTTATTGCAATCACAATGGAAATATGGCAGTCACACCAAAGAAAGTAGTTATGCATCTTCTACAGCATGGGCAGGGATAGTGGAAACTCGTGAACTAACTACTGCTCATAAGTCAGTACCTCGGACTTCACACTAAGGTTGCTGTAAAAGCAGGAGAGTCACAGCTGGATCAGTAATAAATGGACATAGGAAGGATATGGCCAAGTTTTTAAGTATTTCCATGTTTCAGTAACTTACAACTGGTCTTTGAAACTTGGTAGCTGAGCCTGGGGCTGGGCCTGCCTTTTGCTAGTGTTCAAATTACAAGATGCTGGGCTGAGCTGAGTTGTGATTACTGGAAATATCCAATGTCCTTGTGCAATGCAAAAATCGCTCAACCTTTTATCAACAACCCACACATGTCATACCTTCACTTCAGATACAGGAAAAAAAGATCCCTTCCCTCCAAAACACCCTTACAACTCCTAAAAGACACATTGGACTGCTGCAGTCTTGTACTTACTTTCAATCTGCTGCTTTACTTCCCACTTTAACTATATGAAAGGTTATGCATATCGTATGTATGCAAATATCTGTACTAATCATAAATCCAGGGCTTGTTTCCTGGATGTCATTCATCTTCCGAAGCTCTTGACTTAGAAGATAATTTCCTGTCACATATTTAAAGGTACAGAGAAGGAGAGAACAAAGGGTAAAGAGTTAAGGTACTGACATTCCTCTCTTTCCCAGTGCCAAGCTCTTTGGTATCTGTATTGATAGAGGTAGAGTAGCTCTAGATGTGATCAGAGGAGTGTTCAGGCAAACTGACTGCCTTAACTCTGGTGCAGGACAGACTATGTGCTCTGTCTTTGGGCATGTATGGCCTGACTCCTCACGGCCCAGGGCAAAACAAGGAGCTAGGATTGTGTTTGGGTCTCCCTTAGCCATGTGCTGCACAGCAATGCATATGGAAGGACAGAGTTTTTCTAGTGTTCTGACCCTGATGGGATGAAATGAAGAATGCCTGATGTCCAGTCCTAGTTCTGCCCACTGCCTGATAGGTGTCTCTAAAAAAGTAATTTCATTTTTCATTGACTCAGTTTTCCTGTTCCTAACATGAGGAGAGTAACATGTCAGTTCAAAAGTTCCTCATACATACCCATAAGAGAAGAAGATGTTCTGAAAGACACATACTCATATTTTGTTTTATTGAACTAAATATTGCAAGAAAGGATGGAATTATGTGTCTTTAAGTAACAAGAGGATTAATTGATGGACTGCTTAAATGCATAACAAAGATGCAAACAATCTCTACACTCAAACAGAAAATTCTGCATAATTTGAGCAAGAATTTCTCTAAATTTTAAAGTTTTCTACTGCTATGTTCCATTGACATTGACATAATGAATGTTACCCAGATATTCTTATTAGAACATTTAATAAATTATGAACTATGAAGCAGGAAACACATTTTGGTGACAATCCATATGTTAACATTTCTAATTACGATACCAGAGCATGCCAGAAACAATTGGAAAATTATTGTAATCATATCCTTCAAAATTATGTTAGACTTTTCATGAACAGTTTAATGTGATATGAAATTACCTAAAGTCTGAAAAGTGTTAAGAGGCAAATGGAAAGCACAGGATTACTTTAGCTCAATTAAATACTGATGAGACATTTTAAAGACTTTACCTCTTAACTGCAATACCATGACTATGAACATGTAATTATGAAATCTTAAACAATTATTCTGAGTCATAATACTCATATTTTTATTGAAAATAACATTTGATTGTTCATAAATATTTTGAAGAATCATAAGCAGCTAGTAAAATTTGACCTTTGTCCAATATAATTTCTCTACATTTGCCAAACTCATGCTGCAAGCCTGTCTTTGCCTCACCCAAAGTCTTGTAAATGTTCTTCAAGCTACAAGATTTAGTTTTATCCAGAGTGCCTACGAAATCAGACCTTACAGCTGCACTAGTGCCTTATGTGCGATGAGGGATACCCACCTGATAACCACATGATACCCACCTCAGAAGGACACCTGGCAGAGTCTTTTAGTTACTGCTTTCTACTCAGGGAATATACAGTATTTCTCACTATCAGGAGAACTTCTCTGTGAGGATACATGCATATACATGAAAACTTCTTCAAACATAAATGGCTGTTGCATTTCTGAGAACTTTGGATATTCATGTTTCAGATGGATATGTTTGCCTTCCTCTTTAAGCCTGGTTTATTGAAGCCAATAAACCTTGAACTTCTTTAGGCCTTCCAGTATGAAGTGGATAGACATGTGTGTGTATTGCCATGAGACTGCCAAAAATTTAATTTTATTTAACTATGTTTTATTTTCCAAAAGAGAAGAGAGTGTATTGGATACCGTTGACTGCTCTGGGTGCTGTCTAAGGAAAAATTAAATACTTAAAAACAGAAACATCAAAAGACTTTGAAACAAAACCAATTTCTCCTAGTCTTGCGTCCAGGGTATGTACTGACTTCGCAGAATCACTACAATTAATTCTAAATGATGTATGAAATGAGTAATCCCTGCCTAGAGACTACAACTTGTGCATGCATTCACTGGCTGGCTGTGAAATGTGCTGGAATATTATGCTCAGACATGTCCAGAAAAAAGGTCATACCATTCCCAGTATTTCTAAACACTTTTATTCTCTTCTTTTTCACTTCTACTGCTTCTTCAACTACTATTCCACCCCTCTGCCCATCCTCACACTGTGGGGCTGGTCAGTTCTTCCATTTCTCCCTTTCTTCAAGGTGCAGCCAAGATGGTCAGCTATCACACACAGGTGCTCCCAATGGGCTGGCTGTGGCAAAGGTCTATTACGAAAAGACCATGAAAATACAGACAGGAATAGTATTCTTTCATTCAAAGGCCCTGGAAGTATTTTAATGCAAGTGTCTTGATTACAATAATCTTTGCTTTGGACCCCAGCTACTTAGGAATTACATTACCTGTGCACCACAAACTAAAGCAATGAGTCTGCAAAGAATTCTGTACTCTACAAACTTCATACAAATCAACTCCTGTTAACCTCAGTGGGATTATTTACACACATAAGCCTTTGAAGAACTAGGATTTGAATTGTGTACTTCAAGATATTTGAAGGGACATGGGGCCACGTGAATGACTATGTAAAATTTATCTCATATTAAAAATTTTATTAATTGGTTGACTCTGGGCATGGCTGGAACAAAATTAATTCCATGTTTCCCATCAGTTTTTAGAAAAAATATGGAGCAAGATTTTATACCATATGAGAAAATAGATATTACTGTAGTTTTATTCTCTACACACAGAATTAATCATCACTATTCACTCATAAAAACTCTTTCTGTTAATTATTCTCAAAACCAAGCTGATGTGAAAGTGTTGTGCAGTAAAATATTGAACCATACTTTTCACACACCAGATTAGCAAAATTTGGACTCATTCGCTTTATGTAATTCCTGTACTTGAAATCAGAGATTCCAAAGAAAGATTTGCTCAGTCCTTACAAGGACCCCCCATATACTGTCTGATAGAGAAAGCCTGGAGTAGACCCTGTAAGATGGTCATCACTTCTTTAGAATGGTAAATAAGATCAATCAGCCTAGCTTTGATGAAATCTAGCTTTGGCAAAATACTTTTAGTAGAAATCAACTTTTATTTACAAAATCATTTTGTGTTCAAAGAGAGCCTGTGTCAGAAATGATGGCTTGTTGTCAGGCAGCAGACAGGGAAGCTCACATGCCTGCCACATACACACTGAATTACTCAAGAGCTATGCAGAATTGCTTTGTGAAGTGTATTCAGAACAAAAAATAAAAGAAAAAGAAAAAAGAGCACCTTCAATTTCCTTAATGAAGAGAATGGAAGCCAAAAAACCATATTGTCAATGAGGTAGGGCAAATACTTGAATTTCTGTGCCCCACCCCCTAAGCTGGACACTTACCCCTCAGCTACAACGTAAAAATACACAAACTTGTTTTTCTTAAAATGTTCAAAAGATCTTGTTTCTACCTCAGTGGTAAGAGAAAACAAAACAAAATTAAATAAAACAATCAAGCCATCATAATTTATAGAAATTATTTGTTTGTCCATGTCACCCACATACCCTCCTATACCACTACATTCAGTAATGCTCAAGGGTTGCTGGCATAGATTGCACCTATATATAGTTATTACATTTTGGGGTGCTTTGCTGGTAAGATGCAGTTTGGGGAGTTTGTAAAGGCATGTGTCAATGGACCACATGGTTTTGTACTAGAGCTCCAGACCCCTGAGTGAGTTCTTAAAATAACAACCAGCAGCGTAGCAAGGGAGCATGCTTAATGAACATATTAATATATCCACAGAGATTTCTCTTTAATTCTGCTTTTAAAATTAATTTTTAAATGATCTTCCAAGTCATTGATAATGTTCTTAAATTTCACTCCAGTAACTCTTTAGCGCCTAAAAAAAGTGGCTTCAGTTTTAGTCATGTGGAAAATACATTGGTGATGATTATAGAAAATGTTGACAATAGTTTTATTTGTAAAGTAATCCTTAAACAATTCTTGGGAAAAATTGTAAACAATTTTTATAAACAAATTCTTGTAAAAAATAAGTGGTTACAGAAACACATCCCTTAATGTACAGAAATAATCCCCAAAGCTATGCTTCCTCTTGCTCAATGTCAAAATGCTGAGTGCCTGTAGCAGGGTTGGTCTAAGAACTGCACATGAGACACAGCAAAAAAAAAATAAACAAAATTCAGATTTGCCAAAACCAAATCCACCTTCCACCTAGCAAAGTCACAACAGTTTTGTTTCTTTTCATTCACACCTAATGAATCAAACAATCTTCTAGAAGGTGACAGTTAATTAGGAGGTCACAGAGCAAAAGTACCTGAATGGTGAAGGAAGCAGAGATTTTCCAGGGCCATGAACAATGAGGAAAGATTGGTTTGTCCTGGACATGCTTGCAGTATGGGCATTCTAGTGACACTTTCTGAGATCCAAAGGTGAGAATTAGTAAGCTGCAGTGCACCAACAAAACACCTCCAGGAACATCTTCACTATGCCAAAATCAGATGATGCACACCTACAAGGCAGTACTGCTCAGACCAGCAGTAAATTAATTATCTCACATCTTCAGTACAACCACAGAACACAGAGGTCAGCCTGCCATGTTACTGGATCTTTAGGAAGGAGAATTCCTAAAAAAGACAGCAATACATGAAGTACATCAATGCCAAGAGTGAAGACCAAGTGTGTGTTGACATGCCTGGCCATAATTACCTATGAAAGAGTGAAGAGAGGTGCCACAGAAAAAAGACCACCACATATTTAGAGTGCCCTACCGAGAAATAGATGTTCTTGCAAAGTCCCAGAGAGGTGAATCTGAGCAAACTCAATCTCTTTGTGGGTTAGCCCCTCTTCCTCACTGACTAGCATGATATTCTCAAGAACTACCAAGGCCTGTGAGTCTGTGATAACTTGGACAACTTTATTTATTTTTGTATATAAAGAGAAAAAAATTATATTCACTGGGAGAAAAATTGTTTAAGGATTTTAATATAGAAACATTTTCTTAAAAAAATAAGAACAACTCAGCTATCTTTTGCTTTCTCTTCTGAGTCTTGTGCCTCTTTCTGCTGCTGCGATACATTGAATTTCTCTTTACACTCTTGTTTTCCCCGTTTTTGGCAGCCATCCCAGTCTAGGGCTGCTCCTGTGGCATGTGTAGAGGTTGCTGTGAGTGTCCATTTGTGCTGGCTGTGAAGTCACACAGAACCCCTGAGACAGCTCTGTTCGTGGGACAGCTGTAGCTTCTTATCAGCAAGCACTTGATAAAGTACTTCACTTAAGAAAAAAAGAAAGGAACACCATGGACAATTATTTTTTTGTGCTTGGTACACACACAAACCTGAAAGAATTCTCCCAGGGGCACCTAAGGAAACTAAAGTGGGAACTGGGAGATGGCATCTTAGGTTTAATCATGGAAGGATATCCTGCTGCAAGTCCGAAGTGTTCTTTGAGGCCATCACATGCAGAATGAGGCTTTTAACTAAATGTTTGGCACTATTTAACAAAAAGTTTTCTAAAGGTTGTTTTAGGATGAGATCACCCTGTGTGATTTAAAGCTGCCAAAAAGTAATGGATTAACTTTAGCAATGGTTAATTAGCCATAGCCTCTCCACCACCTTCTTTTGGACCTATTTTCTCTATGGTAAGGAAAGAAATCTTGTCCTGGAAATTACATTTCTACTAGGGTGCAAACATTACCTACCTTAGTCATGTGCCTCTAGCCTGTGGTTTGCAGTCAGCCAGTGGTCAAAGAGCTACATCTGAGGAGGTGAAGAGAAGTAAAGTTGAAAAGAAAGACTTTTGTCGGTAAGCTCGAAGTAGCTATACTGATATCTGCACCTCTATTGGAATATTGCTGAGTGGAGATGTGTGTCAAGAAAAGTTGGGAGCCACAGCCCTCTGTCTTTCTACTTTCATGAGTATTGAATCCTTGAAATCTAAGTACTATACTTTACATTTGACATGTAGATAGTGGCAAGAGTTTAAACCAAATGTAAAGGGGCCACTGGATTCCAATAAAAACATACTTCTCTTTTCAAGAGCAGACAAGCAAAGACTTCTCATATCTAGCCTTTCTGACTGGAAACAGGACCCAGCTTTCGCATTTTTGTGATCTTATGTCTAGCATGTACTTCCAAAGTCTGTAACTTTTTTATCCCTGGGATTGAAATGTATCAGTCCCCAGAGGTGATTCAAACCAGGGCTCTCTTGGTAAGGAACTACAGGCTATTCCAAATTTTGACAGAGACATACTTTAGCCACAATATTCAAAATAGTAATCAGTTTTACAAAATCCAGTTTTCCCTTTTGAAGGCTGAATTGTCTTGGCCAGACTTATATGCTAAAATGAGGGTCTAAAGTGCCTTTCTTGGCTCTGCCATTGACTCAATCTTTGACTTTTTAGCAAGCCATTTAATTTTTCTGTGCTTTCATCTTCTCCATCTGTGAATTCCAAATATTAACCATTTATGGTATTTTCTTGGTGAGGCACAAACAAAACTGGCCTAAACATTGTGGTCTAAACTTCCTCTTGTCAAAAAAAAAGGGGCTGGCATTTAAACTAGTCACAATGGAACCACAGCCACAAGAATAGTAACAGCAATGGCTTGGATGGGATCCTCACATTCCCAAAAATATTTAAGGTCAAAGATGAAATATTCCACAAAAAGGTAATGTGGTTCCTCTCCTGCCAGTGTCCTGTGAGAAGACCACTTGGATGCAGAAAGTCCAAGTACCTGCTTTACTTGAGTCAAACTTCAGTGACTCATTCGCAAATCATTATTACTATGGGGTAATTTTCTCCATTGAAGTTTGCAGAAAATCCTTTTGTTCTCTTCAGTTTAGAAAGAAATCCAAAAATGTTTCTGATTTTTTTTTGATATGCATGCTTTTATCACATACTCAGTGTTTTATTTTTTTGGCTTCAAGCTGGCATGACTCCCAACCATAGGTACAGAATGGCATGTATCCATTTCAAAGGGTTTCTAATGCACCAGGTTTTCAGCCAGAAAATATGAAGAGGGAAAAAAAAGGCAAATACTATAAAAGAAATCAGAAGTCAAATTTAAAAACATAGAAACTAAGGCATAAACAAAAACAGAGCCAGATACCACAAAGCCAAAAGGAATCTAAACAACATCCTTCAAAACATTTGCATGTTTATGAATTTGAAAGGTGTGAAATAGCTGAAACCAAAATCTGAATAACATTAAACAGAGCTAGATCTAAAAGCAACATCTTAATTAACCTTTGAGAAGAAATACAAATGTTGAAAGGTATGATAAGGTGCATTTTTCTTTGTACAAATATTAGGAGAGCTGCTTTAGAGTGTGCTTGGTGATGAAGGGGCTGTTGCTGTATCACAAATCCAACCATGGCCCCAACTGCTCAGAGCACTGACCAGTTTAAACTGAAGCATTTCGGTGCTATCAGCCATAACTTGGGAGAGTTTATTTTAGCACAGCAATTAAAGGATAGTTGGACTAGGATAACTGAATTCAAAGGGAATTACACTGAGGTAGGCTTCCACATATAGATGAAACAGGTACTTTGTATTTGCATAACCTATGCAGAGTCTATATGTTCGGTTTTTTTGCAAGAAAACCATATATGTGGAAAAAAAATTGGTTCTAGGTTGATCAAAACAATTTACAATTTTTTGCCAAATGTTGTGAATAGCTTTGGCCAAAAAAAGGTGGAGGCGTTTCCTTTTTATGTTACAGTACTTCATTTCAGTTGATTTCAAAACAGTATGTTTTGTTTCAAAACAGTGATTTGAGATCAAAGTTGCCTAAATTGAATAAAAAAATACAATAAAAACAAAATTAAATTAACAGACTCCAAACCGAAGCATTTTTGGAGACTGAATGGAAAGGTTCATTTGACTTCAGATAAAGTTCTGGGAGAGGGGTTTGGTTTTTCAGATCAAAAAAGAAAAGAAACATCCATTAACTATTCACTCAGCCTTAGTTTGGAGATTTGGTTCAGCTAGTTTTTGACAGAGTAGCCAGCTAAAAAGTTCAAATCCATGCTTTAGGGAGTAGGAGGAGAGAAAACAGAAGGAAGCAAAGGAGAGAGAGGGGGTTAAGAAAAAAATGCTAAAAATTACAAAAAGTAAAAGCCAAAAATAACCAGTCTGATTTAAAGGAGAAACATGTCAGCACAGAACTTCCTTAGCATTATCTTATGTATATAGTAGAAATCACTGACAAAACTTACATTGTCAAACACAGAATTTCACACACAAAAGCATCATGCAATGCCTTAAAAACTGCATAGGAGGGAATGATTTTTAATTAAAATTAAAACAAAATAAACAAATTCAGTATAGCTACAGCATAAAAAAAGGTTTGGAAAAATATGTTTCAAAGAGCTAGACGTAATTAATACAATAGTTAAGAACACTTTCATATTTTAATTTTTTTAAACTAATATACACTAGAAAAAAGTAATCTCCAGGCTTTTTGAAGGGATTTTTAATTCGCAAAATAATAATAATAACAAAAATTATAGAACTAAAATAATTATTTCCCTTTAAATATATTTCCCTGTTCTATCTCTGGTTTTTAGGACCTCTCTATTTCTGCTCCAGCAGCTGCATTCCCTATCACACTTTGTCACATCATCAGTCATACTGCTACTGAAGTCAACTCCCCCTCTGCAGAAAGGGACACTTGTGAGTTTATATTGCTGCCATAAATTTTTTGGCAGTAAATTTCTTGACAAATAATCCCATATTCTCCTGTATACAGTGCACGAACTGGCTAATAAAATGATTTCTACTTGGGGATTTGTGGAATGCCTCCATCTTCAGTCAAACGTGTAGACAGAAGTATCTTGTAAAATGTACTGGAAAGTTCATAAGTTTCGGGCTTTCAGGAACACTCCACCTGGTGAGAAAAGCAGATTTAAAAAAAACCCAAATTTTAAAGTTCTCCAAGTTCACCAGGACAACAAGCCAAGGAAAACCCTAATTAGAGTCAGTGGAGAAAGCTGAGCAGTTAAGAGCTGGCCTTTTGGAGCTAGCAGCACTCAAAGAAATCTAATTATTAAATGATAAGTTATTTGTGGTTCTGAGGTTTGCATTGTGAATGTGTTAGCTCATGCTTTATGCCAGCCTCTTATCCCTGAATGTTTCATCTGGAGATGCTTGAAATAAAGTACAGCATAAAGCTGTAGAACTCCTTGCTGGTCTTCCCTTAAATTGGGATCACTTCTCATCTGCACTTCTGACTCTTAATAATCATTTGGCAGTGCAAACAGACTTTGAGTGGGTACAATGAGCTTTCTAAGAATGAAAATGAGCATCACATCTTGTCCATGTGGTAAATAATCCTTACTTTTTTGTCACCCTTCATACATAAACTCAGGAGGCCTCAGACATTTTCACCATCTTTGGGTAATCTCACCATTTTTCAGGATAGAATGAATACTGAGAAAAAATAATTTTTGTAACTTCTAAACTTAAAATGTGCATATGTTCCTGTTTCATTCAGTTTTCTCATAAATACATGCAATAGAAAACTCTGGATCTCACAGTCAAGAGTAATTTAAGTGCTGAAAGAAATGCAGTTTATAATTACATAAGCTACATCAGAGCACAAAAAGTCCCAGGTCAGCCAAAGGAGAAGAAAAACCAATGTATGGCTTACGAGGCAGTCTCATCAAATTAGATTAATGAAATTGCTAGAGAAGTAATAACAGTAAGCAGTGATGGAAGGACAAGAAGGGTGGGAACACCCCTTAGCCAACCTCATGTTTCTAAAAGACTGCAAACTGGGTATCTTCACCCAATATGTGTGTCTGCTACCAAAGCCTGGTGGTTTTGGCCACAAATCATTAGCAGAAGCAATGAAGAACCGAGAGCAAGGCACTATCAGGAACACTACAGAGCTGTGGAGACAAGAAAGGTTTAAACTCAAGATAAGGACAAGAAGGAAACAGTTAATGAGACTTAGAAGGTGGGATTATACAAAGAGCTGAGTTTCAACAAATGTGGTAGGAACATTTCAGACCTACTCAAAAGGACATTTATACATTTGAAGAATATATGAGGTTCATATATTTCAAACTTGAAGGGTTCCTAAGTAACTCACAAAATCAGGGTGTAAATAAAAGCAAACATTTCTGCAGAAAAGTAAAAGTTCCTGTGTCAGAAATGGAAGGAAAAGCCATGGGAGCACCTGCCCTTCAGTGCAACAAAATTTATTGCAGAGGCCAAACAAAGGCCGAGGAGTTCATGGTCTCCCCTGCCCAAATCTTCCCAGGCTGAAAATTATGGTGTTATTTTTTCACTCTATCAGCATCATGATGACAAAAAAAAATATCATGTAAACCAAATGTATATCAGAAGAAACCTTCCCCAGCTCTCAGTACCCAGAGGAGTAAAGGGAATTTCCTTATCTCTCCATCAGAGCTCTGGCGAGAAATTTGCCTCAGGTCTATGTTCCAGTACTTGCCCATGTCCCAGACACTCTAGGCTTGTTGCTGTCTGGTGGTGGCCACTACCTGAGAATTCCTTGATGCATCCCTGGAGTTTGCTTTGTTACCTTGGGGAACTCAGCTGTGCCAGTAAATTACAGTTTAAGGATGCCTGCCATTTAATTGAAAAAGAAGTTGCTAATGCAATATGCATATTTCTGCAATGATGTTTATTTTATAAATAATTCTTTTTTTCAACCCTGGTCATGAGGAATGTATGTTTGTGAGTTGAGGTCTAATCTCTTTAGATTTTGGAATCTGTGGGTTTTAGCCGTTTGGCTACATTCAAGATCAGTTCACACATGTGTCAGCTGACACACACCATGTGAAAACCATACACACTATCCACCTACATGAATATGAAGAGGTTTCCCAAGATTTAATTTTTCACATCTTCAATTAAGTGATGAAATTTAACCCCCTCTATGTTAGTAAAGCAGGATTTTTTTTTCTGATTTTTTCTCTTTTTCATGTGTGAGAGTAAATGTTAACATAAATCAAAATAGAGACTCTTTTATCTTTGATTTTTCTTCAAGATGTGCAGATGTCCAGTGTTGCTCTTCAGAGAAATTCAAAGGAAGTAAAAATCTACAAAAAGGGTATGGACATCAATAAATTTTTGTTATGCAGACTGTGATCTGTGAGCCACTTGTGGTCCAAACTATATCAGATGTTTTTCTGCAAAATGACTGCAAACAAATTAGAACAGAATGAAAACAAAAATTAGGTACATTAAAGCAAACAAACAAAAAGTGGTGGGAAAAATGGTACTAAACTAACATTGAAGGCTTTGGCATCATTTCTGTTTCATTGTAAATAAAAAAACATTCCAGCACAGCATGAGTAAATACAATGACCACTTTATTGCAGAGGGAAAGGGGAAAGGCTTAGAAAAATACGAAAAGCTCTGAAAGTAGAAAAACCACACTACAGCTGCTGCTTCTTCTAGCAAAGAAATGTCACTCCCACTCTGGAAAGTGAAGAGCGGCTACCCTTCAGGACAGAGACTTGGGTCAGCTCTGAGCCCTTCCCTGGGTGCCTTCCATAAACTTGAGGCACGATTCTGCTGGGAACAGCAGTCTCATATCCTCCTTCCCACAGAGCTGGTGTGTGGCTCTGGCTGCTCCTGCCCTGGGGAGAGGTGTTTGGGGTGGCAGAGACCTGCTGTGTTCCTCCCGGGGTATGGCGAGGGGCTGTGGAATCATACTGGGGCTGCAGCTACGCCAAGCCATGCCACACAGTCTGCAGGAGTTTTCCTCTGCTTGCTTTCCTCTGCGCTCCTCAGATGAACTGAATGTAAGGAAGAGAGCTCTTTCCTGCTAATAATAGCTTAAATTGTCCTTGTGGGAGTAGAGCAGGCCCATTAACTTCAGTGTAACAGGATAAAAGAACAGTCAACTCAAAACAAAAAAGATATCTTAATATCTCATTTAATTTTTCCTTTAGTGTTGTGCTTGTGCTCTCTGGACTGTGGAAAATGGACTTGATTTGTGTTTTTAATCTGTTTCTATGCAGTTTCACCCAGCTTTCACAAGCAAGCCCAGTGGTCACAAATGCCAAACTGGAATATTTCAATCCCATGTCAGCAAGTGTAAGTAACTATAATCTGTTTATCTGTAAGACTTTTCCTTCAGAATAATCTTGTTCTTCTGTAGTCTGTAATCAATCACAGCCACAAATCTTTTACTTAATGTAGCTTTTTTCTTCCTGTGAAAAAAATGCCAGGTTTTTATTGTTTTGAATAATTGCAGGTGATGAGAACACTAAGAGGTGAGAAAGATTGGGAAATTCTTGTTTTCTGAGATAC
Source organism: Lichenostomus cassidix (assembly GCF_008360975.1). Lineage (NCBI taxonomy): Eukaryota > Metazoa > Chordata > Aves > Passeriformes > Meliphagidae > Lichenostomus > Lichenostomus cassidix. Next base: position 30,400,001 of record NC_139482.1, read on the forward strand.
TCTAAATACCTGTCATAGCTTGGAACAGGAAAAAAGTGAGTATAAAGGAAAAGCAAGTAGAGAAAAAGCAGATTCAGTAAGAGTTCTTTCTAAATTTTTACTGTCAGCAGCCATATGTTTGCAAAAGCATCTGGATCAGGAAAATTACAAAGTGGTGTGTGTGTTTGTGCATGGCATTTTGTTCTGTGAATGAAGTAGACCATGAGTGTAACAGTTGAAATTTGGGTTAAAAGAAGTGAATATCTTTATTTTTAAGTAGTTTCTCCTCTTTGTACAGACATTTTTGGCAACACACCTTCTGAAAAACTTGGCATGAAATATTTCAATCCCCTCCCAAAATCCTGAGACTAAAAATATTTAAGAGAAGTTTCTGGAGTATGAATATGCCTAAAAATCACTTTCTGGAAGGTAAGAAGTTGTAAATGTCACTTGGTTTCTGGAGATAAGCACTGCTCCATGCACACAGCTATATTTGGTTTGCTTTCTTATTGTCTGAGAACATATCTTGAGCAAATGTCTAGGCATCTTTAGGTAGCCACGCTGTAGAATAACAGAGAATGGTGCATAGTGAATGAAAATGGCATATTGAGGGTTAAGAAAGAAAGATATATTTTGCTATTTATCTCAAGAAGGGTTATGTTATACCAGTAAACATGGGAATAAACTCCAGCAATGGAGCTAAAGGCTGTTAAAAGCTGATGGTAAACTTGTTCCAGAAACTCAGCACTTTGGTAACTCAGCTTTTGTAACCCATGAGCTCTAACAGCAGCTATGGGATTTAGGTGCAGAGCATGCAAATAGTGACACATGTGCTTAACCTAAAGCCTTGTAAGCCAGAGGTCTCAAGTGTGTCAGATTTTACAGCCTTGGCCTCTGCTTTGTGATGACCAATTCTGTTCCACTGAATGCTCCAAATTACCATTGCTCTACTTATGAACTAACCAGAGACTCCTGCCTGTGTGCTCTAGGGTAGGATTCAGGTTATTATTAACTCTGTCTTCAACTCTCCTGTTTATAAATCTGGGAGCTTCAAAGCGCTCAGCAAAAACAGCAAAAACAGCCAAGAGGCACTACTGCACACCCACAGTTTAAAAACATTTTAATGGAGAGATTCTGCAAGCCCAGTGATAAAGGTAAGGTTGTTGCCAGGACAGAAGTAAGATGCCTTGCTACTCAGAACATTTGTGCCAATATTTGGCTCAAATCCTACCTTGGCTGCAAAGGCCACTCCACTGCTACTCCACCCTTCTTTCTAGTATGCAGAAGGCAAAGGTATTGCCACCACCCTGTGTTTCCCTGCTCTGAGATGTGCTTAAGACATCAATGGAAATACATGTGTCACTTTTCTCTGCCTTACAGCTATGGCACTATAAAACACTACAGGAAGCTCTGAGTTTTCCCGCAGCATCAAGTTCAAATCAAGAGAGAAAATAAAACCAGATCAAAAAGTTAGCATGCTTAACTGAGTGGTAATATCCTTAAAATATGTTTTGTAATCAAAAAGTTCTAAGTAATATGTTCATTCTGGCAAGAAGTCCCACAAAATACTGAAGTTTAACATTTCCATCATTTGACTTACACTTTGCAAAAGAATTTACACAATAAACACTATCTAGCTATACTAAGAATGACACAGGGATGCAGAGAAGAAAGGGGAATATTAAAAATATTCTAGAGATGCCCTCAAATTCAATTAATTATTTGGGATTGAGAATGGAAGGCAGAAAACCTGAAGAGAATTGTGGGGATATAAATGCAAATCATGACAGCCAAGTGAAGTTAACAAGTAATAGGACATTTGGCAGTGGCAGTTAGGTGCTTGTATTCTTCTCTTTCACCAGGACAGAAGAAACAGGAAAATCTGGCTAGTGCTATCAGCTGGAACTCAGGAGGATTGGAGAAGTGTAAGCAAAGCTTAAGGGGCAAAATAATTAAACACAAGGATATGTATTTGGATAAATTAACTGATTACATCCTGGACCATGGCAATTAGCAATATGAGAAAGGCAGATGTTGTGTTAGGATTAACCAAGTGCATTTTTCCAGAAGCGTACAGCAGCCAAGACACTAATGACTCCTCATCCAGAAGACTGTCTACAGCTTTGGCCATGAGTATTCAGGAAAGCTAATGTCCAGCTAGGGCAGATGTAGATGAAAGCTAGAAAAAAGAAGTAGAAACTGTCAAGCAAGAGACTGGAGTGACATAGCTTGGATTACCTCACATAAATGTCCTGAGCATATTTGTGGCCCATAAATGTATGAGGGAAGTAAATATTAATTAAAAAGAGAAGAGAAATTAAAATAAACTTTTATAACACAGCCATGAAGAAAGGTAGAGTGGAAAGGAGATTTCCTGTGACTGAGATCCTGTAACAGCCTTTTAGTAGGAGAAGTGGAGGCAAGACCACTTGCTTATTTTCAAATAGGACTTGATCAATTTGTGAGTGAGATTACATGGTAAGAATGAGTTTGAAGAGGACCAAATGTAGTGATCTTTCCATCAGTGTGTTTCTAGCTGCATTTCTCTCTTCCAGCTTGACATTGGCGAGCTGGGAGGTTGGGAGGTTTGCCTTAATCACAGAAGTAACTCTACAGAAGGGAGAGAGAGGAAGAAAACTGAACTGTTCTGAACCTTTGCCAAGGCTTTGGAGACATTAAAATAGAAACCCAGGAATTTGTCCAAGATTTTATGTGACCTAGTTCAGCAGTTATGGCTCCCTCCCCCAGCACACACATCTTAAAAAAGACATAGTAGAACTGAAAAAAGTAGAGAGGGGAGTGACAGAAGTGATCAAAGGTATGGAACAGCTTCCAGGTGAAGAATAAGTAACTGCACTATGACTCTTTAGCCTTTAGAGGCTTGTCTGAGGACAGACACTTTACAGAGATCTACAAAATCATGCACAGGGCAGGGTTGGTGCACAGACAACGTGTGGTCTCTGTGAGTGGAACTGGAGATGTCAAAAGGAAGCCTCCAGTGGCAGTTTTGAAAAGCAGGAGGATGGTGTGGTGGAGCTCCCTTCTGCAGGGTGATGTGGGTATGACAGGAGAAATCCTTTCAGTGAAAAGTTATCACATCTGGCTAAGTTGCTGAAGCATGAATTGCTGCAGGATGTGAAAGTATTTCTGGGAAGAGGCATTATGCTCTCCACTACCAACTTCCATTTGCCTCTGCCAATGGCAAGATGCCAGACTTAGATAGAGTTTTGGCCTAATTTGACACAACTGAACAGTTCAGAACTGCTCAGTGCTTAAATAGCGTGCCATGGGCAGAACAGAGATCACGTTTGGGATCAGGCCTGTGCGTCGTGCAGTGAGCAAACACAGTCCTGGCACAGTCACACAGGACAGACATCTTGGGCCACACCTGCCTGACTACACTCCACCGTCTCAAGGCCAAGCCTGCCCAGGCCAACTGGCACTGTGGACAGAGGGCAGGCAGGAACTGTCAAATTCAGGGCTTTTTAGCAACACAGCTACAGCTGCCGAATGCAAGATAAATTCAACAGCTCTTGGCAAATTGTGCAGTTGGAGCATGGCTGAGAACATTTGGAGCGCATCTGCAAGAACATTTGCTGAAACACTTACACCTGGGTCCTACTGCGTTTGTAATGGTGACCCCATAAAAAGGCTGTGGGTCTTAGCTTCTAGTAGTTAGCCCATGTAAGGACAGTTGAGGCTTGTCACGAATCCATGGCTTTAGAGCTACTCAATTTAACAGGGACGAGTGTGGTAAGATTTATGGTACTTTCTTACCATTCTCAGTGGAGTTAAACAGTACTGAGTAAGGTAGCATTAAGGCAAATGTTAAGGTTATGCTAATGGCCAGCATTGTAATCTCCTCTCCAAACTTTTCATCCGTGCTTTGTTCCCCCTCACCTGATTTGCTGTACTACATTATCTTTCAGGGCATTTTCCAACATGAATAACAGGCAAGAGAAAAATAAGTCTCTAGGACCACACTATAGTACCAGGAGTGCTTCCAAATTCCTGAGTAAGGTACACAAGCTGGCCACAGCCCAGTTTCACGAGAGTGAGAGTGTGCACATGTCAGGCTTCCCTACACCTCAGCTATTGCCAAGTACCACCCCAACACATTCTCCAAACAAAAGCTCTCCCCACCCACCCTGTGCCCACCACCCGGGCAGTACCCAGGGGTGTAAATGGAGCCAAAACACCAAAGCTTAAGCAACCTGATGCCTGTAGGCTTTAAAGCTGTTAAACTTTTAACATTTGAATAGCTCAGCTAAAGCTATGAGTTACTCAATGTTTAAAGTTGAGCACATGCTTAATTAATTTGCTGGCTTGGGGCCTAAAAGTGCAGTAGCTGTTACCTAAATGCATCACTTACTGCTGCTCTGTGAACTCCCTGCTCTTTTTTGTGGTCTGGGTCTTCTCTTCCCACATGCACAAAACCAAAACATCTACCCCTGCAGCCAGGGTAACCCAGGCTGCCATAACTCTTCTAACAGCTTCCAAGGAGCTGGCTGCTGGGAGTGCATTTAGCCATGCATGACCTTACAACTGTCCCTGGACATTGAAAGGCTCTCCTTTTTTTAGCTGGAGAAATGATAAATTTCATTGACACTTCTCCTCATTCCTACGCCCAACTGGGAGCACTTCAGAATTCAAGCTAATGTTTTTGTTTCAAGGATTTTTCCCTTCTTCTTTTTCTTTAATGGACTGCTTTGCTGCAGTAGAAGTTCCTTTACTGTTAGATTCACCATCTCCAACAAGGAAAAAGAGTTCCCTCTAGCCACCATCTTTTGTAACAACATCCAGCTGCCTCCATCCACACTTTAAATGTGGGTTTCTGTTTGTCTAGCAGTAAAACTGTAATCTCAACATCAGTGACAAGTCTACTGAAAAGTTATTTAGCTCCTAAATTATTATACTGTTTTTTCAGAGGGAAGGAAAAACAAATTTATCTAGGGGCAGACAGAATGCCAAACTGAGACAAAAAATATTTGCCATAATAATAAACTGAAAATGTTTGGAATAATTTAGAATAAAATGCTCATTCAAAAATGTTTTCTAGTTTTTGGAAAAAAGCCAGTATAGTCAAATAGGTCTGGGAAAAAAATATCCTGAGATTAGAACAAGAAATAATTAGCTTGTAGTAGAATTCAAAGAATCCTCATTTTAGTTCTTCAAACAGACTCAGGGACTGAAAATATTTTTATTTCATTTCTATTTATTTTATATGTGTCCCAATGTACTAACTTCTGGTGTTAAATCTTTCTTAAAATCAGCTTCTCAAACTTATTTGGTGATCAATACATGCTTTAGTTCACTTTGAGCATTAGGAACAAGCTGGAAAGAGCAGATCAACATTCCATATAAAAATGATGCTGAAATATGTAAAGATTCTGCCAAACCAATATGGCTATAAAAAATCTCTATCAAGTGGTTGAAGCAGACATGGTGTAGACACCTCACAAACAAACCAGTGACCATGTTCAAACACCACTCAGCTGAAGACTTTATCCATAAGCTATCCAAGAATATTGAGGGAATGAGGGTGGAAGAAGTGATATCAATATGGGAGTGTGGGAGGTAGAACAGAGAAGAAAAATCAATTTAATATAATATTGAAACAATCATTCCAAAGTGAAGTGAAAACGAGAATAATATACAAAGTAAATGATCACAAAAACTATCACTTTGAGAGGCTGTGAAAAAACTAGAGAGAGGAAAAGCGGAAATGATTGCTATAATAAGGACAGAAAAGCACAAGAGAAATCAGATCTGACATTAATTGTAGGATTGCGTAGGACTTATTGTAACTACGGAAAGATATACTGTGCTGTGGGTTGCATACTGCTTTCAATATTTACATTATATTTTGAAAGTTAACTACTCTTTTATTATATCATATGAATAAACCAAAGAAGAGAATGTGAGAAAGGAGAATTAGCTCTCAGGACAGTGGAAAATGTGTATCAGTATTTGTCGTCATATTGGTCTAATACTCATTTTCCATAGTAACTAGATTGTCATTAAAGAATAACAAAAATTCCATGTAAGATTTTAATCTCTACTAGAAACTTTATGCTGCTCAAAGATGAATCAAAGCTCTCTATTAGCTATCCAGTTGGAGTCCAGTGCTCTCCCCCGGTTTCGATGCCCAGCTTGTGAGGCCCTGGCAACTCTAATAGAGACAACAGAGTTGACAGTTGTTGATTAGCCTAATTTTTTTAGACATTTGGGTAATATGTGACAGTGATTTTGTTAGTCAGCATTGACCTCAATCCATGCTGAGCACACCATCTCCACTGGTTACTCCACTGCCAGGTTCCTCAGGGATAATGGGGCAGAAATCCCTTCTCCTGATCATGAGATGCAGCCAATTTTCAGTTTTGAGGTATGGCAAACTGTGTGTGCTAAACAGTGCACAACAGGCCCTCACAGCCACCATGCACTACTGGATCTACTGGCAAAGAGACCAGGAATGATAAGTGCAGCAACTACAGCTTGAATTCTCTTTAAAATTACCTTTGTCAGTGCTCACAATACCTGTTTCCTTACTGAAGGAAACCCTAAACTGGTAGATGCTGGGGGCTAGGATGATACACCCACTCCATGCTGCATTTGATTTCTTTCAACCTATAGGGCTATCTCACTCTTTAGTCTGACCTAATAAGGCAGGTTTTTTTTGCTCTTAAGCTTTTTGAACATACTTGTTCAAAAACTAGCACAAGTATTTTCCACTGGGTATTAAACAACTTGCCTTAAAATGGATTTTTATGCATGTCCTTCAGAAATAAAACAGATAACAATTCACTGGTAACTGATTTCAATTGAATATATATCTTCTATGGCCTATGACCAGGTGAAAAATGTTAGGTATTTATAAAAATGAGATTTTAAAAAGCTGACAAATGTTTGCACATTGTGAGGAAGAACAAATGCTCATGAAAATAAGCCATTTATTTAATGCAAATTATTTAATGCAAACTATTTATGTATCATGGATTGTTACTAAAATGTGTATCAGGCAGTGGAGTTAACATTACTATCTTCTCAAAAAACCCATTTGGTAAATGTAAACTAAATATTCACTAAATCTCCTTGTGACGTAGGCTTGTTATACGTGAAAGACCAGCTCCACTTCATCCATGGATGTGGACTTCTTTTTGGAGGACTTTCTTTCTTTGAAATACGTAGCAGATCATTCATTTTGTGAGACTTGGCAAGATCAGGGCCGAAATCTGAAAGACTGACAGCAAAAATAAATGAGAAGGAAGTTGTTCATGGGAAAAACTACCTAGCTTGTCTACTTGAACCAGCAATTGATCTAAAAATGCCATTTGATTTGAGTATAGACCCTTTCTGTGGAGCTTATTTTAAATATTTTTATAAAATGCATTTTAAACATATTGTATAGATTGCCAATGAAGTCAAATTAATGTCTCATTTCAAGAAAGGAAAAACTGCAAAAACGAATAATGCAGGAAGTTAAATTGCCAAAATTTTAAAAAACTTCTAAATCTGTTTGGGAAACTATTTTCATTCCTGCTATTCCTAGCACAATAATATTTCTCAAGCCTCATAAATGCTGGATAAAGGTTCAGTTCATATCTGTAACATAAGAATCTTAGGTATTAGTCCTTTGATATTCTTACATGCTAGGCTCTGTCCAGGACAGAAGCATGTCCTTTGAAGACTGCCACAGAGTTGGTCTCACTGCAGGAACACCTAACTTTTATGACCTTTACTACCAAAATTTGACAAGGCTGCTGGACTAGTTCACAAGAAACTGCTCCAGTGTTCATTATTTTATGAAGTGAAATACAAACGATACCTTCAGATGAGCAGCAAAGTTTCAGTCATAGCAGATTCCAAAAAATACTTCCCCCTTTCATGTGCGAGGTTCAAAGCTTTGCAAGTCTGGAAAGCTCGATAGAGGATGGAGAGTTGGCCAGATTCAATTCATTAGAGCACGTCTTAACTGTCAGCTTGTAAAATAAGCCTTCTCCCCCACCTCTTCCACCTCCTTCAAAAAACATAATGCAACCCCGACAGAAAGCTGATAACTTTGCCATGCATAAGGAAATCTGAAATCTGCAGACAAGGATTTTACTATGTGCTGAGCCTGGAAAGTGGAAGGAAAATAATGTAGCATTGTCTCCTACACATGGAATTTCAGGTAGAAATCCTCCAACAGTGTAGGAAATGTGTTCATGATGAACAGATTCCCACTTAAGGAGGGATAGATAGTGGCTTATCTGTCGTGGAATGGCTTGTAAAGAGCTATATGGTAGAGAAAGGAAGGATTCCGTACTATATATAGCTGTCTACATCCATATCTCCCCAAACACATACAGGAGTGTGAACACACACATACTCCTGCTATATCTTTCTTTTATGCATTTCAGACTGTCTAGAAGCAAACTCTTATTTTTTAGCTTGTGCACTTGCATCTGCTATCTAGAGTTAGTGGTGCTCTTCCAGAGCGAATGGACAGTTAAACTATATGAAACACTGTGTCTTAAATAAACGTTGTCCTAGGCAAACCGATCCTCTTAACATGCAGCAGGGGAATTCTCAGAAGACATCCCTGCAGGATATCGGTGCTCCTTCAATCATTTTCTTGATCAAATCCAACACAAAATAAGGTGTAAGTTCTGTGCCAGCACAGTGTTTCTTATTAACTGTCACACATATACATGCATGCAGTATTTGGTGTGCAATGTGTATTTATGACTCTGTGTGAATAAACATATATTAGGAAAAAACCCATAATTCTCTGTTGGTGAATATCGCGCTGCTAGTTTTAGCACAACATTTACAGTTGCAGATCTCCCAGATCTCACCATGATTAGGACACTTTATTCAACATACAGTTTACTAGCAAATATATCAACTATTGATTAGTTCTCTCTTCAGTGATTTCCTTATCATGATTCCTACAGTCATAGGAATAAATCCTATGGTTATTTTCACTACTGTGCAACAGGAATAAAGGACAGAAGACAGAAGTAGTTTCACTGTTTCTCTAACTGTACAGAGACTTCCAAACTTCTCAAAGACACTTCTGTATCTGTCCTGCCATTTTGCAGGTTTATGGGATAATTTGCTTTCATGTTATAAAACCTTTTTGTTATTTTATTTTTTCAATGTTCTATAACAAACTTTAAATGGTCTCTGTAGAAGTGATTTACCCTTCCAGTAGCTGTCTGTTTCTCTGGAATAATGACTTGGTACTTAAACTTTAGGATTTGACTTGCCTTGATAAAATTGTGCATTATGAGAGATTAGCACTTTGCTTCTTTGTAATATCAAACCACATTTGCATGCTAGTCCCCTAATCTTGCAGAACTTGAAATATGACAGGTGCAGCAGCAGTGAGCAGAACAGAACTCAAAGACTGAGGATGGGGAGGGAAGGTAATTGACTCTATCTCACTAAAACAGACCTTGTGCGTTTAAACAGCAGTATCAACTCAAAAACAGGTACAGGTTGGCCTGACAGGAAGGGCAAGTGGAGAGAGGAAGAATTAGATTCTCTGTTTTCTTCTGGGGAAGTTTCACTTTGTAGCTGAAGGAGAATTGTTCCTTCCTTCCATGAGGAAAAGAGTAGAGAAAATAGTACAGAAAGTATCAATTCCCCCTAATGATATTGATTCCATGTCTCTAAAATTCTTGCTTGGGTCAAGACCCTGTTAACTGAGTCTGCACCTGAGTAAGAATGGAGTAACTCAGCTGCTTACAGGAGCTGGTTCACTATGATAGTGTTCCCATTGCACCATTTTCCATGTGTAACAGTCCTGTCTGCCTTCGTCAGAATCTGAAACTAGAGCTGCTAAAAAAAAAAAAAAAAGAGAAAAGGGTGTTTTATTCTATGAAATGCCCCAGAATTACTCTCACAAGACATGTTTTTTGGCTGTTAGGGTGGCTGCCCATCTGGTTATACTTTTCAAGAAAAATTATGATTGAATATTCCTTCTTATGTGAAACAGAATTGCTAATTCAGAAATATCAGAGTGATCTGGTTTTTGTTCTGTCACAGCCTCGTGTTCAGGTTAGTCTATTAAACTACTTCAGCACATTATTTCACCTACTCCAAATCTGCTATTCTTTAGCCAGACTTAGAATACAACAGTCCTGACTCACGCTACTTGCCATTCCCTCACATAGATCTGTAGCTCAACAATCCACTTAGCATTAAACATTAAACTTTAGGAATAAGCATTAATGGTCTTGTTCTGCTGAAAGCGCACTTACTGAATTTGGAAACAGGACCAAAATTGACCAAAGCTTCTCCAGTCTGTGGATACAGGGATCACTTTTCCTCTGACTGTTCTGTGGTTGTCGCAGAGCTTCACTGACAGTTTTATCTCTTCTCATTTCTCATGCTAGATAGTTGCCTGAAGTGTTCCTTTTCTTGTTTAGTCACACATGTTCCCATTCTCCCTATTTTTAAGAGGTTTCTCCATCTTGCTTTCTGTGTTTAAGAGGTTTCTCCATCTTGCTTTCTGTGAGAACTTTTGGCGCTTGTTCTCTTACATATGAGATCTTATATACCATGTACTAAGACCAACTGGAGGAAATTGTGCTGCATTTACTGAGTAACACCTTGCTTTGTCAGTGATGCTGCTTTGAGTAAGATGTCTGGATAAAGTTACTGTTAAAAGTGACTGGGGAGCCAGACTTCACCTGTGTATTTTGTAACAGTGGCAGCCTTCTTTTTGCCACCCAGACAAAGTCTGGGAAATTCACATTAACTCACCATTTAGCATTATCTATCTGCTTTTGGCTGATCACTGATTTACCTTTGAGTTTTATAAGTAATCTTGCACCAAGTGCTGATTTAGTGCTGAGTGTGGTTTGGATTAAAGGTGCCTGTTCATCATCATTACAGCCTGTGAGCCATCTACTCTGATAGAACTGTTTCTGTGCATTCATTAATTCATGCTTGAGAAATGCTTTACAATTGTAAAGCAGTACATAAATGCTGATTTATTGTTTTTCTGAGATGTGCTGTTATTGATCATCCTGTTGAGGTTTGTTGCAGAGCCTTCTGGAGACTGTACTGCTTGTAGTGTGCTCTTGGCAAATCCATGGGCAGGGACTTCATCGCCCAAAGGAAGCAGAAGAGAGCTGAGTAATGATGGCACAAACATTTTGCTGCTTGGACGGAGAGCTCAGCAATCTCTGTGGCCCTTGTCACTCAGGGAATCAGGGGATGAATAAAGCAGTGGATTACTGCAGAGGACAGCCTTTCAGTCCTCCCACTCTCCTTAGGGACACCCTAGTACACCTACAGCCCACCCTCATTGTACTTGGCAATCCAGGATCTCAGCAAATGCTTTGCCATCACGTTTTCTCTCCTCCTGAGTGCAACAGCAAAGTAGGTTTGGCATCTCCTCCTTACAAGCTTCACTACTCTCACACATACATCACACAGAGACTCAGATCCCAACTTAAGTAGGATTTCTTGGCACCAGATACTGCATGACTCAGTCTGGGTGGTCAATGTCCGTTTGCATCTTTAAAAAAAAAGACGAAAACCCAAGTATATTTTCAAACAGAACAGAGTTTGCCAGATAAAGGAAATGTCTTTTTCTTGCATAACATGGAGTTTTACCAGGATGTTAAGCTGAGTTGCGCAGCCAAACCCCAAAAGAGGGCCTAAATGCTGGCATCTCTGAGAGCCAGCATGTATGGAGCACCTTTTTGCCTGTTGGAACAGCCTATCTATAATCTAGCAAAACGCCTTAAAATCAGGTTACTAGAACCAGACAAACTTTAGAGACATTGGCATCAAAGGGTTAAGTAACTTATTACAACCCCAGAAACAAAAATAGAAGCATAAAATGGAACGTCAAACTGTCTAGAATTTTAACTTCATTCCTAGCTGCTCACCCTGATCCTTACTGAGGGTGTCCCTCTCTACCTCAGACAGAAACCAAGCTGTCAGTGTTGGTGTGGAGAGCTGCCATGTAGAACATCTGAGCCAGCAATGTTGAGGACCAATTTAAGAAGAAGTACCAGTGTGGAACAGACCTGTTGCTCTGTTTTTTCTGCTATTTGTATAGTAGCCTTGACATTGAAAGCAAACTTAGAGGAAGGCCATTTTCATTGTATTCCTCTCTGTTCCTAGAATTATAATTTCATGTAAAACAACGATACTTAAATCCACTTAATTTGAGGGGTAAAAGAGATACCAATCTCACTGGCAGGAATGAAAGATGTGTTCAACCTACCAACAGAGGCTCTTCCTGCAGCACGAATGGAGAACGGTGCCTGAAAAGGATTCTAACTTCATATGGCTGTTGCTCTTTCTTTTGGAAAATCCAGTTTCATCAATGGTCTGCGATACATGACTTTCTCAGCCTAACTGTGGCATATAGAAAAGGGGTCCTGTTGCCATACAGACTACTTCAAAATAGGTTACTCAAAGATATGTTGATAGAAAAATGTAGAATTATTAATGAAAAGTTTGTCCTGCCTAACATAACCACGCTGAGCTCATTCAAACCTAGCCCAGCTATGAATGAGACCCATTCAGTTTAACATAGGAAGGGTTTGCAGGATTCAGATTCCAAGTTTGACACAATTAATAGTGTTTATAAGTTTAAGAATGTTGCTGTTAGGACAGAGTGTATTCAAGACAAGTGATCATATTTCATAGCACACTTAGAGGGTGAAGAGGCACTTGACATAAAACACTCTCGTTTCCATAATTCAAATCATTTGGTTGTTTAAGAAGATTTATATTTTCTTCAGCCTCTTTCCCTCCTTTTTCCTACCAGTTGCATATGTAACATAAATTTTATTTTTCTCCTATTCCAGTTCCTTGCCTTTGGGAGGATCTAAACAAACAAAAAGTCCTCCCCAAATAGTTGTGAACTGAGCTCCAGCAAAACTGGCAGCAAAACTAAAGTATGCTTTTGCATTTAGTGGTTCTGCAGCTGTATGAAACAAACTGTAGCATTGTCATGAAACTGATATAATGAAAAGAATAGCAATTATTCTGCCTGTTACAGGCATAAATAGAAAGAGAACGTACTGAGAAAGATACATAAAACTAGCATATCTTGAAATAAATTGAAGAAAATAAAGATACATGAAAAAATGTCTATTTGGGGAACATACAATTTTGTAAATGCAAATTTTGCAGTCAAAATAACTGTGATATTGACTTTTTTTGCACTCACAGCATCCTTTTTTACCAACCTGCCTTCTGACTTCAGTTCCTTTCAGATCCAGAACATATTGACAAAAAAAGCAGGCTTCAGGAAAGCATCTATACTTAGTTGCCCAAGTTCCACCAAAATCCACATGCTTTAACAAAAAGTTCAATGTGAAGGAGATACTTTTCAATAAAGTATACCTCTAACTCAGGAAAGTAGGCATGTAAATAATGATTTTTTTTTTTTTTGGCTGTAAAAAGGAGAGAAAAGTTATCTCAGTTACAGAGAGGCATATAAATGTGATTGATGGGCTGGGATAAAAGCAAGAGAAAAGCAGAATCAAGACAGCTTCAGAGTACAGGAAACAGTCTGTCCATCAGGCACTATGTTTACATGCCACCCCTGGTGCAGCTGCAAAGCTGCTAGAACAAGAAAATGCTCCATGAAAGACCAATTAGTTAGATATTTAACATGTATGCCAAAAGGAAAACCTGGCCTTGATCGATTAACCTGGAAGGCATGTTTACCCTGCAGTCTTTATAGTATTGAGTCTCCTCAGCTCCTCAGAGAGGTGAGAGTGCAGCCAACACCTTGTGCCAGAGGCCCTCATGGGCTGTTTATGGGTCTTCTTGGGGAAAAAAGTCTAGTCCCAAATTAACATGAATTAAAGATCTGAGCTGCAAGCAACTCTTAGCAGATACAAAAATAACTTTGAGGGAGCTGAGGCAGTTGCAGAGCCCTAGAGCTGGAGTGGAAAATGAAGCAGCCTGTGTTGGGCAGCTAACATGTACTGCACAATATCCTTCCATGTGGTAAGGCCTGGCTTGTGCTTTTGTTCTTTAGCAGCACTTAAAACTGAAGAACAAAAAAAGAAAACCAAAGTGAAAACAAACAACCCCAACAACCAAAACCTAAACTAACCAACTAACAACAAAAACCCCACCAAGTCTTCCTGAACAAGGAGCTCCTTTCAGCTGGATATTAATTAGAGAAGCAAACATGAATCTCCTGGCCCTCTGCTGAGCTGCTTGCAGTGCAAAGTACAAAGTGAGGGCCTGCTGTGTGGGTAAACTGATGACTCACTTTTAATATCAGGTTGAGCCAGGATCTTGAAGGCTGCCAAGTTAACTCTACAGGGATCCCCACTTCAGCCCACTCACATTTCCTAATAACAGCGCTGCATTTCAGCAGGCTGTGCTTAAGCGAGGCACTTTGATTTGTAAACAGAGGCAGTCTAGGAAATAATGTACCAGTGTGGTTAGCTGGATAATGTTGTAAGACAACAAGGTGTAATGGCAGCGCTGGTATTAAATGGCCAGAGGATATTGCTCAAATTTGAACGTGACAGCGATTAATAAGAGATAATTTTTAATGGTATTTTAAAATTCTACTCGTGCTTTCTGTAGTCCCGGGAGAGGTATTACTGCCCCTCTTTGAATCATATAAAGAGGAAAAGGCTGCTGGTAAGCATAGGCCTACAGAAGTACATGTTTTAAAAAATCTTAATTTATCGTTAGAAGACCAAAAAATATTTTATACAAAATAGACTGCTTGTTCCTGTGTTTTGACATAAGGGCTTAAACCATCATGCTTGCTGGAATATTTTTATGGGTTCTTTAGACATTTACTTCAGGTCCCCTAGTCTCAGCATGGTGAAATTTAGGATGTGCAGAAATACCCCAGAGTACTGACTCACTTCTGGCAGATTTGCCTCTCATTCTACCCTGGCATAAGCTACGACTTGTGCACTGTTGCCACGCAGATCAAAAGACGCATGTTTATTGTCTTGGCCACATGACTGAAAATATATCGCTGTGTAAGCTCTGCATTAGGCTTCCTGCTTGAGGACAAACCTCTTTCTGTTCAGACATAAAAAGGTTTCTTAAAAGAGATGTCTGGTTATGACTCCACTGACAAACTGATTGCAAATCCAGTAGTGTATTCTGAAATGTTAAACAACTCTGTGAAAGAGGTTTAACTCCCTAGCCACCCTTCTTACCTTCTTTGTCCACTTGGCTAAGGCTTCAACTTTGTGGCAAGCAGTCTTCCATATGCCTCACACTTGGCACTGTTTCAGGATTACAGTCTTGTGCCTGTCCTGTAGGCACAGCACAATGTGAAGGAGGTTTAAGTCCTGTAGTAGGAAATGAGTGCTTTTTCCCTCTCACTAAATCTCTTTTACTTCCACTGGGCGGTCACAGAAAGTGAGGGGAAAATCCTAACAAGGGGTGATTTAAAAATCTGAACGCAGGCAAATGCAAGGAAGAGTCCTCAGCTGACCACTTCCATTGCACCTACCTAATCTGCACCAGCCAAGGCCCTGGGGCAGGAAGTATCCACCACACTTTCAGCCCACTTCTGCTTCATCTACATGAAGGTTGTCAGCCCTTAGCTTTCTGCAAGTATCGTGCTCCATAGACCTCTGGAGGTAACTTCTCTCCACATTAAGGACCTGCTAGGTCCTGGATGTGCCTTAGGTCATTCATAAACCATGATTTTTCTTCTGATGTCTGTAATGGTATTAAGTGATCTAAGGCTTTTTCAAACTTTATTCATAGTTCAAGCAGAGAACTGATTTTAAATTACCTTAAAAATGGCAATTGTAAAAAATATCTAGTGATTCCTGACTGTACCAAGTATAGCAGCTCTTAGAGAGACTGATGATATACATCTGTACATGTGTGAGACAGTTATTTTGGCATGTAACCATCAGGTAGAAATCTGTTTGGAAGGAGGAGAAGAAGCCACCAATTGTTTCAAAAGAAATAATATTAAAACAGTATGTAAGTCACAGAATCCCAGAATTCAGAATCAATTATGTTGGAAAAGACCTCTGAGGTCATCAAGTCCAACCTATGACCTAACACCACCGTGCCAACTAGAATAAAGCACTGAGAGCCATGTCCAGTCTTTGCTTAAACACCTCCAGGGATGATGACTCCACCACCTCCCTGGGAAGACCATTCCAATTCCAATCACCCTTTCTGTGAAGAAATTCTTCCTGATGTCCAACCAAAACCTTCCCTACTGCAGCTTAAATGGTGTTCTCTAGTCCTGTTGCTCGTTGGCTGGGAGAAGAAGCCAAACGCCTGCTGGCTACAACCTCCTTTCAGGCAGTTGTAGAGAATGAAAATGTTTCCCCTGAGCCTCGTCTTCTCCAGGCTGAATACCCCTCACAGAACTTGTGCTCCTCACAGGACTTTTGCTCTAGAGCCTTCATCAGCCTTGTTGTCCTTCTCTGGACCAGTCACTGTGGCATTTGCAGTTCCTCAATTCGTGATTGGCGGGCTATTGATTCTTCATGTTCTGGGTTGTACTTCTGAATGGAGCATCTTCTAAATGTTAGATTTTGTGTGAATAGTTTATGCAACTCTTTTCCTCAGATACAGCCCAAAACTGCAAGAACTTCAACAAGGTTTTGGTGCAGGAAGTGCAGAATTTGTCCCAAAGCTTATCAATGTAGATGCAAAAAATGCCTTTTCCCAATATATGTACACTTGGCATAATATCCACTGCACTGTGCAGAAATAGTAGTTTAATTATAATAGACCACCACACCTTTTGGCAGCACTAACTCTAAATGACCTTTATGTTTTCAGTGCATTGAAATTACTTCCCTGAAATGTGTTCATTTCTCTTTGCAGTAATATTTTTCCACTGATAAAGAAGCAGACTGAGACAGCATGGATATAGCCTGCTCTATTCTGTTTTGATGAGATAATGCCAAAGCTGTGCCATCCACAGTCTTCATAGCAATTAAACCTGGCACAGGTGCAGTAACATTATTTTCTTGCTGCTGGGACTAATCCTGATGGTACTGATGTGACTGTTTCTCATTTCAGTATTTTGTACTTGTGAATCTTCTCAAAGGCAGCCTAGGGGCATCGATTGTTTGGTTTTTTTTTTTTTCCCCCAGCAGTTTTGTAAACTAGACACGTTAAAAAATATCAATGAGCCTTCTGTGGATATAGCTGTGTCAGACATTCAAGATAGTCATGAGTCAAAGACAAGCATGAAGGAGATGTGGATGAGAAGTGGGAATGAGAGGTACTGTATGATTTTCATCGGTTTGATGGAAGTCACAGGGATAAAATTACAAACTTTTGTAACACCTGTGAGAACACAGGGCCTCCATAGTGCATTGTGAGCACATGGGAGCACAAAAATGCAGTGAGAAGCTTTCTTGTCCTTCTGTATTTGAAGAACAGAAGTTTCTAACAGTTGTAGGGTTTTTTTGGTTCCCACCTCAAGTAAAAAAACAACCCAAAATGTCTTTTCCCTCCAAAACAGCCATGAGTCTGAGAGTCAGAGAATTCACCTAGGATACATACATAAGAAATACCAATGCTGGAATAGCTTATTATCAAGGCTCTTCTTCAATAGACAATTTTCTGGAAGCAGAATCTCTCTCCAGGGGCTGGGGCAATTTATCACATCATCTCCCTTTCTGCAAATTTTGGTATCAAAGAATTTTCTACTAGTGCTTGGCTGGAGTGAAAAGACACTGGTGCACCGATAACAAGGAATTCACATTATGTCTGCTGTGAACTCAGCTCTAGTTGAGAGGTTTTGTTAAGGTTCTTCACAATTTAGAATTCCATTTACTTCTTATCCACAAAAAATTAGCAAGTTTGAAGTTCCAGCTGCTGGATTGGTTTAAATATTTGACTTGATTTGACAGCCTGCTTTATAATTGCAGTAGTGACATGTAGGAAAGTTATTTTGGCCTCTGAAAGATTAAACAAGATCAGGCCTGCCAGGCCTCTAGAGAAAGCCATGTGGCAATAAGAAGTGCAGATTCAGCAAACCTCTGTCCTTTCTGTAGCCCTAGTTCTGCAAAATGAATGTATATATGAGCACTTCAAAATAACTGTGGAATGACAAAGATTATAGATTTGTTTGAGAGTTTAGGAGCATAATTGCTATGAATTTGAGAAAAAAAGTATAAGTGATTTCGAGGAAAGAGTCTAATACCTTGCCATTATATTATTAAAGCAGACAGTTGCAATATTTTCCAAAAGTACAAGAGAACTGTAGTTCCACACGATTACAAACCCCCAACTTCTTACAGGAATTTTTGTGCTTTTTTTTTTGCTTTTCATCCTAGACTATGGCAGAGTAACAAGGACTTTTTGTCTACAGATGTTACTAATTGTCATAATTTACATGAAAGATGCTCAGACACTTTGGTAATGAGCAGTATATAGGTTAAAAATGTAATAGCAACTCCATTTTTCTAATGAACATTTTTGATTTCAAACTATTCCATCAATAAAAAATTATTAGCACCTGATAAGAGATGTGATACTGCAATATACCGATTTGAATGACATTCATTCCCTGCTTGTTGTGCCTATTCATGGACTGAGCAGTCCATGAATGCTGGTGCCTGTTACCTCCAAAACCTGATAAGAGAACTCCTCTGCTATTTCAAAGCTGCTCTGATAAGGATTCTGGGACTCAGGAGGACCTCACCAAATTCTCCAGTGTAGAATTTCATCTCTAGTGAATTTTCAGACCAGAAGAATGAGTTTCAAAGAGTACACCCACTTCTCTCAGGCCTCAACATCAGATTGCTAATCTAATTAATATCCATGACCATTTAAACAACACATTAACTCAACTGCTCTTGGAGCCTCATGGCACCTAGTTAAGTTACTTTCCAACACTGCTGTAAATCAAAAGAGAAAGGCTAAGGTCACTGCATTTGCTGTATGTTTCAGTTTGGGACTCTGATTGCTTTACCAACTGCTCATTGATGTTGTTTTCATAACTTGCTCAGGAATACTTCATTTCTTTCTCCAAGATTTTAATTTGTATCCTTACCTGACATGAAAGGTAGCCTTTAGCTAGCATATAATATGCTTAAATTTAAAAAACAAAAAACAATTCAGGAAAAGTATTTGCAAAGGACAAAGTGTACAGTAAAAATTTCAAAGAAGCAGTAGAAAACAATGTATTTCTTTGGTGCTTTGCTTTTAATGTTTCCATTCCATCTGGGCACAATTCCCATTCTTACAGGGAGCAATATAGACACATTGTTTGAGAGGAAAGTAAAAACTTGGACAAAATCTTCAAGAACAGTTTTTGTGGAGAGAGCAGCCCAGCAAAACAAAGTGATGGATAAATAGTGGAAAAAAATGTTATTGGCTTGAACTGATAGATGGTAATGGAAAAGCAGGAGAAGAGAGAGCAGATGGGCCCAGAGCAGGATCAGTCCTCAGGACAGATGTCCATCCCTGACCCAGCTGGGACAGTTCCTCTGCTCTGGGCTTGGGTGGTTCCCTTGGGGAATCAGAGGCAGAGCAGTATGTGAATCTCCAACATGGAGTTTCAGGCAGGTCTGGGTCATGATGCATACTGTATTCAAAACAATACCTTTTGTTGTGCTCAGTAAGTGTCTGCGAAGAATCAGCTCCCAGCAGTGCAAATTTTGTCATGATGCAATTTCTAAACCAATATACAAAATGTCAGTGAAAACCAGTTTTCATCCACAGAAGATATTTCAATTTCCCAATAGAAGGCCCTTAATATTTTATACCACCATTTAAATAGTTTTAAACTACCCTACACTTGTTCTGCCTTTCATATAATGCTGTGTATACAATTCTGTTAAAGATGAAGAAAACCCAGTAGTATAATTAGGGGTCAATGCAATGTGAAAGTACTGATAAAGTTTAGTCAAGTCTTCTATTCAAGGAGTGGTTTTTTGCTTGGGAAGTTTCCACTAATTTATAGACAAGACTGTTAGAGCTGACAAAACTTAAGGAGATTATGAAATCAAGGGATTTGATGTGATCCTGTGAGTTTAGACACACAGATGCTAAATTTCCTTCCACTAACAAAATGCTGCACAAAAAATAAGTCTGGCAATAAAACTGAATATATGTATATTCAATATTTGGTCATCCCCATGTTTTTTTTCCCAATATTTTGCAAATGTCAACATCTATAAAATACAGCCTCCATATCTGATATTCTTTGTGCAAATACCTTTTAAAATACTTTTCTGAGACACTTTCACTTCAGGCAAGTAATCTTAAATTTTGTCACTCTTTTGTGTGCTTGTCTGCATTTACAAAATTTCCCTAAACACTCTTTTAGTCCTCAGTGATTTTTTTACTACTTCTGATTTTATGGTATATATCTGGCAATAACCACTATATTTGTTTTTGCATGCTTGCACATACTGTCCCATCATCTCTACTGGGAGTCTGCAGGGTGAATACATTACTTTATTTATTTCTATACTAATTAGCAATTCTTTCCTTGAATAGAACACATACTGCAGATATTTGTGACCTAAATCGTGGCTGCATCCAATATTTAATATGGTCAGATATTTCAGACATGGAATAGATTTTACTTTAAAGATTCACAAATTATTCTTGAATTCAGATCAGTAAGGACAACTTATGACTCTTAAATAATGTGAATCTGAGTTTAAGATGACTCTGAGAAGCTTCTGCTGCCATAATGTAAGCAGGAGCCATAAAATGATAGAAACATGAAGGCTGGAAAAGCCTAAAAGATCACTGAATCCAAGCATTATGTTCTGAATTTGAAAAGCATCTGTCACCATGTGAATGTGATTCTGATTTAGATTGGAGGATGTACTGTAACAAACCTTTTTTTTTTTGTCCTTGATGTGTAAATGGATTTTCCTAAGTGTAAAATCTAGTTCAGTGATGGAACTAGTCAAGTTCAACTTGACTACCTTGAGAGTTTTTGTTATTTAAATGTACATATTTGATAATTCTTGGGCATATGTGTTCTATTAGTCTATTTATTAATTTCTAATTTTCATAGAGTCTGTCAAATTGTAAATAGACATTAGATATATTTTTTTTTTAATCCCCAATGCCCCAAAAAATTAT
The DNA here is from genome assembly GCF_008360975.1 of Lichenostomus cassidix. Lineage (NCBI taxonomy): Eukaryota > Metazoa > Chordata > Aves > Passeriformes > Meliphagidae > Lichenostomus > Lichenostomus cassidix. The sequence goes on from NC_139482.1 coordinate 30,421,016, forward strand.
AATTTAATGGATAACATGCAGGTTTTAATTGGACTAAGAAGAACTAAGAATGGGGTGTTGCAGCTGCAGTGAGCATGGCCGAGTGCCACCCAGGCGGATTGTCAAAAAGGATGACATTCCCACATATGCTCCATTTCCAAAAATTTCCATAAAACTTTCCATGGCCAGTTGTAACTGCAAGCCCATCACAGATACATCTGTGGAATGAGTGGGATTCCCCACTGCCTTCTTCTCCTAAGCTCCAGAGGATTTCTGCTCACAGTCTAACTAGCTCACTACACTGCATTATAAAGCAAGCCTCAGCTGCTGGCAGGACTGTGAGGTGACAGGATTGCTCTAGCTGCTCTTCCAGTAAAGCCACTGGGAGCTGGAGGGGCTGAGACAGAGCTCTGGCTGAGTGACCAGCAGGCTTGAGGTTCCTGTTGGACACCCACCCCCTGCCCTCCTCCAAAGGCTCTGATGGAAAACCACAGCTCAGTCCTTTGGGGTCATAACTGGATACAACCAACTTGAGAGAGTTAAGGACAGGATGGAAAAAGGCAGCCAAACTCTTGGGCTAAGCACATCAAACCTCTCCCCTGACTGCTGGTTCTGAAATAACATCTCACCTGAAATACACACTCCCAAGTTCCTCCTCCAGTTTCTGGAAGTGATGGTTATTTCAGAAGAAATCAATAAATGTCAGTGTGCATAAAATATGGGGCAGATCAAATAAAGGTATTTCAGTATTAAAAGCTATTAATTTTGTGCAACATACATTTGAATTACAATATTATTAAATTCCATTAAGCTAAAATGATATATTTAACTCAGACTTCAGAGTGCTAATTTCATAGTCCCCTCCAAGCTGTTTCTGCAAAGGTGTTAGGGGTAATTAACTGCCATTTTCTCAGTAATTCAGAATCTGCAATCAATCAAAATGCAGGGCCTGGGTGATTGTAGAAAACAGTAACACTTAGTTTATTATGTAGTACATTCTCATTCTAGTTGTTTTATGATGGGATCAGCTACACTTTTCCCTCAGAATTTATTATGCTTACCCTTCAGCCAATTAGTTTTTCTCACTTTACTTTAACTTAAAACCTGGTGAGTTTGTTATATATATGTGTAAGTTTGCCTGTCAGTTATATTGGTCGTAGACCTGCAGGACTGTGTGTGTTTAAACAATTAGGAGCCCAGTACTGTCCAGAAAAATGGCAACTTCGCTTTCTTAAAGCCGTGTTTTTCCTTTAAAAAATATGAAGGGAGAAAGGAGAGCAGTGAGAAGGCTATTTCCCATAGCTCCAAGTGCCTGGCATGGAGGGACACCCAGAGCCACCCAGGTACAAACTGTGGAGTCCAGGTCTGCAGTTTCTTGGCTGTGGTACCTGGATAGGTCATGATTCCAGACTGTGCATGCGTTGCAAAACCAATCACAAAACCAAGGCATTGTGACAATGATGAAGCAGAGATATTTGATATTCATATTCAAAATCAAGCATGGAGGTAGTATTTCCACTGAAGTTCTCATGTACTTTCGAAACTCAATCCTGATTCTTCGGCACACATTGACTTTACAGCCAGTCTCACAGGGAAGGAGATTTTAAAATTATAGCCAGTTAAGTGGGTCGTTTGCTGAATGTTACTGGTGTGGATAACAGTAGCAGGCCTCCAAGATGCCCTGATGGGAAAGTATAATTGACTTAGACCATTTTTGTTTCCTACCCACTTAAACCTGCATCTGGAAATCCTTCTCTAATTTCACAGCTGTGGTGTTGAAACACATATGGGCTTGCAGTGGAGTTTAATCAGTATTAAAAAAAAATATAGAAACTCTGAAGCAAACTGAACTTTGCCAAGAAATTTACCAATGTAAAGCCATAAGAAGGACAATACTGAAGGACTCCTGCTGTTGCTGAGAGTGTTGGTAGAAATTAATGACCCAGAGTGATAATGCTGACTGGACATTGTGCAGTATTGTTCAACCCCAGCACTACAGACACTTCCACTAGGACATTATTTAACATAATTTAAAATCTTGCTACCCTGTTTTACCAACTCCAGCGCTCTGGCTGCCTACAAACCCAGCACTTAAAAGTAGCTCTCATGTGGAGCCTGTGCTCTTGTTCTGGCACTGTGATGAGGCATGCACAAGGTGAATGCACTCAGAAGTCATTCTCTAGGCAGGGCTGGGTATTGTGTGTGATCTCTAAAGGGCTGGTTAAAGCATTTGGCAGATCTATAGAGCAGTCCTTCATGGTTAATCTCTATTATAGCGGCGCTGGTGCTGCCCTCTACTGAGGGCAGAGACCACTCACCTAAAGGATGGGGTTTGCCTGACTCCCAGCCCTACTATTTTCCCTTACTGATCCATAGTGGACAAAAAGACATTTTTTGATGGGGTCACAGTCTAGACCAAGAGTACGACAGGTGGGAGACCAAATGTGTCTACAAAGAACAGGTTTTGCAAACAAAGGAGTTCTCCCAAAAGCTAATGCCAAAGGACATGGATGCAGAGGATATTCAGTTTGTGGATTGCATCACTGAGTGTGGTCCTGTTGGGATGCACAACAAAAAGTGAGAGGATCAAAACAAACCCTCTGACTTGAAATAACTGTTGTTTTAAAGATACACTATATTACTTTTTGAATCAAATACCCTATCTGGACCTGAATAATCCTAATGACTTCACAAAGTATCTGAGAACACAGAATTTGGCAAGGTAAATTGAATATTTATTTCCCAGGGAGCTTAAATAGACATGCTATTGAAAGAAATGACACAAAATTGAGATTTTAGAGTATTCTACATAAATGCTAGATAGACACAAGAAGTATTACCCTTTTGATGGTTGCAGTGATGTAGTCAAAAAGTGACAAGTGGTATTTCAGTCTATCTTAGATTGCACCCACAGCCTTATTGCTTTTTTTTCCTTGAAAAAACAGTGCCAACATATATTTCTCTTTCTTGGTTCCAAAAATATAAGATTATATAGAAAAAGGTGAATAGAGGTCTTGTATTTCTTTTAGGCTGAACAGAAACACATAAGGAAGTGGAGTAATAAAAAATTTTGAGACAATGAAGTTAGGAACAGATGTCGCTGTTTATTTTTATTTCTCTCTACCCCTCCTTATGATTGCAATCCATTATCTTTTTCCAATGATTAGGAAGAAGCGAATTACACCAAGGTTAGACAGAAGCATCAGATAAAACTGAATATGACCCCACTTAAATCCTCTATTCAACATTACTCCAAGGTGGAATTAAAGCTACTATGTAATCTGGTGCCTTAAATGACTGAAGATATCAGAGTAGTGAACTGTCTTTAGATGCCCTGCAGAAAAGAATCAGGCATGAATGAATATCATCACATAATCGCCTACTTTGTGTTGGTTAAAATATGAGTAATAGGAAAGGCAAGTAAGTATTCAGAGATGGCAAAAGCAGAGGTCATGTCAAAAAACCCAGGACTATTCCACATACTGTGCAACTGACAGTATAAAAGATATTTATATTGATGAAGGGAAGGTTAGTTTGTCTGAACTGTTCATAACTCTTTAATACTAAGACCAAAGAAACAATTTAGTTAGCTACATTTTCCACTGTTCATCCTGTTTGCCTGCTTTTTTCATATTTAAACTTTGAAAATCAAATCATACCTTTTTACAGCAGACTTTTAGCTCTTTGTTCCAAGAGTGTTTGTACTGTTCCAGAGTTTAGAATAAGATCTAAATCCACTGTTCCTTGTAACAAACCTCTTAAGAATTATAGGCTAAATATAAGTATTGTTAATCATATTCATGTTATTTTCTCATGTAAGCATAGAGATCAAATAGATAGCAAAACAAAAAATTACAAGGAATAAACCTCTGTGTTAACATGAATATGACAAATTGTTTTCAAACTTCAGTAACATTAATTTCTATGACAAATAAATGGGCTCATTAAGAGTTTCCACTTTGGAAAGCCTCCTGTGTAAGAATCCAAATATATTGTGTTTTTGTTTAGGGGGATTTATTTTCTTTTTTATTTTTTTCTTTATAGTCAGACAAGTCATGTTATTTATCTGTCCTGCAGAGGAAAAACATGAAGTTTCAGCAAGGTGTAACTGAGAGAAGACGCTCAGATCTTGGAAAGCCAACAAGGTCTCAAAAAAATGAACTGAATCCAAAATTACTGGTGCATCTGCACCTAGCCTGAATCACTTGGAAAATCTTAAACAGGGCCAAAATGTGTCTGAATTGTCATGAGCCATGCAAATACATCCTTTAAGAGGTATTGCTAAGTTTCCTTTTAATTTACGAACTATTACTTCTCACAAAACCATATGACAAATGGATTTTTACTTTCTCCTCCCATAAAACCATAGAAAGCTTTTTGCCAGGCTAGTAACCATTAGCAAAAATGTTAATGTTAGTTTTGTATTGTGGGAATCCATCTCCTGGGATATAGATACAGTAGCATGATTTAAAGCTCCACCATAGTAAGGTTTTTAAGTTTCTGCACACATTGCAATTTTAATAGAATGTGTACATTCTTTCTGCTCTCCAATGTTTTTTTGTACTATACTTTGTTCTATTAAAAAATGACACATATGAAACTATACTTAGGATTAAGATATGAGTACTTCATTATAAAATTCTCATAATTTAAGGAACCATTTCCTTAAAAATTGTTCAAGCTGAAACTTGGCATACAAAGTTCTGATTGGGGAAAGTCTGGGATGCCGAATTGTTTTACAAAGTTCCACATAAATCAGTCTTGTCATTCTTTAATTATTTTTACAGAAGGGCCCAACACTCATTTTAGTACCATTTCTTGTTCTCTTAATATTTGTCAAGTCTTAAACAGAAATAAGTTCTTTTTCTGTGCTGTTTTCAGAGCCTTTTCTTGTTGGCTTAAATTGTTTCACCTTAAATAGAAAGTCTCAAATCCTACTTAGTATTTGCTTTGGTTCTCTCATAGCATGTGAAATGAAGAATGTTTTAAACCAATTTAGTGATGTGAAAGGTGCCAAACTGTCAGATGTAGAAACTAAAATGGAGTGTTTGTGCTGACAATGTTTATTTTATTTTATTTTATTTTATTGTTTTATTTTATTTTATTTTATTGTTAAAATTCCAGCTGGAGGCTTCTCCAGCTCTATGCAGCCACAAAGACCTGTAACTTTGGCGGACATGGAAGCTGGTGACAGGGATGAGGCTGTTAATGGAAGCATGCTGGCTCACCTGTGCAACATAAAAGATGACTTGGCATACAGCACTGTATTTTAAGTACATCTAGGATACTCCTTTACCACTCATCAGACTATCCAAAATTTTTCTGAAGGCAAAGGAAAACACAGTGGAATAAAAGAATGTTTGGTAGAGACTCATTGCCAATACACAGCAAAAAGATTATCAACTTAATTCCCTATGATTGAGCACAGGGTGAGCTACTGTTGAGCCGTCTTTGCTAGAAACTGTCCCCAGTTGCTCCTCTGCAAATCCAATTATTCCATTATTTTCACAAAAGCAAAACAGTAACATACGCATTTTCTCTGGTCAAGGATAGCAACTTCTGTTCATTTCTAACCAGTCCAATAAAGTATATAAACCTTACTACACCTATCTCCTTATGATTTATTTTTTCTTCCTTAGGTTAGGAAGGCATTAATCTATGTGTTCTAAATATCTACATCCAAAATGACTAGCAATGGACAGATTTCCACAGATATGTTTAAGACAAAGGATGGACCTAATTCTTCAATTGGGCTTTTATTCATTTTAACCGTAGCTTGTTATTGTTTTTCATTATAAACAGTACAGTACAGAAAGAGTGGACTGTTTCATTCCCAGGGCAAGTACCTATATTCTCAGTAACAACCACTGGAATTATGTGAGTTAGAAAATATTTGCCAATGTACCTTAAGACCGCTGTTTTTATTTTTCATTAAATTTATATTCTCTTGTCAGAAGCATTTTCTTGGTAAAAATAATTCAAATCCTTTTGGGGGTTCTTTCTTCTTCTTTTTTTTTTTTTTACTTTTAGATTTAATATCTGCTACAATCTGTTCAATGTCACTGTGTTCGTACAGGAATATGGCTATAACATTCTTGCATGTGAAACTGTACATCAGGCACATTTTAACAGATTTATGTCATCAACCCCTACACAGTATTAATCATTCTTCAAGGTCATTTTTAGCAACTAAAATAAGAGCCTTAGTAAAATTTCCAAGGCAGCTTTCAAGCCAGGCCAGTTGCAAGTTTTCAGGTGCTGGGAAAAAAATAAAAGAAGAAGCTGAGGTATTCACAAAACAAGTTTCTTGGCAGAGTGTCCATAAAGGTCTGTGATGGGAGACTAACCATTCATCAGCATCCATGCAAGCTGTCTCTGTTATGAATACCAGGGCCCATTTAAAGGAAAAATAAACAGATTTATCAGTCTGGTTGCAATTTTATGAAGTACAATATTGAAAGGCTTCCCCTGTCTGTTTCAGACACTGACAAGATAAACTAGACATGGCAAAAGCTGAATGTGTCACTTCTGTCAGGTTCTATGATAAGTATGAAAAGCCAGGTATGCTTCAGACATAGACTCTAAATAAATTTCAGACAAGGTTTATGTTCCTTTATTTTGTTTTGCATGTTTCATCATCGCTGAAGTAAAATAATCAATGACATAAGATTTGGGGATGTTTATTACCACACCAAATGGCTGAGGCCTGCAAGTATGGAAAACCAGATTAAACTGCTGGGTTTTTGTGAGACCACGCTGACATTTAGTAAAAAATATTTCAATTATAATTGCTTGAGAGTTCCTCTGTTTTCTTTATGTTTTGGAGAACTTGGTAACAGGACAATGATGGTTTTCTGGGTCAAATTCAATTACAAGGGCTGCGCATGGATGAAAGGCAGCCCAGGGAACAATTTTACTAGTATGTGGGTACCAAATATCTGCTGTGGAGTAAATTCAGGAGCTGATCAAGCTTGGAATGTAGCTACATTAAGTTTAAAACTCTTTAAGCCTAATGTGAAGAAATTAAAATAAGAGGGATTCCATGAGCTTTATTTCCACCTCTGGTAGCTGACTTAACTCTTTATGTCTATTTTCTATGATTAAAAGGACTTTTAAGGAGACAGAAATGAAGAAATCAAAGACAAGAGGCAATGTGATGCTCATAGATAAAAGTAAACAATAATGTACCTGCTGGGATCCTGGGGTTGATTTCAGTAGCTGCACTACTCTACAGCAAAAATCCTGTGGACTTGATCAAGGCTAGACTTTCAACCCTTGGCTTTTAAAAGGGAGAAATTATTTTAAAGAAATAACATAGGCATTGTGCCAAGCGCACATTAACTACAGATGAGGATTCCCATTTAACTTCTGCTTCAGCTGCAGAAACCAGGCATTTGTGATACAAAAAGTAAAGGAAATTTGTCATTCTTTGAAGACTGGAAGGAATAGGATTAATTTGTTGGGGTCATGTTGAGAAAAATAGCGATAAAAAGTGCGCATAGTGAATGGGATCCAAAATGAGATGTGGGGATGCTGCTAACTCCTGAAGGACAGAAAAAACAATAAACAGAAAGCTGAGAAACAGTTCTAGGAGAAAGCCATTATACTAATACAATGATCAATTAAAATACACAGTGCTCTAAGCAGCAAATTTAAAACTGAATATAGAAAAAAACCAAACCACTGTCAAATCCTTCTTAAGGAAGGTCACTTGCTGACCCAAACCTGCAAGAAACTCACAAAGGTGGTGCAGGGGCCAATGTGTTGTCTCCTTCCTCCCAGAATGCATGTGCCTCCCTCTGCTTGGCCTTACGTAAGAACTGCCCTCAAAATTCTCAAAATTCTGAACAATCATTTTTGCCTTAAGCAACAGTCCATTCCTGTCTCAGGAGAACCTACTAATGATTGGAAAATGATGAAATTGCATTTATGTTACTGAGATCTACATGTTTTGGCTGATATGAAGAAGGACATAAAAGGGCCAGTTCTTCTCCCAGTTCATGACAGTTGGTTTTTTTCTTTAAAATTATTCCAGAATTTTAATTAAGCAGGAATATACTCAGTTGCTAGGTAGCAGCTTCCTAAGGCTACAATCATACTTGAGATGGTGCATTTGAATACACCTCCAGCCCATGGAGAGGAAAGCTGGGGGCTCAGGCTGGGTGGGGCAGCAGCTCACCCTCACAGTCCCCTGATCCTCCACAGCAGGATCCAGCTGGTGGAGTACGTGGCAGAGCCCCTGGCATAGCCATAAATTACTTCCAGTCTGTATGACTATGATTAGCTGTTTGACTGCTTGTTAAGCAACACTTACAATATCTGTAGGCACACAGTAAGCAGTTTGGAACTGCTGATTGCTCTCTGATTTACGAGGGGTGGTGGAGAAGGATGAAGAGAGACAGAAGTCTCACTTCACTGCAGTTTGGAAATCGGAAGCAAAACTTATCTGAAAAGGAAACTAGACAGGAATTTGGTTGTCACCCCACAATACACACTTTTGGGGCTTGCCTTTTATTTTTTTTCTTAAGTAATTAATGCACTATTTATTTTACAAGTTTCAGTTAAAAATTAGTGTATCAATATAGGAAAAAAGCTCTCCAGGTAGTATTTACACAATATCACATCCAGATTAAGAAACACCAATACTGTTAAACATAAATTCAAAACACAGTTCGGATTCAAGAGATTTCCAGACCAAACAAGGTTAAATGTACTTGGAAGAAGTTCAGCTATAGATCTGCATTTTGGACACGTGTCCCTTCATAACTTCCCAACTGCTGGACACTTGCTCATCATTTCTTTCTCAAATGATGTTTCCAGATCAACAAACTTATCCTTCCCTGGGATCAGTCATTTCCTTAGTCTTGCCTTTTAGAATGCAACCCTTTTACTGTCTGTTTTATGACACTAGTAACACTCTGTGCTCCAGCTCTGTATTAATCTTCTGAGAATGTTATTTATTTTACAGTATTGGCGCAGCAGGAGACTTTCCTCTGCTTTTGACGAGGGCCCCTGGAGACAGCAGACACACCACTAGCACAGTGCCAAAATAATACTGCAGCAGATTCAGCCTAAATTAGCATAAAATACTAAGATAACACCATTTCTTTTTCTTCCGATACTGCTCCATATTGATACATTATGTTATGAAGAGCAGACTGAGATCATAGTTTTACTCTCCTGTACCCTCCTAACTGTCTTAGCTTCAGGCCTTCAGCAGAGTCCTGCTATTCCCATCTTGGCTTGTAGTATGTGAATCATATTACATAAACTGCACAGACACACAAAACTAAGAATTTACTTCATCTGTCACCTACATAATATTTTAGTACTGATCTCACAAGCAGTCTGTTAATTTTATATTGAACTACTCTCCTAATATGTGTGAGAAATTTTTCTAATTAGAAGGCGGGAAAAAAGTGACTTAGATTAAATTTTTTACCTGAAAACAGAAATACTGCCAATTTGTCAGCACTAAGGACTTTTTATGAGACAACATTTTGAAATCCTTTTTTTCAAAATAGATTGTTGGTGGTTCAAGACTAAGAGTAAATTAAATATCTCTGTGATGAAAGGCACGTCTTAGTAAGACTAACAGAGTGGAACCATGGGTGTTAAACCGAGTTTAACCATGGGTGGCATCTGTTGAAGAGAAGCTTCTGTTTTCCAGCGCTTTAATAAGCAGAGCTGCACAAATACTCATCCCACATAGGCTGTTTTTCTTGAGAGGCACTAATTTTTACATCCCTCTAGAAAGCAGTGTGAATGAACATCTTCCATGGTTTAGGGCACCTTTCCACTATATCCCATTAGCTGTCTTTCATAGTGAATTTATTCAGTGCTGCCTCTGAAGTTATGAATTGGTATTTTTCTATTTCAGAGAATCTCCTTAATTCTACTCTCTAGTTAAATTTTAAAAAACATGCAATTCCTAAAAAAGTCAATGGATACTTTCACGACTAAGTCTGAAGCAGCCTTAGCTAGATTCACATCCACTCCTGAGCTCAGACATAATGCAAACACAGTTGCATATTCTACCATATCCTATCACCAATATTCACATACACACGGCAAAGTGATGTTTTCTTTGTTTTCTGATGTTTTTCAGACCCCATGCACACAAGTCTGACATCCTACTCAAAGACAAATCCCCACAACCATTTCATAACCAGAGCTCAGTTTTCTTTAAAAACGTAATTCATTACTAGGGGTAAAGAATTTGTTATCCACCTTTTCTGCAAGATTCTAATGGTTACATTACTTACATGTAAAACATACGGATTTATGTTCGGGTGGGAACATCATTCAACACACTAAGGAGGATTAAGACACCTTTTAACCTTCCCAGCGAACCTCTACAGACAAGCACTTAAAAGAACCTTATTAAGAACAAGGCAAAGTATAATTGAGCACATTACTGTATTTCAGGGCAGTCAAGTGGGTTATAGACTCAGCTACCAAGACAGTTTCTGTATTTTACTTTGTGACTGATATAGTGCAGAGGGGTAAAAGTGCAATCTGATGTCACCCTTTCTACATTAATGTATTTCAAATGTGTCTACTAGTGGTATTGTCACAGCACAGCAGCCTAGGTTGGTGGTACGCAGAGAAATTCCCCCTACTCCAACTGCTCTTCAAAAATCCTAATTCCAGGTCTTACATCAGCCATTGATATGTGACATGACCGACACTGAGGTTTTGATGATTAACAGTGGGCTTCTGTGAGAACAAAAACGCTCTGATGAACTCAAGACTAACATGGACTTTTCAGCCTCTTTTTCCCTTGTTCCCAAGAACAAACTAGTCTACAACAAACCCAGAAAAAAACCAGGCACGTGAATAAACACAAAATAATTCTGTGTTATTAAAAAAAACAAACCCAAAAAACAAACCAAAACCCCCAAGCGCAGTACAGACAAAACCGCGTTGTTTCCTCAGCACCAGAGCTAAGGATGCCTCCCTACCCTTTTTCTTATGTATAATAAGGTGCAAAGTTCTGCCTGGAGCTTTTCCCACTGCCATGGAGTCCGCAGAGTGGTTTGTGTTCACCACAGCTGAACTTGGAGCACTTTTCTACAAAGAGGGGAACTAGTATAATTTCTCTTCTCTGCCCCAAAGCTAATGTCTATGAAACTTACAGGAATTGAGTACTTCATTTAAATAGACAGGAATCTGAAAACTGGCCATTAACTACAATTTTACAGAAGAAGAACAAACAAATTCCCCTACACATCACAGCATTTGCATGAGCTTTTATTCACAGCGTGGCCATGTAAGCCTCTTTTCCTATACAAACAAACTACAGAAGGAACAGTGAAAAACTGGATGAATACCAGTTATTTTTTTGAAATATATGAAAATTAGAATATAAACTAAAGCAACATGGTCACAGCAGCTAGGATAGATACCAAGGTTTTGATGCTGGCATACAGAGCACGTATAAATTCTCTTTTAGTCTTATTTCAGTTAGCTGAAATACTTTTTCTCATCAAATACCAGTTCACAGAGGTTTTGAGTTCTTTAGACGACAGATGTGGAAAAAAAGCCCAAAAGAAAAAGCAATACTCCACCATGTGGCGTTGCACGAGAACAGGCAGAACCCTTCCTCAAGTCAGGTTTTTACAAGTTCTATATTGACCTGTAATATAAATTGTAAAATCATAGTGGAGCTGAACAGGTTTTGTGAAATCATATTCTGACACATCTGAAAAAAAAAAAAAACCCAAAATAAAAAACCACTTACCAAATTCAGTCATTTTCACCAGAATATTAATTTGGAAGGAAATACCCTTTTGGTTCACTCTCTAACATTTCAATTCAGTTACCCAGAATGAAACAGTCCTCTATTTGAAATGACTACTTGCACATTTAAAACACTGTATGTCATACTCCAAAAAAATTAGAGTGACATTTTTAATTAACTGAAAATTCTTGGAGATTTTCAGTGGAGAGATGTGAAAGGCCTTTAAAGAAAAAACTTCACATTTTCTTTAATTCTCAGGAAAAATTCTGAGATTTCAAAAACGTCCTTAAACTGACACTTTCCCCTTTGTAGTCTTTATGAAAAAATCCCCAGCTTTTTCTCTCTTTTTGTTTTAAATCCTTCTGTCCTAGGCAATTTTCCGTATGTTTTTTAGAATTTTTTAGACCATTTTCCAAACCATGATCCAGCGAGAAGCAAAACAAATCTAACTATAAGTAATTGCAGTAATAATTAAAACAAACAAACAGAAAATTAGTAAAATGTGGTTTGCACTCAAGTTTTCCTAATCACTAGAAATATTATTTACAGAATACTTTTTGCCTAGAAGCAAGGAAAAAGATGTCACCAAACTAAAAATGGTACACAAAATGATAATAGTATTACTTATTTTTTTACATTTCTCATGATAGAATTAGAAATATTTAGAAAAAATGCTGAAAGAATCCTTCAGCCAGTTTTCATACATCTTTATTATGAAGGAGTGCTGTGGGTATCTAGCCTCTTGGTGATGCTGAAGTGCCTGCTGCAGTCACAACATGAAAATGTTTAAGACCACAACCTACTTAAAGCTCAGTGAGAATTCTCATAGCGAGATAGGTGCATAGGTATTGAGTCTGTTAATTTTCTACTTTACATCCACAGCTACTATTTGGCTAAAAACTGGCAATCTTTTAATTCTTCCTCCATGAAACAGAGCCCTCTCTTATTGCTCTTCTTGGCATTTGAGTTTAGTACAGTTTATCAACATCTTTCAACTATCTTTTCTTTCAAATGCAATTCAGAAATTTGAATGCCTGTCTCCCAAATACAGTAATTACACCTCTAAGACTTGTCCATAAAATGAGAAAACAGCCTTTGGAAAATGTGTTTTGCCTGAGAAAAGACGTTTGCTATACTCAGTTTATAGGAAGATATAAAGTTATTTGCAACAGCTTGTCCTCATGTTCATCATCATAATATGGCACAACCACAGATTTAGAAGATAAATATAAAACAGGAATAAATATGATGATGGCTGGGCTCTATTTGGGACAACTTCTGACAATGGTTTTGCAAACCAGACATTGAAGTGAGATAGAAATAACCACAATACAGATGACTCCAAAACTAATCTGTGAGCATCTGTGTAATTTGGTAAGTACTTCAGAAATACAACATGGGTTAAAAAAATGAATGTGCAAATGCACTTAAATCTGTAACACATGCCCATTTTTCTCTACCTCAGAAACTTTACAACTGCCCATAATATCATTCCTTTGGAAACTAAGAGTTCAAGTTTAACTAATGTCTATTCATAATGAAAAGATAGATTTTCAAATTATATCTGTGAAACAGGAATTACTCTCTCAGACAAAACTAGGAAAATATGGGATTTAGTAACAACTATTTAGTAAAACCTAATTTAGACAGAAAGCAGGTCACATGCTAAATTCAGTTTAAGGGCAAGAAAATTATATCAAAAGTAGTTATCAGCACATACCATATATCATCAGTGCAGACTTCTTTTTAGTCACATTATATGGAATTTCTTTAGGCAGAGGTGCTGAACTGCTTCTCTGGGCAGAATGTAGATACACCAGAGGTGAAGGCAAGCCCCTCTTCACAAATCCACAATCTAACATTGAGAGGCACCATGAAGAAACTACGAATACCTACACCATCTGTGCACTTTTTGTTTTATTGTTGTTTTTTTGGGTTTGTGGCTTTTTTTCATACATGTGACAAACAGCTGTCCTTCTAAGAAAATGCTTCATAAAAACTGGTCATCCTTGGGTCCATGTAGAGATGACCAAATCTCTGGGGAAAAAATTAATCTTCAAGCATATATATGTATATATATGTACGTATAATAAAATGGCACTATCCTGAAAGAGGGTCAGATGTCACTGGTTTGTTATCTATAACAAAAGAGGAGCTGGTGTAAAAATTTTACAGTGCTCTAAAACAGTCTCATTTTTTCTGATATTGATATTCGTGTTTACTGACGCAGTATAAATTTTCCATCTCTCTTAGTGTAGATTTTAAAAGTTGATTTGACTGGTTTATATTAAATTTTTAATTTATCTGTGTGCTAACACATTTATTATAAAGAAATAAGAGCACAGGCTGTGACTTATCCCTGGCAGCTGTAGCCTACTCCTTGAAAACAAGATTACTCTGGCTTCAGCCAGCTCCCTGAATGGAGCTAGTATGGAGTTACGGAGTTATTCCATTCTAGTTTTGACAAAATGCTTTCAATGAAATCTGGGACTGTACTTGCACAGGCTGCATTCCACTGACTGCTGCCCTAAAGTCTCCATCAGAAGTTGTGTGTGCTGGGCATGGATGTCACACAAAGAGGTCATGACTGCTGATTATGGCTTTACAAATAGAATTGAAATATATTAACGAATGCAACTTTAACTGCAGCTCAAGTCAAAGCATTTTATAAAGATCTGCTTCTTCAGTGTCCAAACTTCAGTACTGCTTAGAAGCTCACATTAGATATGTGAGCTTCTAAGCAACATAGTACTGACAGACTAGCTCTTGCCAGAGCCTCTTAAATACACATTTCTCCTCACTCATTCTGTGCAGCATAATGAAATCCTGCTCCTGAATGGAGCTTCATATTTCCAGTGTATTAAGAATATTCTTAGAGAAGTTTCCATATATGAAAGGCACCAGTGAAAGAACATATAAAGAGGAAAATGGGTAATAATGAGCAAGAAACCTTTGAAGTGCAATAGTTATTCCTACCTTTCTTACTGTATTCTAAGTATCATATAGATACAGAGACCAAAGGCCACAGCTTAACCTCCTAATCATATGAAATACACCAAAATAATCCATAAAAGAGGAACGTATTGATAATGAATCTTGTACCAAAATTCTCTCCTCTGTTTGTAAGGTTTCTTTGCTATGTACTAAAAACTGCTGCAGTTTCAGCACAGAAACTTTCTGAAAGTTAATTTCAGCTGTTTTTATAGATAGATTTCTTAAATAAGTCTTTTTCCAAGTTCAGCTGTCTCTGGCTGTAACAGAAACATTCCATCAGCAAGGATACCCTATAGACATATCAGTTTAGGAAATGGGAGGAGATCATATTGTATTCAATCTGATGGAGCAGGGGTCCTTAAAATGGGAAAATTAAAGCTTATTCCTTCTTTGCCTAGGACAGCTGGCTTCATGGGAACCTGAAGTCATGGCTAGGCTGCAATTGCTTCTACTTGCTTAAAATCAGGTCGAGTGGCTTGGGACAGTATTTACAGCTGAATTTAATCCAACTTTAACTTAGTTATGTGTAAAGTCATGAAGGGCAAAACGATCTTGAGCTGTGTTTACTGACAGTACTGGAGAAGTGCAAAGCTTGATTTTCAGAGTCTTGTTTTTGTTTACATGAATCCAGAAGACAAAATACCTTCTGCTTATAAACAAAGCCTACTGGATACTAAAGTCCCTCAGGCTCTGTTGAATATACAGAGTTTCTGAAAGCTAAATAGCAGAATAGAATCAACATTTTGTTAAGAAAAATATACACCTTATTAGAATGAAACTATTTCAGTCCTTCCATAGCCAACAGTAATAACCCTGAGAGCATCAGATCACATAACCTCTTCACAGCAAAGGTCTGTACTGTCTGAGGGCTATCAAAGGTTGGGATGCTTCCAAAGGCAAACTGTTTACTCAGAGGCAGATTTGATCAAGGCTCATGTTTTTTCCAAAAGGCAGCTAGCTTGCTTAAGTCCTTTAAAAAAAGTCCTTTCCCCAGAGCTCATCCACTGGGCTGTTTGGGCTGTGTATTTCAAGGAGCAGCAACGTGCCAAGTCAAAAGCAAAGAATTTGTTTGCAAGAGAAGCTAGGAAAAGACAAAGAGCAAAAGTTAATGCTTCAGATCATTCCAAGCTTCAGAGAATACAAGACAATTGTTTTAGAGACAGCTAAAAATACTTTCTTCTAAGACTGCTTGCTATTCTGCCAAAGGCATGCAATACACTGAGAAACATGTTTGCAGAATCAAAATGTTTATACTATGAAGTAGCAGTTCCTACTTTAGAAACTTATAGCTGATTAAGTTGCAACTACATTTTTCATAATACAGACAAAATATTATCAACCTCAGCCATAAGTAAATATTGGCTTTGTTGCAACAGAATGTTAAAGCAGAAAAAAACAACAAACCATCAAATGTTTTCTCTAGATCAGTTACTTTTGTGTAACTATCAATACAGTTATAAAATACAATACAATTTAACTTTCTAACCTTCTCTTTGCTACGTGACATGAATTGTACTAGAATGCACCCTGAAAAAAACAAACAACAGAAAGGTCATACAAAAAGAAATTAAGTCACCTCGCTTCACAGGAAGCTTTATAAATGATTGTTCTACATACTCATAAATTTTTTCTCAACTCAAAATTCAACTCTCCATTTGTAGTCCAGAGCAACACAGAAAGTTAAAGGTTTATATGGAGATCAAACTCCAGAGAAACTTTAATGGAAAGTGCGAAGTTCAGCTTCCTTGTTATTTTCAACCATCAGAAAATCTTGCCTTTTTATGGGGAAAAAACAAAGAGAAGTGATTTAAATAATGATCAGAGTGAAAATTCACTTTTGAAAATCTAAGTTTTCTTGCCATATTTAGCAAATGCCAAAACAATATTTACAGCAACAACAGTGCAGCTGTGAGGCTGCCAATATTGCCTCCAACCGTGTAAAACACTATATTTTTCCTTCTTTTTTGAAGTATTTTCTTCACTTTTCCCCTTCCAAAGACATAAAACCTAGCAAGAATTTAACATGTTATGGTATTTGTATCATTGGAGCAACTTGTTCAGCAATCTTTAATTGCCAGCTCCTGCATTTATTTTTAATTGCTGTCTTTTGTTGTAACCCAAGAAAGAAAACCAAAAAATGATAGAAGTGGGTGCCAGCCAAACTTTCACGCCAAATATAAACAACTCACCTCTAAGTAAGGCCCAAAACTGTGATTACCGCAGGCTTTCTGAAAAGGCTAATCATCAACAAAACAGTTTGCAGTTTGTTAAACTACAGTAAACAATTCCCAGTAACAGAATTCCCAGTAAAGCAGCGGAAGTGGAAAAAGAGCAAAGTGCTGAAAGCATTTATACTGTCTGTTACTTGACTCAGTATTTGCAATTCAGTACTTCCCCCTGAATGCAGAACAGAGCAAGACAAACTTTTGCTGCTACAAGCTGGTTCTAGCAATTGGTGAGGTTTCACTCTGGAGATGTTTCCCTTCCCTACAAGGGAAAGTGAGGTACAATGGTTATTGAGGAGTAAGGGATGAAGTCACGTGACTCAGTATTTTGCTCATCTGCAATAGTAACTGCCTCCATCATTCTCTTCATGTCAGCATCATCAAAAAGTACCTGCACTTGCCATCCTCCTCTCTGTTATGTCCTTCATATCCACCCAACTTGTCTCTCAAGCATACATATATAAGCATACATATTAATATCTAAAGGGGGAAGTAGCACATAATTTCTGACTGTAAATTATGTCCCAACTTTCAGCCTGCCTGTGCACTTAAAAAGTACAGTAGGGTGGGACTTCTGTGTTATTCTCTGCAGAATACTGCCCTCAGTTGACCTCGCAGCGTGGTGTAATACATACATTACAGACACCATCTGATTTCTCAGGTTTTGTCACAGTACAGGAAGAATGGACAGATGAGCCAGTGTCTGTGAAACTGCATGTAGATCAAGCATCAGCATCATCACATGCAGAAACACAACAGGGACAATTCATGTTCACCTCAGGACTGCCCAGAAACTGGCTTCAAGATGAAGAGCACTGAAGAGCAAACCCAAGAGGACATCCTGCAGTTTCTGCTGCCATTAGCTACTTAAGCTCACTTTCTTAAACGTCTTCAGAAAGCCTTAACTTGGTTCTTTATAGCATCATAACTAAAATGCCTACTATGTACTGCTATGCCATCGAGTCTGTAAGCTGGTAACTGATTTGTCTTGATAAATTTGGAGCTTTAAAGACGCATAAGACATCAAAAAAGCACAAAGTGAGCCCTGAAACAAGCACTGTCACACTTGAAATTAAGAACATGTTCAATGTGAATAGATGTCTTATTAGAAGTTGTACACACATCTATTAAAGTGAGGTAATAGCATCAGGATTAATTACTAAAGCAAAATGCTCTGTCACTTAGGAACAGAAATGAACAGCAAGTTTCCACATTCACAGATGATTTACAAGGCTTTCAAAGAGCTGGTTATGCTCTTCCTGTAGCAGGTAAATCAATACCAAAGTAATAATGGCCTCCTACCTTGGTTAAACACTACATCATGTCACACTACAGCTCCCCCCAGAGCTGCTCACAATAGAAGAGCTGCAGCCAAAAGCACTGATACTCAAAAAATAGTATCTTTTCAGACCCGGGGAAATTCACATGAATTTCCCAGAAACCCAGAGATAATCCTAATCTACTCTTGTAAAACCAAGACACCGATTGACAAAAACAGAGTGACAGTAGCAGACATCCTAACTACCAATTAGCTAGTGTGTGGAACTAGAAAGCAGACACAGAGGTGATGCATGTGTCCCTGTAATTACATTCCATGGTTCTATGGTGCCTTGTTTTCCAGTAAATAAACCAGGCAGATATTGCTTCTATCACTACTTTAAAAGGTCCTGCCTTTCGAGCTGCTGGTGCACATATGCACACAAACATCATCTGACCCAGCAGAGCAGACTGCGTAGTAAAGGAAAATGGATACAGATTTTGAAAACAGGGTTTTATTGGAACTTATCAAAACCGTCTGAAATCTAACTCAGGAAAGGCACTTCAGACTTCAGTCCCTTTTCTTTTTTGCTTTGGGTTTTTCTGACATCTGAGATAATTCACTTTCTTCAACTTCACAATGCTTTCTTTTCTTTTTCTTTGACTTTTTATGGTCACTTTGGTAACCACTGGAGTCACTGGTAGGCAATACAAGTTCCTGTTCTTCTTGCAATACCAATTCCTGTTCTTCTTGCTTGTTCTTTTTCTTTTTCTTCTTCTTCTTCTTGTTTTTATCATCACATAATCCATTCACAGCATCAACACTTTGCTCTTCATTTTCCCTCCCAAGGTTATCCATCTCATTTAAAGGCTCTTCTGTGACATTATCTTCCCCACAGTTATTCAAGCCAATTTCCTGCTGGTCAAGCTCTTGAGTTTCGTCCCCATTTGTGCTTTCAGTGACCGTGTCAGATTTCTTGGGCCGTATACTGTAAAGAAATATACAAAATAAACTGAATTAGGGACATGTTAGGGCACATCATATAGTGAAATGTCAAAAATTGTTAGAACACATATCTACACTAAATAGAAGATAAATATGTGCTAAAAACAACAACAAATGGAGAACACGATACTCTGTGTTGCAGAGAATCATAAAATTTAATACTCTCCGAGTAACTTCTATTACCTTACTAGCTTCCTCCTTGCCACATAATATTCTCTTTTGAATCTTAGCCTAAATTTCTTCTCTATAGTGCTATACAGACCATTTGGTATTTCTTCTTTCCTTGTGCTCCTTTATCCCCTAATTCATAACCACACATTGTGTAGTGAAGCTTATTTGGTGTAAGTCATTCACAAAAACACACAGCTAGTGGCCTATTCAGTCATACATGAGGCTTACTTCTGATTTTATCAAGCAACTGCCCTTTTCTAATTAAAAGAACAGCGATGCCAGAAAAGTTTAAAAAGTGAAAAAAAACTCTACAAACTCCCCCCGCCAAAAAACCCGCAGCAGGTACCTTGCAACTGAGAGCACTGGGAAAAATGTCTAAGAAGACAAATATGGAAAGAATGCAGTTAAAAACCACGGAGGTTTTTATGTCCCCAGAGGCACTGAAGACAAAATTGCTAAGTTTCATTGTAAATTCACTGAAACGAACCAGAGCATCTTTCCAGATTAAAAAGAAAAAAACAAACAAAAAATGCTATGAATTTGCCAGCAGGAGTCATAGTATACATTTAATTAAAACCAAAACCATGTTGGAAGAAAAACATTGCTCAGTAAATGACTGTTTTTTAAAAAAAAGTGAATGAACTCTTCTGAAGACCAGATTTCTTGCAAGATGCCCTAAAAATGTACAGAGGCCTAAGGAGGACCTTGACAATTTTTCTCATATCATCTTTGAAATTCTCATGTTTCAGCAAGTATTTAAGTCATCCACATCTAACCATGTGTGATTATGCAACACGTATGCACTTGATTGTGTGTAAATGCACATGTAACCACTGTGTTCTGGACTGTTTGCACTTGAAAATCCTATGCACAAAGCTACTCTTAGACTCCTGGATGTGCTATTTTAAGCATGTATTATATATGCAATTCACAATTCATAGGTCAACATACTCAGATTTTTAGATCTGAAGAGATACTTAGTTTTAATTTTTCCCGAGAAAACTTACATGCAAGTCCTAAATAGTGGAAAGATTAACTCAAGACAACCAACACAGGTTGTATGTAGATAAGCATTTGCGTGAAAATAAGAAAGCTTAAACATTAGGATGTAATTAAAATACTTTAGTTTGTAAGAAACCTATTACACCAGTTAAAAATACTCTCTATTAGGGCACCATACCTGCTTTTAGTGAGTCCTCCTCGAATGAAGAACACGCCAGCTGTATCAGAATCCAAGTGCAACACTTGAAATTTCAGTTCATCCCCTATTTTTAACCCCAGCTCTTGCCACTGTACAATGGACATTTGTTCAGGTTTAGGGATGGATGCATTGAAGCATCCATGTATCAGGCAGCCAATATGACTAGGGGCCACTTTATTAATTACACCCTAAAAAAGAAAAAGAATATCATACAAGTCTATAGCAAGTATCAACCTTTTAAATGAACACAATATATATTTAGTTTTCTATCTGGAAAATTTTCAGTAAGAGTTTATGTACAAGTTATGAAGCCAGTTTATCTAGCAAAGAAGTTGATTCTCCTTCACTAAAATCAAAGCTACTCCTGTATACTCTTCATTCAATTCCTCTGGGAATAAAACCGAACTGCAACAGAACAAGCCAAAACATGAGATTTAGCTATGGTGAGTACCTGAATAGAGCAGATAACTCTTTGCTTACACTACAATGATCATCTTTGCTTTGAAGCCATTTTAAATCTGATTTACTTGCCGAAAATGGCCTTCAAGCTGGCACAGCACTACTTAGCACCTGAAGATAGACAAGACACATAAAAAGGTTTTAAACACTCTGTTCAGTGGGTTTCTGACACATCTGCATGTGAAACCATACCCACCTTTGTTTGGCCTATGAATGAATGACAGACACTGAAAATTTTTCTGCTCTCTTCCTAGGAGGAGAGCACATTCATTCCTAATCACAATTTTAAAGGCACCAGCTATACTGCAAAAGGTATGGCACAACAACGAATGTAAGCCAACTCTAAACATACTTTACCCACAAGTGCTGAGCAAGGGCATCGACAAGCTTCAATCTGTTCTGTGAGCCACACACCTCCTTTACTGAAAGGCAGGCTTCAACCCGATGTACTGCTCTTGTGTCTTAAGGAACTGAACTCTGGAGAGCATCCTGAACATTCCTATCACTACAATAAACGCACCTGTTTGAGAACTACCTGCTCTTCAGAAAGAAGCACCGATATGACTTACATCATTATGATACAGTATTTAATATGCAATTCTTATCACACGTTTTAGTAATATGTAATTATATAAAAATTCAACAAATCTAGGGACAGACAAAACAGAACAGATAGACTACAGTAAAAACTACTAGTACAAACCGCTCATAAATTGCTATGAACTACTCATACATGAACACACTAATATAAACTAAAATATAGCTATACCTAAGCCTCAGACCACTTGACGTTGGAGATAAGCCAAGCTTTGACCACTCAGTTAAAAAGCCTGCCTCGTGAGACGCCAAAGCCTTTACATACCACCAGCTTCTTCCCTTTCTTGGGGCTGAAGATGATGAAGTCCGCCTCGATGTTCAGGTGGATGAACCCCTGGTCGTCGTAGATGTCGCCGAGCTCCCCCACCACTCGGATGTTGTCGTAAGCCACGGGCACACCCTGCAGGCTGGAAGGACAAGGGGAGGGGGCACCGTTAGCCGCCGGGCCGGGCCGGGCCGGGCCGAGCCGAGCGGAGCGGAGCCGAGCGGAGCCGAGCCAGCCCCCCAGCCGCGCCGGGCGCACCTCTCGGAGTAGCGCAGGAGCTCCGCGTCCAGCTGCGCGCGGATGCCGGAGCGCTTGCGGCCCAGGAAGCGCGGGGGCAGCGCCACATGCCGCCGGTGCGGAGCCGCCACCAGGCACGAGTAGCGGCGCCCCACGAGCGCCCGCGCCGCCGCGAAGGACGGGGCGGCGGCGGCGGCGGGGGGCAGCGCCGGGGCGGGCGGCGGCTCCCGCGGCACGGCCATGCTCGGCAGGGCTCCGCGCCGCGCGATGGCGTCAGGCTCCTTCCCTTCGCCGGGGCGGGCCCGGCCGAGGGCAGTGACGAACTTCCGTGGGGAAGCGTGGCGGGGCTTGTTCGCCTTCCGACGTGCCGGGTGGTGCCCTGTCAAGTCATGCCGCGTTATTTATTTCCTCCTTTCAATCAGATTTACATCTCAGAGTCACGGAATAGTCTGAGTTGTAAGGGAACCGCAGAGGTCATCGCGTCCAGCGTGAGTGGCGCACACGGGGCTCGAACCGGTGACTTTGCCGTGAGCATCACGCTCTGGCAGGCTGAGCGCTCCTGTTCGCCCCCGGACCGAACCCAAACACGTGGCCCTTCAGACTGGAGAGGTGGTGTGATACCATGGCCTTGGAAATTGAAATTGAGCTTTGGTGTTTCGGACAAAAGACGCGATGACAAATCACCTTAAGTGGCGCTCTTCATATATAGCAATTTTAAGAATGCAGAATTTGTTCTTTGTTGCTAGACCCCAGATCCACTTTGTGCATATGGAGAGAAATGTTTAAACGCATTTATTAACCATAAACTAAGGAGTAGAAAAATATATAAAAGTCCCCAAAAGGGTTGCTCGTGCACTGTACACTGCCATGACTTACCAAGTGAGCTGCAATACTACAGACAGAAACCTTGTCCTGTTGCAAATGATGGGATTTGTGGCTGGTTAGTGAACACTTTGTCCAGAAAAGTCATTCAGACTTTAAATCCACACAAAGTGGCACAGGATTGCCTTATGATTTTACTCTAAATTGATTTAACTGAACTCATGCAAAACCTAGAAAAGGTGTTCTCTCATTGATTTAAATCTAATTGATATCAACTTAACTTGCTATAGTAAACGTACACTTTCAGACTGATTGAATCCACATGGGGAGTTACAAAAAAAAAAAAAAAGATCAGTTTCATCAAAGGTGTTAAAATTCCTTTTATGCTGTGAGGAGCTCAGAAACAGTGTTGTTTTGTGAAAACAAGCCTTACATTAGATACCAGAAATTCTAGAACTCCCTATAAAACAGTAAGTGATGCAAAAGCCTTTGAAACTACTCAAATGCTACATCACCAGAAAGTTTTCTTTGACTGAACACACTGTGAAGACAGGACATTTTTAGTTTTCACAAGTAAAACAAATGGTATAATTTGCAGTACTTTACTGCAAGTAAAATTGGATTAGTGTGAAAGAACTGACATAAAAATGGCTTTCAGATGTCAACCACACTTCCAAAACTGAAAATGTCTTGAACTACTGTAATCTGTATTCCTATGTGGCTTTAGTCCTCCAAAGTATTTAATGTCTGTTGAAATTAATTTTATGTTATATGGGCTCAGCTTTCTGGAAGAAATACTGTATTTTTTATTTCATCTATTTGGATCATATTTAAACCTTGCAATGTGCTTTCAATCTTGGTTAAAGACCTTATACAATAACTGCATGCACTTCTATTCCTAAAAGAAACGTATGTTTTATAACTCTTATTTATGAGTGGATTTAGTTTGCAGTGAGAACATATAATACACTAAGGGCTTTACTCAATTTTATCCAGGATAATAAAAACCTACCTCTGCTCTTAAAATAAACCTAAGAATAAGATGGAAAGGCAACATGAACAAAAATGTGGACATTTGTCTTTCACCCTGTAGTCAGGTTGGACAAGATAGTGTCAGAAAGGCTCTGTCTCTCAGGGCCTGCAGCTATTCAAGGTTATCCCCATGGACTTCTGTCCCCAGAAAATTCCTACAGCAATTGAGTCTGTACTTTCTAATTGAATCTCCATTTATCCTTGCTACTGTGCTTAGTTTTCATTGCACAGTGCTTGTGAGACTTCCAGATTTCCTATCAGGCTAAAGTAATCAGGAGAATGAACTTTAAATCCTAGTGGTCATTAAGCCTATGTGGTAGGCCAGAGATAATTCAAAATAGCCTGTGTGAAACCCTTTAACTGTAGGTACCTGGCCTCAGCACCAGCTGTTTCTCTCTGCAAGTCCACACCTGTCAGGTCACACATAACCTGTCTGTACCAACAGCAGTGTTGTCTTGTAGTCTCGTAGAGACTTCAGACCCATGGTATGATTTGGGCTTTCATTACCTGACTGTGAAATATACTCTGATGAAAGAAAGGAATCTCAATCCAGCTGCCACCTCTTCCAGCCACAGATCAGTTCTTAACACCATCGGGACCATAAGACTTAAATCCTGATATCCCCACATTCATTTCTTGGCTTCTTTTTCTTGCCTAGTTGTAAATCTTTTCACTTCTTGATGTTAGCATTCAGCTTAAAAGAGTCTGTCTCAGCTGACCTTTCAGCAGCACTGCAGTGAGCATATGTCCAAAAAGGCAGCTAAAATCAGTATCTAAACCAGCACAGCTGTTGGTATGTTTGCCAAGTGCCACAGTAGCTGATAAGACTCTGCTGAGCCTGTTTCTCACTAGAGGTCAAGCTACCAGTAACAATGGGGACCAAACCCAAAAGCTGCATTTGTGCTCACTGCTGTTCTTTGCCTTCCTGTTTTGTCTGCGTTTGTCTTGTTTTCTCTGTGAAAGGAAGGCCAGATTCCTAAAAGGACATTCCTTGACAACCACAAATTCAGCACCTCTCAGCTGGTCTTTTCTTCACATAAGGGCATTGCCATCTTCTGTCCAGGTTTCTGAATTGACAATGTATGTTGGGTAGAAAGCTCATCCAGTTGCCCATTGATGCTCTGTTGTGGCAGGTGCAAGTCATTCATTCAAAAGCAACCTGCATCCATCCTTAAAATCCTGGAAGCCTTAGCTGTGACAGAATATAGTGCATCTCAGGCAGAGTGGAAGAATGCCTCTGGCAGTGTGCTGGAAATACAGTCTCCCTGAAGACTGTGTGCTCAAAGGACTCAGTGCATTTTGAAATTTATTCCATCATAGGTTCATTATTCCACAACTTGCACTCTATAAAAAAGATAAATGAAGAAATGTCTCAGTTGCATAGAAAGGGTAGATACGGTACAAATATTTCAAATATTTTAGCTGGCTTCTCATTTTTCATTTTTAACCCTACAGTGTTTCTAATGACAATTTTTGCTGTCATACTTACAAACAAGAATCAGCACTCAAACTCTCAGTTTTGTTTGAAATTGTGTGATAATAGGTTTGCTTCAATATCTTTGACCCTCACCTCAAATAGAGACTAATCCTAGTGTGTTTGGTCATTCAGAGCTAAGCATCTAAATGCCATTCAGGATGTCAACTTGTGGTGCTATATATGGAATTCTCTTTGGCTAGTTTTGTGGAAGTTATTTTTGAGAGGGCCACTGTTCAATTACATATATAATCTATGAGTGCAAAGGGTTAGCTAAAGTTAACAGCAGTCACAGTAGTAATGGCTCATTTGACTGCAAATGTGAGAGAAATTATTACTGTCAGGCAAACATCTAATTTGAGCAAATACAGGATGATAAGACAAATACTGTCATTGGCCAAAGAAGGTACATACTCCTGAAAGTATATCAAGGCTCACTTTATTGCATGGTTGTACTTAAACAAAATGCGCCAAATGCTGAAAGTCCACCAGATGGCACACAAAAGCCTTGATAAGGAAAAGTGGCGTCATCCAAGAGAAAGAGAGTGACTGGATGCCTGGCTGAAAATTTAATCTGTGTTACACTATGCAGACTCTGCTTTGTTTTGTCAGCAATTACTAGGTCAATCTTTAATAGCTAGGAAATGACTTAGAAAAACATTAGGGGAAAGAAATGCGATAAGCCAGCAATTATTTTAATTTCTTTCAGATAATAATTTATCTTGATTTGTAGTGACATTCATGATGTAAAGACAGGGAGCTGTTGGAGTGGGTCCAGAGGAGGGTCATGAAGATGATCAGAGGGCTGGAGCACCTCTCTAGGAAGACAGACTCAGAGAGCTGGGATTGTTCAGGCTGGAGACAAGAAGGCTCCAGAGAGACCTTAGAGCACCTTCCAGTACCTAAAGAGGACATAAGGAGGACAAGAGAGCGGGAGAGGGACTTTTTTAAGGGTATGGAGAGATGGGGCAAAGGGGAATGGCTTCAGACTAAAGAGGGGTAAGCTTAGGTTAGGTGGATGAGAAAGAAATCCTTCCCTGTTAGGGTGAATAGACACTGAAACATGGTGCCCACAAAAGGTGTGAATGTCCCTTCCCTAGAGGTGTTCAAGGCCAAATTGGACGGGACTTTGAGCCAATGCAAGGTATTCCTGCCCACAGCAGGATGGGTTGGAACTAGATGACGTTTAAGGTCTCTTCCATCCAAACCATCCTGTGATTCCATGCTTGGGATGCACATCTTTGAACAGCTGGGGACTGACTAGATTTGCCTTTGGCCCTTGATTCTCTAAGCAGGCTATTGTGTGCTGGGAAATTGCTGATATGGTTGGTAATCACTCTTGTGGAGATAAAATACCTTGTCTGATATTTTACTGATACACTGAAAGAACTGTGTTCAGGTAGCTCCCTGGCCTTATATCTGTAGATATGAAGGAGCCTGGTGTAGGATGCCTGGTGCTGGCTGTGGCCCCCGTCTTCAGCTCTCCTTGTGCTTGAAGGCATAAGTTCAGTAACAGAGCCTTGTGACCTGTGGAGATCTGGCTGTTGGTCAAATGCTGAGACTCTCCTTTACGTTTCCAAACAGTGAGTGAAGTGTGTTCAGATAGTGTTTAAATAATGTGATAACGTGACTTTTCTAATTTATACAAGAGGGTATGTTGCCATAGAAATGAGGGAGGAAAGCAGCCTGTGCCACTGTAAGAGTAGTAAGGCTTTTCTACAGCACTGTGAATGCTCCTGATGAATGATGCTAAGAAGTGAGTTGGATGCACAGGTTGTGAATAGGGTACATGAGGCTTCTCTTGACAATCTGTCTGTGCTATTGTGCAATTTATACTCTGAGAAACTTCTAGCAACCTTTTACTCCTGTGTTTTTAAAAATGTCAGGAAAGATGGGAATTAAGGATCCACAGGGGATTGCCTCCAGAAAAGTCAGCTGCTATTCATTTTAAGAGTAGAAAATATCTTTTTGTCATCCTGTTTTATGACTCCTATACTTCTTCCAGATACTGCAAAAGATAAAATAATCTTCTGGTTCTAACAGTAATAGCCTGCTCTGTCTTTTCAGTGCTCAAATTCTGAGCACTCTTACAAAAAGAATTGTGAAGACATTTATAAATGAAGAACATTGAGACATTTATACCTAAATCCTTGCTCACACAGAAATTTTTAACTTACAGTGCTATTCCTACTTTTGTGCTGGTTTTTTTTATTTGTTCTTTTTTATTTGTTTTTTTTTTTTTGTTGTTGTTGTTGTTGTTGTTGCTGTTGTTGTTTTGGGTTGTTTTTTTTCTTTTTAAATGGAAAACTGTTAATCCTTTTGGCCTGGAAAACACGTTCCAAATCTAAGGAGTTTGCCATTCAAGAGAAGTCTGAAGTAGCCATTCATTTGAAAGAAAGATAGCTGATTATATTTCCTAGGCTACTTTCATAACTGATTATATTTCCTAGGCCCCTTTACTGCAATCTGACTTTTACAAGTGAGTTTCAGGATGGTTGGCACTTGAGAAATATTAAAAACAAATTCAGTTTTTTCAAATTTTTTCAAATTCAGAAGAATTCAGTTACATGGATTACTTTTTTTTCATTTTATCTACAGACTTTAGCAGGTAGATTATTATCTACTGTCTTCATGGTAACGAATTAATCTGAGTGGGTTTTTTCTGTATTTTCTTCTGCTGTTGAATATGCTTTTGTATTGATAGAATGGAAAAGTTGAAGCCTCTGCCCCAAATGTCATGCAAATGAGAGACGATTCTTTTCAAAGTTAAAAAATGTGATTAGTTTTAGTCTCCTAAGTGTATGGTTTTGTTTTGGATCAAATATGGACTTGCTTGGACAATACCAAAACAATTGTTGTATTTCTATCCTACGAGAATGAAAAAAACCTCTCAAATCTGATGGAGATTCTGTTTTCATATTGCAAGCCAAAGAGGCTGAATAATCATTATAGCATTTTCCTATTTATCCTGTTTCTTTTTCAGAACTCCCGGGATTCTTTTTCCAGGAATACCTTTTGATAACTCAAAGATAGTATTTCAATTCTTTTTGATCAGTATTTTGTATATGAAAATATGCCTAAATGATGAATAAATTCTTCCTAAATCTCTGCTTGGAGATGTGCATAAAAATAATGACATCAGTGTAAAAGAATTATAGATTTATTATTTTTCTCCTGTCTTTCTCAGGTAGTGTATGCTACTTCAGAAAGTCTGTAGTATAATTGATTTTCTTAGAGGAGCTGAGCCTCTGACTATCAATAGCAGCTTTATCTACCTTCAGGAAAATATCACTTGATGCCCGAATGATAACTGAATGTCAAGGTTAAAGATAAGATAGCACAATTTTTAGGCAACTGCCAAGTTGTCCTAATTTAAAGAGAAGATTTTCTGTTCTTGCTTAACTTCTTGCTGAGTTCATGGTTTAGTTTAGTACATCACATTCTCATTGACCTGGTTCAGCTTCTTACCATCACATCCACCCCCCCACATATAAAAATCCCAAGATTTCAGAAATTGTGGTTATAGTAAAAAAACTGAAACCAACCAACCAACCAAAAAACATCAACATGCCCCCACCAAAAAAAAAGTAACCCCAAACCAGTCAATAATGAAACCAAACCACAAAACAACCAATCACCCAATGACCAAAGCAAAACAAAACAAGAGTTTCAGGGACTCTTCTGTGAGAAACAATTTTCGTGTTCCCTACACTGGTGAACGTAGACAAAAAGATAAATGAGGTGTAGAGAAAATCCTGCTGCTCTCATATCAAATTCTCTTTTCACTTATGCGAAGCACTTAAGAGGATGAGAAATTTTTCCGCTTGGGCAGCAGTGGAGGAAGGAAATCCCAACACCCAAACCTGAGGGAAACTGCAACAAGCCAACAGCAAAATGCAAGGTCTGCAGCTGACTGTCCTAGTCAGTAGTTCCTAGAGCAGTGCTTCTTTTCATGCTCGTCTGCGCAGTAAATCATTCTTGCTTCATTCCGACAGAAGAGGGCCTCCCAGTGTAACCTGTAGCGAGACAGTGGCTGCTCCCGAGGAATCGGGAATTGGATGCTCTCAGGCTGAGCAAAATAGGCTCTTGCTGTCCAGATGTGGTTCAGGAGATAAGGCCCTGAAGTCCTCTTGAGGCAGCCTGGTTTTAAGTACCCAGTTCTTTAACAGGTTACTGATGTGTGTGAAAAATTCTGAGCTCCGGATTAGGAGAAATGCTTCCTCTGGAGAGCCAAAGC
Source organism: Lichenostomus cassidix (assembly GCF_008360975.1). NCBI lineage: Eukaryota > Metazoa > Chordata > Aves > Passeriformes > Meliphagidae > Lichenostomus > Lichenostomus cassidix. The sequence continues at coordinate 30,450,715 of NC_139482.1, forward strand.
TCACCCCTTTCTCCACAACTATCCAAATATCTAAATAAACTTTGGACATTCCACTCTGAGAGAAAGGCACATAAGATACCAGGCTTGCAAAGCCTTGTTTGCAGCTCCTTAAAGCATTTATCAGAATCTAATGCCTTTTAATGCTGGACTCATCAGTGGGATTTAACCTTGCACAGTCCTAAATTGTGCTTACTCTCAGTTTGAGTCCAGGTTCACCATCTCCATTGGAGGATTTCTAAGAAAAGCCAGACCTGTTGTCAAACCGGAATTCCCTAGCACAGCCAGGCTCAAGCTGAACTCCAGAGAAGTGGTGTGAGGACACTGTGTGCCTCAGAGTGCTCCCAGCTTCTCCAGGGCTGGATGAGGGATGTGGGGCATCCCACAGGAGCCCAGCGCCAGCCCCTCCATGGCAGCGCAGTGCTGGCAGCCAGGCTGAGCAGCTGCAGGAGCTACGGACTGTGAAGGACACAGGCTGCAGCACACTTAAACCCACACTTAGGCCTGTTCCTGATCTCTTGCTGATGGTTTATCAAAAAAGTTAAGTAATCCTGCTAAACCAGTACTGAGCTCTTTCTCAGTGAGTACTGTCACTGCTGCAGTGACCTCCCCCAGTGCAATCAGTTGATGTGGCACATGAGGTTGTCATTTGGAAAAATACACTAGTTTTTGTTATTTTGTTTTCATTTTCTTTGTTCTGTTTTCATTCTGTGTCTCAGAGCAAAAGGCAAGATGCCCACGTTAATGTGGCAAATCTTTGGACCATCTCCACAGATGCTTGCTGACCTGAGGAACTGAACAGAGCTCCCTGGCAGCCTGGTGGTTTTGCTGTGTGCATCCCAGCAAAAAGGACAACTTAGGGTGTCTTTGTCTTCTTCACTTTTTGGTAATTTGAAAATTACCAAAATTATAGCATTTTCCTGTTTATGGCGTTTCTTTTTCAGAATCACTGGGATTCCTTCTTCAGGAATACCTTTTGATAACTCAAAGATAGGCTTTTAATTATTTTTGATCAGTATTTTGTGTATGAAAATATGCCTAAATGATGACAACATTCTTCCTAAATCTCTGCTTGGAGATTTAGCAGAGATTCAGCAGAGAACGATAAAATGGTCTCCTGTAATTTTCCACCACAACTTCATTCCAATGAACTTATGGATTATTTTACCATACAGTATAATTTTCCTGGCAAGTCACTCCTATTTCATACTTTTTATTATTTATTTACCTTTACTGGACATGTATTTTTTTAATTATGCCTGTGCAAACTCATTATGTTGCATGAACTGTCTCAAGCAGCTTTATGGACTCAGAATAATTAAACTTCTTGGCTGTCACACACTTTCGGTAGTAAATATTACATATGTTTGTATGGAAAAGGATTTATAGTTCTTAGATTTGTAAAGAGAACCCGAGTCTGCCAAGTTATGAAACTTTATTTGCAAATAAATGTCCTACTTAAGTGTTCTTAAGACATCAGTATAAACATTGGAAATGTAAATGCCAAAGATATGAGTGCCATCAAAGAAGGAGATTTTAAATTGAATTCTTAGTTCCCAAAAAAATGTGCTGTTTTGACAGAACCTTCTCACTTTGCCAATAAGCTGGGGGGACATCTGTAATGTTTCCATTCCTTGATAGAACCAGTATATATCCTGGAAATCCCCAAAATGTACATTTACTTGAAATCAAAAGTAAATACTCCCAAACAAACCTGCAGTGTTCAAGTATGAACATTTTTTTGGGGTTAAGAGCAGTGTATTTGAGGCAACCATTAAGAGTCATCTCAAAGGCTTGCAAGTATTGCAGACTTGTGTTGCTTTTGTTTGGCCTGATTTTTGGTAGCAAGGGGGGCCATAGAGGTGGGTTCTGTGAGAAGCTTCTAGAAGCATCCACCATGTCCAGCAGAGCCAATCCCCTGACTATAAGTGTAGGTGTCATGACGGGTGAAGGATGGTACGGTCTATCTTGGAGGAGTGTGCAGGCAAGGCAGCTGTGATTGCAGTGACTGATGGAAATGGGCATTTTTCACTATTGGGTGCTAATGGAAAGGTGGGGAGAAAGCAGCAAAAATCCCTTTATTTGTCCCTTTCCTTTTTTTATCCTTCAGTAAATCTGTGCTTATGAAATTCATTTATTCTGATTGATCACTTCTGTGCCTGCACATCCACTTACTATTTTTTGCAGTGTTCAGGGCAATGGAGGTTAAGGCCTTGATTCTCACACTGACACCACTACAAAAATAGTTACTAATCATTGGACTTGTCTGAGTGTTAGGCTTGAATCCTTGTTTGAGACAGTTGTCCAGGTTTAACTTTAAACATAAGTCTTAGTCCAGTTACTCTCAGTGGAAGCAGTTTCTTAAGCACATTTTTAAATCTAGCCCTCAAAAGAGACATTAATTTAGCATTTGAGAAGCTGATCCCCAAAGTACATGAGCATACTACCTTTTGTTCATAAAGCATGAAGGATTAACTTTAAATATTTTTCAATATTTCTTCTGTTTGTGGGATTTTCAACCCAAATATTGAATATGCAGCATTGGAGGGTCACAAGCATATGACATAAAAGAATAAATTGAACACACAAAGAAATTGTTACAATTAAAGTGAAGAACTTAAAGATATATTGAACAAACCTAACATTGGTGGGATTTGTTTGTTTTGGTTTGGTTTTGCATTTGGATTTGGATTTGTTTTGGTTTTTTGTTTTAGTTTGTCGGTTTTTTTGGTGTGTGTCTGCTGTTACAAGTATGATAGGCCAATACATCATTAAACCCTTAAACCCTTTTTCTCAGAATTTTTATTCCAAATTTTCCAGTCTTGCAACAGAGGTGCAACTGGCTCCTTTGTGCCTACACAATCTCATCACTGCAGCCATAGAATTACCACAGTTAGGACTGTTGCAACATTATCTTGAAAGAAAAATTGCAACAAATTAATATTTATACATATCCTTGAAGCTGTTTTGTTGGATGCTCATTCTGGCTCCATTACTTGCCAAGAGACTGTTGTGACTCAAGTCCATAGCGTAGACTCTGGGAAAGCTAATGTGTATCCTAAGAGGGGGAAGAAAGGTCATCCTTCTTGAGCAAACCATTTAACGTAAGGCAAACATCTTTCTTTTGACAGATGGAGATGTAATCCCTGCATAGTCTTTCAGCTTTGTTTGACAGCTGGCTTTGGAAGTTAGTGAGAGCAGAGCTCTGCCAGCGCTGAGCAAGGCGTGGGTTTGAAGCAGTCTGGGTGTGCCTGGGCCATGCAGTTTGTTCCTGTATGTGGCCTGCAATGTACAGGAGCAGTGCATTCGTGTGCCTGTGGTTCTGTGCTCAGGTTTGTTAGCCCAACCTCCCAGCATGGCTGAGAAGCTTAGCTCAGGGGTGCCTCAATAATACAACATCACCGTGACTCGCTCTGCAGCTGGGTTCTGCAGAATTCCTGATGGCACAGTGTAAACATTTTCAGATCCTAGGTGTGTAGGCATCAGTGTTAAACTTACCAGCCTGCAACAAATTCACACAAGAGATCTGTCTATCTATTGATGGAAATTGGGGAAAGGAGACAGATTCTAAATTTCCTTATTTTCCTCAAACAGGTAAAATAGGCTGTTTGTCTGACAAGAAACTGGGGAGAGAAAGCTTAAACAGTATGAAATTTTATTCAATTTTAATATCCTTGTAGGATAAAGATTAGCTCAAAGCAATCAAGGAGAGATGAGAATTCAGCCTTCTAGCTCTTGGTTCAGTGTAACTTTGGTAAGGCAGGGATGAACGGGATAAGAAGTTAAAGATACTGACATAGTTCTTATGACAGGACAGAAAGAGTAAATGTACATGGGAAGATTTTAAAGTGTTTAGGAAAGAAGTTATGTATGTATCTATGTGTGTACATACATATATATAGTCTGGAAATCTGCCCCACAATGAAGGAATTTAAGAAGCACTAATCCAAGAGAAGCTTAAGAAATTACTGAATCCCGGTTTGTCCCAGGCTCCTGAATTTAGCAGACAATAGCATAGTTAGAGCCAGTGCCTGGGAAATCTGCACAGAAACAAATCATTTTAAAGTGGATAAGTTTGTGCTCATTGGAATAAGAGAGGTGATAGATTACATCTTTTGATGGAAAAATATATGTTACTTCCAAAGATGTTATATGATTGATAAAAAGATTGTCAGATGAAGTATCCTGTCTTTTGCTATACAGAAGGAAAATTTAATCATAAAATCCATTCAGGTATTTCTTCATGTTTGTATATGTTAATTTACAAACTCAACAGCTTTTTTCATAGTTTCATACATGATTTTTAGCAAGCATAAAATAGAAGCAAAATAATCTGTTGCATAAATACCATCATGCAGAATCCTATGCCTTTTAGATCCAGAACTGTTGGACCATTTCAAGGTCTCTGCTGCTATTACCATAGTGTTGGAATAAGTATTAACCTACTGCTCTTCATGTGTAATAGTTAAAAAAGGAGCTCTGACACATACTTTTTCAGGGTGCTACACAGTTAATAAATATTGCTCAGAAAAATATTAACTGTCAGCATTCCTGGAGTTTATTCCAGGATTTAGGGGGAAAGACAGCAATGGTATCAGTAATGTAGCAAACCACAGGAATTTAATACTCTCAGTCTGCATGTTTGGACTTCATGGTTTAGATTTAGATTTGCCTTGTTTGCAATCTCACTGTAAAATGAAGGCAATGATCAGTGGTTCCTTTCTCTGAGCAAGGAAAGTAAGAATTCATTCAATGCTAAACACCTTAAAGGATACAGCTGCATTTTAACAGAATAGAAGAGATAAGGGTAGATATAAGACATGGTCTCGTAGTTTGAACCATGAAGTGGGAGGGAGAGAAAAAAGGGTTCACCTAATGATGTGGGAGAGGAGCTGAACAAGTTTGTGGTCCTGGTAACATAATTTGATTTGTCTCATGCTTGCTACTAGCCATGGGATGCAGGAAAGAGGCTGGGAAATCCTAATGGTTCTTAGATCCTTCTAAAGGCATGTATGATTTCTTAAGGGTGCAGAGGGAAGTTGAGTTGACTCCTATACCTGGTTTATATCAGCACAATTATATGCAGATTTTCAGTTGTGCTTATGGTTAGGATGGGTTTAGCACCTTCAGTCCAATCAAATTTTGTTTTACCAAAAATAGCCTGCTAATTTCTTTATTTTTCCTGCCCCTCTGGCAACTGTGAGTCTGTCTAGTTAGCCCTTTTACAAGTTTTAAAATACTCCTCAAAATCTGTCCCCAGGTGCATGTACAGCACCTTTGGTTGTACATGTTGGTTGTTTATGTTGGAGGTTTATAGTGGAGTTAAAGATGTCACTTCAATACAGGAAAGTAAAGCTAGATAGAAGCATTTTAGGCAGGAAGATTGTGCAGTAATGTCTACAATGATATGGTAGTCTCATAACAGTCTGCTTTTAGATATTTCCAAGTATTTAATTAGAAAAAGGGTCCTTTTAACTCCTTAACCTGTCTGGGACTGGGATCTGAGAGGATTAAAAATGGCTTAAACCATTAGATTCTTTTTTCACTCTATCTTTAAAATCACAGTGTCAGGGAAGATTTTGACATAAGCATGACTCTTTGTGATTATGGCTTAATGCATATCAATTTCCAGTTGAATATGGCCTGCTTCATTCTTCTTCATACCTCTCCAGACCATCTGCAGGTAAATTCATACATCCTAATTCAACAAATATATATTGAAGATTGTGCAAGACACAGATTTAAAACATATTATACGCACTTTTCTGCACAGTTTGCAGTAAGCACTGCTGATGGTTGTAAATTCAAAACATGTGTGTGTTTCTCATCAGCTGAGGTTCTATGAAATGCAAAGTATAGTCTAAAATATAGCCTAAGGTATTATAGTGTACATCAAGGACTTACCAGTTAAGTCCTCTGCACAAAGTTCAATAATTCAGTTCCTTCAGGAAGAGTGTTGCTTGACCTAGTAAGTAACAGCTGAATATCTTAGAGAGAATCTGAGCCAGCATCTGATTTTACAGCAGCATGAATCAGACGACTGTGTCAATGGCAATACATGTTTCATCCTATTTAGATTGAAAAGGACTTTGGTGCGCAACCTTCAAGCTATTGGTGTAGATACATTGGCTGGTCACATTCTGAAAACAGAAAGTTTTGTTTTTCACGCTGTTGGATAAGTGGAATGAATGTCCTTTCATCTGTACCAGTAATGAAAACACACAGAAAATGTTTCCATTACAGTTGAATTCTGTATGCAATTATGGAACAAAACCATTAAACAAAGAGAAACTTTTCCCAGAATTCCCCTACCACATACACATATTGTGGTAATTTACTTTGAATTTAAAAACTCTGATCCTGTTTGTGTGTCTCAAGTAGGAACACTCTTTGTCACATTTGTTCTCAAGTCTTTTAAATTCCAGGTTTGCATTTTTAAGGCTTTTATTAATGTAGGGACAAGCCAGCTTTTCTACATTCTACAGGCTTGGCACCAAAAGAAGGAAAAACCTCTTCCAATTATATTTGGGGCCCAGATCTCTTCTCTCTCCTTCCAGCACCTCTGTAAATGCAGAAGAAATGGTGTGCTGGTATTTCATAATTTACAGTTTCAAGGGCTTCAGTGATTGTGAGCTTAGAGAATGTATCCTCCTTTCCTTTCTAAAGTATTAGGAAGTGGCTGTTGTACTGGACTATTGTGTTGGAGATAGAAGAATCACCTATTTCCCTGCACTATCTCATACTCTCACTAACATGCAAAGAAATGTTTTGTGATAAATAACTACATGGTGTTATGGCCTGTGCTTTCATGTCTTTCCTGAGCAGATTCTGAACTGCGCCTCCACCCTACTGCAGGATCTGAAGGTACCATTCCTAGTCCTTAGGTACCACAAGAGACTCTGGTGATTTTACAATTGTTCTACCGAGGTAGCGATGAGCCTCAGTCAGGTAGTTCCAAGGTGGATTTTTGACTAATCTTTTAATTTACTCTTGATTTTATTTGATAAGGCCCTTTTACATTCTTTTTGCTGAGCCAATAAGAAAAGGAATCTTAGAGAATCTCCTCAGGTTGTATGTTTAATGTGTATTTTTCAACATCTATGAATCTGCACACATTCATACTATGATCTTGCCCTGGCAGGTTGTGTTCAGAGCTGCAGAAAATATGCTCCCAATAAGGAGCATGTACTGGGGACAGATATATCTTATGCTTCCTGCTCCAAAGGAAGAGGAGTATCAAACTGAAGAGACAATGCTCCCTCTAACAAGCACAAACAATCTGTAATGTAATGAAGGAGACAGTTTAAAGACTGGTAGTACCTGGAAAGGGGAGCACCTTCTTGAGCACAGATGTCTTAACATCTAGTTATTTTGCTACAACAGTATCTGTATTCTTTATGAACCTGAACAGTCTTATTAGCAATTTCTAAGGTGTGTAATAAATAGTGGTATATCAGGACCTCTGAAAAAATTCAAAAGCTCTTTGGGACAGTAAGTGAAGAGAAGCCTTGTAAAGTTAGCCATCAAACTAATTACCATGGAATTTAGGTGAGATACTTAAATTGCTGCAAAGATGTTTCCCATGTTGTAATTAGATGGGAAACTTCCTTATGGACTTCAAAAATTTTAAGATAGTTGATTTACAGATTATTTTATACCATATAGACTCACAAAACTGTTTAATTTATAGAGGTTTTTATGACATAGTTTGAACAGTAATAAGGCTACATTCATACCTGTTTGGGATCATGGTCATGAGTGACCAAATGTTGCCAGTCATCAGTGATGCCCACATCTCAAACCCATGTTGATGTGCTGGGCAATACAGCAAAGTCAAACTCACTATGTAACATATGAGTGATTTTATATGAGCATTTTATATGAATATTATGCTGTAAATGTTCTGTTGCAGAACACATCTTCCATTTCTCATGGCTGTATGAACCAGTATGCCCTACAGTAAAGTTTGGGGTCAATTAAAGCTGCTGCCTTAGTATACCTGCTGCTTTAACATACCCTAAAGTCAATTATGGGTGTGGAGAATTGCCAGTAAATTCTGATCTTGACCATGACTCTGTTCAGCCTTCATTTTTCTCCTTTCTAAGCTTGCTTCACTGTTTTAGAAACTTTTCAATATATTGTGCTAAACTGCAGTCATGACAGTTCAGCTTTACAAGATCTTTCTAGCAAGAAAAAAACCCAAAAGATCTCTCTAAAACCTCTGGTTTAGATTTCATTTTATTTGTAATCTTTTATGAACAAATTACGAAATATACTTCATTCACAAATTGGAAATATTTACAATTTCTTTACAACAAGGCATTATTGAGGTTTTGATTTATGGCATTCTTAGAGCATTCTGTCTTTCAAAACAAAGACATTGGTGTTGTTTTCAGCACACTGTTCATTTACACTCTGGATGTGAAATAGGAGCTTTTTGGAAGAGGAGTTTGCACTCTCTTTAGATATGATCTATTGGGAAAACTGGATGCATTCAAAATGTGAGGAGAGGGACTGTGCAGATGTGTTGCTGTACCATGCCATGATCTGAAACCATCATTTTACACCAGATGCTGCTAAGTGGAGAGGAGAAAAAGATTCCCCTGAGCCATTCTTCCTCTGCCTTCTCCTTTAAACAGGCTAAAAGCAGTTCAGTTTACTTTTTTTCTGATTTTCGAGTCTTCATGAGAATAAGAGTCTTGAGAAGTCTATTTCAAATACTATTACAATTCAGAAAGATTATTCAGACAAAAAACTGAAGGAGAGTAGCCAGGAAGTGAATAAATATCGTATATCCGCAAAATGTTTAGGAGACAAATTTTGAACATGATTCTAAAAGGGAGTTGCAACTGTGCTGGTTTGCAGTTGTGACATTTGAGCCATAAAAGCTAAGATAGTTTCATTTTCTTAATTTCTTGGAGTCTATTTTTTTCCTGAAGAAAATTCTAAAACCACTTCCTTCCATGGAACTTTTAAAACTGTCTTAATATACACTTCCATTATAAATCAGATGTGGGCCACCATTGCTTAGGTTGTCTGTCATTTCCTAGAACAAGAATAGAAAACATTAATTAAAATTAGAATTATTGTGTTTAAAGGTGTTTAAAATTCAGTTATCTAAGGTTGTGATGAAAGTTGAACAATCTCTGAATTTCAAACATTCAGAAACACTTTCCTTTTTTCTTAGCTTGATAAATCTCATTATTAAAAAAATCAGATTTCTGCCTACATAAATTAAGTACACTTGAATGCTGATAGACTCATAGGGATTGAGTTGGACATTACACTCAGACCACGTATACAGCATTGATGGCATCTGTACAAGTTTGTGACATTGTCATTTGAAACTGCATCAACTCAAGCTTGTGTGCTGGTCTACAAAAGAACGAAATGGTAGTTAAGTCTCTGTTTCCATTCAAACCTCTATCTGTGCTGGCATGCTACAAACAGATGCCATTCAATGCTTGCTGAAATAGACATTTGGGAAGTAGGTCTAGATCCAAACAGGATCTAAGGCGTTTAACTGCTTGTTTTCCCTTGGGATGAGACTGATTTTAGTTTTCCCTTAATATGCCAGTCTACAATTTTTAGCAGTTTGGGGATTGCTTCTCCAGTGGCAGGTGAGTCATCCCAGAGTAAGCTGACCGGCTCATGAGTCAGAATCCTAAAGCACCCAAACCAAGATTTGTTTGGAGATAGATTTTCTAATTCTTAAATTGAAATCCAAACAATACCCCCTTAGCAGCTGTCTAAGCATAGAGATGGCTACATTAATTAAACAGTTCCCTGATCTTCGAGGCTAATGGTTGGAACTACTTTATGCTGAGCAGTCCCAGGACTATTTCATACCAAAGTGAATGTGGATGCAGAAATAAGTGATCTGCTGCCTATGTCCAATGACAGAGAACATTCAGGTATGCCAAGAGGAATGGGTGCATTTAAAAATCCAGCTTGGGCTATTTCAAAAATTCAGGTAGATGAGGTGGAAATGCCACTGTTGGACTAGTTCTAAAATGGTTGCATGATGACCAGAGGTTCTTCACTACATGGAAAGATTAAATTCTTCTTCCTCCTAGTTACTCTTGGAGAAAATGTGGAATAAAAGGGATGTTTGTACCCCTTCCTGTGGAAGCTTCTATTAAAAAAATTGAAGCAAGATTCATTGGGCTAGACAGAGAGAGAGAGAGAGAGAGCAAAAAAGACAGGAAGAAAGAACCCAAGTCTATACCATAGTAACTGAGAATCATGGTAAAGAGAAGAAAATTATACAATGTGGTCTTTATTACTAGTCTTACTCTTTCTCTCTCTTCTTTTAATCCACAATATTTGGGAAGCAGAGACCAGAACTCAGAGTTTAACATAAAGGTAGAAAGCACTGATGCCTCTTTTCTCAGGTGTTACCAGCTACATTTTAAAGTCAATCACAAGACTTAATTGTTCCCTCCACAGTTTTTGAAAGAAGGGATGTTCTATTCTCTACAAAGAAAGCTTAGGGTCATCAAAGCAAGTGGCCTTGCCAGTTTATACTCCCGAATCAAACATAACCTTCAATCAAGAGAAAATCAAGTGTGAAACTAGTTTGAGTATTCTCTACCACCCAGGTCTCCATTTGCAGATGATGGTGTAGGATGTTTTTATATTGTGCCTTATTCCCCTCATATAATGAAGAAGAACATGCATGCCTAACACTGGACTATGGATCCCAGTTTGGGGGTTGTCTGCTCTGAAACAAGGCATTATATTTTGCGTATTTGTGGGTGCCTAAAGCCTTTTTTGGATCTATGCTGAAGATATCTGTCAGCTGGGAAAGGGACCAAGAATACCAAAGCCATTTAATAGTAACTATCAGTCAGACACATTTCGGTAGTAATGGTCTGTCAGAAGGCTACTCATGAGTGAGTGTCAGTTTCCTTTTTTCAGCTTCATCACTTGAATTCTCTGCAGACATCAGCTATTTGAATATCATCGTAATTTCAGAAAATATCAAAACCCATTTATTTTCCCCAATATTTCTATTTTAAAAAATGTTAATTGAAAAAAAAAAAGTTGCTGAATTCAGGGAATGAAGGAGCACACAGATTAGAAGCAGAGTGAATCAATGGTGGCTACATCCAAATAAGGGTATTTGGATGCCTATAACTAGGGTGAATATTTTAAATACTCAACTTACTTCCAGATTGCAGCATTCACCACGTAGAGTTATGTCACTACCTGGAAGCACCATTCCTGCCTCAGAGTGACATCACAGCATCAGCCAACTTTGATTAGCTGAAACTATGACTTCCTCATAGAGGTGGCCCTTCCTGAAGTGACATAACAACATGGTAGCTCCCTAGTGTTCAGCGTACCTTGGAGGTAACTCTGGTGTCGGGGGAATCACCGGACAGCTGGGCAGGTCGGTTATTTCAATACCCCTCAATCTCTAATATAAATATAACAATTATACGATAAATATAGCACAAACAAATGCACATGCAGTACATGTCTATATTACTGTATATCAGTATAAATATACAATATAGTCTTATATATAAAACACTTTAAAGCTATTTTCTAAATTAGGGTCTAATTTAATGTAAGTTTTTAAGAAGACTTCATTATTTTTTCGGGGCATGCTGTGAGCTAGTGTACTCAACACTGCCGGCACCCGGCAGCCTATGGGTCTAAGAAGTCCCGAGTCAGGCCATCTGTACATGCATACTTGACCCTACAGCAGGCAGTCTGCCATCAGTGGGGTGCATCCCACATCCACTGAGCTTTTGCAATAGGGTTGCTCTGCACATGCATCATGGCCCTTCACCCCAGATAGGTGGACACCTGGCAGGCCTCGTTGCTAAGTGTCAAAAAGCTCATTAGGTCAGCAGGCCAGAAAAGCAGGTAGTGAACTACTGCTATACATGGTCATCTTCACCCCAGATTGATAGGGTTGGCAGATGTTTTTATTTTGAAAGGTTTTTCCTTCTTTCTTCCTTTCCCTCTCTTCTCTCATCTTTGTCCTTGTTGAGACTAAGTCAATCTGAAAGTCAAGATCTAGCCTTCCATCTGAAAGATCATGATCATATTTGCCTAATAGCTCATGAGGATTCTTCTTCATTTTACAATGAGATGGAGAAATGTATCTCTTCTCTTGATTTTATCACCTTGCTTTATGTTACTGTTGTAACCTCTGATATTTAACTTTTTAAAATATGTTTAAAATATCACCTTTTTAAAATGTTTCAAATGTCCTCTTTTTAAAACATGTTTCAAACATCATCTAAAGTGAATTCAGTCTATGTTTCTACTTGGAGTTTCAGTTAAGAAAACAACAGTGACAAGTAATTTTTAACTGCTATATCATGTTTTGTCACAGAATTTGTAAACAATTCTACAGTCTGAGCAAACTAATCCTTGCACTGCTGTTCAGAGGTCTCAATAGAGAACAGCCTCTTGAACTTAACAGTAATGCAAACTTGCATGTGGAGGTTTAGGTGGGCAGTCCTCTTGACTTTTGTTCTTTTTTCTGCTCATTTCTGTAAAATGAAAGGCAATGGATACTAAGTCCAAATGTAAAGCACAGGGTTACAGTGAACACTTAACTCCTCAAATATTATTCAGATCTGTAAAGTCAAGGAGGTGATTTCAAGAATTCCATTCAATTAATTATTTTGATCCTATGTGCTCAGCTTTGGGAGATTCAGTTTCAGCACCAAAATATGTTCCTATACACCTTGGTGGGCTTCCTTTTAATAGAGAAAGGAATTAAATGCTCAGAGCTGCTGAAAATGAGACCAGTTTCATTTAGGTGTCTAAATATGCCTTTAGATACTTAGGTTTAGTCATCTAGGTTTGTGAACTGTGGCTTTTGTGTTTAAATAACCTAATTTATAAGCTAAGTACTTGGGAGAGGAAGAAATTGATTAAATCCTGGAAGCATGCAATGATGTGGTTACAGAAAGCATTCTGTGCTTTTCTCACAGTACAATACATGATAACCCATATTAATAAGGCTTCCAATTATTTATGAACTGCTATATTTAGCTGCTAAGCCCCTGAATAACTACACAATGGAATTATGTTGAAAATGGATGTACTTCATTGAAATGGATGTACTGCAAATATACAGTACCTAAAAATAGCTCCATATAACGCAGCATAATAAAGCTTACACAGAATGGCAGCATTTCATTTTCCAGAAGGTTCTTCTTATATAAAACAGAACACTGAATACATGTCTTGGTAATTGTAAACATTAACACATACAGTAACATATCAGGAGAAGCAGAACAAATAAGGGAGGACACACAACTCACTTTTTCTGCCATTTCATGGGAGTGATGCAATGAATGTTCCCTTTCTGAGAACATTCGCCTTTGTTCATAGCTGGCTAGCCGACAAGTGAGCCATGAAGAAAGGGTGCAACCACCAATTCCAATGCATGCAAGAGACATGGAGGCAAGATGCAAAGAATAGAGAGCAGATGACTTCTTTGTCAGAGCACGAAGAAATTGAAAATTTAAGATTCCTCCAATTAGTCCACAGATGCAACAGGCAGAAAAAAGTATCATCTGTCAGGAGAGACAAGAGAGGTTATGTCACAGTAGTATTTTTTCAAAGATGGACTCATGCATATAAAATATGAGACTAACAATAATTTAATTCTTTGATAATGACTGCAAAACGCTGCACAGACACTTGTTTTTAACTCCCTTAGCTCCCACATTGCTCCAAGGAAATACATTTCTTTCTGGTATACAAGGGTTAATATTGATGTGGCATGTAAGAAAAAGTTGAGCAGGTAAATGAGCAGGTAAAGTTAAAACCTAGTCAATGGAAGGACTACTAGGACACAAATCTGATTTCCGGCTGTTCATGCAAAACAGTAGCATGACAGAATGTGTCATAATTTTCTATTGTGCAGTTTATCACCACATCTCATGAGGAGTGAATGCCTCATGTATTTGTAGTGAATCTCTTGCTTTGTGTGCCATCTGACTCTGCCTCCTGCTCAATTATAATTTATTCAGTCAGACAGCAGATTGGAGGCTTCCTCAGTCTTTGTGGGGTCTTTGGAAGTGTTCAAGATGAATGTGCTGGTCAAAGAAGCAAAAGAAACAACAAAGAAATCTATGATACTGCTCTACAGAAGGTCAGCTCTATATGGTTGGTTGGTTGGGTTGATTTTAACTAGGTTAAAATGTTTCTGTGAATTTTACAAGGCTGTGAAACAGGCTGCAATCAATGAGACATATTTAAACACTTCCTATTGCTTTTAATCACAAAGATGTTACGCTGGCTCAGGATGTCCTTTGACCACAAATGATTCAGGAGCAAAAGACCTGATCATGGAGACATTGCTAAATGATTGTCTTATTCACTTCCATTGATACTGCTGACCTGTCAGATGATGATCTAGATGGGCCTTTGATGTTTCTCAATATGACTTTGGATATGTACTTATCTACTGTGGTAGCAAAAATTTATGGAGTCTTACAGACTACTTCTGTACACAACTGGGATGAGAATTTCATCAGGAATGAGGCATTGAGGGTGTATATTGCAGTCCACTGGCAAGTGACTATTCCATGAGACCTCCAGAAGAGATGGCTTTTAGAAACTGCTTATGTTGTAAGAAATGGGACTGTCATTTTAACAGGGTTTAGGATAACTCATTGATATTAAAAAATAATTGGAGGGAACTCTTGATTCCTATCACACGTATGCTGGTTTTATGTGAATTCCATCTGTATGTGGCAGAATAATCAAGCTGACAGAAAATTAGGACTGGAATTACCACTTTCAATGGGATCGTATCTTTAATATAAAGTTCTGCTGTGACTTGTTGCATAATAACACCATTTTTCTGTTCTCAGAAAATGATTGTACTCTGAAGAGACATCTTCCATCACTTTAAAACTTACTTACATGTGTTTCAGGTTTCTAAACAAACTCATTAAAGCACTTAACAGCTGTGATATCTAGAAACAAACTTCATCAGCAGCCTTACTGAGATGGTAACCCAGAGTTATTTTTTAAAGGAGAGAAGATATAGTCCAGTGACATTATTGAGAAGCATTTGTTGACTTGATATAAATCTGTGTGAAGTGGTTTCCCATCAAAGTTTATCCAGATACGGATAAATAGGGATGTATTGCTTAAATAGCATGACCTACATAGGCCATTTCAGAACTGCCTTGTTTTTTATGATTTTTCCAAAGTGCTGTCTGCTATTTTTTGGATTGCTGACTTGCAATTTTTCAAACTGTTTATCAAAAACACTTGGATACAGAAAGCCCCCAGTAAAGAGTTCAAACTAGATAAGTAAGCCTTTCAAATAGAGATATAGATACAGTGAGAAAACTTACAACAAGTCCAGATTTTTTTTTGGCACACAATATTCCACATATGCCGCACAGCAGGAACTGCAAAAAAAAAAAAAACAACAAAAAACCAAGCAATTATTTAATCATTTAAAGTATGAAGTTCAAATCCTGCTGTGTTGCTGTGGTGGTGACCACAGTTTAGGCAATGGATACAGTTTTCAGCATTTTTGTCACAAACCTTATGTTTCAGGAGGTTATAACTCAACCATAAACACTCTTATCTGAGAAGAAACTGGAATGAGAAGTCAGAGTGACCACGATAACTTATGAGAAAAGAAATAAAATCTTAATTTTAAGCTGCTTAGGTAAACAAGTTGGAAAAAAAACCCCAATGTTGCAAGCATAAAAATGCACTTTTTACTGTTTTCATTTTCTTTCAGAAAAGTTTAGCAAGGTACTAGTCAGTGATCCAAATCATCTACTTCTAAGCATAGCATAGGGACTTAATGCCCTGATGCTACCATCTGAACCACTGAAGAATCACATATGGATCGTTGCCTTCAAGACAGTGGGACTCTGGGAAAGAATGTAATTCAGTCACGTCCGTGGGTGCAGATTTAAATCTGAATACATCTGTTGGTGTGACTGCTCTGGGCATGCAGGAAGATCTGTTACAGACTCATGATAGCCCAGTTTGCAAGAGATAGCATGAAGGTATCTGTACTTTTTCTTATGTGATTCCCTCACACAAACTGATCTGTTAATTGTAGCATCAAGCATTAGGCAAAACTTAATTAACAAAACCAGAAAAATGCATACCAGCTGATAAAAATAGGTGGGAATGCTTTATAGTGACCTCTGTCAAAGACCAGTGATGTCCTCTGATTTCTCTTTCCTCCTACAGGAGACTTTAATGAGGAAAACAGTGAATAGTCCCCAAGGGAGCATTCCTGGTAGGAACTACAGTAGTTGTGTGAAAGCAATACAGCCTTCTCCAGGTGTTAGCAATACAGGCAAAAGATCTCCTTGATACCTCATAAACTCCTTTATTAAGAAATCTGTGCTATTTATTTTTAGTAAAGCTAACCTTACACCCCCATTGGGAAGTAATTTTACAGTTTTAAAACTGGATTTTTCCACATCCTTTTTGCACTGAGATGGTATTTCTAGCAAAAGGCTCTGCTTGACGCTGATTTAGAATTAAATCACAAAACAGACATGGCTGCTAGGTAAGAAATTAAAAAAAACAAACAAACCAAACCCTAAGAGTTTCTATACAGCATTCAGTGTCTGGGTAATATATTGCAGATACATCTCATTTACACTCTAAAATTTTGCAACTTCACTATTTCAGTTGAGGAGTTGCTTTAATGCACAGTTTATCTGCCTCTAACTAAAGCAGTTCATGCATATAGCTAAGCATAAGCCTTGAGATGTATTTTTACTGAGTTAGATCCATCAAATCAGTTCCCCACAATGAATGTGGATAAATTTTGTATATTATTTACCTTTATACTAAGCATGGGATGTGAATTTAATACCAATCTGATTATGAAGAGGGCTGGGTCATGTAGACCATAGTGCTGAATGGCTCAGGACATACCAGAACACACAGCTGGTAATTGCTACTAGAACCCACTGACTGGAATAACAATAAAACAAAACAAAACAAAACAAATCAGCAGTGGCAATGCTCCCTCTCCGCCTTTCCCACAGGCAGACAAGATTTCAGCTCATCATATCTGCTTTTTAAGAGTTCACTCAGGCTTTCTGTGAAGTTTTGGTGTTTCCCTCTCAGTCCCGCCATTACGGATTGCTTTTCAATTGAAGGCATACTTCAGATTTTCTCATGTTGTGTTTTTTCTCAAAATACAGAAACCTCCAATGAAATTTGTTGAAGACATCTTTGTAATTAAGTTTTATTCATTCAGACTTGATAAAGTGGATTAGTATTTTAATTTCTCTCTGTAGTGATTGAATAGAATTGAAAGGAAATATTTTATATATAGAAAAATTAATGACTGTTGGAAGATACCACCACAGATAGTTTTTAACTTGCTAACTTGTTTAAAAAACTGTAGGTTTGATAATTTACCTTCAAAGCTGAAAGAGTATGAAAGAGCAGATTGCCAATTTTTTCGAGAATGTTCTAATTCTGCTCCAGTTTGAGTCAATGGAGCTAATCTACGAGCCCTAAGGTACCAGCTTCTCAGAACAAGAGGTGACTATTCCATTTAAAGTATCTGACTACCTGTAGTAAAGATCTGGATGCAGTAGTTAAAATGTACATTAAGTTTCCTAATGATACTAAACTAGGAGAAACCATGAATCCTGTTAAGTGTAGAGAGACCTTACAGAGAGATGTGAATAGACATAAGCTGGGCAATCACCAACCATATGAGAGCAAGTGCCAGATTCTGCACCTGAGACAGCATCATACACAAGTATTGGGGGACAGGAGATTGGAAAGCAGCCACATGAAAAGATATCTGGGAGTCCAGCTGGATGACAAGTTCAATGTGAGTCAGCTGCGCCCTGGCAGAAAAAAGGCCAACCATTTCCTGTTCCTCAAGAACAGCATCAGGAGCTGGTGGAGGGAAGTGATTACCCTGTTCTGTTTGGCTCTGGTGCAGCTCCATGATGAGCACTGTGTGCTGGGTTGGATTCCTCAGTATAAGAAAAACATCAAACTAATAGAGTATATCCAGAGGAGGGGACCAAGACGGTGAAAGGCCTTAAGGGCAAGACTTACAAGGAGCAGCTGAGGTCACTTGGCTTGTTCAGCTTGAAGAAGAGAAGGCTGAGGGTTGACGTCCACAGAGTCTACACCTTCCTCAAGGGGGACAATGGGGGGAGAGACTTCTCTTTGATGATCAATGATAGGGCACAAGGAAATGGAGTGAAGTTTCATCAAAGGAAGGTTCTTTGCTAGGAGGGTCATCAGTCACTGGAACAGGCTCCCCAGGAAAGGGATCATGGCACCAAGTCTGTTAGAGGTCAAGGAGCACTCTGGATGCTGCTCTTAGTCTTGTGGTTTAGTGTTAGGAAGTTCTGCAAGAAGCATGGAGTTGGACTTGGTGATCTTTATGGGTCACTTCCAACTTGAGAAATTCTATGACTTTATAATAATATTGCATTGTGTCATGTATACTCTGTATTTTCTCTCTCTACATCTACAGTATTTATACATATAGGCAAGGAATAACATGTTCCATAGCTAAAGAACTGAAAGAGAACCAACTGAAATTACTGTACTCAGACTCAGAGGAATTGGATATTTGTGCTTCCTCCACATTCTTCTGTTTAATCTCGAGGTCATGCCAAAGTTTTATAATCCGTATGGCTGTGAGATAAACAAGTTGTGAAACCAAATGCACTCAAGTGCCTGAATATGTTAAAAACCTTGGAAGAAAAGCACTTGGGCAATAGCAAAGGATTAATGTTATTTAGGTTGGGGTTTTTTTTAGATGACAGTGTATTGCATTCAGAGAGAAAAGGCTTGCCTATAACCCAATATGGTTATTTATTTATGTCAGCAGGCATTTTGCAGTTAAAACCAATGGATGAATTTGAGCCACAGTGTCAGGCAATTATACCTCATGCAAAGCTTTGAAAATGATGAGCCAAGTTTACCACTCTCTTCTAAGGCTGATTCACTGGAAACAGCGGAAACCTGCTCTAGGAGAGAGTATTAGTAATACCTGCAGCTCAGGAGCACTGCTCATGTAGAGCTTCTTTAGCCAAGCTTCTCAGTGTGGAGACTTCTAGAAAGGTTAGGATTTCAGTGGGACATTATGTGATTGACTTGGTTCTCTGCTTTTTGATAGCACAGAGACTTAGGTTTGTCGGGTTTTTGTTTTTTGGAGGTTTTTTTGTGGTGCTATAGGAATTTCCTGTAAAATTTTTGATGTCTCAGTGTTGTGATCAGCAGTAGTGAAAAAGTGGATGGAAGAACTACACTAGCTCTTTGTACCAGAAAAAGGATGCAAGTAAAAATCAGATTGAAAATATCTTTTACTTAGAAACTTCTATTTTATAATACTGCCAACTGGAATACAGCCATCAGGAGCCCTGTTGTCTTGACACTCTCTTTCTCTGTTCTTGGCTATCCCAAAAGGCTTCATGTCAATATGTCATAACAGTAAAACTTGGTTTCTAACTGTTGAGCTGCTCTGGACTACAATTTACCCCTAACTAATACTGTCGTGGTGAGGACTTGCTCCTTTCTATTTGATCATTGACTATCCTTCATTTTTACCAACCAATCTCATGGACTCTTTAAATGTAGTTCTATTTTCTAGCTATGTCACTTCTGAGGTAAGTTAGGCAAACAGATTTATACTGAAAATACAGTAAATCAGGAGTGGAAAAGGAATATATCACTGAAGATAACGTCCTTGTAAAGAACACTCAGTTGTTGAAGTGTTCCTAAATCATGCAGAGAATAAGGCCTAAATATTTCATTAAGGATAAGCCAAACTAATAAGCCCCACAAAATGCCCTGGAAGCCAGGGAGGAACCTTCAGCTGGAACTTTTTTAAACAGATGTCTCACTGTTGAACTTGCATTTTAATTATTATTCATAAGAAAAAAAAATCATAAAATGCTAAAATATCCAAAAACCTATATAGATCACTTAAAACCTATATAGGTCACTCAAAAACCTATATAGATCATAACCATTCAGTAATGATTATAGGGTTGCTTTTGGTTGCAGACTTATTCATACCTCTTATATGTACACGATGTTTCGTGTCAAGACTAGCAGAGAAGTCATGTACTGAAACTGCTGGTGCAAGTCCAGAGCAGAGCCAGAAAGTTGGTAAGAGGGCTGGAGCACCTCCCTAAGAAGGCAGGCTGAGAAAGTTTGGGCTGTTTGGCCTGGAGAAGAGAAGGTTTACAGATTGACAGAATATTCTGAGTCAGAAGGGACCCACAAGGATCACTGGGTTTATATAGAGACTTCATAGCAACCTTCCAATATCTGGGAAGCTGGAGAGGGACTGTAGTAACAGGACAAGGACTAATGAGGTAACTGGAGGAGCGGAAATTTAGACTAGATATTAGGAAGTAATTCATTACTGTGAGGGCGATGAGACACTGGAACAGGTTGCCCAGAGAGGCTGTGGATGACCCAACCCTGGCAGTGTTCAAGACCAGGCTGTACAAGGCCTTAAGCAATCTGGTCTAGTAGGAGGTGTCCCTGCTCATGGCAGTGACAGTTGGGACTAGATGGTCTTTAAGGTCCCTTCCAACCCTTGTTGTATGATTCTGTGATTTTATGAGAATGGATCATCCAGTAATAGACAGGGGCATAACCACTCTTGGGTGAATGGTAAAAAAAATCCGAAGAAAGATACTAAAAAGCACAAAAGCTACTTAGAGACTGAGTGCCTCAATCCCCGTTTCAGTGATGATTCATCATGAACCTACCAGAGTCAGAGTTGCTCTGACAGCACCAGTGTGACTGCAAGGTGATGCAGTAGTGTCTGTTTGTCTGTGGAGTTTTTGTCATTCACACTGCAGCTGTACATACACAGCTAATGTTCCATATGCATATTGGAAAATCTCTCTTTTTGTCTGTTGAACTTTGGAAAAAAACCCAAAGACCTCCCAGAAAAGGGGAATGTTTATTTGAGACTGCTTTAATTTACTTTATATTCAATATTGCCTTGAAACAAAACCTCAGATCCAAAACCCCATAAATTTTGGTAAGAAGGCTAAATTCTCAATTTATATTCAAGTTCTGTGGTTTGGATCCATCCCTATTTCATATTTTCTGGAACAAAAGACTTGGCTTCTTTCACTTTCTTCTGGAAAATGGGTACTTTCTCCCTGGTAGTCTGAAAAAAAGATTCAGTTTTAGTTACATCTGCAGGAAGCCAAAGATTTGTTGCTTTCCACCATGCAGAAGAAAAGGAGCTATTTTTATTTTATATACTGAAGCTAAGAAACCTTTCTGTCTTCTGTTTTGAAGAGGCAAAAGCAAAGGTGAGTGTAATTCCCTTGAAAAAATGAAACCTGCACATGGAAAAATTTCCTGGACACAGGCTGAACAAAACAGTAGAGAAAACCTGTTGAATATCAGGACAGCTTGATCCCTAGTCGTTGCTCATGACAAAAAACCACAACTAAAGTGTATACAGTCCATGGAAAGTCTCCTCCATCATTCTGGGTCATCTATATGTATCTGATAAAACAGAGGAAGGGAAATTATTCCAAAATGGAATATAACACAGAAGAAATAAAAGTGTATCATACCTATTCAAATGACGCTCTACTTGGAAGACTAAACCATCAAGACAGAATTAACAGCTTCACTTTTATCTACCCTTGTCAGGTAGTAAACTAGAAAAATCTGTGTTCTACACTAAAGCTGCATAAACATGTGACTTCCAGAAGAATAACTAGGACTTTGAAATTAATAATGTAAAGAAAGAAAGATTATATTTAATAATATAGTTTCAGCTCCATCAAAACGAGACAAAAGCTGAAATCCTTAATGAATAAACTAAGAAGAAATATCTCTAATTGTAACCCTTCTTCAAAGTAGTATTTCAGAACAAGAATTACATTTTCTTAGTGCAGGCATAAAGGGCATAGACTCTACTAATGAAAACAAAGACATCAAACTAAATAAAAATTACAACAGGCAAGAAGGTCAAGACTACGTACTAGGTTTGCCTATTGCCTCCACAGAGAAACACCATAATCTTTGCAAAAGGAGGATGGAAACTTCTAATGATGTTGCTGTCCCATACAAGAGGTTGTGGGGACAGGAATGTCTAGCTGGCTGAAAGTCGTCCAGACACAGAATCAGAAACAACAGCACTGCCACAACCCAACCTTGTCCCACCAAATCCATCATGCTGAGAGGGGAGACTCTATGACTGAGACATAGTGTTTAAAACATGTCTAATCTGAGGCAATACCTTGCCTGGCAGTGTGCTATTCGGTTTTATCAGTTCGGGTGCTTCTGCAATTCCCACTGATTCAAGCCATATGCAAGCAGTTTAAATTCCATCCCAGTCCAAGTGATTAGTGTTCCCACTCATCTGGTTATAGACCTTCACAGACGCTTTAAAAATGGGAAATGGTTTTTAGAAACAAGAAAATATAGAAGTGTGTCTCTGAATCTGAAAATCTATCTGAAGTCAGTGATTAAATAAAACTCCATCTCTAAAAACACATTCTCAGCACAAAATAATAAGTTACTTTTTGTTTGTCTGTAGCCTATCAGAATAACAAAAAGTAATGCTTTTTGTTTGTTTTGTATCAAATATTTGGTTTAGAGTATGACTGCTTACATCTGTAAAAGCAATAAATGAAAGATTATTCCCTGCAGGTGAACTAAAGTCTTATCATAGTGAAACATTTAAGCATATGCTTAAGTCAGTCTATATTCAACAGATCCTCTAATTGCAACCCAGGAACTAGATGGACCACCTTCCATCTTAGTTTGTGCCTCTGGACTCTCTGAATGACAAAGAAAACCCACTGAAAGACTTCAGCTGAATTCAGTGAATTGTCCTGGCTCCATGCAAGGCAAGAAGCTTCCACCCTTGGTATGTCCTTCCTCATCTATAGGTACAGAACTCTTTCCAGCTTCCACTGAGCTCACTGAAAGATCCATTTCATCACGAGCAGGAGCCAGACAGAAATATGGTCAGTTTGATGAAAATGCAATGCATATGTTAAAATAAAGTAGGATCACATCTGCATTTTCTCTGCATACTAAAAAAAAAAGTGAATTTTTTAGTGCTATTTTGGAAAAAAAATAGTTTGACTGTTCTTTCCAAAGGAAACTTGGCAATGGTAAAAACTAGATGTAAAATTTAGTGGTTTAAAGTTTTAGGCCACCAACATTGATTTAACAGTCTAAAAAGACCTTCTTGTTCTGGAAGAGTCCATACAGACTGACACTTTTCCTTCAAATCTTGGGGGAAAAAAAATAAAATAATTTCAATCAAATATTTCAAGTGCCATCTTGGAACTAATTTCTGTAGCCAAATGCAGATTTTTAATGGGCATGCAGAATTCCACTGTGATAAAATCACAAATCATGGAAATAGTTCTGCCTCTATCTACAGACAGGCAAACTGATCAACATATCTCTCAAGTACATTCAGATATTTGCCTTTATAAGGGAAGAAAGGATTACTCTTGAGGGGCATAGCCATAAATGAATCATTGGGTGTTTCCCTTGCGTATGAAGAGAGATGGCATATTTGACTAAAGACATGTTTTTTGTCTCTCATTCTCTCTCTCCTTGAGGGAGTCTCATTTACAGCAAGGATTTATTCACCACTGCAGAATAAATGAGGATTAGAGCCATACACACGTATGTGTGTGTGTGAATGTCTAGTCACTACTCATAATGATAGTGATGCAACCACTATGTTCTAAATATAGATGGGGAAGTATGTGATCATTTAAAACAAATCTGTGAATACTTTTTGATTGATTATCTTCTGATTTTTGTTGTTTGTGCAAAAGCCTTTGCTATAGATGCCGTCATTCTTACTATGTTATTGTTAGTGGTTCAGCGTTCTCATTGGTTGAATTATTTCTATAGTACGTCATGTAACTGAATTGGAATGGTGGATTTCAGAAATATCCCTCAGTTTCTGGGAAACAAAGAAATCTGGGAGACACTGATTACAGCCTGTAGAATAGTTTATCCCAATACAAACATAACAAACAGAAAGCAAATTCAGAAATCAAGAGTGTGTGCACTTTAGGGTATTTGGGACTGTTTTTATTGTGGGTTTGTTGGTTTTGTTTTGGGGTTTGTTTTTTTTTTTGCAATTTAACAGCCACGGCCTATTTTAAAAAGAACAGATTGGTGATGATGTAAACTGGATAGTTATTTCCACATGCTCCAGATAATTTGAGAAGACAGTCACACCTTCAGTTGTTTTCTTTTGACTCCTTTTTAAACAACTTGTACTATCTTAAAGTAATTCAACTCCAATGAGAACAACAGATTTGAAACTTTTGTCCCCATATATATGTGCATTTTTTGATACTGACATTGCCTAAGCTTTCAATTTCTTCATTCTGGTGTACTCTACATTCTCTGTCTTGCTTATACATAATGCAGGGCATGCAATGATCAGGGTACTTCAGCCCATGCTTAACTTCATTTGTATCCATAATCCTATGGATGGAATTCACATGGTTAAAATTAGGTATGTTAGTAAATCATCTGCCTGAATGGAGGCAGTGAACAATAAGAACAACTCTTTTAATAGAAAAGCTAATGTTCGTCAAGCGCAAAGCATCCTAGGGAGGTAAGTATAGAAGATAGAATGTGTATGATTTTTAAGATTTTAGGAATTCAGGTTAAGGTTTCCATGGTGATGCTATCTTCATCTACTTCCTTATGAACTTGGGTCTCTGCTGAGTTCCACCCACATAAAAGGATAGAACAGGGTCAAAGGTTTTCTGTGTATTTCCAAGTAGACTGCAACAGGAGGAATGATGCTGTTCAACTCAAGTGTTTTGTATCTTAATACGTCAAAGAATTAGTTTTTCCTTTAAGGTCCCCTTCTTTTCCTTAGTGTTCATCCCTCAAAGGAAAACCCTGATACAAGAGTGTGAATTGGAAAAAAATAACATTTTATGCAAGACATATTCTTTAATACAGGCAACACGAGCTCAGTGTAAGATCCAGTGGGCAGAAAGGAGGCTTATGCCACTTCTGCAACTGGACAATCCTGAGGCTTGTCCAAACAAACTTTGTCCAGTTGTTTAAATTTGAAACTAGTTACCCATGGCCCTAAGCATCCCTGGTGAATGGTAAATCTCTGGCCCCTTTCTTGGCCTGTCCCACCTGCTAGTCCCCAAGTCAGAAGAACGCAACCTAACAGTTTGAACTGCTGTAGTACAAAAAGAGTGGTATAATGGTGATTAAATTAGACCACAGATCTTTAGTTCAAGGAGAAGTAACTCAGCCTTTAGAAACATGTCACCCCACTCTGCACATCACTTTGATTTCTCATTTCTTCTGCTACATGAAGCATAAGCTTCTTGTTTCCACTTTGCATTTTTTTGGAGCCCTCTCTCTGCCTATTCAACCTGCAGTTTTTGCTCAGTTCCTAGCACTTGATGCCAGCCTTTGCTGGCTCTGGTTGTGGGCATCCTTTGCCCACTTGTTACATTTGCAAACAAGTCCCTTTGGGTTACCTTCCATGCCTCTGCATTCACATATGAGAAAAATTTCCTATAAACATCTGCAAAATTCCTTCATTGTCCTCTGTCTTATTCCTCTTTAAATCTCTACCTATGAACACCTTGAAATCAGCCAGACTGCTGGTGTTATACCACCTGTTATACCACTCAATTTTGGGTTGTTGTTTCTTCATACTTGCTTACACCCTTCTGTACTGTTTCTGTCTCTTACTACGATTATTAAGTCCTTGGAAGCTGACATCTAATATAATAGAATCTTATTCTATGCCTAGTACAAACTCTGGGGTAACAGAAAGCATAAAAATGAATGAGGCAGTTATGCAGGAAATGTGCATCGTCATGAAATGATATCAGCTGTGATAGCACTGTCACAAAACGCAATCACTGCATAAAATACTGATCTCACTGACTGATCAAGGCTCTTTGACTTCAGTGAAACCCAGGAAATTGCCCTTTGCCATTAAATCTTCAGATAGACACATGGTTTTAAGTAATTTTTTTCTTCATCAACAGTGATCAGAAACCTCCCTTTTTAAAGTGATTTTGACAATGTCATTATACCTGTTGGCCACTGTCTGATCTGGTCTTCATTTTCATTTCTCGTCTACCTCTTCTGCAGTGCACAATTATATGTGTGTTTATATACTGCCAAAATATTTACCACTGTTAGCAATAATTAATAATTATTGACAGTGAGACTATTACAAGAAGCACTTTGTCTGAATGAATCTATACGTTAGGGGAGGTTATGCTGGTGAATAACCAAGAGTGTTTTGCATTTATCATGTTATCTGAAGCAAAGCAAACAATCCTTTTAGAAATACTGCTGTACGATACAAGCTGGCCAAAAACAGCTTTGGACTTCAAAAATGCCCACTCATGTTTAGACTGAAGATTCAATATTTCCTATTCTTTGTTTCATAAATCTAAATAACAATTTGGAGGAAAATTCTTCCTAGAAACATGCATATCTGAAACAGGAGAAATAAGAAACATTTCTGAGAAGTGAGAAATGCTCTGTGATATGAACGTGCTACTTCTATTAACCCATTATTGGGTTTTCTTTTTTTTTTTTTTTGTACATTTTTACAAGAAGCTCAGGGTGCCCAGATAAAAAGAACATCTTTCTCATTTTCCTTCCCACTGCCTCTCTCTATTTTTCCTCCAAAAGCTCAGGACTCAGCAGGCATACCCTTGACATTCATTTAAAGCACCTTTCGACAGTCTCCTTATCATGGACTGAGCTGTTCTTTTTAAAAAAACAAAACTCGCAGTCAATTTAAAGACCGTAAGCTATGGCCCCGGTTCCACGCGAAGCATCGGGCTTTCCCAGGTGTCAGAAGGGGTTCAGAGAAAGTTCAATTGTTCACGGCAAGATTGAAAAACGGAGAGGAGCGAGAAAGAAAGGGTCTCCCCCGCCCAGCATGCACACACATCTGTCCCCGCCGTGCGTGCCCCTCGCCCCACCACTCTGCACACCCACCGTGCCCCAGGCACACCGCAAATGGACCCGGCCAGGTCGGCGCGACATGCACTCGCGGGAGGGAAGGGAAGGGAAGGGAAAAGGGGATGCCTTCGCACGGTCTGATCATCACCATAAAGAGTTAAAGAGAGAGTGAAATGGCTAACGTACACACACCCCGCTCCATACCGGAGAAGAGTCTCCCAGCTGAGGTTTTTGCTCTGTGAGGACCAGGCTGAAACTGACCGCCCCCACGGCCACGCTGGACACCCCTAACCCTATCTCCAGCACGGAGAGCACCAGGAGGCTCCCGATGATCTGGCTGCTGGTGCACATTCTCCCTCGGTCATCCTTCCTTCCCGATCAGCCGGGGAAACCGCGCATCCTCCTCCTCTTCCTCCGGCGCTCCCGCGGCCCTAAGTCGCCCCCAAACTTTTCTTCCTTCGCCGGCAGCCGGGGCGGAGCGGCGCATCCGCGGCCGGCGGGCGCTGCCGAGGGACGGCGGGGCGGCCCGGGAGCCGCCGGGCCCCGCGCAGGCAGGCGCGCCGCCCCGAGCGCGGCCCCGAGCGCGGCCCCGAGCGCGGCCCCGAGCGCGGCCCCGGCGCGGAGCTCTCCAAGGTGCCGGGCAGGCGGTGGGTGCGCGGCACCGCGCTCCTAATGGCTGCGCCTCCGCCGGGAAAGTCGACCTTGTCCGCTCGCCTCCTGCGCTCTCATTGGAATGACCTCACCGGGATTTTTTTCCCCCCCTTCTTGTTTCTCTCCCCCTTCTCTCCCCGGGCTGGGGGGCGGGGGGTAGAGGAGTGTGGCGAGCCCAGCCCGGCTATATTTATGTATGAATCCAGACCCAATGCACGGGCTAGCCGTACGGCAGCCCCGCCCCAGGGCCACCAGCGCGGCACCTTCCCGGTCCTCCCCCGGCACGTCGCTCGCACACCTCCGCCGTCCCGCGCCGGCCGGGCTGCTGGCGGGACGCCGAGCCGATGCCAGCCGCCGGCGGACCCCCGAGACGTGACCCATCTCGGGGGGGAGGTCCGCAGGCCTCCCTCCTCCCAGGTGCTGCTGTCAAAATTCAGGAGGAAGCCCATCTTGTATTGGTGAAAGGGCTGGAGTGTGCTGTGCCTCACCACTGCAAAACTCTGGTCTTCTGCAAAACTCTTCTGCCAAAATAGGCAATTTCTGTAGCCATTCCTGTCACTGACAATGGCCAGAACTGTATCAGTCCTAAAGCAAATAAGCAATAAAGCAGAATAGAACAAGAGGTTCAGGGCTGCTACTTGAGCCATGCTGGATTGCTTGGTACCAATCTTTATTACTGTGCCTTAGATACAGAGAATGCTTTGCCACTCTGACTGCAGTTGTACAGTCCAGGTGTGTTGCACAACATGGTAACACACAGACACTCAATCTAGCACCTTGGCATTCCTAAATATGGATCACCTACATTTGGATATTTACTTTAACAAGAAGGCAAAAAAGCTACATAGACAATTATATACCCCAAATCTAGATCAGGATTCAAAAATTTTGGCATCCTGCATGATTTAAATTATTTGTCTCTATATACATGCTATTTTTGTTTATTCTAAGAAAAACTTATATGGAATGTTTCCTTTTATCAAAAAATCTGCAATTCTTAACCTGTATATAAATCCTACACTCAGATGTGAGAATCCAGAATGGTAGTCTAGACTGGTCCAGTAATTTCCTGGTGCAATTTGGAAGCAAGAGTGTAAGGTTAGCAAGGTCCTGACTTAATTTTTTTTTGGACTTCACAACCCGTCTTGTGTTTTGAGAATAGGTATTATACACATTTTAGAAGATTGGATGCACCATTGCAGGTCAGAGTTTAGTTTTCATTTGTATAAATCTTCAATAATTAATTGTGGTGAGTGGAGTTAGACTGGCATCAAAGTCTGTCACCTTATGGTATTTATATTTTTTAGGCATCCAAGAGTAAGAGGAAGAGGTCCTAAGACAGGGTCTTAATGCTTTCTAGTTTGAAACTTTATGTTTCATATTTTCTCACACTTTTCCCACTTCACAGAAGAACAGTTGATAACATCTAAAGGAAAGCTGTGTTATAGTTAAAGCTGAATTGCCCCCTTTTAATCTCTTATGTTTTAAATGGTACCTGACATCTCTTATCATTAAAAATCAAGGCACAGCATAAAAGTTCCTAAGCTACTATATTTATGTAGGAGGATGGAAAAAGCACAGATTTTCAAGTACCCACATGGGTGTAGGAAGGTGTTTCTGCAATGACAGTATCCTTATTATGTCAGATTGTTATAAACGTTAAAGTGTGCTAAGGTGCAGTGATTTTACTGCTCAGAGTATATTTTACCAGGTCTATAAAATCCAGTGGTGATAAGAGGGGCATTGCATAATGACAGATATAATTAATATATTTAATGCTTGCAGCCAGATAGAGTGCCTGTCACATCAGAATAGAGCTCATGTGACAGAAATAAGATTTCCATAAACAGCTTGTTTTATGTAACATTTCCACTTCAGTCATAATAAGCTGTCAGAAACACGGGGGGAAAGAGACCTTGTGAAAAGTGTGCCCTAGATGGAGATCACTTCATGCAACAGTTAATAAAAGAGAGGTATAAAACTGGACTCCAAAGCAGGAGAGGAAGTGCTCTGGGTGCCTGCTTTCTAATCTGCAGGCTACAGAGAGGTGAAGAGCTAAGCAAGACCTCAGCCAGAGTAAATAAGACTGCTTAGGAGGAGCTGTGTGAGTTATGTCTGTTTTGCACCTTTTCAAATAAAGATGGGAAGGAAATGTAATGTTCTAATCACTACCTTTTTAAAATGAAAAGATACATTCTTTGTCCACGTAATCACTTGTGTTTATTTGTGCTATGTTGCTGCATCATCATTATGTGCTGATCTAGGCAATTAACTTTACACAGGGGACTATTCATGCATACATTTCAGCACATGCTTACATCTTTGCAACATTAAGTTATTTAACTGCTTACTGTCTCAACTGGCTGGTTTTGAAATGTTTCTTGTATTTGTGATTCTGATACAAAAAGATTATGATGAAATGCAAAGGAAAAATAAGGAAGAAAGTCATTCAATGTGCAGGCAAATTTTCATTATAACTGCAGAAAGTTAAATACTGAAATCTCATCTCCAAAGCAAAATTAATCAGAGTCATGAGGGCTTTAGATCTTTCAATTTAAACTCCTGGGTTTGTGAACAAAAGGCATCAATCTTATTCTTCTTGACTTCTTTGAAGGAAAACTTTTTCTCTCTTTTTTGTCATTGGAGACTTTAAAAATGGTTCATGACAAAAAAAATTCTAGTCACACAGCAGGATGAAGGGTAATTGGATGACATAGTACTGGCAATGAAGAAGTAGAAATCAGAGCACAAAGATTCATTTGTATTTAGTCCCTTTTACATGTCTCTGATGACCAAGAGACCCTAAGAAGGTTATAGCCTCTCCATTGGAAATTACCAGCTTTATGTAACACTTTTGTGCATGTATTCATAGCTGAATACATTGTTTAAGTGGTTCAGTTTATTGATTTCCTAATTCCATGTGTCTCTAAAACAATACTGTAATGATTTTTATTATGAATATGAACTGGCCTATAGCATTAAATCAGAACTCAGACCATTGAATCCAATTCAGCATAGGAAATTGTGAAGAAAATAGAAATTGTACATTATCCTGTGGCTGCTTAGAAGATGAGAAATCAGTTGGTGCAGTTCAGGAGGGGAGATACTCTCTAAATATTTGTGTTACTAATATGCAGGTATAAGGTAGCAGTTTTGGACAAATAGACATAAATTTGAGTGATCTTGGAAGCTGGGTTACTTTTTACCTTATTTTACTTTACTTTTTACCTTTATTTTCTAGTCAGCACCAAGAGGAATCAGCCATGCTATCTTGGAATATTTGACATAGACAAAATGACTTCTACCAGGACATTCTCTGGAAAATGGAAAAATCCAGCTTCAAGGGCAGATTGCAAATCCTCTTTTTTTCACAAGTACCTTATGCTTTCAACTTTGCAGATTCTGTTTCTTTACAATCTTTTGTCACCTGGATCCCTTCAATTAAGTTTGACTGAAGAAAAGCCAAGGAAAACCAGTACTCTAACAAACAGCTTTTAAGTGTTTGGGGTGACACACTGCCTTGGATTCTACAGAGTTGCCTATTGATTTCACTCTAAAACCAGCTGTATCAATTGCATCCTGTCTATAGAAATGTGTGCAAAACAGCCTTTAGGGTATTCCTTTATTTTTTTTCCTTTTTTATCTTTTTTTTTTTCTCTTTTTTTTCTCTTTCTTTTCTTTTTCTTTCCTTATTTTTTTGTGCAGAATCAACTCTTAGAAAATTTTACCCCTTAGTTTTTTCATACTACAAATTAGTATGTGCTGACATTCAAAAATGGGAAGCAAACCCCATCTAAATCTTGTACAGGAGAAGATAAGGGACTGTCATTGATTTTGTCTGTTCAAAGTTCAGTACTCAGGCAAACTTTCTGCTGAATGAGTAGTTCAGGCCTGGTAAAGCTAGGATCTGTGTCACTGAAGTGACTGTTAAGCTTGCTAGGTCACAATTGTTTTTCTTCGATCAAGTCTTTAAGGTATTGGCTTACAACACGCTCAAAAGAATCTGATGACATAAACTAAATGTACTTGGCACATATTTTCATTCTCACACTTATAGAGCTGCAGAAGTTATTCCACAGCTCTGTAGCTCATCTCATAGCTCCACTCCTGAAGCTGTGAAGCCATGGAGAGTGGTTTGGGAGGATCAGCATGATCATATAACATGAGCATATAACAGCTCTGCAAAGAAAAAAAGGCATTGCCATGGGCTGCCTTCTTGTACTCTACTCAATCATTATTAAATCTACCAAGACAGTGAGCATTTCGTTCTGACCATTTCTGAAACCTGCCTACAACCGTGAAGCAATTGCACTTTTCAGCAATGCAGCACTGTACTAGGTGTGAGCATTAAAAAGTTACCAGATACAGTTCCTAGCTGTGCCACAAGTATCTCACTGACATCTTCTGCACACATCTCTTTTCATCTTGTCCTCTGCAACAAACTAGTTTTCAAATGACATTCACATCATCACTGCTTGCAAGATTTAGTCTGCTGTTTGGGACTACTGATCCTAAATAAAAAAGGAACATAAATCTTTATTCCAAATAATTTATTTGATGTAATGACCGGAAATTCTGATTTATTGTCTCATTTGGTTAAAGCATGGTGCTAATAACATTAAGGTTGCAGGTTAGATCCCTGTATGAGCCGTTCACTTAAGAGTTGGACTTGATGATCCTTGTGGGTCCCTTCCAACCCAGACTATTCTGATATTCTGTGATTAACCTTGGATGTTCAAAACGAAGCAAAAGTGAGATAACATCATTACTGTCTTGCTATATAAACAGAATGTGTAAACAGACTCTTCAGGATGGTAAATTACCGTGTGCTTTGAATTGCATGACTTACATAACCTGTCTGACATTCTTTCACTCTGCCATTTTTCACTGTCTGGTCTTCCCTTTTAAGGGTAAGTTTCATATTCCACAGAAGTCCATAAAATCAAGATTTAATGAAATCCTTCTGTTCAGAATGCAGTCAAAATATTTTCTTACAATGAAGACTGTAATAAAGCATTCTCAAACCTAAAATGCTGTGAAATGAGTGTCTAACTAACACCTCAGTGTACTGTAGATCTGCCATTGTATTTTAGAATCCTGCAAGGCATTCAAGTAGTAAGGTTAGAAGGTGTCTGAGTAATATCAGCCCTCGTACACTACAGCACTCAAGTGAATTCAGAATTCGCCTTATGAATAACACTTTTCTGAATGGGAATGAATCTAACACGTGTACAGCTAAATATGCACTGAAGGGCTTTGCTGAATCAGAGTCATTACAGCTTCCATCATGTAGATTCCCAAAGATCGCATTTGCCTAAATGGGAGCACAGCCTGAAGGAGGGCTAGGACAGACCTGCACGTGTTGAGTGGCCTGACAGACCACATAACTCATGCATGATAGGAATTTGTGCTGCTACAGAAACCAGGAATAGTGCCAACCCAGAAACTAGTGCTCAAGAACCTCAGGACCAGTATCTGCTCCCATTTTTGGCATCCAGTACACTGTAGAAAAAGGCAGAGTCCAGGCTCCAGCTGTTGCCTGCTCATACTTTTTGGATGAGTCATGAAAGAGATAACAGCTGGTGTGAACCCTGTTAAGAGCCCTAATGTGAAGCCTCTCAGGATAGTTTTGCTGTTGAATAAGGACTGTGTTTTTTTCCTTCACCAGCTCTTTTAATTAGATCAGAATTTATCTCCCACTGAGTAATTTTTTTTCCAGAGATGAGATACCATTGTGTTGAAAAAAAACCTTGAGTATGGTGTATGTGAGCTGTTACTTGAGAAGATTTGAAACAAGATTTTCTTTTGTTGCATCATTCTTTGCAAAACAATTGTTAAATTTTTGTGTCCAAGGTAGAGTACAGAGAAACAAAATCATTAAAAGTCTAAAATAAAAATGAAAGTATTTAGGGACCAAAGTTTAATTATTCACATTCTTTCAATGTTAGGCAAAAATAGGAATTAATGATTAACAAAAAGATTTTCCTTGAACTGTACATGCCTCCATCATCTTCTTTTCTCTGCCAAACAGTAATAATAATTTTTATTAGAAACACACTTTATGATGAAAGTGAAGAAAGAATCCAAAATGGTAAGCTCAGAGGGCACAGAGTTGAAAGGGTGATTTGTCAACATGCCTGGAAATCATAGTTTTTCTTGGACTATGTGCAGCAAACTGTTAGTTATTGTAACACATGATTTTATGGAAGATCTGTAGTCTGACCCAGTTTCTTGTCCAGTTGGTAAAAATCTTACAACTAAATGAAATGTAAATTGATTTGGGTATTGCTGTATTATGGCTATTCGTCGGTCAACATTTACAAAGAGTTTTCACAGCTGAAAAAACACAGACTATATTGCTAGAATAAAGTCCTATTACATCCATCTACAAAGCTCAGATTATTTTTGGTCAATAATATCTGTAGATTGCTGAAAGTTTAGCAGTGTCAGACCTGCTGTCTGGCTGGGAAAGTTGTCTAGTCACATCAGTATCAGGGAATTAGGGGTTTGTGTAAAAATGGCCAATGGTAACAGTGGGAAGAAGCCATAGTTACCCTGGCTCTTTCTTTTGCTTTATAAAATCACCTCTGGACTTTATAAGAATACATGCTACAGATATAATGTTATAAAATAGAATCCTGGATTTACAGCTCTGAAAAGCAAGTGTATCTGTAACAACCATCCCTTGGTGCATTTGGTTCCCACATGTTTTGGTCAGATCAGTTCACACATATCTGACAAAGAAACCAGATTCCACAGACAAAATCTGCCTTCTCCTAAATACTAACAAACTTTGTGCCACGAGAGCTCTGCTTACTCAGGTAAGTACTCTGCACATGGTGAGACAAGATAGTTCCTTCAGTTTCCATCTGACTCTTAGTGATCTGTGCTATCATCCTGTATTGCTAATCAGCTCTCTGACTCCTGATTAAATGTTAAAAAACAACAACATATCAGCAAAGCTATATTGCTTAGCTAAATTGTACAATGATTAATTTAGTAGTGTTTTATCCTGGGTGAACAAGAAAAAAATGTATCTCAGCAAAAAACTGCTGAGGAACATATTAATTGCAATTGTTTCAAGATAAAGTACTGAGGACACAGGAAGAATTACAAATAATGATCTTAAAATTGCATCCATCTGGCAGCAATTACTATAGTTGAGCAATCAAAAAGGTCTCATACCTTCCCAACCAGCAGAACAGTGAGTTCTAGCTAATAGTAAAGACTGATTTTGTAACAATTTGTAACGGTCATATTGCAGTAGTATTTTCACTTCTGCTTAGTGCTTGCCATCTTGAAAAGGGGAGCACAGAGCTGTTTTGGCTTCTGATTCAAAGCTCATTCCCCAAAATGTGTTCCTGATACATTTTTGACATTGTCTATTATCTATGATAATTACACTAAACTACTTTAAAAACTGCGGATTACTGTATAATAATTTTTAAGGATGGGTTTGTGTGTGTGTAGGAAAATTAAAACATCTTAAAATAAGACAACAGCAAACTAAGAAATGTGTATTTAAAAGACTTACAGATTGTCTCATGCCTCTGCTGGAAGGGAACAGGTTATTTTCATGGGACTGACATTTCCTTTCAGAGCTGGGACAGTGCTATTCAGAGAGTTAACCAGACCTTCAGCAGGGGAGGAATAGCACTGCCTTGGGTCAGCAACAGGTTTAAACTGTATATTTTTTTCAAAAATTAACTCTTGATCTAAATGGAATGCCCCCAAAACAATATTTCCCTTCTGAAAACTAGATGTTAAATGTACATATAATTAATAAAAATATCTTAGTTTTTTTAAGATTGAACTTAAAAATTATGTAAATTTTATCATCTGCAAGATGCCTACATGAAAACTGATGACTGTTTGGAAATAGATGCTTTTGTGAAAAAAAAAAATGAAGAAAGAGATGCCACTTCAATATAATAAACAGAAGACATGTTTTCCCTCTTGCCTCATCTCCCTCCAATAGCACTCTAG
The DNA here is from genome assembly GCF_008360975.1 of Lichenostomus cassidix. NCBI lineage: Eukaryota > Metazoa > Chordata > Aves > Passeriformes > Meliphagidae > Lichenostomus > Lichenostomus cassidix. The sequence goes on from NC_139482.1 coordinate 30,486,292, forward strand.
AAATATCGGCATAGATTTCTGCTTACTACATGATATTTGGGAATTGGAAGGAAAAGATAAAATACCACAGATATAAGTGTATTTAATCAGTACCTAGCTATTGTGGTCAAATGCAATTCAACATAGGTAAAACAAAAAATTTCTGTCATTTGCTGACTTAAATAGACTGCATATTAATTGAGTGCATTAATCTATTTTAAATCTGGTAGAGCTGAGCCTATGTATTATCACCCAAAAATCTACCCTGCAGGAATAGATATGAATAAAAACATCCTCACCCATATTTAACACCAGAGTAATTAAGGTTTCTAAATTTACCAACTCCTATCACACCACATACAACTTTTTATTTGTCAGCTATTTCTCAGAGCTGTAGTGCCTTGGGGGAAATCGTCACCCCTGGAAGATTGTCCTGTCATTTATAATTCATTTATGGTTCCACGCACTGTAGATACAGATTACAAACCAAGACAGGGAATTTGAAGGATATAGGAAAATCAGTTCTTTTACAGGAGAAGTTCTTTTTATAGTATATTTGTTTTATCATTGCTTTAAATTATTTAATGTTCCTCTTTCTGGTTACCGATTTAGATGGACAATTTTCACAGAGAAGAGTATGATTTCCCTGGTTAAGCATTCAAATAATTTAAATCTGTCAACCAAACAATGTTAATTTTATATGATGAAAACAAACACTTTACTGAACTCTCCCTAGCTTGCAAACACAGGTATATTATTTCTATGTGGCCCTATATATTTAATATTCATAAAGAAAAGAAACCAAACAGGGCATCACAACTTGGGAAAAAAAACCAACCCAAACCTGAAAACATTCACTAGAATAAAATCTACAAGGCTACTGATATACCAAGACAAATTCATAGTCATATTTAAAGAAAAAACCTCATCCAGATATACTTCTATTCCCTTATATCACTATAAATCAGGAATATGCAGCTGAAACTAGTGGGCCATCAGCAGATGTAAAAATGAGGGGAAGTGCTTCTGTGACAAGGTAAGTAATTTCTGCATCACATGCTTATGTATAACACCTGCATTTCCAGAGCAGCACAAAGAGATTTAAGTCTATATTAGAATCTATTTGGAGTTTGGAGTCTATTAAATAAGAATCTGCTGTTCCCTGAAAATAACATTTCCCATTTGTAAGACAGAAATAATCCTTGTGCTTTTGTTTTTGTCTGATTTGATTAAGAGCATGCCCTTTCTCAGAGGCTGGTTCTCATTACATGTCAGCACTGTGCCTCACTCCAGTGCCATTTGTTCTCGTGGAAGAAAGCAGTAAGTGTTGTCACTCGAGGTCTGAATCAGTAGGATTTTGCTGTCATGCCAGCCTAAGGCACACTATTCTGTGGGTTTGGCCAGACATGGTGATGCTTCAGCCCAGAGCCTGGCAGTAGGAGAGTATCCTCATTAAAAGGAAGGTCCCCAAGTGTTTAAGCTGTAAGGTTTCCTTTTGAGATGCTTCACGATAACCACCTGGGCTCTTGAGGACAGGTCATGTCCCTGACTTCCACTCTTGTTTCAAGAGGGTAAAGGCCTTCAATTAAGTGGGGAACCACTAAATCAGATTTTCCCTGTTTGGAAACAAATTCATGCCTTTGGGGTTTAAATTTCTTTGCTCTCCATTTACAAAACTGTGTGAAAAGAAACACTAATTGCATTTTTTTTTAATCTTTGCTGCTGGGCAGAGAAAATGCTGCATAGTCCAGAGAATTCGTAACATGTCCGTAGGCGTACAGTTTTCTTAATTTAAATAAACAAAACAATTAGTAGCTTAACAAAAAGGACTCAAGTTATTTCTTGTTTTTCAGTTTCCAAAACAAATGACTATTATTCATTGTACTTAAACTCCAGAAAACATTTTTCAAATTAAATTAATTCAAAGAGATCACAGGAAAATGCCTCCGGATGAAGGAAATACAGCATTATCTATGACACAGGCTATTTTAGTAGATGTCACCAGTTTCAACCGTTTGTGTTGTCATATAAGCATAAATCACAATTTGAAATTATTTGAACAGTAATGCAAAAGGAAACAAGAGGAGAACAAACAATGTCTATAAATAGTTATGGTGAAATAATTTTAAGAGAACTGTTCTTTTGAGAAAATAAAAACTACATAGGAATTACTTTATTTCAATAACATTTTTAATTAAAAATATCACATGTGCTTTATTTCCCGTTAGTCATTTTGTTTTCCATTTTTCTGTGGATCAATGTGAAATTCCTCTCTGTATAATAATAACTATTAACTTGATGTTGATGTTCTGTGGCAAAAGGAAATATTTTAACTTGACTTTGTTCCAACAGGACAGAAATCAAGTTAGAAGCATTTCTCCCAAAAAAGAAATGTCTTTCAAAAAAGAAAGGATTTCTTACATCCTTCACGAGTTATTGTACTGGTTTTTTTCCACAACTATAGAGATTAAGGTGTAGGCCAACTAGTTTTTCTGCTCTGCATACAACCTGAAAACTAGTATTCCACACATAAAGAAATTGCCTTACTTAAAATCCTAAGTCAGGTACAACACATTTCCTGCTCCACTGGCCAATCTGCAAAAGAAAATAGTTCTTCTTCATACACAGAACACTGTGTCTTGTTCCCTACTCATTCCTAGTCATCCTCTCTCATCTTCCATTTCTCTCTCCTCAGGAGGTAAAAGTCTTTCAACAGATTACTGTGGTATTGTAGAAATGCCAATACTGTGGTATTGACCATGGCTCTTTCATTTGTGTTCTTTAAAGTCACATGTTTTTTTAAAAAATACTTTAAATTATCAGCTTCTTCCTGTGTATGTCTGCAGAAACCGATGTAACCTATCAAAGACTTGATCCTGCTGCCCTGAAATAATTAAAAAATGTCTGTCAAGATCTGGTACACTGGAATAGCTGCTGTGGTAAACCCAGCTGGAAGATTGTAGAAATTCAATGACAGCAACATTGTGGAGTATATTAATTTTCTACTGGGTGGGAGTCAATCCCACCTATTTCATTGGGCTTACCTGGCTATGTGGTAGAAGGTAAATATTTGCTTACTATTCCACCACCATCACCACCATCATACCAGCACCACAAGCTATTATATCTTTGATATAGAGCTAAAGCAGATTTGGAAGAGCAATCTGGATTTTTATCTGCCTTGTGTATCAGCAGCAAAATTGCCAGCTAAACCCTAATTGTGGATTCTTTATGACAGGTAATAATAGGAGATGCAGAGAAGATCACAGCCTGTATTTCATCTACCATGCTGGGCTGAAAGAGCTAACAGCTTAAAAAAATGCTTTGATTTGTAAGCAAAGCACATTTTATTTGGGTGTCACCAAGCGAGAATATACAGGGGACTGTACTGGAGAGTGAAGCTGACCCTGGGGAAGTCAATAGGAATTTTCCCAATGACTTTAGTGGAACCAGCATTTCATTCAATATCTCTTTTCTCAACATTCCACAGCTTTGTAGGCTTATTAAAAAAAAAAAAAAAAGAAAAAAGAAAAAACCCAAACCAAAACAAAAACCACAGTACCAAACAATACTTGTAAATAACACAAGAACGATTCCTTTGCAGAAATATAACTTTGTCAAATGCTCTGCCTTGCAGTGTAGACATGCTGCTCCCACCAACTTTGGCAGGAGCAGGGCAAACTCACAATTTGAAGAATTTGACCCCTGAACTTGGTGCCCATTTAATGGTTTGGCACACAACCACCAGAGTCTTTGGATTTTGTGGTCTTATTCCATCTGCCTATGTGTTGACTGTAATTTAACTTTACATCCTGAGCTAATCTAGCTCTTGATTGATTTCTGAGCAAATCACAACTTCAAATCATAAATTACACTAATTCTTTTCAATTTGTAAGTCCAGCTAGAAGTTTTGTGTGACTGCAGATGGTTTCTGAATCAGCTTTTCCTTCATGTGACATAGGATCCTGTGTTTTCATCAGTACAATGTAACTTTCCGTATAGCCCATTTTGTGCAGTAACTGGCCCATTAAATCTCTCATTTAAAGTTGTTCCACAGCCGATGACTGAACTTGGAAACACACAGCAAGGTTTATAAAATGAATCTCAGACACATTCCCTAGACTATGAATCCTTCTCAGGTTAGCAGTTTTAAATATAGTCTGGTTGGGAATGACTTTTGCCCTCACTTCATTGTAGTTGCCAATTATTTAGACAGGCATCTGACGTTCCTAAGCCTGGTGTCTCTTGTAAAGTCTCATGCCTGGCAGCAGAGAGTAGGTCTTTGAGCTCATTCTTTTCTGCTTTGCACCTGCCAAGCTCCTGCTCACAGAAAGTAAGAAGTGATTCTAAAATGTCCCAAAATTGGAAAAAAGTCATCTCACCTCAAGAATATGTGTCATGGACAAAAAAAGCGATCAGACAGTGGACCAAATTCTGCTTTCTGAGCTATAGTATTGATATTGTTACTTTGTATTTGCTCTTTTCAATGGTACAGTAAAGGTGTATTTAATCCTCTAAATTTTAAACTAGGTTTTCCCTCTGTGTAATAAATTATTTAGACCAATGCTGTTAATTTTTATTTCATTATCTTCTTGGTTAATCTTTGTCTAAACATTTTCATTCTATGGAAAAGTGCTTATTAAGAAAAACTTTAGTTAAGTATGTGAAGTATTTGAATCACATGCATTTATCAACACGTCACTTCCTTTTAAAAAAGTGTTTTATATTGATTCTGCAAAGTACAGGAGACTATTTTGAGGACAAAATTTTAGGTGGAGAATAGCTTGAGCTAAAGCTTCACAGGAAGTTAATAAAGTTCCTATACATAGTTTCAGTATCAACTACTTAAAATATGTGTTTTGATAGAATGCAGTTTTTAAATTCTTGGCTTTAATAAGCCTTTGTAAGGAAGAATCTTTAACAAAGAAGGTTGCTCTCATCACTTCTGTGAAACCAATTATTCTAAAATTAGGCACCTCTAAATGTGACTTTATAAGAAGTTTCTTCTTAGGCTTTTCTCCACTAACCCATGGGACAAAACAAAAAAAGTGTCAGTTAATGGCACATATGATGCTTAAAACAGGCTATCTGAAACAGAGGCCAAGACAAAATTAGGAGAATAAAAAGAGGACAAATTTATTGAAGACCTGAAGGTACATTCAGGGCAAGCAAAGTCCTCCTCATGGGGCTACACCTAAAATGGACACCGGGTCACAAGCCCCTTAACTTTTATAAATTCTGTCCTATTAGTATATTGGCCCTTAATTCTCCAATCACACCCTTAGGCAATGATGTTAACCATCCCAGGCCTGCTCCCCACCACTCCCACTTGTTTACATATTTTCAGGCCCTGGGACAACGAATGTGTCCTTGGATTTCCTATTTAGAGGGATTTGTTTTGGCTAAAGGTGCTGGGAACAGAGGTCTTTTGCACATTATAAGAAGCACAGAGCTACACCAAGTTACAGATACATGAAGAGTGAAAAACTAGAAATCATTAAGGCATCCCATACTGATCTGAACCCATAACAGAAGACTGCACACCATTGCTCCTCCTCATCCTTTGGGGCCCAGGGGTCAGAACTGATGGCTGATCCAACTGCCCATGCAGCACTCATTGCACACTCTGTTCTGCCCTAGCTACACTGACTCAGTGGATCCTCGAGGCTTCAGTGAACATTGGGCTGTGGTCTTAAAGAGCTAACACTGATAATTATTACAGCTGCTGATCATTTTTGGTCTCTCAACTTCTTGGTAAAATGGGTCCTGCATTCCACTGTTGCACTGCAACTCATTTTAGCCAACAGAATGTGTTTCGCGTCTGCAGAGCATTAATGGGTACCTGCTCATGGGTTGGCATAGAGCAATTCTGATGGCATAACTGTTACAAAAACACCTTTTGTTTGTATAAATATGCATCTGCTCACCCTAGTGGCACTGGCTATACTAGTTTTTCCTGTCAGTGACAGCCTTCAAGGTTCACCAACAGCTTTGCACTGAACTTCACAACCTTCAGATCAATGGCAGATTGAACATTGTTGTAGGTTGTCTTAATCCTCGAGGGGAACAAAAGCCACCTCACCGCTGGAGCCGGCCAGGCTAACCAGAGCTGTCTGGCACTCAGGCCAGCTCTTGAGCTCTGCAGAGTACATTGTGTCTCCAGTTCCGTTAGCACTCAACTCCTCTGCTTATGTTCAGGTCCTCGGGACCACTGCTGAAGAGCAGTAGACTGCATGAGGCTTTGTTCAATACCAAATGAGCCAAGACTTGTGCTCTGACAAGTTGTGCCCTGTGGTATTTTTTGTGCATCGTGTATATTTTAACTCCTTTCAAAGAGCAAGGAAGTAGATTTGACAGTAATTCATGATGGAAAGGGGAAAGAGTAAATTGTTAGCTCTATGCACCACCAGGTGTATGGATGAACTTAATGACAGGCATCATGCAAGGTATGAACACACATTTGGGGCCCTTAAACCCTGAGAGAAAATTTAACTACTTGAAGATGCATCCATATGGGTGAGACTTACTGACAGAAGGACAAGTATTATTTCATTAATAACAATGTTCAAATGTTTCTTCTTCTGTTTTCAATTGCATATAATTTTCATTTCAGTTCAAAGTTACCTATGGGGGTTATTTTCTTCTAAGTGTACAGAAATTAATTCTGGGAAGAAGGGGACACGCAAACTATCAACATCAGGGTAAGATATTAATGTTTCGATCCATGTCAAAATTTGGTCAGCCCTTTCTCTTCTCTATATGGCAATAACAGTTGAATTCCTCTGACCCCAACTTGTGAGGTCTTGCTAATTTTTTTTTTAATACTGCGCATGCCCAGGATGATGCAGCATAGTAGCCTCTTTCTTTTTGAGCTCAGAAAAAATTCAGTAGAAGCAAAAATGCAGCAGCAAATCTGTTCAAAGATCCAGAATAACTCTGTAGATTTCTCTTTTTCCTTTTTGTATATGATTAGAAAAGTTTTTCCTTTCTCTCTGGTGTGCCCTCTACTTGTTTACCCTTTTAGTTATTTCACTCTGCAATTGCACTTTGCTTATTCTGAGGAATCCCTTCTCATGGCATCTTTATTATTTAAGGAGAGGCACTCTGGAATTAATAATGGCAAGTTTGTGAAAGTCATGTGCTCCACAATTTGTTTCAGAATTCTTAATTTTTTTTCAAAATTTCTTTTTAAGACTGAGCTCTAGAATAGTAGTCTTCCATTAGTGATTGTCCAGCTAGAGACATTGATGGAGACAAGATGTGCGGTTACTTTGAAGTATAAAGAAATGTCTTTCAAAAAAAAAAGCTGCTAGATTTCAGAGAACATTTCACATCACCACGATCCCATACACCTGAACTGGTGGGTTACAAATCCAGAGGCAAGAGGCATCTACTATAAAAATCCCTCCTGAGAAGAGTGGTAAAGATACAAAGTACATGACAAGAAGATGGTTTGGAGACAGTAAGGACTTTGTCTTACCTTTGTTAAAAAGGGAGAAGTATTGGAAGGGTTTAATTTTTTTTTCTGTAAATAAATAGCTCTTCCTTTCCATAGTTAAATATTTTTCAATACACGTGGGCTTCAGGCACCTGATGATGGTGATGATGGTAATGATAATGTTGTTTGCTATATGTGTAATGAAACATCCTACACTGGCATTTCGCAATGTTCTTTCTAGAAAGCCTTAAATAAACTCCAAGCAAATTAGAAGCTATATATACTTCAGAAAGTTAAAAAAAAAAGTTTTAAGCACACCAAGTATTCCAGTAGTTTTTTTCCGTGTCTTCAGGCAAGGTGGTTCACCTCAAAGCATCCAAAGTGTGCACAGGAAGAGAATGTGGGATATTTGTTGCTGATCCAGATAAGGTGCAACCTGATCAGTCTTGATCTGGCCAAATGATAGAATGATTGCTTGGTGTTGTGCTGAGATACAAGAATCTCACACTCTCCTCTTCAGTAAAGCTCATCCTCTGTTATCCTCTGGCTATTTGCTTGGTCTTGCAAAACACTTGACTATCTACTCACTGTTTATTTTGGTGAAATTGCTAAGCATCAAGCTCTTGTTGCCTGCTTTTTTTCCTATGTAACTGGACCATATCAGTAGTGCAATTCATTTTTCTACCAGATGAGAGAACTGAAAGAACAGAAAGAAACTGTGTTTTCTCATGGTCAATTTTTAATTTAAATGCATTTTCACTTAACTAATCACATTTGTTTTTACCCTTCTTGGACAGTAGCTTTCTAGTTTGATATAGTTAATAGAGTATTTTCTACAAAGTGCACATTAAAAATTAATGAAATCAGCATGAACAAACACAATAAATAATTTCTTTGTTTGCCTGGCCATATAATTTTGTAGACTTTTCTTCTGTTTACTTAAATGCAAGAAGTAAAACATTCACAGTATTAGTCCTATGTGGTTGTGAGGTAAATAGTTTCTGTATAATACAATGACGATGGAGGCTTATTGCCAGATTTCCAGTTCTTCATGCATTACAATGCGCAAACAATAGAGCTTTGACAATGTTGTTAGAACATAAAATAATTATTAAAAAAAAATTAGCCAAGTGGAATTCTCAATACAATATGTCAACCCAAGATAAGGTATTTATATATATTGAACACAGACAAATCTCCTGCTTTTGTAGTGGAAGTAAATGCTTTGAGTCAAGGGCTCAGTGGGAAACTCTGATGGTACTGAGGCAATGCCAAAATGGGAAAGAAGTCCTTCAGGCCTGACATTATGGGGGTGTGGACACAGTAGGACTTGTTTTGGATGCTATCAGAATGAAAATCATAAATGTTGATAGCTGCCTACGGTACCTGCTGTTATAGCTGAGAGCACTCACATGGCTAACAGGATATGTGATGTTTCAGGACCTCTTCTTTTAGAGGCTCACTGTGGTTCTGCTGGCCTTGGTGGGAGGACTGTTTGATCAATGCTGAGTGTTTTGGTAATCCATCTGGAGAAGTCATAAAAATTTTTAGAGAGAGTCTAACAGTACTTCCAAAAAAGTTGCCTCTGCAAAAAAGAAGTTAGACTGAATACAGGAGAAAAGCTTTTCTCTGTATTACTCAGGAGATCAAAGATCTGTCTGGATAGACAGATTGGGCTGTAAATTACATTGGAAAGTCCTCTTGCCTGAAGAAGAAGTCCTTCTAAATAGTACTGGAGATAAGCCAGAGGGATCAGTAATTGTAGGCTGGTCTGAGAAACAATCAGTTCTCTCTGACGTCTCACAGCAAGCTAACAAAATGTTTTCTGTTAGTCTTTGCCTATTCTCAAGCAGGTAACTCTCTTGAACGCTGGAGAAATAGTGCTACTTTATTAGAACTTTCCTACTGGCTCCTTTTTCCTTTGTGGATCATCAGCGTATTTATCATTTTCTGAGAGTGACTATGCCAAGAATAGGTATAGCTTAAGCAAAACACGATGAGAATCAGCTGTGAGATCTGCCACAAATCTCAGTGAGGTCGTCATAAATGATGATCAAAACAACAGGTATCTATTATGGAGCCAAGTAACACTGCAAATTAATCATTGAATCTACAGAAGAAATAGGTCTAATTAGTTTTAGATTTCTGCTAAAATCCAATCCTTAAGAAAACCTTAGCACTTTCTTCGTATTCTGCAACACTAATTCAGCTGGGCAATTTCAACCATCACAACAGACTTGCAAAAGGATGGATTTTGAATGATTAAAACCAATGCATTTTGCTGCTGATGAAGAGAGAATAAAATGCTGGTTAGCAGCACTTTCCTCAGTTCCTCTCCCTCAAATGTGTCCTGGCTAGGAAGATTCTGCACACGGTGTTTACAAGGCCATGCTGACCATGTTATGCAACACGTCAGCCTCAGATTTTAAAGTTCCTGTCTTGAAAAGTCCTAATCAAGGTCAAAAAGTGGGGGAAAAGTATTTGGTAGTAATACAATCTCCCAAAGATAAGGAGGAATATATAAAAGAAGAAGAAAAAAAAAATCAAGAATTTTCTTCATTCAAAGAGGAATAAAAGAAATCTTCAGCCTAGAGCAGTCAACATTCCCCTTCATTTTTATTTTGTTTGGTACCAGAAAAGAATCAATAGAAACCCTGAGAGAAGGATACGGGGTGTACTGTATGAGCTGTGCTATACTTTCCAAAGCTACAAAATAATTGTTAAAGTGAAAAACTTGCTGCATTACTTCAATCACCAAGGACATCCTCCAGCTCAGTAAATCCGTCAACAAAGCTACTAATCACAGGATTTTACATTTTGAGGAAGAAAAATAAAACAATAGAAAGCTTCTAATTTTAAGCACGTGGGGGAAAAGAAGGAGGTTGTAGTCTCTAGTAGGAGAATTTCAGGTGGCATAATTTACAGAGGAATGCAAAATTCTTAACAGGAGATGAAGTATCCAAATAAAATACTATATAAAAAAATCACATTTAGATGCATCAATCCAGAACAGCAGCAGAGCACACTTCAGAATGCATTTCTGGTATAATCTCTCCAAAAGTCACAATGCAAAACCACGATATATATTTTTATGCAGTCTTGTATGTATAGTAGCTTCATCTGAGACAATGCAGAACTCCAGATGGAGTTGTATAATGTAGCTTGAGTCTTGGCAGGTGTTCCTCTTATATATGAGCACATACATATTTTTGTGCATAGTAAGTCTTTTCTATGTAGCACACATAAAAATATTGATGAGGAATTATATCTAACAGTAAAATGAAGTGAGGGAAAAACATGCATCAAATTCAAATTTAATATAATTGCATTATTGCCTACAAAGTCATACCACTTTGTGATATTTACCTGAATTCAATTACAGCAGATATTAATATAACACAAGGTCTAATTCACTGAGAGTTTAAGAACCAAATGGGCAGTTATGTTAAACCTGCATGTATCTAATTAAAACAGATTAATAGAGAAAGAGATGAAAATGCAACCGATATCCCATTAATGCCTATAGCTAACAATGGGATGCTAAATGTTTTGAACTCGTGCTTAGCTGCCATAAGTATCAATTTACACCACACAGGGACCCTCAATTTTATTCATCATAATGCCCAACAACATTTTAAGTGATTTATTTCTAATTTAAGACCATAAGCCTCCTTCTGCTCTGGTCTTTATTAAGACATTTCATAGAACTGAAGTAAAATGTACAGCTTTGAGTGGATATGACTGGATTTGTGGGTGAAGGAAGAGCAGTGGCTGGGGACTTCCAGGCTGAAGAGCAGTTCTGGGGATATTGGTAGTCTGTGAACATGAGGCAGGAGTGCTCCCTTGGCAGCAAAGAAGGTCAGCAGTTATTTGGGAGTCTATAAACAGGAGTAGGGTCACTGGATGGAGGGAAGTAAATATTCCTCTTTACTTAGCACTCATTAGACCACAATTCATTAGTTCTAGGTATTGCATCAAGTGTTGGGATCCTTACAACAAGAAAGATGCTGATAAATTGGAATGAAGCCAGTTGAGGGCCACCAAGACGTTTGCAGGCTGCAGCATTTTGCCCTGGGAGGAGGTGCTGACAGAACTGGCCCTGTCCAGCTTGGAGAAGGAAAGCCTGGAAGCCTCCCCTGGGCCTGGGGGATGTTACTGAGAAGATAAGTTGCTCTCTTTACAGTTGTGTGTGCAATTGTGCACAGTGGGAGGCTGGGAGGCAATGGGCACAGGATGAGAGGCTGCAGAGAGATCTTCAAACTGCATATAACACAGACAAAAAAAGACTCATCATGAAAATGGCTGAGCAGTAGAACAGAGGGCCTAGATAGTTTGTACTGTCTCCATCCCTGGAAGTTTTCAGTATCAGGCTGAACAGAGACCTGGAACAACATGGATTAGTCTCTGATCTGGTCCAGCTCTGAGCAGGAGTTTGGATAAGAGACATGCTGAAGTCTCTTCCTGACTTGTATTGCCCTGTGATTTAAGGATGGCTTTCAATATGCATTCATGAAAATATGAGTATGGAAATATTTCCTACTGCAAATTCTTGCTTGTCAACAAAGCCCCTGGTCTGTCTTGTTGTGTGGTTTATTTTTAAATTTTTTTCTCCCTGAGAAAAGTTCTGCCATTCAGGAAGCAAACCTTAGTAATAAAACTGACTAACTCAGGCATGAGTTCCTCAAATGGCATTAGAAATGATTCACTCATTAGTTTAAACAGACCCAAGTCAGTATTTATGAAATTATACAAATATTCACCATGAAAGAGTGGAATCTGAGATGATTCAGTACGTAGATCTCCGAGAATGATTCTGCCCCATTCCTGGATGAGTACATTTATCTTATTCAGGCAAGAATATTTATAGTCACAAAGGACAAACTTTAATTTTAAAAATATTTTGCAATTCTCTCTTAGAAGTCACTGTTCTGGTAGAGTTTTCTGAAACTGGATTCATTTATCATAACATTTGCAAAGAAGTGACACAAATGCAAACATTAAGAAATGAAACAGCTGAAGAATTGCTTATATTCCCTCAGAATATTCACATTTAACAAGCCAGATTTTCTGATTTCAGAAGTTTTAGCTGGTGTTCAGTGACTGTTAATTTGTGCACATGGCAGGAAGATCAAGGCTCATTGCTCTTCCAGCTCAGAAAGTCATGAGACAGGCAAGGAAGGAATTATACAGGCAAATATTTTAGCAGTCTGCTTTTATTGGCCTTATTACCACTTTTATAAATAAATAAATGAATATATATATGTATATATAATTGGAAGAAAAATAAAAAAATATCAGATGATGAATGGCTTAGTCTTTTAAATTTGTCAATTGTTAAAGAAATCTCTGGATAAGATTAAATTATGATATATATAGAAAACCCTTATCTGTATCAGCTATTCTTTACAGTTTTCTTACATTACCTTCCATTTCATTCTAATAATCCCAATGATTTTAGGTCATCAAGGGTATAAATTTATGTAATATTTCTGTAATTTCATCTTAAGGTTATTGAATATCTAGAAAATGTGGCCATGGGGAAATAAAAGTATTACTAATTTCAAAGTAGAATAATTCAGGTACAACTTGAAAACATGAAGGGCTACTCTAGGGAATTTCACATGGAGCAGAGTAATCCATTGCAATGAATATTTCAAAGTGGAAATTTAAAGCTACAGTTGTAAAAAATTCACATAGCATTTATAAAACTTCAGTTAGCCTAAACTGCAAGTGTCACTCTTTCCTAAATGCAGTGCACAGCCATGTATGTTTCAGGATTTGGGAGTTTTCCTCTATCCAGTAACCTGTTTGCCATTAAAATCAAGCCACAAATGGCAGTCTAAAAAGACAGGAAGCACAAAACCAGATGTTCCAGCTATAAAATATAAAAAGAGATGTGGAGAGGAGAAAAAGAGTGAGTTAAAATATGGGGAAAAAAGCATAATAAGTTTGTCAAGTGTATTAAAAGATAGGGAAGGATTAGAGGAACAAATTGGTCAGGGATATGTCAGCATGGTTACTACCAGAGTTTTCATCTGCTCATTCTATATCTTATTAGCACTTGACCCAGATGCCAATTCCTCTGCAGATTAATACAGTGTTTTAGGCTATTTAGAAGTTGATTACTGACCACAAATGAAAAGCAATTGAGCTTGCTTTTCAAAGTAACAAAATGACGGCAAAGCATTGGACTGCAAACTCAGATCCATCAGAGTGAGGAAATCCAACCCACTGACTTTGCAGGAATTCAGTATGAAAATCAGGCATTAAAGATAGAAAAGGTAAAGGGCTCGATGTGCCGTGGCTACCGAGCAGAATTCATTCTATGGTTGTCTCTTATAATTTACAGTACTCTGAGCCAGATTCTCTCCTCAGCCTACATCCACTTGGTGCAGAAGACATTAATTATCATTGAAAGTGAACTGTATATGCTGCAGGTATTTTAGTTTGCTGCTTAAAGCTGGCCTGAACATAACCTAGGGCAGCCTCAGGGCTGCTCAAATTTAGAATAATCCCTTAAGACCCAAACATAGTGAATTAGGGCTCCTTTCTGCTTCTCATCTTGATCAGGTATAAATAGAATATAGACAGTTGTTCCCAGCCAAAGGAAAGAAGAGAAACAACTTCTCTGGGCTAATAGGACCAGTGGTTCAAAATTGGCTATTTTGTCTGAAAGCACCCAGATAATCTGACCTAAGACATAGAAAAACATCAAATCAAAATGTCTGAAGTACAAGCAGAGTCTGAATATAACCTAGGAAGTTTGCTTTGTTTTCTGAAACCATGACCTGAGCTGAACCATCCAGTAAGATGGTCCAAAATTTCTAAGAATAAACAAATAAAAGCCATGACATTCTTGGTTCCAGTAAATTCCATTTTCCTGTTGGACTAGTGAAAGATGCTACATCTGCTGTACGTAGGCAGTTGCCTGTTTAGTCAGCATTTGGGAATCCCCAGATGGCATAAGAAAGGACAAAGCTTTTGCACAACATACTGTAATAGTTCTGTGCAGAAGAACATTCCTAGGAGAGCTAGAACAACACTTCAATTTACTTGGGGACTTGTTCATAGCAGTACTAAGATCACTGAAAACATTCAACCAGCCAAGCAAGTGAAAACCAAAGCTCTATAGCTCCATTGTTCAGCCCACAGCATGGCCCAGGAAGTGATGATTGAATCAGTATGACAAGCAGTCCAAAAGAGCCTGATTGTTTTGGCTTCTTCTAAGGAAAGCAGTGAATCATATTAAGACAAAAGTTGGGTCCTTAATTCTTGTTCACTCTTAAAGCAGAATCAAAACCCAGTTCACAGCCTTTGCTAGGGAAACAAAATCCTGAAAATACAAGAACAATTGTCATAATGATATCTTGAGTTTTGGACAGAAATCTTAAGGGCAACTGCAACTGCTCTGAATTTCCAGTAACTCTGTACTTCCTATGCACAGTAAATATGAATTGTTGTTCAATTAACAACTGCTTCCCAGTGTCGTCAAAAATTTGTCAATCCCCTTTCATCAGAACAAATAGCTGGAGAGAGGAGCATTTGCTGACAAGCAGACCTTTATGTAGAATAATTAATTACATTTTAGCTTAAATATCTTATGTGGCATCATATAGTACATCTCTTAGACCTGCAATAGAATCAAACATGAAGATTGCAGGAAAGTTGATTCCCTCACTCCAGACTCCGCACTATCATATCCTCTCGTTAGTCAGTTTTGACTGATGGGGAACACTTTTTATCAGACTACTGTTGAAAATATTTTACTTCTCAGTGCTTTGCACCACTAAAGGAAAGTAGCCCTTAGCTTTGGCCAGATTTCATTCTTCCTTACACCAAAAATGTATCTTTGAAATAAATGTATCTCTCCTCTAATAATGAAAACAATTATCCAATCCAGCTCCTGATTTGTGGAAAGTTTCTGGAAAATTACTGAACTTCTGCATTAAATTATACCCTAGAGCTAATATTCTTTCACTGTTGTACTTTTCAGTATGGCTGGCATTGTCATTAGAAAACTGCCAAAAACTTCTGCTGTTCAATTTACAGTGACATGTAGACATGTCCATTTTTCCTCTAGTCATGTAATGCTTTCATCCTGAGAGATCTGCCTGGCACCACTTATTTAACACCAAAGTGTACATTTTCTTTAAATGCTTTTACCTAAGACTAGACTCATCTGTCTGCACCCATCAGATGAGAGCCTCTAAAGGAGGTCCTTCTGCTAAGCAAGGATTTGTGAGTAACCCAGGCCTTCAACATTGCACATAAAGAGCAATTTTATATTGTTGCTTTCTTCACAAATGTACATATTGGGGTGGTAGATAGTTGCATACTTGGCTCTCCTATCTAGAATGTTATTAGTCTTCATGTTCAATGAGAAGAAGGTTTTTCTTCTGTTACATTGCATAAGTGTTTACATTGATGATTCACTAAAGAACTCCAGTGCAGTTTGGTTTTCTATATACATAAATAGATGGAAAACTTTCTATCAACACCTCTGTTGTTGATCCCAAGCTCTTCTGCTTCATGCCCCTAGGACAATATGAAATATGCAGGATGGGTTTCAATATTAATCAGACATGGTGATTGTAACACTATGAGTTATTGAGATATATGGCTAGGATTTCACAGAAATGGAAAAAAAAACCAACTATAGGAGAGCCGAAGCTGGAAAAGAGAAGAATAAAATTTGATGTCACAGATGAAAAGTTATTCTGCAGTTTCACAAGAATTCCTGTTCAGCCATTCAGAAGAAACACTTCTGAAGCAACACAAGCTGGCATCGGACCATAAAAAATTTGAAAGTACTTTTTTCTTTCGTGTTTAATTTTTCTCCTAAATGCTTCATTCCACCACATTGAAGGGGACTTTGACAATTGCAAATTTAAATATAGAAAAAGAGCCAAGTGAGAAGCGGGATAAAAAAGAAGTTCTTTCAAGAGAGGCACAGAACAGATAAAGGTATGACTGTGCTGAATGATGAAGAGAATATGAAAGGAGAAAAGGAGAGAAGACAAAGGAATATATTCTAAATTTTAAACAAGCTATTTGTGGGATGATATTTAGGGGCCAACACAGAGATGAATGCTGATCTGAATGTGTGCCATGCAATTTAAATTTTCCTTCCTAATTTTTTTTAAGAATAGGAACCTCATGAGTTCTTCAATTTGCTAGTTGTACCAGAAGACTGACTAAAGTCTGTAAAGCTATGGAATAAAAGAAGAAATAATATAATTGTTAAACAACAAGATACCTATTTTGCACACTTTACTACAGAAGACAGAAAAATTAAGTCAGTGCAACAGACATATTCTGGATATATGCTTGCTTTGAGCTTAACAAGAAATTTCACACATGGAGAAAAGATGATTAATGATGAATATATAACAAAGAACTCTTTCCATATGTCAAAACAAACATTTCCTAGAAATTTTTGTTATCATTCTGCAAGGGAAGTAAGAGAGATTATTTCTTCCCATAATACAAGAAGTCCATGTACCTGCCTCAGAAAAAGAGGGAAATATATTGTCTGAAAGCAGTTAATATAGGTTTCGGAGAGCAACTGGAACTGGTTTCTTCTCCAAGAAATGTGTGCACTAGCAGCAAAATGTTCCATAAAAATCCACTTAGTTACACTAAAATATCAGCAAAAACTTAATGGCCAATTACTTTGGACCTGCATGATGATCTGAGTGTCATAATTTGGGTACACTTTTTCACTCTCTTCAGTAAATTATATTTCAAATTTTAAACTTCCAAGATGCTGGTAGTGTTCCAGTTCCTGTATATGCAATTTCCAAAATAAAACAAGCTGTCATGAGTCATGGTTTCTACACAGAGTAAGTTCAGAAATAAAAGATTAGGGAGCAGCTCTCCTAGGACCAATAGACCTACAGAAACTCACAGGTTACTTTGTCTAGACCTGAGTTCAAAGGCAGCATTTCAAGTGTTTCAAAGAATGTCTTTCACTTCTGTAAAGATAAAATTCACTTTCTTTTAAGAAGAGTCATCAAATTGCCATGCATGTAAATGCTCTTTACAAACATTTGAAGAGATACCAATTGAGGACTCTTTTTGTCTAGTTAAGACCTACTTGTTTGTTGTTTTGCTCTTTTTATATGCATGAACATGAATAAATGAACTAGAGAAGAGCACACAGTCAGTAGATCATAGTTTTCTTCCTAATCCTCGTTTAATACATGAGCTAACAATAGAAGAAAAATTGACATTAACAGATATGCTTATTAAGACAAATACAGCAAACAGGCAGTTTTGCTGTTTACTGTTGGATAGAATTAAATACAGCTGGTTTTAAAAGCTTTGGTTTACACAGTCTTTTGAATAAGTGTTGTCTTAAATCTGTTTTGCATTTCCATTTGCATGGTAGGTGACTGCAGTGCCTACATCATGGTTTGATGCAATTTAGGGCAATTAATCTTTCAAGGTTTATTTAGTTGGGATTGATAGTTTCTTTTCAGGCTAGCATGCTATCTCCAGATAATTCCAAATATTGCCTCAGAGTTAGCCTCTCTATAGATTTGGGAAGTCCTGATGCATGCAAAAATTTACCACACACATGTATTTTCACAACATTGCAGCTTTTCTAGGCAGAGATGATGCTTTGATGTGTGAAGATTGGAAACCTAACCTTTGGTGTTAGCTCCAGTGCTCCCAAAACTATTTTTGTACTCCTGACTACACGACTTGCTCTGTGTGTGTTACCCACCCATGACTGTGTGCTGCTGAGGAGATGAGGGTCACAGCAGCCACTACCACAGAGACAGCACCTGCTTCACCTGCATCTTGAACTGTGCTCTTCCTACCTCCCATCTCATGGACATCCAGGGCAGGCTGTGGCAGTGACCCAAGACCAAAACATGATGTTGTACATGATTATCACATTAATCTTCTAGTAATCTGTGTTTTGACCATATTTCCATAACCAGTATTTCAAGTTGAAGCATGTTGATGCTTTGTGATGAGGACACAAATTTCTAGTTTGCATGAAAGCTCATGTAAGTAGCCTAACTATGAAGGTGGAAAAACTGAGCTATGGAAGGGTGTCTCAATGTTGGCTGCATATTTAAACGTAGAGCTGCATGCCTAAAACTTCAGCTGGGCACTAGCTGTGACACTCAAAGCAGTGTCAAAGCACAGGGACATCTTTCCAAACAAAGCTCAGGGAAGGGTATGCTGTTTCACACTGACAAATGTTGAACTGATAGTGCTGTCATGAGAGCAATCCATTCAATATGAGGGAAAGTTAATGTTATTCCCCTTCTAGCAAGTTCAAAATCATGCAACAGGTCCTTCATTAAAAGGTATTAACGTTTTCAGAAACAGCACTCTCTGATTACGTATTACTATATTTATGATGATGTTATTCTTTCTATAAGTTTGCAAACATCCTTTTCTGTAGGCATAATTTAGAGGTTTAGTTGAATTTAAAAGCTTTTAGAAGTTCACTTTTCAGTGATACATTGAGGTTATCTGTAAATGCTACCTTCTGTTTTGTTTGTGTGCTCAAATGTTCATAATTACAAGGTTGGCAATTTTGAAAATTTTATGGAAAGGTGAGTTCTGAGCTGCAATCTTATTAACACAATTGCAATTTCAGAAAATTCAGTGTGAGGTTATAATGTTGTCCAGAAATCTATCCTGAGAAATTAAAAAACCTGTCCAGAAGCATTCATTCTTTAACAAGTAATAATATTAAATGTGAAGATTGAGTCATTAATGTATGAATAACTCCTTCTGTGAAGTTTGCTACAAAAGCATTTTCAGGTTATTGTGATTTCCCCTTATGCAGAAGTATGAAACCAGTCATATATCTATTGAATGAATGACTTGGCAGAAAGCATGTTTTGTCTAGAATAATAACACAAAGTAGATGCCATTAAAATTTTTCATCTTTGTTTATCAAATGGTTTAAGTGGGGTGAAAAAGGAAGAAAAGAGAGAGGCTTAATGATAGAGTACTAATGCTAAAACTGAAAAGATAAAACATCATTATCATTATTTCTACTACTATTATTACTACTATTATAATAGTTGGTTGCTATACATTCAGGAAAAGCTGAACAGTAGTCAGCCTGTGATTTGAAAAATATTGCTAACCTAATTCCAGTACTATTTGCATTAGTTGCCAGATCAACACAGGGAATTTTCTCTTAACATTGAGTCATAGGTTACAGGTTTCACAAAGTACAAGGAAAAAAACTCTGGTGCTCAACCAAAACAGTAGCTCAAATCTGAACCAAGGGAACAAGCTGTAATTAGTTACTGCATGTCAGTATCTCATCCCTAGACATTCCCAAATCAAATCCAAAACTGAAATGAACCAAGCAGTCACTTGTTCCTGAGAATTGTCATAACTTCTTTAACTATTCACTATGAATTAACTCTCAGATTAATAATTTATTAACTGGGTTTCTGTTGGCTACAAAAATATTTTGGGCATCTTACAAAGCAGTTACATATATATAAATGTATCAATTAGGCATTTTAATTTCATAATGAGTCCTACCTGAAACAATTTGTATGGACTATCCACTTACTTCCTCAAAAGCAGGGTTCCAAAATGATAGCAGGTTCTTATAACCAATGATTTCTTATATCCAATACTACCTCATGCCACAGACTGAAGGGTAGCTCAGAAAACCAAAAGCAAAGCAAAGCAAACCAAACCAAAAAGCCACAAAACTATAAAGAAATCCAAAATCTCCTAAGTCCAAATAATACTGTCCTAAATTTAGCCCTGACATGTTTTTTAAGTACAATATGAAAATGAATCTTAATCTCTTTGTAATCTTTATCCCAAACGCCAGATTTAACTCAGGTGCAATTTAATGGAAGTTATGGAAAGTCACTTATCATTTACTTCCTTTCATGTACAATCCCTAAAGGTTATGTTAATGAACATTTCTAAACCCAGAATTTACTGCAGCTCAGAACTCTCTACATTTCAGAAACCTAACCAAATTCTAATCCTTGCAATCATGCCATCATTAGAAATCTAGTCTTATATACATGTTAGAATCCAGGGAAAATACCCTGGAAATATCCAGAAATAATATTACTCTAGATCCTGAAGGAACCAGCCATAAGCCTAGGTTGATTAACGTGTCTAGATCCTAAAATAACAGGAGTTGCTCAGACCTTCCACATCCAGAATAGTGAATGCTACAGATGCTTTACTTCCAAAGTGCTACCCCAGAATTTTATATCCTAATCTAGGATTATAATTACAGTATTGGATTTAATTCTAGAGAAATAAATCAAATCCATCAAGTTTTAGGACCTTTAAGACAGGTTAGCAAACCTACCTGCACTATAGCTCAGCCCTCCCTCTATTTCCAAGCATTACTGAATCCCTAATTGAGTGATCATAGTTTTCCCAAAATAAATCATGTCAGGTTTGCCTTTTCCCTTGCAGACCCAGATGTAATAGTCAGAAAGAAAACTTATGGGAACCCAGCAGTAACTTCAGTTCATGTTCCCTGGCATTCCCAGACAAACATTATATGCAGACCTAACCCTAGCCCTGTTTATGTTGCTTGTTCACTTGCACCAAAGTCAAGTAGAGAAAAGAGCTTTAGCAAGTGATTCCTTCAAGCAGGTTAATAGGTATAATTTGTCTACTCCTGTCTGGACAGTCCAGATAACCCCACTGCCAGCCCAGAGCAGCTGTCATGTACTGCACATGCCACTTCTATGTAGAAAAGGTTTCAAGATATAAACCAGCTCTGTACATCTCAAGAGCTCCCCCTTTTATTCTGCTTGTCCTTTCTTCCTTAGTCATCTGTCTGCATGTGGAGAATACCTTACAGTGCCTCCCTTGTCTGCCATGGCCCTGTTAGCAAGCTAACAGTCATCAATAGAATAAAAAGTAGCCATAAAAAGCAGAGGAATAAGCTACAAATAAAATAAATAAGCACTGGATTCAAGCAGCAAGGAAGATTTTGTCTAGACACTAAACATTTTCGTGGTTTGAATAGCTAATTACCAAAATGGATTCTTGAGGTGATGCTGTTGTGTCTCTGAAAAATTGGCAAGTTTCTACGCAGGAAAACGACAGGCTCATGAAGAGAAGGTCTCACAGTTCCCCTTGACTTGATTTCCTGTGATTTGTATCTAAATAACAGAGTCAGGTGATGCAAGAGAAAACTACTACGGTCAAACATAAATTTATCTTTCCCATGCGACTGAGGAGGAGACCATCTCTAGATTCCTGCAGAGAATAGTGCTGTGTCCCAGATAAGCCTCAGGTTTGAATAATCCAGCTGTTTTCTTTTTAAGTATCAAGCATAAAATGTTGCTGAAACTTCTTCACTGCATTTTTATTTTCAGTCTATGCCTGGCATTACTTAGATACCAGTCAGATTCCAGCTATGAAATGCTTTAAAGGGACAAAATTTGTATCTGCAAATTATTGTATCATCATCATCATCTTCAAATTTGTATCATCAGCATAACTGATGCACTTCTTGAGGATGTTCCTATTCGTTCACATTCTTTAAATGAGAAATGTGAGTTTCAATCAACAACCAAACAATTCTGTTACCCAGTTCTCTCACTAAAATAGGCACTTTTGTCAGAGTATGCTTTGCAAGACTTTACAGAGTCCAGACAAGCCCTGTAACTTACACTAAATCAAGTCTGGTTTGTCAAACCAAGCATCTGGGCAGGAGTGGCAAACAGCATGAAGTCATACCACTAAAATGTAGAAAAAGAAAATGTTCTAGAAGAAACCACCAAAAAAAAAAAAAAAAAGCAATAGGTACAGAACATGGAGTGTTTAACCAAAAGTTTCAAAGATATTTTAGGAGCTGAAAGAAAAAAAACCCAACTTGCAAATGTCTTGATGATTTATAGAAGCCATAAGATATTATGTTCTTTAGTGCTTAATGTTGTGACTATTACATAATGGATTACCTGATTGCAAAATTCCTTGCAATTAATAAAAGTGTTATTTCCTTCTTGTACACTGTACTGGTGTCGGAAATAACAGTTAGCAGGAGGCATTTTCTAAGGGGCATGATTAATATAAAATCAGTCTTTTTTAAGTTTCGCTGATCAAATTTTGCTTATAAGAAAAATTTTCCTATTTTATTTGAGACATACTTCTCTTCCTGCTGAAGTGAAAAGGGAGTTTGGTTGTTTTTTGGGGTTTTATTCTGTGGATTCTCATCTAACACTAGATGAGGTGTCAACTGATGTCCATCACCCTTTCTGAACATCTGTAAGTTTCACTGCCACCCTACTTTTTTCTCCATGGAGCTGGCAGATCTACTCCCACAGCTCAATAAACGAGGGCTGGAATGAGTAAAATTTTGATTTACAAGAGGTTAAGAGCAGCAGGTCATAGCAGGACATCTCCCCTCCTTCCTCATTCCCAAGGGTGATATAGATTCAAGTTCTGCCCAAATATGAATTTTCTTACTTTTCTCATTCTCTCCCCCATCCCATAGTGGGACAGGGAGGATCAGTAATCAGCTGTGTGAGGTTTAGTTGCCAGCTGGGGTTAAACCATGACACTATGGAATCTTGTACTAGATCAAGCTTTGCTGAATTAAGTAAAAAGACAAAAAGCCCCAAACCAGAAATACCGACAAGTGGTAATGAAAATTTAACTTCCTCAAGGAAACAAAAAATTATTTGACTGTGGTTCTGTTTATGCTTTGAAACTGATCAGGACTTGATGAAATTGAAGGAATCAAAAAAATTCCATGGCTCAATGAGCCTTATATGTATGTGTGTATCTGTACAATTCATTATACTGGTAATAAAAAAAAAAAAGCTTTATAACATTATTATAGTGTTATCTCATCCTTGATGAAGAATACAGTGGCAAAATGTAACAAATTCTCTGTCCTCCAGAGACCCATAACATCTGTGACTTGTCACTTGCGTGATTCTAGCTCTTTAAGATCTGTTTTTAAGTTCAGGTTATTCAGTGATTCCATTGTAAGGTGTGTCACTTTTAGATGCTACACAAGGATGTCTGAAGTCTTGTATGTCCCTAACTGGTCAAAATTCAAAAAAATTTTAAGTTTAAATGCTGTTTCAGCTTCTCTAAAATACTGATGTAGGGATGCCTCATAACTTTCCATATTTAAAATTATCCCTTACAAACGCAATAGCATTTATAACATTGTTCTGAAACTAACAACTTGGAGGAATAATAAGAATAGTTCAAAATCTCAGTTCTCAAGTGGCACTTCACACTTCCCAGGAAGGGCTGTTTAGCACTCTAGAAATACGAGCAAGTATGTTGTGTTTCATTTAAACAGACTCTGCTCATGTCCTTTAACAGGCGAACTGTTTGCCTTTCAAAGAAAACATTTGGTTAGATGCAACCACAAGATGTGTTTCTTTGATCACTATAAATAGCTGAGTTTTGTTTCTACAATGTGATTTAAGCTTTAGCACAGCTACAAAGATGTCGTAGTGCAGCATATTCTTTGGGAATATTTTTATCTGAGTTTTCTCTAACATTCCTGGAAAATCAAACCCAAAGTCTGAAATTTCATCACCCTTGTGAGGACTCGAGATCTGCATATGCATCTCAGGCCAGCTACTGCTGCTAAGCATTGGTGGCAGAACATAGCTAAAGATGAGGTTTTGCCTGAAGGCACCTATGCTTCTTTAAGTAGCAAACAATTGGTTGCCTGGTGGAGCACATTCTCCACACATTCAGGGTTAAACTGAGTGCTAAGCTGTGGTCAGGAAGGAGTTTTTGTCTGGTCAGATGAACAGAGAGGTTTTTGGGGGGGTAGCTGGGAGGAAAGGCTACCTTTCTAGTCTCTCCTCTGCTCTGCTCTGCTCTGCTCTGCTCTGCTCTGCTCTGCTTGTGGTACATCACAACTTTTAAGACTTCATTTTCAAAAGTCCTAATTTTGCTTTCTGTTCTAAGAAGGAAAAAAGTGTTCTCAGATGCTATATATAGATAATGTGAATAGTATGCTAAGCAAAGTATGTGCATTTGCCTGCTTTCTTTACCCTCAGAAAAACAAAATATGTTTGAGCAGGTTGTCAAAGCAGAATACATGTAGGCAATAAAGGGAAGTACTGCTAAAAATGCTGGGGATATTTCATTTAGTTTGCTTTTCTTACATTTGCAAACCATGCAGTTTTCTTTGCATTTAGCTGCAGTTTACTCACAAATGTTAATGTGAGCAAATATTCATGAATATATCTAATTTGACAGCAGACATCAGTTAAAGAAAATACGGTTAAAGAACTGTGTGTTCTCAAAACTTATCCCAGCAGGAAACAAGGGCAATATGGAGATAACATATGTGATTAAACCCATGGTGCCAATAGTGAATCCTGATGAACAGCATATAGCAAGTGCTGGATTGCAGACAAAGTTTTATGTCCTGATAATGCCCATCACACGCTCGGTGAGCACGTACAGAATGCTCCCCTCCTGAGCAGCTCACTACCTAACAAGCATATTTCATCAGAGTGCTCAGAAAAACTGAACACAAATTTCAACACATTCACTGATGGTTTGTGAACTAAAAATGGCTACACTTGTTCTCTATGTTATTTTCAGTGAAACATTCACTAAATTCTTGTAAAGTTGCAGACCTCATCTGTCTTCTGCCAATGCAAAGGAAATGTAGATCATGCCACTAAAAATGTCATTTGTAAGGTACACCTTGGATTAAATTTTGTATATTACAAAACAGTCTTTATTGAGAGACTGGAAGCTTTTTTTTATTGTATTCACAACAGTACCTTGCAGCAAATGCTCATCTTTTCCTAATCACTTTTCTCTACAACATTTTCCAGTTTCAGCAGGGACATAATTAGGCAGCATTACTAAACAGCTGAAGATAAGATATCCCTTGGTAGGCATTTATCTGGAGACATTCATTATGAATATACACATTGTCATTTCATTTTAAGGAATGTTTTTTAAGGAAGATGTATATATATTGCTGTTAAGTTGCAGCCTGAATACTCACGATCTCTAGTTATTCAGATTGTTTGGGACGTATTATTTCCAATTTAGCAAATACTGTGTTGCGAGAGGATGAGGTTTGGAAAAGAGCTGTCTAAAAATAGAAGTGCTGATTCCACAATGGTCGTTACTTTACCCTCAGGCTTTATGCCTAGCTGAACAGCAGTGCTTGCTGAGGTGCCGATGCAATAACCTCATTGAATGTACTCTGCTATTTCGGGCTTATCGCTTCAGCATCTATAGATTCCAGCTTTGAAATCTGCACCTTCTAAACTGCACATATTACAGCAAAGAGCTATATTCTGTGCAAATCTTATGTTTAAATAATTTCAGGACATAATGAAGAGTAAATACACGCAGGAGCACATCTACAATAGACAAAATGCTTACGAAGAAGCTGTTTGTAATGGAAGGGACCCTTTCCTGAACTACTGTGTTTGGGTTTCTGTGAGTCAGTGTTTTTCTCTGTATTTTTCAAAATATGTTCAGTGCTATGCTCTGGTACCTTCCACAGACTATATTTAAAGCACCATAATCATAAATCATATGCTACTCTGTACCCACAGGCACAATCAGTTTTAATTCAATTGGTTAGCCTTGCTAAATGCTTCAAGGGTCTCAACCACCCAGCTGAGGTGAGGTTTAACCATCTGCTTCAAAGGAGTAGCAGCAGAAAAAAACTAACAGAGCTGACATGCAAGTCTCTCAAGGAGAAAAGATGCCTTGGGCTCTAAATGTCAAAACTGCTTACTTCTCAACCCACTCCAGTGCCGAGTCAGCTGTGGAGTTTGAAGATAAATGACCCACTGAGCCTAAATACAAGTGCTCTGGCAGTTGCCTATGCCTGAATTGAGGGTATTTTAATCTATCATGTTGCTTCTTTATCAAACACATTACACCATCTGAAGCATAGTAGCTTTGTTTCCAAATTAACAACACACAAACCTACGAGGAAAGCAGAATAGCTGCAAAGTGCCGGTAGTCCCTTAACTGCACTTCATTTTCCAGCAAATATATAGCTGAGCAGATGCACGGGTAGCTTTGTGAGAGAGTCAAAATGTCTGCTGTGCTCCCTTCCAACCTCTCTGTGAAAGTGCTATGCAAACGCTAAACATTGTTTCCTTTAATTTTCCTTTGTTTCCATTGCTTCTTTTTAATTCCTTCCTCGCTGAGTGCAGACTTTCAATACAGGGTGGTTTGCAGGGTGGTTTGAAGGGCAATTTGAAGCTTAGGATGCTTTCGTCAATAGCCCCCAAACAGAGGTTGACCTAGACATGGGATCTTGCTTCCAAAAATCCTGTACCATCATTACTGCTACTTGTCTCTGCTTGCAGGAAAGCTAGTGCCCAGCAAAAATAACAGAACAGATCTTTCAACCAAGGAGCACTTCCCTTAGATGGATCCATGTGTTTTGAGCCACGTCAAGGAGAAAATTAAAATTGGTGTCAGTATTCCCTTTATAAAGCAGAGCAAAAATAGGCTGTACAATGTAAGGAGAGGACAGGAAAACAGGTAAAATGTTCAGATGATGCTCTGTGAGGCCCAGTCTTGGGCTGCTTTGATATAGCCTCCCTAGATTCTACAGATGTGTAGGGATGCAATCCCACTGGTGTCTAGTGTTTTAGGCATTCAGTGAACCAGTCCCCAGACATCAGCAGAAAAATCCCTAAACTAGTCCACATGACAACAATTTTCCAGAAAGAGATCCTGCATAGATAAATTTAGATCCTCACAGTGTTTTTGACAGAGCTGCAACAAGGGGTTCCAGAGGCTCTTGCCACCGCCAGGGAGGCAGACAGGCATTTGTCTCAGGAGAGGAGCTCTGATGAACCCTATTTGTATTTATCAGCCAGGTGCACTTCTTGTTTCATGCACAAGGACACCCTACTGACTCAGTTAAACGTTCTGAATTTCAGCTTCCCTCATGCTAATCTCTCCTTTTGAAGTGTGGTAGAGATGCAGACAAGCTACACTTTACAAGAATGTAATTGATGTTATTTATAGCAAGAAAACTTAAAAGTAATTTTTCCCATGATCTCAAAAATTCTTGCAGTTTTTTTGTCAATTGCTAGTAACGATTTTTTTTATTTTATACATATATTAGTTCTAGTAGTAGATGCTGTGGAGAGATGCCAGGTTTCCAATATAGCTCTGTGTTCACTTAATTATGAAGAAAAATATATTTGGTATCTTACACTCTACATCCATGGTCTCATACTATACTTCTTTTTAAATGAAAATTTTAGCAGATAACTGTCCATTCAAGCAAACTAGACAAAAACTCTTCCATGTGCAACATTTCCTTCACACTTTTAAAGCACCTTGAACCCAAAAATCTCACCAAGCTTTTCGAAATACTGGCCAAGTATTACAATGGATCTGTAAGACTGCATAAAGACTAACACAGCCAGTGCTAGTAGAAGACTCATGATGTTCACAGGTGGCTGATCCTTCAACAGGAATTTTTTCCTCAAGTATCAACCATGTTCTCCCTGTGAATGCCAGTGGAGTTGGGATTACCTCTCACAGCCAAGGAGAGAGATGAAAATGTGAATTTGAAAGTTATTTGAATTAAAGAATGAAACCCAAAACTATGCAAAATTATTAAATTAAAATTCTGAACTCCAGCTGTCTTGATTCAAATTCAATATTAATTTATAAGCACAGTTCATAAATAATTTAATCATAAGAATTATTATGTATTATATTATTTGTGTTGTCCCTAGCTACACACAGTATAAGAGCAAAATTTGCTGTAAAGTCTCAAGTAAAAATCATAGTTTAGAGATTATGTGACATTTCTGCTACATTTTTTGTGATTGACAGAGGTTTGAATCCATCACACTTAGATTTTGGATAGCCATTACACCCACTGTATTGTTATTTTCTAAACATAAGCAATTCAAATCCATCATCAAAATATTCCAATCCTTTAAACCATTCCCTGTGCTTGGAGACTGAGTTCTGGCAAAATAGGACTCTAAAATCCTGCTGAAGTCAGCTTTAAATTAATTCAGGTTTTCCTGATATGTAAGTCAAAGGAAGTATAATTGTGGTGACTGTGTCCTTGTGTCTGAACCCCAGGCAGTAATCATAGGAAATATGCCACCTGTCCTAAGGTTTCTTTTTATGAGCCCATCCTGTTTCCTTTCTGGAAATTGTATCCTCACCTTTGTGAAAATATGTGGTTTGTGCATTTTCTGAACTTCTGGATTGTTTATACTATCTACCTAAGAAATTTGGTCACTATAAAAGCAATAAAAAAGATTTGCACTCCAGGATGTTTCTTAGCTGGGTAAGAAACAGCCCAGCAGATCCGTGATTCTGAACAGAGGGAATTTTCCTATTCTCAATGACAAAATAATGAATCCTAAGCTCATTTTCCACATCATAATCCCATGACAACGTCTATACTCATTCTAGCTATCACTTCATATTACTAACCATTTCCTCTGCTCAGATTTCTGAAGTATTTGTTCATTTTGATTAAAAGCATAAAAAAGATCTTATTCATTAATTTAGTAATAGCCCTTGTCTGTTAATTAAATACTGCACACTTTCCTATTGGCTTTCAAATACAAAGATTTCAAGGTTCACCTGAGGTATCTGCATCACACCCAATCATTTTCTCCGATAAGGAACACAAAATAGCAGAAAATTCTAGTTCATAGACAAACTAAATACTTCAATTACCATAATTTAATACTAATAGAGAAATCTGGTATCTTAAAAATAATTTTTTGTCTAAATTAGATTTTTAGTACTCTTTTTATTAAATCAGAAGAATACAGAAATGGATTATCTGTGTTTTAAAACCGTATTTATTTACAATATTAATCTAGAGACAAAGCTTGTATGAAGTTTGTTAACCAGGATGCAATTTCACCTGAATTACAGATTTCATATACAAAAGACTATGCACTAAGGTTTGGATCCCACCTGCAAACTTAGAGTGTAACAACTCCAAATCAATAAACCCCCCCAAGTTTTAGTTAAGAGAGACGGTCATTAACATAGTCTGTTTACTGTCTGAACAGGAGATGGCTCCAGATAGCCATACCCAAGGGGCACCAGCATTTTCTAAGTTCAATGTAACACTATTATGAAGTTGTAAATGATGAGAAATCTTGCAGAGAAGACGTAATGCAATCTGAAAAAGAACATGAGGATAAAAAGAGAGGTTTGTCTCCAGGTCCAGATCACTTGAGCTGTGCATGGTGTCCAGAACTCAGAAAGATAAAAAGAGGTAGAGATCCCCTGTAGCCAATTTGTTTCTAAATCTGGTAACTGTGTTAATATTGGGATTACAGAAAATGCATATTCAGTTTACATTAAGAAGTTGTCTGACTTTGAAAGTGAGTGCAGGGAGCTACCAAATGAAATGGCATTCCATCCATAGCAGAGTGATGATCTCAAAACCTGTAGTACTGTGTATCTTACTTTAGGCTACCACTTTCTAGTGCTCAAAGAATAGTAAAAACTTTTTTTTTGATGGTTTGAAAGGAGCAGATTTTAAACATAGCTATATCTAGCCTATTTTAACAGAGATAGCGAATTAATTGATACAGCTCTTATCTCTGATGCAACTGATTTTAAACTTCCATAATGGAAGAAAAGTTTAAATCAAGAGCTTCCCCCTTACAGAGAAAATCTTATTTTTGGGGAAAAAAAGAGCACCATAACTACTCTAGCACATATTTATGACTTTCAGAAGTGGATGAACTCCTCCATGGAGCTAAGCAGGCGTGCTGAAAAATACACATTTTCCTTGGGATGTCTCACAATTTTCATAAAAACTGGCAGCTGCTTTGGTGATTTTCAGAAGTTCAGGTCAGATATATCAGTACATGGAGGCTATGTATCTAATTGAAGACCTTGGATCCCATCAGGCCAAAATCCTTTTGTGGATGTGGCTACACAGGCATGACTACCCTTGCAACAGAGAAAGGAGCTCTATTCTTTAATGTCCTCCTCTATAGTCTAAACAATCAGGAAAAGCAGAAGAGGACTACCCTAATGAGAACGTCCTTTGTACATTTTTACAGCACCTGTTTTGACAGCACATACTGCAACGGGACAAGGGAAGGATAAACAAAAGGAAATTCATTTTCTGACTTGCATCCAGGCTTTTGGGTATGGAATTGAGTGGGATGGATGTGGAAATGGGCTGTAGTCATTAAGCTGTGGAATCAGCAATTTGTTTAGCTCTCACAAAGCCCATGACAAAACATTCATTGACTTAATGCAAATGTTTTAGCCCCAAGTAACACACAGGAATACTCTGCACTCTCTTTATTACGGGGAAAAAATCGTTTCTGTGTGCTGAAAAAGCAAAATACTTAATACCACACTTTCAGAAAAAAACATCCTTGCAATGCCTAACACCAGTTAATTTAGAAAATAACTCCAGCTGTGCTGTCTCTGTTCCCAGTCAGCTGACATCCCTTTTCAGCTTTTTGACGTGTTATCTTGTGTCTGAAAACACTGCTTTTTCCCGTGTTCCATTTCCTTGAGCTTTACATTCAAAATGCAAATAAATGGAAAACAGCATATACTGTTTATGGTAAGCAGCAAGAGGCCTTCAATGGTTTACTTTTTGAACAAGAAAGGAAGGTTGGTCAGTGCACATTTAGACGAGAAACTGAGTTCAGAGGTCAGCTCTCACACAATTTTCTGTTTCATTTCCACACTCCAAGGTAAATCATTTAGAATACAGCATATTGGTGCTGCATCATATTTCACTACATGGAATGTAAAGAATAACCACTGCTTGAATGAGAAGCCAGAGTAGCAAGAATGCAAGTGAAGAATAGCTGGAAAAGGGTTAGTTCAGGTCAAAGAGCTGTTACACCAGCTAGCACACAGCATCTGAGTCAACTGCTGACACAGAGAAATTTGGAAGATAAACAGGGGCCTCATATAGAAACAGGGAAAGAAAATTAGTTTAAAAAAGGCCACCAGGAAACTCTATAAGTATTCTGCCATCAGAAAATGATTCTGGAGCATATTGGAAAGGACCATACTAAATGACTTTTTCAGTGAGGCACAGTAGATGAAATTTTTAGTAGTTCTCTGCAAAAATAAAGAACAAACTTAAAATAAAAATAAAAAAAAAAAGAAGAGGATGGGGATAGTTATAAAAATATATCTTCTGCCCAAGTATACCGTAAGGAACTTGGTGTCTGTGGAAGCAAGAAGTTAATCAAACATCATAAGTTACCAATTTATGAAGATCCTTCACCATAATCCCCACACCACAGGGTAAACTCTAACCTATGGGCTTACATGGGCATGCATGGGTATACATTTATATATGTATAGAATACCTATGTAGAGTATAGCATACCTATGTGCAGTATACTTGTATACCTAGGAGTGTAGTATTTAGGCATTTACAGAAAAGACAAAAATTTGCATTATTTCTCCTTTGGGAAATTGAGTCAAGGCAAATGTTTTAGTAAAGAAATTATATGAAAAAAAATTAGTCCAAGTGAAAGGCTGAAGAAATTAACAAGGAAATATGTCAAAGAAAAAGATGAGTTGCAATAAATTTGTATGTCTATTTCGCATGACTTATCAAAAAAAAAACTGAAGTAGAGAAGTAAAAATTACATTATTTTAATAGAATCTCAGGACTTTATGAAAGACATTTAATGCTTGTGACTTCAATTTTATTTATTAAAATTATTTTAAATTATTTATTTTAAAATTATTTTTTTGAGAAGCACTCAGGTCTCATTTTTAAGCTTCCTCTTGAGTAACCACAACATAGTAAATGCAATTTAGGAAAAAAAAGAGAAACCTGAAAGTTCCAGGGTAATCCTCTGAGGTCAATTAAAAAAACAAAACCAAAACCAAACAACAAAAAATAGTTACATTTACAGTATCTGCGACATTTCGTGATATCCCAGGGTTCTTCACCTCCTACAACAAAAAACAAGTGACAACCTAAATGTGAAAGGCTTAAAAGCTTTTGCTTAAAAGCTACAGCTCTCCTTGTACTTCATCCTAGGGTTTTAGTGGAAACCTCCATGGTTCCATCTCATCTGATTCCTTCCTCCCAGTCAAAGGGAACACAATTGATTCACTCACAGAATGGTTATGCTGATGCTGTGAATTGGCCAGCAATGAAGCCTACTCTGCAGAAGTCCTCCTCCAGCACTGTGAAACTCCTTGCTTGAAAATATGCATCACTACTCATGACTCCCACACAATTTTCCTTTTCCTCATATGCCAAGCTTAAAAGCAGAAACTCATAACCAAATTGGCATCAAAACAATGATTCCCCCAGAATTTGCATATTACATACCTAATGTTCTCAAGTCAAAATGAGAATACAACTTGAGAGGAAAATTGCTGAAACATTGCAACCCTGATTCTTTATTGTGCTGATCTTATGGAGACAGTGTCTCACTGAGACACTATGCCTGTGCAGCACATCTCATTCTGAGCATTCCAGGCAGCTTTCCTTGAGCCAAAGACTTCATCTCACTTATGCAACGTGCACAGGACAATTCCAAGCTGCATGCACAGCCCTGCCTAGCAAACAAACTCACTGCAATGCAGAGTGTTTAATTCAGCTGCTTTTGCAGAGTATTTAATTTAGCTTATTGAAGAGTCTTCCAACCCATCCAATGACCAGGGTTTGTAGGACACAAGATGCACTGGACTTCTATACTGCTCTGTGGGTAAATATGCTTCTTATGCTAGACATATGTCCTAGGGAAGTGACAAAAGGGCTTCCAGGTACTGAGGACCTCCCTTTTTTTTTGTCTCTCAAAGTTACAGTGACACAGCTGGTTCTCCATACAAGGATTATGAATTATGAACTCACAAACCTGAATAGGAAAGAAAGTCAGGAGCAGGAAAAAAAAAAAGCTGAAACCACATACTGAACATTTACGTAGAACAGTTAAGGTGCTTAATATAAATATAATTGATTTTAAGACTTGGGAAATAAAGGACAGCACTTGAATACATTAATATAGAAACAGATAAAGAACAATCTCTGGAAGAGAATTTATTTTTATTCTTATTTTTCAAGGCAGTTTTGTACTCCTGAATCCTTTTTTAAAAAAAAAGAAAAGCCAGAGCTGGAGCACCAGTACCCAAAATCTGGAGCAGACTACAGCCTTTTCTGTATTTTCTCTCAGTAGAGATAAAGCAGGGATTTTTCCATCACATTTTGCTGCAATGATGTCACCAAGCCAGCAGCATATATACCTCAATACAAATTAACAAGGGCCATTATTTTACCATTTGTCATAAAAGCTCTCTCTGAGAACACAAACCACATATTTCATTTCACATAAGAAGCAGCTTTACAGCAAGGCCCAACTTTGTGCACCTCCTGAAGTTAGCAACAAAAAGCTTTCAAATAGTTTCTCAGATACCACTGATGTCTCCTAAGAGCACCAAATTTTGCTAATTGCCATCCCATTGAGTGAATTTTGCCTGAAGAGCAAGAGATGGAAAGCCTTGCACCAATACCAGCATCATCACCAATTCCTACTGACATCAGTAAGTGCCCTGAGACCTTCAATAGTCACAGAAAAGCTGAAGTCATTAGTCACAGTAGAGCATATTGTTGCAGTTAGTCATTAATTTTCTATTTATGCTTAATGGCAGATTTAGCACTTACCAAAGCTACCAAATTAACAGCATTGACTAGAAATCTGAAGTAACTTCAGGAATGAAAAAAACTTTCCTAATGAAAAAAAAAAAATAAAAACCCAAACATAAATAACACAGTCCACATTTTTCCACATCGTAAATATTTGCTCCTTGGAGCACATCTGAAGAAAAAGGATCTTCGGTATTACTACTAATTTCACTCTGGTCTCTACAGAGACAGCCCAGAAAAGTGCTAAAATATGGCAAGGTTTCAAAACCTTGCAAAGATTCCTTAGTCATACTCTTATTTAATTTCCCTGACAAAATTCCATTTGCTGGTTATTTTTCTCCAAGAAGAACTCACATCTTATTAGAAGGACTTCTCTACTCTGAATCTACCTGATGCCATCGTCTCTGACCAAATTACTAGAATATGGAAGAGTACAGGATAAACCTTAATATAAAGCTTCTTTATTTGCGGGTGAGACTGTGTTTATGGCTTTATATAATCACCAACCACAAAGACAGCTCAATCCTTTAGAAGAAAAGGCCTATTTCACAACTAAAGCATCTCCAACTTTAGACTTTTGAATTCTCTCAAATTGCAGACTATCAAAGAAGATTAGTTCAAAAATTAGATCAGAATTTGTACTGGTAATATTTTTTTTTTCCCTCTAAAAAGTTATTTAATACAACCATGGTAAACTTTGACTTTGAACAGAAATAAAATCACAAACTCTTCTCCTCTGGCATACTATGATTATATATTTTATTACATAAAACTATTTATTTTTAAAAAATAATAAAACCTAAGCTGGCAAGGATATAAAAGAGCTGGAATAAATATGCTGCTTACAAAGACCTCCACCTTTATAAGGGAAGTCTTGCGAAAGAAAGAAAATAATCTTCCCTACCCCCCACCTTCCCCTCCCAAAGACCTTGTTTTCTTTTGCTAGAACTAAGCAGCCTGATAAATTTTGCATTTTCACTTGCAAGGGTTGGAGTGGGACATTTAACAAGGGAAAATTACATAATAAACTCACAGTCTGGCATTATTAGCAAACAAAAAAAAGCCATCCTATTAATGAAGCTTGGAAGATCTGAGGAATGTAAAATCTAGCATCTACTACTGAAAGCAATCTTGCTAGCAAAATGTAATATTTTTCTTAATGAATATTTTATCCAGAAGGCTCTCATCTCCCAGATTCCTGCAGCTGGAAACCTGAATAACTGAGGATGAAGTTAAAATATAGAAGAGCAACAATAAAACCCCCAAACCCCCCCAAACCTTTTTCAAAATTCCCAAATCTGAAATAAATTAAATGAGAACTTGTCAGAAATCATTAGTCTCTGTTAACTTTAGTAGAGTGTACTAACTAAGTGCAAGTACTATCAAAATGTAGCAAAGAATTTCAACTTTCTTTTTAAAGGACAGGGAGAACTGGCAGAGCCTCAGTTACTCTTTTCAGCTCCAAAGCACAACCCAGCTGCTCTGGAGCATAGTAAGAAATATCAGTTGCTTCTAACTACTTCTCAGGAGTGACCTTCATTTTTCCCTTTTCCCTCACCCACCACCCCTCCCATTTCCTGTGATACATTTTGGTTGCAATTTTTAATCCTTGTTTGTACTGTTCATTAGAAGTTTTTGTAAAATGCTTTATGGAGTGGGTCAGTTAGGGCTTGTAGACTATCATGTATAAACCACTGAAGGCTAAATGATTGCTATATGGGTCTGTGTATTTGCAAGAACAAGAGTTTGCTCTCAGTGATAAAAGTGGTCCCAACAAGTCTTATCAGGATAAAGACAAAGAGGTTAAAAAAAAAAATCTTCAGCGTTACCCTGCTAGGAGTCATAGGTGGAATAAAATAACTGGAAGAGCAACACACAGATCTGTCAAGTATCTTTTCTCTGACTGACTGCTATGCATGATGTTTTTCTTGGCCTTTGCCTGGTCCTCCCATTTTGATTCCTCACCTACTTTTCTTACAGCCTATATCTGACCAAAAATCCCTCTTCATACTCAAAAAATTTTCTTTTTCCTCTATTTTTTTGCTTTTACCTAAATGCTCTTATTGACCATCTTGGATGATCTGGGGCTGTCTTTATTCTACTGTGTGCAGTTCCAATGCTAAACCCTATAAAATGGGGTGTAAATTCAATTAAATGTTAGTACAAATTACCCAGAGTAGAGAAAATAGAAGCCTGGTATTCCTGCGCGCTTCTACTACACTGGTGATAAGTCACTGACTGGCTGTAGTCATAGCATTGCAAATTAGAGGACGTTAGGACCATTTTTAAAATCCTATAAATACTACAAACCTTTTTACAGGTTGTTTTTTTTTCTCATACAAATCACATCCTTGAACACAGCAGAGTTACTCCCATGACTATAAGACTATGAATAAGAAATAATAAAAGGACACAAATAATTGTAAGAAATAAAATGCTGATGATAGTTGACATTAATGTATTATTCTAGAGCAGGGCTATTTAAAATCAACAGAGCTACAATTCGAGTACAGCTTTAGAAGGCAAGAAAAGGACTATAGATATTAAAATATTCTATTTTTCACTCCTGCATAATTTTCTGAAAATCACACAACACAAGGTTTCCATAGATCTTTTGTTTTCAGATGAAAATGACCTCTTAGAGCTACTTGACTCCATATTTTTAAGTACTGCTGTATGCTAAAGGACACAGAAACAGATATGCTTGAAAGTAGGAGATACACATTAGATGATTTACTGGAAGTTACTTTGCTGTATAAAACATTTCTAATCTGGCATGAATAATCATTTTACCGTGTTTATGTTCAGGGAGAAGATCTACACCTCTTTGGACCTTCACCCTGCAAGACTGTGTGGCCAAAGATTTTGCAAGAGGGTAATTTACTAGCTCTCAGCCCTGAGACGACCAGTGCAGAGGGTGATGGTTTGGTAGTAATCAAGGGATCTTTCCATACATCTGTATCTTTTGGCAAGGTTAGGATAGACAAGACATTAATATTAAAGAAAGGAGGATTAACAAATCTCATTTTGCTGGTGAACGAATAGGCATAGATCTGTAAGATGACTTCACACATTAAGAAAAAGCAAGAAAGTGAAGCTAGAACTTTCAAAATTCCCGAATCTTTTAACTTACCAATATAACCTACCAATTTAGCTTTCCCCAATTTTCCTTTAACTTACCTTCATGGCTGTTGTTCCCCATGGTGTTATCCCACCACAGCAAGAATGTCTCTCTCAGCCCACAAGTTACACAGGAAAGCAAAATGTCATAGTGTACATCAATTTCAAAAGCCCTTTAAAATGTCACTGGATGAGCACAATGTTGATTTGTTAGTGATGGTGTTTTAAAAAAGCTGCATTTTCTTTTTGAAATGAATTTTTAATGCAAACAGCATAATCTATGAAGTACCGCCAGTTAAATTCTTAACTACATCAGGTTTTATGTGTGAATTTCCATCATGCTGAACTAAGAGTTTAATAACACAGCTGTCAGAGCAGCTAAAGTTAGCAGAACTTTAAAAGCAGTCTTTAAAAAAAAGGTGTCTTAAAACTTGTGAAGGATAAAGCATGAAAAACAAATGGATGGAAAATAATCCATAGATCTTTGGCCCAGGCCATTTACCTACTTTTCCTCTAGATTGCTTCTAATAAATAAAATGTAGGTATGAATGATGGGAGAAAAAAGTTCTGTGTCTGCTACACAGTTCTGAAAGAAAAATTTCCAGCTCAATTCAAGTGTTGGCTTATTATTCAAAGCCCTTAACTGGGATGAACTTTAGTCCCCTTGAAGAATTTTATTTTTCCCTTCTCTTCTCCTTTCCACTTTGAGGGAGAAATTACAACCTCTGCCTAAGACATGTTTCATTTTACTCATATAAGAACTGTAGATGATGTAGCATAAAAATTACTGCTTCACTAACAACCATGATCAGACAAATTCATCAAGAGTCATAGTGAGAGCAATTACATAAAAAATTAAACAGAGAATCACAGACTCATAGAATCAAAGAATCATTTAGGTTGGAAAAGACCTTTAAGATCATTGACTCCAACCATTAATGTAGCACTGCGAAGTTTACCACTAAACCACATCTCTAAGCACCACATCTACATGTCTTTTAAGTACCTCTGGGGATGTTGACTCAACCACGTCCTTGGGGAGGTTGTTCCCGTACATGACAGCCCTTTCAGCGAAGAAATTTTTTCTGGTGTCCAACCTAAACCTCCCATGACACAACTTGAGGCCATTTTCTCTTGCTCTGGCACTTTGTAACCTGGGAGAAGAGTCTGACCCCCATCTCACCACAATCTCCTTTCAGACAGCTACAACGAGCAACATGGTCTCCCCTGAGCCACTTTTTCTCCAGACTAAACTCCCACAGCTCCCTCTGCCACTCCTCACAGGACTCAGGCTCCAGACCCTTCTCCAGCTCTGTTGCCCTTCTCTGGACACTCCAGCACCTCAGTGTCTTTCCTGAGCTGAGGGGCACCAAACTGGACACAGGATTCGAGGTGTGGCCTCACCAGTGCTAAGTATAGGGGGACAATCCCTGCCCTGGTCCTGCTGGGGCTATTGCTAATACAGGCCAGGCTGCCATTGGCCTTTTTGGCCACCTGAGCACACTCCTGGCTCTTGTTCAGCTGCTGCCAGCTAGCATTCTGCAGTGCTTTTCCGTCTGACAGCTTTCCAGCCACTCTTCCCCCAGCCTGTAGCTGGGGTTGTTGTGAGCCAAGTGTAGGACTTGGAACTTGGTCTAGTCGAACCTCACACAGCTGACCTCAGCCCACTGATCCAGCCTGTCCAGATTCCACTGCAGAGCCTTCCTGCCCTTCTGCAGATCAACATTCCCACCCAGCTTGGTGTCCTCTGCAAATTGAGTGAGGTTGCTCTCAATCCCCTCATCCAGGTCATTAATAAATATATTAAAGAGGGCTGGCCCCAACACTGGTTCCTGGGGAGCACCACTAGGGATCAGCTGCCAGCTGGATGTGACCCCGCTCACCACCACTGTCTGGGCTTGGCTATCCAACCAGTTTTTTGCCTGGGGAACAGTTCACCCATCCAAGCCATGAGCAGGAAATTTCCAGGAAATTTTGTAGGAAATGGTGTCAAGGGCTTTACTAAAGTCCAGGTAGACACATTCCCAGCAAACAAAGTAGGCAAATGGTTTTTTTTCAAGGTGTTGATTACCCATAATTAAGGAGAAATAACCAATAATTTTCAACTGCTTTCAAAAATGAAAGTGGTTCTGTGTTTTGCCAGAATATATTCTATATGCAGAATATAACTAACTTTCAGGTCAGCTTGATTTCAGTAAAAACATTAACCTGGTTTTGGTTTCTACTGTGTTGTGTCCAGTGGAGCTGACATATAGACAACTCCTGCTGTGCTGAGGTCTGCAAGGAAGTAGGGTGACCTCTGGTCAGACTCAGCAGTGCTGTGAATTGAGAGAGTTGTGATTGCTGTTGCTTTAGGTGGGCTGTGGCTGCTGTAGTGTAGTGAGTGCAGTGTTTGCCCAGGGCTGCACCACAGTCCATCCAGCCTGTCCAGAGGAGAAGATTCACTCTTTCTGTTTGAACATTATTAGAGCTACTTATGAGCTACATCCTCCCAGATGGATTTGTGTAAAAAGGAGTACAGTACATGAAGTTCTGAAACAATTTTTGATGCAGCTTTGTACGTTATTGTCTTGGCTGGGACATGTGGCATCCACATGGAGTTCACACAGAGTACATAGTCAAGGTTGCATGTTTTCCCTTCTGTTGCAGCACATGTCCTGATATACTTGAGTTCAATCTCCCTGTTCATCATTTAGTACAATTGTGCTGAATACAGATGCCTAGAACTAACTAACTAATGAAATAAATTAATAAATAAAATCTGTTATATTTTAATTTATATTCTACTCACAGAATTACCCCTTTTGATGGTAGTTCAACAGTTGGACAATATGATCTTAGAGGACTTTTCCAACCTTAATGATTTTAAGTTTCTGTAATTCTATGACTTTTTGAAAGATAGAAATTCAGATAAGGTTAGTATGGCATTTAGTTTTGTACAAGATACAGGCAGACAAGCTTTCTCAGATTGATTAATGTTCTTAATAACCCTTAATTCTTTCATCTCTATCTAAATTGGGGTTTTGGCAGCTGTAATGTTTCTTAGAAACAGCTTTATTGCAGAAGTAAATTTTAAGTTGGTTTTTAAAAAATAATATTATTTTGATAAGAAAAGAAACATGAAACTAAGTAATAGTCTCACTGTGGCAAATTACTGATGTTAATTTTTAGTAGGCAAAATCTTCCCATTAAATTTTGAAGTCACTTGAGCACACATATTAAAAGACATTTCTTAAAAAACATGTAGTCTAACAGGATTTTACCTGCTTCTTACTTTTTCTCAATCCAGAGTTTACTATTTATATCAAAATTTATGCTTGAATGTATAGGACTCTCGTATTGTTATTCTCTCTGGTATTTCTTGCCTGTTCACTAACTTCTTCATTTTATAAGTTCTAATATAGATTGATTATTATTTTGGGAGAAGAATTATAAGCCTCCAAAGCACCCCCTCTGCGTCAGTCTGTGGAGGAGAAATTTATTCTATCT
Organism: Lichenostomus cassidix; assembly: GCF_008360975.1. Taxonomy (NCBI): domain Eukaryota; kingdom Metazoa; phylum Chordata; class Aves; order Passeriformes; family Meliphagidae; genus Lichenostomus; species Lichenostomus cassidix. Next base: position 30,526,914 of record NC_139482.1, read on the forward strand.
CCATGCACTGTAAATGAATTGTATGCTAAAGAGATCAGCCTTTTTAAATATCTTCATGTCTTTTTTGTTTTATGCATCTTCATCTTTCGTAGCTCAATAAGAGAACTATTATGAGTCAGACTAGAAAAGAGAAAAAAACAAACAAACACACAGAAGTGCAGCATTACCTCTGCTTTCCAAATCATTAGGCATTTTAAATTAGATTATGACACTGTAATCTTCCAGCTAATATTTAGTTTTCCCTTACCAATTGCCACTGTGAAGTATATTTAATATAGTCCATAACTAAAGGGAATTTGAACAAGATTATTTTAGGTCCATAGTTCTGCAGAAACTATTGTCATCCACATTTAGCAGTTTCTAGGTCAGCAGTTAATCTTCCAGCCAAGTTCTAAATCAATCCTGATTCTTAAATCACTCTTAATTATTAAATGATCATTTGAGAGCACTAATACTGAAATCACTGATCCTTCAAGCATCCTTGTCCTTCACACAGTCTAACAAAACTTCAGCCCCCAGCTCCGTCTCAGCTCTCAAAATCCCAGTTGACAGTGTCCCACAATCCCTCTCCAACAGCAGCCCTGCTCCTGGGTCCCCACATGCTCTTTTTCCAATCGCCTACTTCAAAGCTTCTTCATAACTTCCTTCAGCAATTTCAGAATGTTTCAGAAAGCAGCAGAATGTCTCAGACAAAGGCAACAGACAAGCCATGGGAAGGCGAAGAAGAGGAACCTTCATTCCTCAGAGAAGGGAGAAGAGAGAGTGAATCCAATTCCAGCTGCTGCAGGATGTTGCACTAAGCAGCAGATATTAGGAGAACTGGATGGCTCTTTGCCAGGTCATAAGCCAGTGGGATAGGGATAGACCAGAAGAGCTCTCCCTCAGACAGAAACATTGTGTATCGTGGGATCCTGCTCAGGAAAAACCAAATCACTGAGACTAGAACTGAGGAATTTCTAACCCAAATGTCCATATAGAACCAAAAGCCTTTGAGGAGACCAACATGCTATAAGGAATCCAGAAAACAATAACAAATCATTGTGCTGTCTCCAGGTAAAGTTTATTCGCTGTTGGCCAAAGCCATGAGAGAGAAAGGTTTTGGTTTCACACTTGCCCATGAAAATAAAAGCCCTGAGTAGCATGTCTGTCCCTTTGCTGACAGAAACATGAGAGAAGCTGCCAGTAACTTCCTCCATATTCAGTACAGCTAATGCCAGACTGCTCTAAGATGAGTCTGTTCCTGGCCAAGGCTGGGTCCATTAAAAGTGGTGGTAGTGCCTCTGGGATAACATATTTAACAAGAAGAAAAAAAGTTGTTGCACAGATGTAATTGCAGCCAGAGAAGAGCAGGGTGAGAATACACGAGGAACAACTCTGCAGACTCCAATATCAGCACAGAAGAAGGGGCAGGAGGCGCTCCAGGCACCAGAGCTGAGATTCTCCTCAGCCCATGGTGCAGACCATGGTCAAGCAGCCGCAGCCCATGCAGGACCACAGGAATCAGAGATCCACCTGCAACCAATGAAGGAGACCCATGCTGGATGCTTTAGGGCAGGCTGTGAACCTGTGGAAAGCCCCTGCTGGAACAGGCTCCTGGGCAGCTACCTGCACACCTGTGGAGAGAGGAGCCCATGCTGGAGCAGGTTTGCTGGTAGGACTGGTGATCTCATGGGGGACCCATGGTGGAGCAGCCTGTCCTTGCACCCTGTGGAGGAATGACCCATGCTGCAGCAGTTTGTGGAGGATTGTTTGCTGTGGTATGGACTTATGTCCAGCCAGGTTGGATATCAGGAAAAGGCTCTTCCTGCAGAGGGTGGTTGGGCACTGGAACAGGCTCCACAAGGAAGTGGTCACAGCACCAACCTGACACAGTTCAAGAAGGGTTTGAAGAATACTCTCAGGCACATGGTGTGACTCTAAGGGTGTCCTGTCCAGGGCCAAGAGTTGGGCTCGGTCCTTGGGGGTCCCTTCCAACTCAGCTTATTCTGTGATTCTTTGTAGTGCTAAGCTACAGTTACAATATTTTATTCTGTTAGTATTTTTCCAATTATGGTTCTCATTATTTGTTTTGCTACCATTTTTTTATCCCTGCTTCCCTCATCTATCTGTGCTATCCATCCATCAGTGTTTTGTTTTATTATAATTACTCAGTTTTTGCTTTTCTGATATTTGGCCTGAAAGACATGTTTCATTTTCTCTTCACACAGCTTAATTTCCTTCCTCTCTAAATCTCTAAATTGCTATGTAGAAAATACATTACATCAAATACATGCTGCTATAGAAGCTGAGAATAAATGGTTTGGCACCTGGTAGATGCTGAGTTGCCAAGTTACCACTGCAAATATCTGCAGTCTCATTGTGGAAATGCTAGGAGCATTCATCCTTTACTCACATACACTATAGAGTTATAGGAAACAAACAGAAATCATACTGAATAGAAAATATTACAATTTAAGAACATGTTATGAGAAAAAAATTCGATGAAAAACTCCTGGAATGGTTTTGTGAGACCTTTAAACCTGAATAATTTTCTTCAGTGCTAGTGTCCTTAATTAAATCCTCACCAGCTCTGCACTAACTCCAGGGTAAAATTACCACCCTTGATCTTTTCATTGGGATTTCTAGACTCTCCCATTCAACAATTTCAATTCTCTTAGTAGAGAAGGATAGGCTGAGAGGATTAAGTTTGTTCAACCTGGAAAAAGAAGGTTTCAGGGTGACCTAATCCCAGCCTTCCAGTACCTGAAGGAAAGGGACTTTTCAGAAATATAATGACAGGACAAGGGGGAATGGCCTCAAACAGAAAGAGAGCAGGTTTGCATTAAATATTAGGGGAATATTCTTTGCTGTGAGGGAGGTGAGGCGCATGAACAGGTTGCCAAGAGAAGCTGTGGATGCTCCATCCCTGGAGGTGTTCATGGCCAGGCTGGATGTAGAAAACCTGAGAAACCCGGTCCAGTGAAAGGTGTCCCGGCTAGATGATTTTAAGGTCCTTTTCAAACAAAACCATTCTATGATTCTATACTTTTTCAGGTGGTTCTTTCTGTATTTCCTGTGTGTAACAAGCCATTTCTTCTGTCTTCCCCATTACTGTGTCCTCTTCCTCTTAGAGACACTGTTATTAGTGACACTTCTCTGTATTAGCCCTAAAGTCAGGTAGCCAAAAATAATGACATTGATAATACTTTTCCTTAATCAAGTTTTCTGGGATGGTCATAGGCACTGTATGATGATTGAGATGGAAAATATATAAGATACAAAAAAAAAAAATCAACCTATACTAGACATCTCTTTTTGCCTCAATGGGTTTATGTTTTGTGTCACCTCTTCTCATTAAATTATGTTTTTCCTTGTATTTGCTCTTCATAAATAGTCTAACAAATATGGTCTAGCCATTTAAACCCTATTTTGTTTGGCAAATTCCATACATTTTGAGGGAATTTTTTTAACTGAAACTGGTCTATCTGAGGTTGAAATTATGTATCGAGTTCCTTCCCTGGCATGACTGAATATAACATCTCTAACACAATCAATTGAAACTTTTTTAACTTAACATTTTTTTCAACCTCTTTATAGATCCCTCTCCACCTTCAGTTATTTCACTCAGAAATTATTGTTTCAGAAACAACACTCATACGTTGGAGGTTATTTTATTTCTGAAGTTGTTAATATTTATTATTAAATAGCAGCAATATTTTAAAATTTGATTTTCCAGCAAATTGCAATCAGAATTATGGCAATTGAAATGGGAATGAGGGTACAATAAGGAAATGTATGGAAAACATAAGAATAGATGTGGTAGAAATATTATTGTAAGTCTTGCAAGAACTATTTCTTCTGTATTTATATTGTCTTGGGTGGGATTTAAATTTGTGTTTGACATTTACTGTTGTTCCCAAGCAGCACTCTAATACCTTGATGCCATTTGTCTTGATTGCTTAAATGAATTATGGCATTAATTGTTTGGGCTTTTCTTGGACTGTTTTCTGTATGCATTTTCTTTGGTTTTGTTTAATTCTTGCTGCTCTTATTTTGTTTAATTAGTTCAGTGTTAAATTTTCCACTCCAAGTTGCATAATGTTTTTTGAAGTAGCAAAGAAGTAGGTCAGGGGGGAATAATTCTGTTCTTCAGGAAATGGTGAAATTTTAATTTTTTTTTTCCCATCATGAAGTGGAACTAAAATGACCTATAAAACATATTTTCAAAAATATCATTAAAAACATCTGGGGGAATCGTATTGCTTTGTTACAAAAAAAGTCTAAGCATTTTTTTATTAAAGCATTTTTAAAAACACATTATTTGTATTAAAATGGAAGTTATTTTAAAATTAAGTTTGGAAATAAATTATTCAGAACTTTCATGAATGTCAAAATGGGACAAATCTCTACCTGAAAAAAATGTGCCAAATTATCCATAATTTACAAATATATTACTCTATTTTTTTCTAAAAATTTGGTCAAGATTCGGGACTCTCCACAGCAGGGTAACCTTCAGGATATACAAAGAAGCCATTTCAAAAAAGAAACCTACGTCTTCCTTCCCTTGGAGAAACCTTTCTCTATCTTTGCACCTTATCTGCCTCCCTATTTTCTTCTGAACAGCACCAAATAGCAGCTCTGTCTTCTCTTTGCTCAAGTTTCTGGCAGCCTGGTCACTCCTGCTCATGGCTGACATCGACTCACAGAGCTCTGACTCGTTTCAATCAGCTTCACTTCCAGTTGGCTTTTTCACTTACCTCTGAATTGGCAAAATCAGTTATGGCTTTGTCACAGCCAAAATGCAGAACTGTCCCCATCTGGAAGGACTAACAGCCATGCTTTGCACTACCTCACTTCTGGCATGTGACTTCTCTGGCTCCAGCTGGTCTTTTTCTGCCCTCAGTTTCCATAATTCTTATTTGTTCCCCTTCTCTCAGGGCTTCAATAGGTCCATAGGTCTTTGACATATTTTACTCCCCCCATAGACCCATTTCTGTGAGTATAACTTGAACTCCTATCCTGATACAGATGTACCCTACATAGAATCCTTCTATCCAAATAAAAACATCAATCTTTTTTTGGTATGTCTCCCCTTTTTTGTCAGTCCAATACATTTTCCTTTCCAAGTTTTCTCTGCCACTGGACTATTTGTTAAGCACTACCCTTTCTGCTACACCAGTTTAGGTGTTGATTTTGATTCCCTAAGCATGTGAAGCCCAACAGAAGTTTACAACTAAGTTTTCCTGATAGTTTTCAACCAAGATTACTGAGGATATATCTACTGGTCATAAACATTCATCCAGTAATCATCTTGCATTTTGATTTCTGCAATATTCTGAAAATGGGACTGAACCAGAGCTGCTTGACAGTTGGACAGGATAAGCATGAATAAATTGGACTGGAACAAAGAACCCAAAGGGAAAGGGCAGATAAAGGCAAAATTTATTAATAATCAGAGAAAGAAGCAAATAGTATGTACCTGCTAGAGTGCATACTCTCTGGAGTTTGACGTGTAACCTGGGATTCCTAATTGTCACAATTTTGTCCACCATTAAACAGCAATTTGGGCTTTTGGTGGTTAGCTATTGCTGTTATCAGTCACTTTAATTTCTCAAGTGGCAGAAATTTGCATGAATCTAAATACTGTTACTCTGCTGGCGGAATACATGACATTCAGAGTCAATGTGAGGTGATGTTTTTCTTTTTACAGTGTACCTAGGAATCACCAGAAGAAAGGCTGTCTACAGAGAAAAATGTCAGGAGGCATATATATCTTCAGCAAATGGGTGAAGTAGAAAAGCAGGTGAATGGTTAACTTCGTGCAGGAAGATGAAACACTAGGTGAGAGCACACTCATCTTAACCCTTTAAACCCCTCTCCAACCACAGCTGAACTCACTTGAGCAAGGACTTTGCAAAGCATCCTTCAAGGGAAACAAATTAAACAAAAACCCATAGTGTGTTCCAGTGGACATGAAATATGTGCTCTCAGATCGGATTGGGGTTTTATATTTAAGGTGACTGCCACATGCCATATTCCTACCTCATTTCTTGCAGATGCTGTGAGCAACTGCAGTACTGGACCAATTAGAAATGGAAAAATTCCACTTTCTGTAAAGTTCCTCTGCCTAGAGTCTGAACTACAGAAGTGCATAGCATGTGGGACTTGTGTTCATGACAATGGAAGCTGTCCTTCATATTTTAAAAGTATGGGCACTGCCTAATATTTAAAGGAAAAATTTGAGGGCCAGTTATTTTTCAGGTTTATTTTCATGGCTGTAGTTTAGATGCCTTCCATTTGCATGTAGAACAGTGCACCACACTTTCATCTCAGAAAGATCCTGGGAAGACTCAGTCACTAATACACACCTGATTGAGTAAGGCCCCAGCTGACAGCTTGTGAAGGAGATGCAGAACTAGCTACTACTGATGTACTGACTTCAGTTACTCTGAAGGTCTTCAGAGCAAGCCCACAGGGCTTGAACACCATGATTCTTAAGTAATGTTTGCCAAGGTTAAGCACAGCCACTTTATAATTATGTCTTCAAAACACATTTTGAAAATTAAGTAAGCTCTAGAAATAATGGGGTGAACATAAAAATATTAAATAACTAGTCATTAAATGGGCATTACCAATTTTGTGCACTGGAGGAGACAGCTATTTTGTAGAAAAAATAGCATGTGAATGTATCTTAAAGTATATGTGAAATAGAATCAGTTATGGATGATGAGGCATCCTTTTTTATGACACTTCTTTACAGGCAAGTGTTTAACCCTATAGTTACAGTAGCATTATTCTAAAATAAGTGTGTGCTATTGAACTAATGAATATTCTGCACATTCTGTTGATTTCAGCTGATTTCTGACTGGTTCTTCTCATCAGTTTCTCACTAGTCCACAGTACATGATAACATGTTTTGCTGCAACAATGCTGATTGCTCAGCCTAATTTCTAGTGAATGAAGCCTGTAATAAATTCAGTGCAGAGGAAGCATAGCACATTTCAAGTAGTCAGCACAGTCAGCTCAGGTCACTTCTTGTGCATTAGCACCAAAAGTTAACCTCAAAAGCTGTGTTGTAGCTCAGAATCCCTGAAGCATGACAGAACATTCCCAGTGCTTTCTAGTGACACCTCTTGGTAATAAACTCAGGGTCTGTGATCTGATTGAACACACTGATTTGTTCCTCTCTTTTCTTTTGGCATATTTTTCCCAGCAATATGCCCATTTAAACCCCTTTTAGTGGCTGATGAAGAAAACAAAAGAGAAAAATCAATGTATAATTTATATAAGATTTGAACAGAGTATGCAGTAGCAATGCATAGTATAAGCAATCAGGATAAACTCTCAAAGAAATACCTATTTGTAGGCTAGGATTACATCTGAAAAAGGTAATGAGAAGTTATCTTTACATTTAAGACTTCAAATTTCATAAAAGTGAAACTCTGTACCTTGCAGGAATACTACCTTCTGAGTAGACAAAGCTAAAACCAGAAGTTTTATCAATCTTGACCCCCATCTGTGATTATATTTATCTTGCTTACAGCATTGGATTTAAAAGACAGGATTCTCAGGTTAGACTTTAAGCTTATTCTATTTTCCTCTAAATTGCTCCTAAAATAGGAAGGCAGTAGACAAAATCAAGGATAAGGTGTTGAAGAGTGCTGCATATATCCATAAAAATTATGTCTGCACAAAAAGGAAATTTCTGTGTGTTAATGTAACCATGCAGCAGATCCAGGATGCTGCATTTTATGGATGTGTTTAAAAGCAAGATGAGAGAAAGAAAATTGTCTTTCTGCAACAAAAAGAGAAATGCAGTTTACTGTTTACACACTATAAGACAGCAAATGATTCCAGAAACTTAACAACTCTGTTAAACTCAGTGCACAATTATGGTACACCCAGAATTTCCTGACGTCTATATTTTTTCAGCATCAAATACCAGAAGATCCTTAAAGAGGGCTGGGGATTGAGAAGCTTATTTTCTTGGACATGTTAATAAGATTTCATACCTATACAGGTGTATCAATGCATGATGCAGGGCCTATATAAACTGTGCAGGATCAGATGCTCTTAACCACTGCACCCACTGGCAGGGATAGCAGTTTAAATTTATGAGTATTTTCAAAGCAGAATATGTATATTCCTTTAGTATAACCAGGATATTACATTATTTTTCCCTCATACAAGGTCACAAGCTTATGCTATGCTTAGGTTGAACTCACTTAGGGGGACCTAGAATTTTAAATTCAAAAGTTTTCATTCAGACTATACGCTGAATTTAACTGTGTTGGACTAGTAATCCCCTGGTTTCCACTCTGCTCTACCTTTAAAAGCAAGGACAGCCACTGCTCCCCGCTTTGCTATATCTGCCAGGGAGGTGGAAAGAGAAGTGTGGTAGTTCTGCATGCAAAGTTACAAGCTCTGGCAATGTTATAAGACCAGAACATGAATGCTGGTTTTATGGACCTGATCCTGAATATGAAAATAAAAGCCTGGATTTTGGCCTCTAGATTATTAATCCCTTTTCTGCATGTTTCAGATTCCCTATTCAGTGTGGTGGGCAGCATAGCAGTCCAATAAATCATATTAACATCAAGAAACTGAGAAAAAGGCAATGCCTAATAAAAGTCTTAAATGTCACCCCTTTCCAGATCTAAAGGTTAAAGCCAAGTTCAAGTTGACAGCTCTGAGCACTGAGAACCAGCACCCTGTGTGCTACAGAGCCACAGCCTCATTCAATTCTCATCTCCACTCCATTTAAAATCTTTCCATGTGTATTTATATGGTTACATGTGAATCCTACAGTTAATTTAATGAGAGAACTATGTAGTTTGAGAATGACACTATTGGCATCCCTGGAGATCTTTATCATCTATTTTTAAAGTTCTGAACTATTCCCTGAAGCCTACTATTTCTCAAGAGTCTGAAATCTTAACACTGATTTTAATCAAGCAATACTACTTTATAATTACACAGAATTATTACTGCTTTCACTAAGACAGATTCTCTGCAGAATAGTAATATTCAGACTCCAGAGTTTAAATCCCTGCCTTACTAAGTGTTAGACAAAAAAAATTCAAAATGTGTTTCTATGGCGACCTGATAGGAAGAAGACACAATTTATAATCCTGGTAAGTGCTAGTCTTTAGTTTTCAGATCTACATAAAAATGCCAGTTTGGATAATCTGTTTCATTGTTAAATGCTATTTTATTTTTATCTGACATCAAGTTTTTCTTATACAGAGCAATTTTATGTTTGAAAAATAGTAGACAACAAGAAGGTGACGAAAAGAAAGACATGTTAGGGTTTATTTTTCAAACAAGTCAGGGACTTGGAAGTGTAGAAAGTGTCTAGGCTGCTCTGACTGCAGAAAATAAAATGTATTACAATGTATTTAAATTACATAATTCTGTTTTATTGACTCTTTGGCTATGCTGAACATCAATAATTCTTTTTCTTTAACTTTTCCTCCTAAGTCACCCTGAATTTATCTTGGGTTTTTTTACAGAGAGCTTTACAAATCCCTCCCATAAAAGAGAGATCTGTCAGTAGCATGGCCTCTACCCAGCACCACTGTGCCAAGAGAGTATGGGTTATATGCATGTGACCCACCGGCTGTATAAGTGTTTATACTCCAAACCTATTTATTCAGAATCTTCCATCAAGATACATCATGCTTTAGAGTACATTTGAGGGGAGAAAATAATACAGATGAAAAAAAAAAAAAAAGAAAAAGATAAAGCTTTCTCCAAAACAAAGAATACTCCAAGGACCTTTGCTCGGACCCTTTAATTTGGTCCATTGACAACTCCCTTGATTTCCTTTATCTCTGGATAAGGAATCTGGAGCTGATTCACACAAGCAATCTTATTTGGAACAGAGCTCAAAAGGCTTATATGAGGTTTGGTTTAATTCTACTTGAAGAGTTAACTGTAGATTGATTCAGCAACCTTATACAAGGTACACATTTATCTGTTTACCTGTACCCACACATGGAACATTTTACTGGCTTACAGGCTGTAATATTTTGTTTTTCTATTTATGGAATACCCTGTGGAATAGATGTGAGATTCATAATTCAATGTTCCTGTCATGGTGCAAAAGGAGAATTCCCACTGCAGGGCTGGCTGCCTGCATGTCCTGGGGTCTGATTCTCTGCCCTCAGCAGATTTCCCTCTCTGCTCTGAGCAAAACCAAAAGATATCACATGGGTGTTGCATTCTGTTATGCATTACCAAGGAAAAGTATCTCTCTTACTTGTATTGGGCTTGTATATATTTGGCTTTTGTGTTCATAGCCTATTTAGTTCTTGCTTTATTGTTTGATGTAACGAAAGTGATCTTTTTAAAAATAATAAAAATTACATAATCTTATTTCACAAGGGGCAGAGAAGGGGAAAACAATTCCACAAAAGTAATTTTTTCTCATAAAAATCAGGATTCTGTCAAATATATACTGCTACTTATAGTACAGTCTTTTAATCTAAAATGATGAAATACATTGGATAAAGTACAGAATGAAATTAATAAACTAAATCAAAGAAAATTTTTATGACACAGAATCTTCATTTCTATAAAAAGATTTGCACTGCAACACTCAAGATGATTCTTTTATTAAAGAGTTGTATTTTGCCTTCATTGTTTTTGAAGGTTTGGTTTCCAAATTCTTAGATTTGGTTTCCAAATTCTTAGATTTCTAGAAGCCATCATAATTCCTGCAGTCTGTGTCTTCTGATGAGGCTGTCTTATGCTTGTCCTGCTAATGTGTATGCCTCACAGAGCTCTTCAGTCTCCGTACTGAAGACCTCAGCAATTATTCTCTGTTAGGGAAGGGATTTAAACCTCAAGTAAAACCAAACACTCTGGACTGATTTTAAATGCTGTGGCATGGAGGTGAACCTGCTGGCATCCCAGAGCTGTGCCCAGGCAGAGGGCTGCAGACTGGACATGTGGCTCTGTGCTGCCACAGGGCAAAGTTGCCAGTGAATTACTACCACAGGATTGCATCAGCTATACTGCTGCTCGGAACCCCAAAGTGAACTCCATAGTCTACCAAGATACAGTTCGCTTTTTGTTTTCTTTTACACTCTTAAAATGACTTGCAGATGTGCTGGCAGTCACAGGTCTTGCTGAAGGCAGTTGGGATTGCATGTGCTCATCTAAAAGTGATTAAAGATCAGATTTATGTAAAATGTAAATATTTCATAACATAGCTGTCAGCCCATTTTGAAGTGAAAACAAGTGTAAGAGCTGACTAAAAGCTTTGGTTTGGTGTTTAGAAGACAATATCTCCTACAGTTTTATTAGATCTTTTTTGTTTGAGATCTATTATTTTAATTGTGTCTATTTGATAACCTGTATGACTTAATCAATACAATTCTTTAATTAGTTATGTGGTGCAGTTCTTTTGCCACATTAGCAAGAACTCAAAGATAGTTGTCTTTTGGTTGAAGACTGTATTCAGCACAATGAGACAGCACTTCTGCTAATGTGCTCTCATGAGATTATCTGTGAAGCCACACAGGAATAGAACTGCTTTCCCTTCTCAGAAGAAAAAAGCTGGCCAGCATCTGTGTGGCTGAAACTAGTCAATGGGTTCCTCATGCCCAAAGACAACTTTTCCTCCCTACAGTTATTTAGCCATAGGAAAAGATGATTGAGTCCCTCCTAGTCAAGTCAGACTACAGCTCTGATTAATGCTTTCCTGGGAAACCTCTCTTTTTCCAGGTATGCTAATAAAATTTGGTTTTAGGCATGTGTGTTTAGAAACTGGGGTGAGTATGTTGTCCTTCTTTTTAGACATCTGCTTTGCTGGACTTGGAAATTCCACTAGTCAGAGCAGTTTATCCTTGCATAGTCTCATTAGGAGTCACTAAAGAGTGTGTTACTTTGACATGTGACGTGAGTTCTGCACTTCTATATTTTTATAGATACTTTTAATTTCTAGATCTCAAATTTTTGTACCTAAAGAACTGGGCATTTAAATACAGCATTTACTATCAAGAATATTTTTTATTTACATGAGGTAGACTTCACATATGGTAAGCTTTCCTGAAATAAAAGTCTGGAAAAAATTACTGTTTGTTGCAGGATTTAAAATTGCATTCACATTTGAAGGTTTGACCCTACCTTCATTTAATCAATTTCTTGTATCTATTAGAAAAATCTCTTTCTCAACCTTTGTACCATCCATGCTAAAGCAGATTTCTCCTTATCACTTCTTTGTTATGTCTCTCTGTAGAACAAGAACAGTTTTCAGGAAAAAATGTTTCTTTGGATAGCATGTAATAAAAGGAAAACGATAAAATAAGAAGTCATAAACTTTCAGAAAGTACATAATTTAATTTAATTTGAACTAATTATCCCTGGAAAAGAATTGTATTAATTTTATAGCATTATCCATGGCTTTTGCTTTTGTTGTCACTAAACATGTGGCAGTCATATTAATTGGCTCTCTTTTATTTAAAAGAGCATTACACTGTTCTGCAAAGGAGCTAGATAAAGTTAGGGAGAGGACATATTTTATTGTCTCAAATGTATTGTGATAATGGCTGCAAGTTCCCCACACCCCTTTCTTAACGACTGTACTTGTCACCTATTGTCCTGCCTTCCCAACTCCACACAGTCCTAGCCACGCCCCCAGCTTTCCCTATTGGTTCCTATACCCTAACCCCACATGGCCCTGGCCACTCCCTCGGGTTTCCCCTATTGGTTCCTGTACTCCTAACTCCGCCCCTGTACCTCCCCTGTACCCAGAGGTCACTGGGCCTGTGTGCTGTCCCTGCCCCTCTCTGTTTCCCTATAAAACCCCTGACCCTGCGCTATCTTGCTGTCTATGCTCCACGTGTGTCTATGCTCCACATGTGGCTGAGCATGTGAGGCCTTTGCCCTCAAGGCATCTCTGCCTCGGGGAGGTCGTTGGCCTCTGCTGCACCATGCGAATAAACATCTTCCATGGACACAACGCATAGACCCTCCTCGCCTCCTTTATCACCGCCGGTTGTGGAAGCAGACGAACCAGAGTTAGCCTTATGGCTCCCCGGCCGGTGAGAGCACAGTGTCCAGCCCTGGGACAGAGGGTTTGGAGCACTGAGGCGCTGAACCGGGCTGGGTAGAGAAGCTCTAGGATAAAGTCTGCTGTAACATCCTCAAAACCGCAACACAAATGAGTATTTTAAAACTTCTTCAGCAAAATATCAGGCAGGCAGGGGGGAAAAAGTCTTAGAAAACGTATTAAAAGAAAAACCTCCAAAAGTAATATTTTATAAGGATGATAGGTTCAAAGAAATCATTGGGTTCCAAGACCAGATTGGGAGTCTTGGATTTGCTTCTTGCTCCAAAGGTGGCTGTTTGTGTAGTTTAGTTGATCAGCTTCTGTTTACAGAAGTATAAGAACTTTAAAATAGGCCAAAATATAATTAACTCTGTATTTTAGGCCACTTTTCCTATGGAATATCATGAGAAGGGACTTATTATAACTGAAAATCAGATCTCTCTGCTTCTATTTTTCCATTTCAAGAATAAATGGTATGGAAAATGAGTAGATATGCAGTAGATATCTGGAAAATCAATTATTTGAATCACCTCAGTAAAAATTTGTTTGATTTTGCACAGAGGAGTCCTGTGAAATCCTGAGAATATTACAGATGCTATGTTTATAGTTTCTTCAGTCAATTTATCATTTACTTTTGGTGGTGTTTCTGTGGCTAGCACAGGTTTTTCCCATGAGAAATTTTCTTGTGTTTTGTAAATAAAGATAAAGTTTGGATGTTGTTGGAACAGTGTCCCAGAACTTGGACAGTGCAGGCCTGGCCAATCAGGCCTGGGGGAAGGCTTCTGACTGACCAATCTGGGTGACTTTTGAGAACTCTATATATGTGATGAAATCAAAACAATAAAGATCATTCCTTCTTGCCACTGAGAACTGGTGCATTCATTACTCTGCTAGCTGCTCAACAGCGACAGTGTTTCTTGCTGTATTTTTTGTGAGGAGGGTTTTGTAGAGTTTTTAGGCCATGCAGTCAAAGACAATAATTCCTTAGGATTTCTGAGATTGGCTTGGGAAAAATATATTTATTGCTAGTGGAAAAATAAAATAATGGGCAGCAACAGTGTTTGTCTTTTGCTTTATTTATTTCCAGTTCAATAATACACTTAAAATATCAATGTTTCATGTTTTTGTTAATCTTTGGTTATTTCTTTTGTGCACGTTTGTTGCTTTTTCCCCTGGACCATAAAAATCTGCTATTTTCTAGTGCTGTCCTCTTTCATTTTGCTAATAAAAATCCCTGCCTTTTTTAAATGGCTACAATTTTCTTTCCTCTTACTACAATTCCCAATTGCCTTCAACTCAACAATCAATTCTCTGTACATAAATGCACAGCAGATTCAACAGAAAAAAAACCACATCTTATCTTTGTTTATATCACTTACTCCAAACCCAGTAATATCTAACTTTATGGAAGGTAAGGTGCAATCCATTGATAAGGAAGTCCTCTGTTCCCCTCTGGGCTCCCAACATAAGAACATGGAGCTGCTGGAGTGAGTCCAGAGGGGGACAATGAAGATGATCAGAGAGCTGGAACATCTTTCCCATGAAGACAGGCTGAGATAGCTGGGGCTGCTCAGTTTGGCAAACAGAAGGCTCCAGGCAGACCTTATAGTGCCTTCCAGTACCTAAAGGGGACCTAAAAGAGATCTGGAAAGGGACTTTTTATAAGGGCACGGAGTGATAATTCCTCAAACTGAAAGAGAGTAGGTTTAAATTATATAATTAGAGGAAATTAGTTACTGTGAGGGTGGTGAGGCAATGGAACAGGTTGCCCAGAGAGGTTGTAGATGCCTCATCCCTGGAAGTGTTCAAGGTCAGGTTGGATGGGGCCCTTTGCAGCCTGATCTAGGGGGTGGCATCCTTGCCAATGGAAGGAATTGGGGGTTGAACTGGATGATCTTTAAAGTCCTTTCTAACCCAAACCATTCTATGATTTTAAAAAACTTTGAAAGGCGTAGATGGAAGAGAAACAGATCACAGATAGTTTTGGCCATGGCCTTGCCTTCTTGGGTATTAAAAGGAGAATTGTAGTGGATGTTAAAGTCTTATGGACTTACTTTTTCTTACCATGAGTTATTTAAAAATAATACAACTTTCAATAAAAGTGCTACTTTTTTATTACAACCTTAATGCCCACATTCATTCTGGCTTTTATTGTAACTTTTAAGGAATAAAATGCCAAACACATTCTTCAGTTAGTAGCAACAGATTCCTTGATGGGAAAATTCTTGATGTTTAAAGCATCTGCCAAACATCTTCACCCTACGCTGTCTGTTGCTAATACACTATTATTGGGAGTGTGCAGGTGTGTAGGCATCTGTCTGTCTATCCAGAGATAGATTATAGTGTATACCTTGACATTTAAAATTTTATCACCATGCGTTTTACCAGTCCACATGTTTCTCGTGAAATCCAAGAAATTACACGCCTCAGAAAACTTCATAAAGAAGAGGTATTTGACATAAGACTGTTGTGACTTTTTCAGCATATCCAACAAATGACTACAACACTTAATTTTCTTCTTAGGCATTAATATTACATTTGATATATTCCACATCATACCCATTCCTTTGACATCAGTAAAAATTATATGTGTAAATTCAGTGAGAGCAAATTTAAGTCTATGGTACCTACACTTAAAGATATAGCTTGGCAACAGAATTTACAACATGAAAATCAAGAAGTAGGTTGTATTATTTGTCCCATTTAGCCTATTATTTTCCTACAGTATTGAGCCAAATAAGTGCATTTTGTTAGCTAGAAAATCACTTTCCTTCAGGTTTATTCTACTTTAAACTGTATGTATATTGTTGGTTTTTTTTTTCTTTTTCCACTGTTAACTTATACCTTAGGCTCTAGTATTCTAATCTAATATATTCTAAGACAATTTAGGATTTCTAGGAATTATATACTCCATATACCTAACAACATGAGTATGATTTTGAGTTACAATACGGTCTGTAGGCAGCTGAAGCTAGGGGAATTCGTTCTGTCCATTCAAATAGATTCTGGATCAAGACCTTAACTCTTGAACAAGAAAGAAGATAAGAAAGATTGCTTGCAAAATACCTTCAGCAATTTGTCATTAATTTGCAGCTGGGGGTCATAACTTCCTGGCACATTCACACAGACAAATTGAAAGGTCAGGCTTTGAAAGAACAGTTTTACCACTGGTTGTTTCACTGTGAGGTCTGTAACAGGAGTTATTTCCTAATCCAAACGCCTGCAAATGCTATTTCCAAGGAAAAAGGCAATCACAAGTGAACCCTCAATGTTTACAGGTAGCTACTGTGTCTGGTGTCCCTTATGAAAATCAATTATGCTCAAGCAAAATCTTTCTTGTCCAAGGGAGGCTGATTATAGATATATCTACAAGGATTTTAGCATATGTTTAATTGCTTACAAAATGGCTCTCCCCCGTTCAAATGAGAGAACTATATAGTGCTGTGAAAATGAAACATGCCTGTACATCTTCGAAAAATTCAGGAAAATCTGGAGAACAACAGATGATATTTGGTTTTGATTGATCAAGATCCATGTGCCTGTGTGCAGTTTAAGAAATCCTCTCTTTTACAGTTTGATTCTCAAGGGAAAATAAAACGGCCAAACCAGATTTCCAATTGTCATGCAGGTTTCTGTCTGTTCTACTCATGCCTCCTGCCTCTATAATTTTTATAAAAAATCAGAGGATTAAACTCGGTGGGGGGGTTGATGGTTTGTTTGGTGTTTTTGTTTTTTTTTGGAGGGGGGCTGTAATTTGATTGTAATTCAGGCTTTTGCTTCATATGCATGGAAGTTAAAACATGATAGTTATCATCATGAGCTAAATGTGACAATAAAATTTTAGCTCATTTTTTTGAAGACCCCTTTTGTTGACCTGATTATCCAATGTGACCATTGCATTATGGTTTTCCTAATAGCCTAGCAGAAGTGTGCATGAGAGCTAAAAGCTTTGAATGCTGTAGTGAGACTCTGGTGAATATCTTGTTACAAGAATAGCTACTGAAACACTTCTAGTTTTCACGCATGCATCTCATTTCTGCAGCTTATCCCATCAATGGTCCAGCTGTCCCTGACTCAGTCCCCTGATAACCTGCAAGTTTAAATGGACACAGAAGATGCAGGTG
The DNA here is from genome assembly GCF_008360975.1 of Lichenostomus cassidix. Taxonomy (NCBI): domain Eukaryota; kingdom Metazoa; phylum Chordata; class Aves; order Passeriformes; family Meliphagidae; genus Lichenostomus; species Lichenostomus cassidix. The sequence goes on from NC_139482.1 coordinate 30,544,074, forward strand.
GAACAGAGAACATGGGTTGTGATTCTTACAAAGTCACAGACAAACCGAGCAGCTGAAAGAGGCATTTTCCTAAGCACACTTTCTCCCGACATGCAGCTGGCAACTCTGAGCTAGCATATGCCTCATGCAACAGTGAATGTCTTTATTTAGAGATGTATGGAACAGGACAACCCAAGCACAGAAAAGACAGTTCACAGAAGTCGTGTCACCATGCCAATAGTCCCTCTAAGAGGAAGGACTATGCAATCCTGAAGTTCATCCTAAACATGAAGTTCAGGAGCCCCTTCAAATTACTGAGTAAATAAAGGAAAAGTTAACAAGCCTCAGGGAAATTAATAGTTTCAATTATGACCATGCAAATTGCAAAAGGCCCTGAAAAATAGTAATATTTTAATGTAAGGGATACAGATCTGGGGATAAATTTGGGAAGCTCATTAACATGGAAAGTGATGTGTATGAGGTTTGAAAATTAAATTGAAAGACCATGCAAAAAAAAAAAAAATTATGGTGGCAGAGGACAACCCTGGACAGACAGAGCAACAAAACAACCAGATATCTTTCTGAATGGGAAACAAGTTTTTGAAGGCCATAAAATGAATGTTATTAAACTAATGTAATTTATCAACAGTGTTTCTTCTGAGTATTTTTTCATGCTTTTCTTTTAATGCAGGATTAAGAATTGGGGTGAAAGGAAGATGTATAGGTAAGAAAGACACATAATGAACAAATACTCTTTCTGTGAACTCTGCAAAATACTGTGAATTGTGACATATAAAATCATCACTGAACTAAACAATTTGCTGTCACTTTTGCACAGGCTGCCTTGTTGACTCTTAAAAAAAAGAAAGAAAAAAAAAAAGCAAATAAACAGCAATGTGATGAGGAATGTAGAAATCACTTACATCAGCAAGTTCTAGGTGCTATGAGCATTGTCCAGGTAAAACTTTATACTGTGAGGAAACTTATTCAGGCAAATCTCCATTTACCAATGTGTTGGATGAAGAATTAAACAAAATTAAACAAAAGGAAAACAGGAGCTCATCTGAACTGATTCTTTCATTAGATTTTTCTTTCCTTTCTACTTCTTCCAAGTACATTTTCACTGTTTTTAAAAGAAGTTGTTGCTCTGAGCTAAGCCTAGAACTGTACTTTTTGATGCTGGAATGCTAAACCACCTATTTCACAGATTTTTCTGTAGATACAAGCTATAGAAACAGGGAGGACTTAATCAAAAGAAAAGGAAATAGGGAATTGGTCACTTCATCCTTGCTTACTTAGGATTACACAGAATTTCTTGAAATATAAATATTGAAATATCTAAATTCATAGCTAAGGGCCTGTGATTGCCTGTAACTTCCAAGATATGTGTCATGGGAGACCACCATTCCTTGTTACAAGGATAAGAGCCAGCAGCAGTGTTGCCCTCTAAAATGTTCTGGAACCCTTCACACTTGTATCAATTGATATTAATCCTTTGTTTTTACAAGAAATATCACAAATATGTAGGAAACATTTACTGGTCCAAGCAGAAAAGAATTTGAAAGTACCATACCCAGTGTGTCAGTGACTGATGAGGTTTATGTTAGTAGGAGGAACACAGGCATTAAATCAAGAGATATTTATGCAAACTTTGTTTTACTGTATATTTGGCCATGTTATGAAGTTATTTATAGGTACAATTTAGTTAACCACTGCTTCTGTGTCTGGCTTCTGTTTCAGAAATTCATCAAAAATTCATCATCTGGTCTGTTCAATAATATATATACTTTAAAATGGAAAGGAACAAACTATAAATGACATAGGAGGGAAAGAAAACACATGCTGCTATGTATTCATTTTTAATGGATATGAATCATGAAAGTGAGTGCATGTAAAATAAACAGGAACACTGCTTTGCACGATAGTAAACAGAAAGAGTTAAAAGATGTTTCTCTTTTATAATTTCTGAATTTCTCCATTACTGAAATTCAATGGAGGGAGGTACTTTTACTACACTCATCAGGAATCTTCAAATCATTCTGCCACCCTGCCAATTGTACTGTATTGCACAGATCCCTGCTTGGTATAAAGGGCCCTGATGTCTGAGTCCATAAAAACTCCTGGGGAGAATTGGACACTTGAAAGTCATTGCTTCTGAATTGGAACTTTGCTGCAGAGGACCAGTCCTGCCTTTCCAGCCTGGTCCTAGGCAGCATCACAGAAATGGTGAATGGATTTGGATACACTATTTAGTGTTGACTTTTGTATACCCTTACTACTGGAAAGAAAAATTTCACTGAAACCAACACAAATACTGCTGTAAGCAGTAAATGTGGTGGGCTCTCAGACTTGTCTTTTTTGGGTATGTATCTAGCAAGTACTGAGTAAGAGGAGACAGCACTGGGAAGATGGAGAAATGGGATTTGGAAAAAGCCTTCTTGCATAACCTTTGATTCATCCTTACAATGAAACTGTGTTCATGTCATTGTTAGTGACAAGAAGATGTGTGTAATCCTTGTGGGATTTATCTATTGGTGAGTCTTAATCACTTCTCCCTGCAGGCTAGTGAAGGGCTCATGTCAGCAGAGTGCAGACAGTGATGCTCAACAAAAACTTCTTAAAGCTTTGCTGGCAAGAGTTTTCATTTTGATTCCAGTTACTGTCAAAAGCACCAGTGAAAACTGCAAAATTCCCCAGGCATTTCTTGAAGTAATGAAGTGGAAGATTTCTCCCAGAGGAAGACGGACAAAGTTAGAGAGACACATATTACCTTGCATTAGCAGTGCCAGAGTCTCAAGAGGGTCCTGTGCAGAGCTTTCCAAAGAGACTCTGAAACTGCAGCAAGTAATTGCATGGCAGAGAGCCTTATAAAATGGTGAGATGGACAGAAAGGCTCTTTGTGAAGGTAAAAGCATTTTCAGGCTTGGAAGAAATTTAGTTGTTGTACTTTATGGATCCATGATCAAAAGATTTGCAGATCCCATACATAGACATTTCTCAAAACACTCAAGTTCATTTGTGATGTAGAATTAAGAGCCCTGTCTCCTGTAAAGTGTTTGTCTAAGCTATATCACAGTGAGAAGCGTAAAAGTGAGCTTTTTCTTGGTAAAATCCAGGTGTGGTTGTCCTCCTTGCTGTTAAATACCAATGTAAAGATTTGAGCCTGGGCCTCCCTCTGCTTTGGTTTCCTTCTTGCTTCCAAAGTCAGTATTTCTGCTGTTTCAAACACACTTCTTCTTTTTATTCCAAACAGAAGAACTTATCACCCTTCTCTCTTTTACCTCTTCTTTCAAATTTTCTGAGATGGACTCAGGGTCTGAGGAGCTGTGAACCCTCCCTGTGGCCAATCAGACAAATAGGTCTGATAATTTTAGCAGCATTTCTAAGTCGTAACTTAGGTAAAGGTATATGCTTTTCCATGGACAATTTTGAGTTTAGCATGGTCTGTTGACACAAAAGGTTGGTATTTACTGAACTAGAGAACAGAAACTATCAGAACAGAAATAATCAGAATTGCAGTGAAAAATGCTATCCTGTTGGGGCTCAGCACAAAACTGCAGTATGGCTTTTTCTGTAGTCTCCTATATATGCAGTTGCATAAGTGAACTAGTTTAACTTGTTTATAGAACTGGAGTACAGAAAGTAGGGAGGTAATAGTAGAATCAAATATTTGAAGTTTTTAGATGATGAAGAGGAGAAGTTATATATTTTAGATAGCTAAATATACTTAAGTGACATATTCTTGATGGAAAGTCACTCTTCAAGGAGTTGTTTCTCCCCAGAATTATATAGTGAGCTATTAGACTGACTTCAGGAAAAGTTATGAATGCAGTGCTAAACAACTCACCAGAAATTTAAGAAACCTTTAATATTGGGCTCAGGAGTGTGTGGGGGCTTGGCATCTTTAGTACTTCTGGGCTGTTTGTTTTGTTTTCATTCTCTTATTGGATTTTCTCTTGAAGTGCTGCAGTATTTGCAGCAGTTTCAAAGTTCAGACAAAAAAGGATTTGTTCCTCAAGGGAAAAATCATCCTTTATGTTATGGAGACAAAAATGTACATCAGTGTCCTTAACACTTTGGTACTTCATGTTTCCCCTTCCCCATGGCCCTTATTGGGGTGGATTTTGGTAAGTAACAACAGTAATGAAAAACAGTTCATCAGCCTCTTAATTTGGTTCCTACATTATTTGGTCATTTTCTCATCTAAAACCAATGAAGGTATCTTCCCTGGCCACCTGAAAATGACAGTCTTTGTGGTTGTAATCACTATTGCTATCTTATGCTGTTATTACCTTATTGTTGTTGCTATCATCTTACATGTCCTTTTTCATTGACATTTTATTTGTTGTGGTTACCTACAATGTAAGATTTGCATTTAAGCAATATCAAATTAGTGAGTGCCTTCAGAAGGAAACATAGCTGACAGCACAGTTCCAATTTGTGTGAAAAGTGTTTTTATTAGAATTACATTGCAGATTCCTCCTCTCCCCCGTTCTCTTTAACCAATCAGAATAATTCTGGGTGAATACCAGACAAAATATTTCTTTATCTTACCTTATTAGATAATTGTTCATAACAGTAAAAAGAGAATATTTGCATGTTTGCATAATGAAGTGCAAATGAAGGCAGACTGAGTGCAAAGGGAGAGCAATGAAAACTGTGCACAGTTAGGGTGGCTGGTGGGTGCTAGGCTAAGTTAGAAAGCCATGCAAATATCAGTGTACCAATGCAACAGTCAAACTCCAACTCTGCTACAGAGATTAGGTTTAGATTTTAAGAGGCATTTATTGGAGTATAAAAATGAAAATGCCCACAGATTGGCTGTCCACAATTCATTGTAGGTGGCATAAAAATCCCTTTGTTTGGCTTTGTGTATTTAATTGGAATAATTAATGAGCCTGACAATTTAATTCTGTGTAATCATATTCTTGTAAGCAACTCTACAACTCCTCATTTATCAAATTCTGCAGGAGAAGCAGAAATGTTGCAAAAATAGGCACAAAATAAAACCTGGTCTCCATTGGGTGCTGAGGCACCTGAAATTTCAGGAAAAAACAAAAAGTTATAACGGATAAGTATGAAAAGTAGACTCTTCCATCTTTAATTAAAGATTTTGTGCTGCACATGTGAAAGACTAGGAAGTAAATTGGACCCTTCCCATGGTTCAGATTATTGGTGAGCAAAAATCATGAAGAATAACAGGAGTTAGGGGAGGTGATTGGACTACATGGCTAGTACCAGCAACTAGGAAAGGTGTATCTCTTTGAAGTCACCATTGCCTTTCCTCATGACACTTTTCCAGTTGAGAGTCCAAATGTTGGCCAGACACAAAGTCTAGAATCTCTCTAACCATCATTCAGATCCAGTTTTCTAAAGAGCCCTCAAATAATTACAATTACTGTTATACTTTTATAAAAGTGACTTAAGCACTTTGAAGGTTAATGGTTAGTGAAAGCCAGTGGGACATGTAGTCTAAAGAGGATTGATTAATCATCATTTATTATATCAGTGTTTAAAAAAGCTGCTTTATATTGTACCTGACTATCCATAAGCACGAGTGCAGCACCACATTTGGTGCAAGTGTTGTTCTTCCCATATGGCACCCTGATGCTATGCTATATATCCTTTGAAGCTACAGAATTATTATGCAAGCCCAAAATTTATAGATTATCTATAATTAATTTTAGTGCTTACAAAAATTATTTTCTGAGGTATTAGGTACTAAGCATACAGAGTTCACAAAATAGATCTGGTCTGCTGTTACTCCCAACTTTATTGGGAGATGGAAAGTCACAGAATCACAGACTATCCTGAGTTGGAAGGAACCCATGAGGATCATCAAGTCCAACTCTTAGCCCTACACAGGACACCCCAAGAGTCACACCATATGCCTGAGAGCATTTTCTAAATGCTTCTTGAACTGGGTCAGGTTGGTGCTGTGACCACCTTTCCTAATACCTGACCTGAATTTCCCCTGACACAGCTTCAGGCCATTCTCAAGTCCACTTATTTCTACTCAGATCTGGTGTCTCTGCCAGTTGTCAGCAGTGACTCTCAAGTAAAGTGGCAGATTCTATGGCATTTCAGATTTGAGGAAGATGTCACAGATTTCTGGCAGCATTGTTTGTTTGGAGTGACAGCTCTAAGAGACCCTGGGGCAACCTATTGTGACTCACTACTGTTTGCAAGTGTTGGGTTTCTGAGGGGCTTTTTTCGGTAGTAGGGGTTGTTTTGTTGTTTGGTTGGTTGGTTGGTTGTTTTTTTGGTTCTTTTTTGTATGTTTATTAGTTTGGTTTGGCTCTGTTTCCAATGAAGCATAACACTAGTTCCATGCTTCTAGGACATTAAATCATGCCAAATAGTCTTTGTCTTGCCTTATATGTCTTCTTATTCACTTTTGTCCTTACTAACCAGGAGTGCAAATATTTTAATGGCCCAGAGGTTCTTATTGCAGATTTCTTTTAACCAGAAGCAATAAATGCTATTTTGTAATGAAATCATGCTAAATACAGCTCATACTCTGACTCTGCATTCTTTCTATTTAAGATTTCTATTCTTCTGTCATTTTCATTCTCTGACAGAACGTTGCCTACACATTACAGAGGTGTGCTTATCCAAGATATGCATATTTTGCACTGACATTCCAGGACCCAGTCTATCCACTTGATGAGTATTAATGCATACCTGGACTTCACCAAGGGATGAACTAAACAGCTCCTTTTCTGAAGAAGCCTGACCAAGAAGCTACTGCTTCTTGAGATTCCATCCCCTTCTAGTCTATGCCAGTATCAGAACTCTCATGTTTGTATAGATTCCTGTCATTTCATGCTTCTCTCCTGTTTAAGGTAACACTTCCTCTCCATAGAGCCTCATTTCACTGCACAAATTATTTAATCTTGTAGGGACAGTGCTCAAACTGATATATGCTTGCACTAGCCACCAGTGGGGCTTTGCTGCAGAAAGATTTACTTATGGAACTTGAGGACACATGTTTCACTGATGACTTTCTAGTTTTTCCTCAGACTTGCCTCATCACTGGGCACTGATGACTGAACTATTGAATGATCCTGCTTATCATCCCAGACCTGCTCTCTATGCTCAGACACTCTGGGGCTGTTCCTTGATCCCTGCTCCCTCTGGTTATGGAGCAGTACGTGCCCTTGCAGCTCCTTGACTATTGAAAACACTATCCATATGCACCCAGAGGGAATATCTGGGTTTTGAAAGTTCATATGTCATTTTCTAGACTTTTTTGCCCATTGTGAGTGATGGAGCCCTGTAAGATCAGGATTTCCTGTTCATATAACTGAGGGTTTCCTGTAGCATGTGGCATATGGGGCTCCACATCATCTATATACAGAGGCAGATGGTCTGAAAGCCACACAGGAGCTATAAATGAGTAGCACAAAAAGATGGATGGTGGGTAAGATGGCATCATCTGCCTTCTCCATGAAAAATCCAATAGCAGATTTGTAACTCCAAACTGGTTCTAGAGTGGTAGGGAATCCAGGCTCCATGCTGGCACTGTTCCTGCCCTGGAGGGTGAAAACATGCATGTGTGGCGTGAGCTCACCTTTGGGCACAGATACCAACTCCTCACCAGGATGTCTAATGCAGGGTTTTTTATCTTGAAGCTCATTTTTTCTTGCTAAACATTCCATGTCAGGGAGGTTGATACTAGATGATCTTTAAGGTCCCTTCCAACCCCCATGTTCTATGATTCTGTGACCAGCTTCAGTCATCCAAACTGGGACAGATTCATTCTTACTGCAGGTTTGAGAGCTGGGAGGGGACCATGGTGGAAGCATGAGATTTTTTTAATCACTTTATTACTGCCTAAGTCCTAAAAATGTGTAGCTTCTAATTGTGTTTCCTTCCTTATGCATAAGGACAAGTTGTTGCTTGCTCAGTCCTCGCACGCACACACTCACACACACACTCTCCCAGCCTGCCCCAGTTCTCCAGGGAAGTCTACAATTAAAGTTGTGCCTCTAAGAAGTCAGACTAGGACGAAAAATAAGGAATTTATTGTGTAGAGGTATCTGTCACAGATTTCTTTAAAATCTACTATTTGGGAATATAATCAATTTAACTTTTTGGAGGAAGGGTGTTGGTTCCATTAGCAAGGAAAATAAAAAAGTTATCAGCATTAAATTTAGTTCTTGGGATATTGGGGCATCTATCACAAGTCTATTCATCCCACAATATAAGTCTCATTCCAAAATCATTTTTGTCCTTCCTAGACTGGGTAGATATAGTGAAATGCTTTCTGCCATCATCAGAGCTTGTTACTCCTTTCATAGGAGGACCTGTACATTCTAAAATGGAACATTTCTAGGAAAATGCTACAGCCTGTAATCGTTTGGAAAAATTACTGTGTCTTTTTTTTTTTTTTGTGGTGCCTGCAAGTTATAGGACAATGTCTTAGAGAATGAGGATTGGGAAATTATGTTGTGAGAACTTCTAGCACTAAAAAAGACACGCTCAGTTAAGTAGGGAATTAATATCATAGCTGATCATATCAAAATCTGATGATGGACCTCAGTTCATCACATATTGTTGAGGTTCTGTAATTACACTGAAATAGTTGAGCAGTAGTAGCATCGAACAAAATCATAAAATACTGTTGTTCTTGTTCTCCTTGCTCATATGATAAATTTAATTCAAAACATTAAAATATTTTTTAAAAGACTAGCAGACTTTGGAGAAGCCTCATAATGGTTTTAACTGGTTAACTATGAAGACACATTTAATCAAGTTGCTATCTCAGGTAGACAAGAACAGCAGCCATCAGGAAGACACAATGTGTTCAGTTTCCATGGAAATTCACTCAAATGAAAAGAAAAGGTAAGCACTTCTTCTATAGATAAGGTAGTAAAATATTCTTTAAAACATTGTAAAGTCAACTAGTCTGCTGTAAAAAAATCAATGAAATGCAATAGCAATTTTCTAATTCTGTACCTGCAAAAATAAGCAGTATAAATTTCTGGAGGCAAAAGAAGAAAGTGAAGAGTTCAAAGCTCTATCTGTTATTAAGTTTGCTTAGTAGCAGGTGCAGTCTACTGAGTGAACTAAAGCTGTCTTCACCAGAGTAAGTCTTATTTTTAGAATGATCAGTGTATTCTGCAAGCTCATCTATGACTTCACTGGTTAAATCAAAACATTGTCCAGCCTGACAAGAGTCAAAAACAGATGATGATTTTTATGCCTACATCTACCAGTATAAATGAGGGGTTTATGATGTTTTTTACTGATCATCATTTTATATTGGTGATATTTGGGTTTGTTTAAAAAATTCAGGAGTCCTCAGTTTGAGACTGGAAACAAGTGATTTTCAGTAAAGGGCAAAATTGATGCTTCAATATATAAACAAAAATTATTCTATGGTAATCAGTGATTATGTATTGTTTGTATACTTGATATGAGTATTCATTTATTGAATCATTTTTACTGTCCATTCAGGCTTTTTGTTGCCTGTGTGGAGTCTGAAATACCCTAAGTGACTCAGAATAAAGTCTTTTACAAACAAGGTCTGCATCAGCTCAGCTATTGGTCAGCATCATTCAGAAATACAAATATCTTCTTAGTAAATGAAACAGTGTTGATCCAAATGCAAATTCTAAATTCCATAAGCATAAGCTGTAAGAGGTGATTAATAAAATTCAGTTTAATTTCAGTGAATCACAGTCCTGAAGTCACCTCTGCTGCCTTCTGGCTGTACATTAAATTGCACATCTAATAGAAATCTGCCAGTACCTTTTGTGGCATTGTCACATTTCAAAGTTAAATTCATCTTACCGATGATTATTCACATTGTTGAACGAAAGCCTTATCATGAAATATTGACCTTTTGCTCAAGTCCTGTTTTATGAAGCAAACAGGTGACCTTAAATCCATGGTACAAGCAGTACTGGTAGAAACCTTCCTTCCTTACTTCTTTTCATTACTGAGGCAAAGCAATCATTTATGCTCTATTTTCATTTCAACCTATTGATTTCCAAGAAGGCTCACATGTGATAAAAATCATAATTTCATCTGTAAATGTTAACTCTTACTACTTTGTCAGCTAGAGGTTTGTTTGACTCTCATTTTCTATCATATAAATAGTGAGTCTTTCATATGGGGCGATGCTAATATAAATCCATGGTAAATAATTAGATCTATAGTATTCTTGCAGAAATTTTGCCATTTAAGTTAGCTACACTGGAAGTACACAAGGTCCTGAGATTTATTTAGTAATTATCTTCTGCTTTTAGGGTCTGATCCACATTCCACTGAAGGTAATGCACATTTTATCATGCCAAGAGTAGTTCGCTTCAGCCTTTAGGGATGAACTTATAAAAAAAATAAAATAATAATAAAAATTCAAAGCATCATTTTGCTTTTGTATTAAAGTAGTATCATATTAAGGAGATAATTATGCTTGATGAAACATTATGGGTTCGGCAGTCAAATGCAAGGACCATTTCAGAATAAGAATTCTATTTAAAAGACACACAAGATCATTGTTAATCAAAGTAAAACAGTGCTAGGTCAAAAGAAAGAGTCAAGAGTTTGGCTAAATTAATTGTTTTTTATCTTTTGGGCTTGTGCTAAAACATTTCTGTCTACCTGAAAAAAACTTTCATACAAACCTTTATAGTCACACTTTGTGACTGGACATCTTCTTTTAGTCATACAGCAATTACAATATTAAGTAGATATAAATAATTAATATAATATGTTAGCATGTGTACCACATAGCAGATGTGTGGATTTGCAAAAGCATGTAGCATCCCTCATACAATGACAAAAAAGGCATTTTATTTCATATCTTCCCCCATGCTAAAATAAACTGCTGTGCAAATGATGGCATGGCATTTGGCAAGCAAGAAGTAAAGTCCCTACAATGCTGAGGATATCTTTGTTACGATGCTACTATTTTAGATCATCCAGAATGTGTGTGTCATATTTATTCCTGAAGTGTTTCCTCTGAAGAACTAAATTGCAATTTTAATTACCTAATGCAAATTCCCCCCCAATCCAAAACAAAAACAAACTAACCTCTCAGATGCAGATAATGAGAACAGATCAATAATACCATTGTAAAACAGTACTAGCTTCAGGAGACAGCTGCAGGAGTAAATAGATCCATTTGTTTTGATATCCTTCCTGAACATCATGACTCATCTTCTGGTTCTATTTTGGGCTCTGTCGTATGTGTGTGTGGCTGAGGTCACACAAGCCAGTAATCCAAGCAACTGAAGCAGTGCAAGTTGTCAAAAAGAATAGTTTATTACGTGGATTTGCTGTATAAAAATGTCTTTTCATGCTCTGCCTGTTCATAAAAGGATATGAGCAATAATCTACCTTGTCCGCAATGACTTAAATCTTCTTATTCAGAATTGGAACGAGCTTCAGATTCCTTCTCTATGTAGCATCAAATCTAACCCTTTATTTCCAGGGAAATCAGGTAAAACCAGTTAAGAGGTTTTTTCATTTTATCTGGAAAGCATGTCGGGAGGGGTCAGACAAATAATATGTACTTAAAATACAAATAGATTTCAAATGTTTAGATTGTAGCTTTTGCTGTAGAATTGCCCCCAGGAGACTAAAAAGGTCACATTTTACCCATTCACCCTCTAATTAGGAAAAGTCAGTATGTATGCACTTGCTGATAAGCATGATCTGAGTGCTTTTTTAGCTTGGGTGTCAAAGCTGAGGGCTGCAAAGAGTGCAGAACACCAGTGTTCACTGGCTGGGACATCTGCATGGAGATGTCAGGCTGGGGCTCGTTCAGGGCACATGGTGAGTCATCTGTGGCTGGCAGAGAGAGCTGCTCAGCAGAGAGCAAACTGCCCTGGCCAGAGCCTTCCCCGCCTGGAGGGAGCAGATGTGTCAGGAAAGGAGGGAGAGGAGACACCCACCATTCACATAGAAAATGCTGTGTTTTCTCCAGTTTTTAAGATTTTTATTTGCCCTTTTGAGAGCCAGGAATACTGGTGTACTTTAATACAAGCCTCTGGATGAAATGATAGTTCTTAAAAGTCAGTAAGAAGAGTAAAGATCCACTAGTTTCAACAGAGTACTGTCACTGTGCACTCATCACTTCAAAGCAATCCTTGGTTTTAGATTTGACAGTTTTGGAATTCCAGGAACAGTATTGAGTTACAAACAAACACAAAGAAAATAAAGCCTGTGAACTGTATCATGCAATAAAAATTCTGGGGCAGTTTCTGTCTGCCTCAGATCCTAACTTTCAAAGAAACTTGGTTGGCAGTTTGTTTTGGGGGTTTTGTTGTTGCTGCTGCTGATTACCTATTTAATTTTTGACTTTTTTTTTTTTTCCCCACAGAACTCCAAAGCCTTTCACCTTTCACCACTAGAGAGCTACTAAATTTTCTAGCTTAAATAGGATGGGGATGGGTGTTTCTCAAAACACTAAGATTTCAAGATCCGTTAGGGGGCTTCATTGGACTCTGACTTTTCAGGGAATGGCTTTAAAACCATGCAAGACCTTTTCAGACTAATAGAGGAAGTGAAGAAACAGTATATTTTTCTAATTAACAGTCCAGAGAAGAGTTCTTTCCATTTCTTGAAGGAAAGCTGATATTTGCCAGAGATTTATGCTCCACATAAGTTCCCATCTCTGCTACACACAAGTGAATGTACTGGTGCTATGTCTTCCAAATTCTGTGTAATTTATCTCATATACAACTGTAACAAGAGAATCCAGTATCTAGAATAGTTATCAAACTATTCTATTCAAACAGAAACTTAGCAAAGAGTCTGAACAGACAGCAAAACCTAGGAAATTCTAATTAGAGCAACACAATTTGTTATCAAACTAGAGGAATTAAACATACCCAAGTTCATTCATCTGGCGCAAAGTGACCTCAGCAACATACACAGCAGCGTTGTAGGAAGGGAAATGTGCAAACTATCCAAATGATTATTAAGTTATTTGCATTTTGCGGGTGAAGTATCAAATTTATATGCTAATAGAAGAAGGATATTTCTCTTACATTGTCAGCTGGGTAATCCCTTTCACCTGTAGCAATTTCTTGGCTTGTTCTTATCTGATATCAAGATATACCCTCGTAAGAATAGGTAACTTGCTGTGATTCCCCAAGATGTTGTCTTCACAGCAAAATGGCTGGCTGATATCAGTAAATCCTGTTTTAAAATAAAAAAAAATTAGAGAGGATATACTTCTACCAAGGTACAAAAACATTTTAAAAATTACTGCGCCTAAATTCCATGTTTTCCAGGCTGACACTGACTTGTGTCTATGGCACAGATATAAAATGCTCTAATAAGGCAAGACAGTAGGAGCTTTTGCTCTGGCATTTGGTGAGTACTTTTGAATCCAGACCATAGTGCTTGCCTACATCATGGCAAAGCTCTGGCATTTTAATTAATGCAAATAATAGACAAGTTGTAATAGATGAAAATGTGCAATGGAAGCATAAACCGCTGTTGTTTTTTGTTGCCCTCTACTATGGAAATTTGGAAAATGTAATATAAAGGAATCTGCTGAATTCTATAAGAAAGTGAAAAAGTAGAGACTTTTGCAGAAATATTGGATGTCAGTTAATAGGCTCATTTTTCTCTCAAGGGAGAATAGATTTTTCTTCTGTAAAGATTTTCTTTATTTCCTCACGGTGTGCAGAACTATAAATTGCATGCAAGGGACTTGGCTGGAATTTACAAATTACTATAGCCTTTTATTGTGTTTTATGCACTTGTCAAACTAGAATGGTTACTGTAACTGAAGTAATATAGTAGTCATTTTCTACGCAATTTGATTTAGGGAAATCTAATGTCTGATGAGAACTTATTACAGGATTGAGCATGAATATTATTTCCTGCTCTTTTCTGGTTTAGTATCTCCCTTCAAGCACAAAGTTCATTGACATTCTCCCAGTCATGCTCAAGGTTATTAATTAGGTGATCATTACTGCCTACCTTCAGCTCACTTTTGGGGAATTTCCAGTCTCTGACGGTTACAGTATTTGTAAAGTCCTTCAACGATTTTAAAGTTTTGCAAAAATATATAATGCTTGCTTCTTCAGCTCTATCCAAAGCTCTGGGTGCTATTGAGACACCCTGTGGCTCCCACTGCCTCCCCACATGAGGAGCTGCAGTGGTAATCCCCAACAACACAGCTGTACCTTTGTTCCATGTGGCTGATGGCAAGTGAAGTTTTTAAATTTGCTGTGAGTCTCCACACCACCCTCTTCCTTTTGATGTGTGACTTTTATTCCAATACACTTAAAGCTATTTCTTGAGATGGATTTGTGCTAAAAATAAGGACCATTGAACCCAAATGTGCCAGAACTCTATAGGTTTGATTTGCAAGGAACATGCCTTTCTGCACTGTCAGCTTTGTGATTTTAAGATGAAGCCTCCTGACATTTGTTGTTTAAGTAAATGACCTGTCTCCTGAAGACTGGTGATTGTAAGACTGTCTACTTTCATCTAGGTGAAATCTCTAGGTTTTTAAATGCATGGAAAAGTTTGAAAAGTTATTCTGAGTTCACTTTGCATTTTTGGAAACAAAGACAGAAGCCTTCAAACTAAAAAGTAACTTAGGTTCCAGAGCTGTTGGGTTTTTTTTTCTTAATAAGATTGCTTTTTGTCTGGTGGAGTTTAAGGCTCTTTTTAGGCTCTGTATTTCTTATTTTCATTTTGGATTGTGGCATGTTTTCTAAACACAGAGCTTTTGTGCTTGGCAAAAGAGCACATTGATTGCCTCTACTGTCATTTTTGTAACTGTGGTCAGTGAAACTGTGACAACTGTTGAAAATTTCTTTGACGATCTCTTAGATCACTACTTCTTCTTAAGTCAGGCTGTAAATTAGAAGAGTTAGCATAAAATATGGATTAACCAGCTGACCCAGGGATCCTTTTGTGAAAATCAGTGACATTAGATTTTTCAGAAACTGAATGAAATGAAAATGCATTAGGTTTGTCAGATAAGCTCTTTGCTCTTGACCAAAAATACCCTATCTTTAACAATGTAAGTATTTTTAAGCATAAAAAACTAGGGTACAGATGTCTGACAGAAAAAAAACCAACCCAACAGTAAGGTGTTGGAAGGAAAGAAAAACTGAGAAAATCCAAGTACTTTTCTTCAGCAGTATCCATTTCAGAGGGCTGATTGGCACTGAGAAGTCAGAACTCTTGGTGCTGACACAAGGCAAAGAGAGGAGGCCATGTTGCAATAAAATAATTTTCTGCTCCAAGGAAAATGGATTTTTTTAGCTGGAGATGTTTTACTACTTCACAGAAATAAAGCAGTGGGAAGTGCAAAATGCTGCACTATATAAACACCCTCCAGATATAGTAACTTTTGACAGACTCCCTGTAATAATTTTCTACAACTTTGCTCATCCTAATCACTAAACTTTGAATGCCACAAGTAGGTGGGAGATGTCTCCTGGATGGGGAAAAGGGCAGAAAGGACTCCAAGCTGTTCTAAAGAGGTCAAAGAGGAAAAACTGCAAGTTTGGAGAGGAATTCCTCTATCAGAATTATAAACCAGAATGAAATTAGTGTTGAAGAACGCCTGTGTGTTTGACTCTGCAGGCTTACCCTTAGGGCACTTGATTGATAGAGAAAATATTTTGTTTAAGATGTAGGCACCATGGGAACATGTGAATGTATTATGTCATCCCTGAATTTTAAAAGTAATTATTATATTTCTAAAACACCAAACCAGATAGAAGTAGGTTTTCCACTTTCATGTGAATTCCTTACTTCCTAGATTACAAGGCTGTAATTTCATCTCTGATATAATTTTACCCTTATAAACATTAAGTTTTAGAATATAGCTCAGAATTTTTGGGATTAGAATCTTACATTTGAGTTCATATTCCTTCTTTTTCAAACCAACACTGAGGGTTTATCTCCTCCAGTGCTTTGTCCCAGCTCCAGTCATCATGTCATGGCAAAGCTTACCTTGTATTGGCAACAAGTTCACACTGCTAAAGGGTAGCAAGGGGACTATTCTGTTTCAACCACTGTCATTCTAAGCTTTCCCCGAATTTCCTTGCTTTTCTGAAGGCTCCAGGAACAGCAGGGTTTCTCAGCCTCACCAGTAGCTGGCTGACACTTCATAATACCAAGAGGGTATTAAAGCAGTATATTCAACAAGTACAAACAGCCTCATTTCAGTATTAAATTACTGCTAGCTGGTAGCTGGACAGCAACCAAGCCATGGCAATGCAGGAGACACATAGACTTAACACTTCATGACTTTCTCCTTCATCTTGCCAGACATTTTTCTTTTCTTTAAACAGTCATTAAGGGAGTATATGATGCAACTCAATGTAATCTAAACATTTCTTCCTCATAAAGTTTCAGTCTTTCAAACCAGCAGCCCAATAACCACTCTTTTGAACTCAGCAGACTGTTTGTTGAAGCAGCAGAAGTACAGGCAGATTGTAGAGCTTAACACTGTTAGTCATATACTAGAAAATCACTTAGAAAGGTTTTTTCCATGAGCCTCCTGCCTTGGAGTGCAGAGAGTTTAGCATTTGGATAAGGTGTGTCTGTAGGCTTTGTAGGTCAGACCTTTGTTCTTATTTCATTAAAAATCAAAATGCATTGGAGGTTTTCCTCCTTTCCATTTCATAATTGTTTTCTTTCATTTTGTGTTTTTTCCTCATATTCCTGCCTGTTTTCCTCCTTATCCTATTCACCTGTCTCTTTTTCTCCCCCCTTTCCTGCATAATCCAAGTTTTGATTATCTAATCAGACTTGTTCTTACAGTGGACTTAAGCTGGAATTGGAGAAAAATGTGTGCTCACTCCACAGAAATAGAAAAAGGCCAGGAAACATGCCCACTACCTGTGACCAGAAAATAATTGAAATGGTAAGAGATGTAAATCTGGAGGTAGGATACTCCAGGGTGTGCTTACAGGTGGTGCTAAAAGACCATGTCTAAGGAAAACTCTCTTTGCACCACTGAGAAGAAAATATTGAAACATTATCATTCAAAAAACATTGACCATGGGAAAGGAAATAGTTTGTGAATCAAACAGTAAATCTAAAGAGTGTATTGGTAGAAGTGTAAAGAGGGGGAGAAGAGGGATAATAATGTCATGCTTCATGAAAAAATATCACATGTCCCTCTGGAGAGAGTCTGCACCTGGGGCATCTCACCAGCACTGCACTTTCATCCTCTTTCCCCAGCCACCTTCTTCTTGCTCAGTCTGGATATAGCACTGGGGAGAAATAAGAAACAAATTGTGCTCACCGTGCCAGAACAACCAGTTCACCACAAATTCAAGGGAAAATTATGAGGGAGGAAAGGAAAGCAGGGGCTCAGGATATAAAAGGAACTGATTTACAAATGGATAAGTGGAATAGGAATATCAGCATTCCTTACTGTTAACGAACAGTGACTAGCAGGCTGATTTTAAACAATTATTTTTCTAAAGTCATTTTTACAGCTAGGAGGTGATTGCTATGTATGAATCTACATCTACCTTTAAAATACATTGCTAATCCTGCAACACAAATAAAATGAAGACTTTTTTCACCATTTGAATAAATATAAGAGGGTGGTTTAGTAAATGGAGAAAGTGTCCCAGTATCTTTGTCTCAGCTGATCCTTGTGCTCAACTTTGTCTCAATTGATTTGTGTGCCATAACCAGAAGATAGAATTTTTAATGTATTATAAATATGTTTGGCTTATTTGCTCCTTTATTTTCAAAAAATATCTTAGTGTACTCTGCATGAATAGATGTGAGAGCTGTAGAAAAACAGTGTTTTTCCAACAGAAGTCATAAATAGTAAATTCTGCAGCAAGCAGACACTAATTCTAACATTTGAAAAAAAATTGGTACTGAAAGGTGCTATTTTTTTTCTTTTTCACAAGGGCAGGTGCTTGTTACTTACAGACCTGATACTGTATCAGTACAAAACTTCATTAAGAGTTATCTTTTAAAACTCCTGGTGGAACTGAGGAGCAAAGGAGACTAAAATACAAAGTGTTCACAAGGACTGGAAAAGCGAACAGCTCGCAGAGGACCCTGAGGCAATACCAACAGTGCCTTTGTAACCCAGGAGAGACAGTGTCACTGGGGAGATCATTATGCAGGGGTTATTATTCAAAAGCTTCACAACATCTTATAAAGAAATAGCAAAACAAAACTGTGGCAGAGACAGATCTCTAGGACCTCAGCACAGCCAGCACAGTGTCAAAAATAGGTAATTCTCGCTTTCCCAATCCCCTAAGAGATCAATTATGGAATTCTTTTGAATAATAAAATATAAGTCAAATTTCAGTCTCAGCTGCTACCTTACCTTATCTTTAAATTCAGTCTTCAGAAAGCCTAGCTTAGGGCAGAGGCAGTGGGGTGCAAAAGGTCAGAGAAGTTTATAGCTTATCATTTATAATTTATATATGGCTTATAGTGCTCTAACTTGGCATGAATAACATAGGTATCTTGCACAGAAATGTTTTAACAATCTTCTGGTTACAGTGACTGTGGTGTTACTGGTCATGGGCACATAATTTTTATCCCATCATTTTTAGATGATCTGACTGTGCTGCTGCAGAGATTGGTGGCAGTGGCTGGTGCTCCCCGGTGCCCACAGCTGCCCAGGGCCACCAGGAATGGGCTGCACCAGCACCACATCACCCAGCCTGCAGCTCCCCTCCAAAAGGAACATTATACATTAATTGCTGATCTAGGACAAGAATTTAAGTAGCACCATTTCTCTGTAGCTGATACATTTGCCTATTTTTAACCTCCCACAACAAGAAGTTCTTTTTCTGCAGGACCTCCAGTTCCTGGTTCTACCTCCAGTTTTTCCCAAATGGTTGGTGCTGGAGCATTCTGGTTGTTCATTTAACAGTGAGGCAGCCCCTGGGAAATGGGGCAGCACTTTCTGCATCCCTTGACACATGGAGTTTTTCCCTCACTCTGCTTTGCTAAGATACTAACATAGCATGCAGTCTTTCCTACTATTTTAGCAAGCAATATTTGAAAGCAATGTGTGTAGAAACAGCTCCTGGGCCATGAAGTATATTTAGAGTGAGAAACTTGCAATATGAATACACAGCTTGTTTTCCAGAACATGCCTCCTTTTTGCTGTGAAATCCCTTTGCAGAATGGCCAGGCTTGCACATAGCTGCTAGAAGAAAAATGTGTACCATTGCATGCCTGGATTTTCTTTTTTTGTTTTTTCTTTTTAAAGGAGAGTTTATAGTTTCCTTGACAGAAGAGGGATAACACTGTGGGTGACAAGCCCTGTGGCCTTGCAGCAGCTGGGTTGTGAGGACAGTGTGATGGCACACCAAGAGCTCTCTGCCCTAACCCCATGGGTACCTGCCTCAAGCCCAGGCACCTGGGAATCTCACTGCAATCATTCAGAGCCAGCGTGTAGGATTATGCTTTCTTCTCTGAAATGCAAAACTGCAGTTACTAAGTTAAGCACCATAAATGTCATAAAGGTTTACAGAAACTTTCTAGATGAAATATAGATAGATGTATGTGGAGGTATTGCATTAAAAAACAAATTGACTATTTAGACTTCCTTTATTAGTAATTCGTAACCAAAACACTGTTTGGAGAGTGAGACTATTAAAGCAAGTCAGATCATGAAGAACACCATTGTGGTATTTGAAAGGTTAACATTCAGTGGTGAGACTGTCAGAAACATCTCAGCCAGAACTGACAGTTTTATAGCATCCTAGAAAATATACCTTTACTTTGCTCAGCAGCACTTCAGAGCCTTCATACATCAATCGTCCCAGAAGAAAAATGTGAACATTATTGTTTTGTCTAAACAAAACAAGTCTGTTCTGATAAACTTCCTGTCCAAAATTAAAAGGACTAAAATCAAGTCTCAAAATCAATGTGTGCTCAATATCAGTGTGATGATCACTTGTTTTTTGGGGGGTCTGTACACTGACAAACGTTCACAGAATGTGGAGTGCTTTTGAAGTTCCATGGTCTTGGAGCCTATAGATAAGTTCAGTAATATAAAAATACATGTGATTTATGACCAGTACTTGAAATAATATTTCAGATGTATTGGTAATGGTCAAATTTTTATATGCCCCCATTCCATCTTGTTTTCTCTGAAAAATGTCCACTGTTAAATATGTTGCTGAAGTCCCAGTGTGGTATATATCGGTCCACTTGTGTTATTGCACAGGTCTTTCAAACTTATCACTGACCAAATCATTTTTCTGGAGGTCACTGTGGTTTATGAGGATGCTATGCCAATTCCAACCAACCTATATTAAGCTCAACAGAGTGCAAGGCATTTTCTTTTTCATTACAGCTAAAATCTCATAACCGCCTCTATCCAAAAGAAATATGAGCTTTTAACAACTTTGAGGCAAAATCTCATAATAATAACTTTTTTATGTAACATTTTTCATTTCAGGATTGCACAAAGCACTTTGATTCATGGAATTGCTTGTAAGCCAAGAGAAATCATAATTTTGGCCTCCTGCAAAACACAGACCTGTAGTTCTTCTACAGTGCCCTTCTACAGTAACTTGGGACCACTGTGGAAACCTTGAGAAAACCCCACCAGGCAGGTCATATCAGACTTATTTTGAAAAGAGGTATTTTGTGATATTCAGTAAACTGGCTGACTCTCAGAACACACAGCAAGGGGGGCAGTGCTCAAAATACGTTGAGATTAATCTAGGAATTACTTGTTTTACCAGCTGCAAAATGTTGGGCTATTTTCAGACATGCATTTTGTAGGGAAAAAACAAGCTTTGAGCACAGTCTCTTCTTTAAGTCTCAAGGATTTCTGTAATTAGAACTGTCTCTTACTGAAAGGTAAAAGTCAGTGATAGAAATATTCTGTTAATAATTTGGGGATTTCATTATGGTTTTTGGAGTCACAGTATAACACAGAGGAGGTCCAGTTTCTCTCTACTTCATATACCAGCAGCAAGCCTGGTGTTGATGCAAACAAGTCATAAGGAGGGGTTCAAGGAGATTTTATTACATTTCTTTGTCATGAAAAAATGATGAAATAGTAATAAAAAGGAGGTAAATCAAAGGGCAGCAGAGAAAGTGGAGATTCAACATTGATTATTTTCCATGCTAGTAAAGGGTTGTTTTCATGATGCACTAATGAGCAGAGCTGTGTGGATAAAGCCAGAGCAATTCAAACAGAATAGCAGCTACAAAGGGACTATTCCTTAAAAAAAATTCTAATGGGAATTATTAAATTATAAGGTTTATTTTTATCTACAATGGTGACTTTCTGAGATGCAGCACAAGATATGCTATTCAAAGTAAGGGTCAATGTAACAAAGTTAACAGATCCAATTTATGCCTAAATTAAAATTACTGGATCATTCACTAGCTATAGGAAAAAATAGCATTAACATCAACTCAAGTTGCATGTAAGTTTTTTAGACTTGGTTTTAGATGCTAGGGCTAATAGATATACAAAATATATAATAACCCAAACTCTTCCAAACTCTTATTGTAAGCCTTTATTTTGAAGTTTCCATAGTCTTTTTTAAAAGAGTTGCATGGATAGATTATTTAGGGAGGTTTTTTTAAGTCTGCTTTCCTTTTGTAAAGTTTATTTTGGATGTTGCTACTTTATCAAATCACAGGATTTTAAACACCTGAAGCCAGTGATAAGTCTAGGGCTTGCTGGGAACATCATTCCTTATAGAAAAGTCTTCACTCTTTTGGGAGAGCTGTCATTTCATTAATATGGACTTATTTTTTTCTTTAAATCAGCACCAAAATGATCCACTTAATTATGAAAGATAATTTCTTCCTCCAGAAGTGCAATATAGCCTTTTATCTATTTAGAAATCTGAGAAGTGTTTGTTTCACTTCCAGTCAGGTCCTGGGTATTGACTGAAAGGCTCCATCCTGTTAAAGGATGTCTTTCATTGTAGCACTAAGTAGATGAAAGGGCTGCTCATACAGGGGTCACCTTGTTGTTTAACTGGTTTCTCATCATTCCGGAACAGACTTTTCCAGCTTTACTGAAAAAGCCAAGGAAGCAAAATAAAATTATCCATTTCTTCACCTTGCACACTTAGAGCCACATGAGATCAGTCTCTAGTCTTTTATCATGGCAATATGTATTGCTGCACACTCCACCACAGGAATTTGTCAGGATTTTTCATCTGAATTGTAGAAATAACTAATAACTAACTAACTAATAACTAAACGAGTAATAACTTTCTTTTTATATTAAGGACATTTCTCTCAAGATGATCCAATGTTCAGGCTAAAGTACCCACATCACTGATGTTTAAGCACAAAGAGGTTCTGTTTTCCCACAGATGGAATGGTTGGATGGATATGCTTGATAGGATGCTTGGGAAACTGTAATTTATTCTGATTTTTTTGTTTGTTTTTTCAGAGTTTAGGTGCTCAGATTTTTCTTAGTGCTGTATTGATTTTAGCTGCTAACTCACCTATGAATATGGTCTTATTTTCTAACACTGGAGGGGGGAATGACTTTCTCTGTATCAATTTTCTTTTTTACTCTAATAGCAAGGAAATAATGAAAATTTGAAATAAGCTGTCTCAGTAAGATTCCTGGGACAAAATTTTGGCTTCAAAGCATTCAGTTTCTTTTCATATAGGAGATGCAACATTGCAACATGACTTCAAATAGATGATTGTTTTTATCTAGAGTCTACATTCATTGCTAATACTCTCAGAAACCAACATGCTAAAAACAATGAAGGCTTTCACTTCACCACTGCACAAATGTACACTGGAAACTTTTTACTCCAGGTAACCTGGTAAATTTTACACTGAGTACCTATAAAAAAAGAAAATAATTTGAAGCATGCCTTTGTTGAAGCATGCCTTTGTGGCCTACTGTGGCTATAAAATTATAAATTTAACAAATTAGAACGTTTGGCACGGAACAACCTCCATGTAGGTAAAGAACAATCATTAACATGGTGCAGAATAAATTAAAGCTACGTTGCTTTATGCAGTGTCTTTGATAATCTGCCTGGAAAAATGATCTACCATAGACAACAAACCTGAAGAACACAGACGAATTTGGCATTTGGCAAAAAAGTGCAGGAGAATTGTTATTGTCTGCTATGCCTGAGGCCACCACTTGGTCTTCAGCATACTACAAGTGCTGCAGTTGGGATTTTCATTAAAAACTCTTGTCCAAGCTGTTCAGCACCACACAATGGATGGCAGGGACATCACCCAGGTATAAAACTTGTATTGCCAAAATATTCCCACCTATACTATTCCTGCTGCTACTGGCTTAATTCTGCCTTATAGAATTGCATGAAAGTTCTAGAGAATTTACTGATCAGCAATAGTAAAAAAGCCAAACTTTCCTAAGGTTTCTCTCCCACTTCTGAAATACTGGATTATGAGATCTAATCCAGAATACCAACGACCTTGGTTGTAAAGTAACTTGGGTTGCACATGGGTCACGAAAGTGTGGAACAGCCAATATGACTCAGATTTCCTGGTCTGAATTATGACACCTCTGGCTTTGAATCCAAAGTTTCTTACCTCTCATCTGAATGTCCAAAGTATAAGAAAAACAGCATCTGTGATAGCTCAGTTTTTTGCCTAAAAAAAAACCCTGCGACTTGAGAAAACCTTCCTAATGAAAATTGCACTGAGCTTGATATCTGAAGTGTTTCATATCAAGTACCATAATAACTGCAGCTTGTTCTGCAGTTTCATTGTCCCTGCATAAGAAGACTTGAATAATATAGAAGTGGGGTTTGACAGATATTTTTTTCTGTACTTTTTCTAAGGGGGTTGGGGGAGTGGTTTTGGGGTTTTTATAGATTCAGGTTTTGTTTTATTTTTGGTCTTATTATGCATAGACACTGTGGAGAAGTTAGAAGTGTCCCACACATCTTTGTTTCTTGCACAAATAGAAACATCTATTCTTGTACAGATGCCCATCATATTGCAGAAACAAGGTGTTTATTGTGGTCCTTGGACCTCAGCTTAGATCTCACTTTCAGAGCTCACTGCTAGATGGTTCAGACCAGTATGGAGAATGAGTATAAACTGTCAGGAATATGTTCCTGGGGAACGCAATGCAACTTTCTGTGCTCATTTCATATTGCGTGGGACATCCAAGTGCTAACTTACACATCTCTAAGTGAGACTAGCTCACCATCTCCCTGTGACCTGTAACCAGCTAACTGATCAGAAATGGTAGGTAGCCAGAGATATCAGAAATCTTATACGAGATCAAAATGTCAGTAAGGCATGCAGTAGAGCTTTTAAAGTTCTTTGTGGTTTTGTGTCCATGCAAGTTTTAGCCACAGCCCACCCCACAACAGCACCATGACACTCCAGCACTGCTAAGGGAGTTTTGCTGTGTGAGGAATATCCGATCTATTAAAAAGATGAAGAAAGAGGTGTAATGCAATGATTAAAGAAGATACTAAATATGAAAATTAGGCAGATTAGGAAATTTGCTTAAAATATGAAAACTTCATGTAATTATCAGCTGCATTACTGAGCAACTAGTCTTCTTAGTCTTCCCTATAAATTATTGTTGCTGTTCTTTGTGACATCTAGGAAATCCAGTTCTGAATCCATCAAGGCAATCAAATACTATATCAGATATTTGATATTTATAAGAGGAATATATTCTTGTCCAAGAGGAACTAAAAATGTAATAGTTGAACATCTAAGAGACAGCAGAGTTATAAGTAAAGAGAGAGCAGTCCAAGGGAATAATGAGGTGTAACCTCTCACTCTTAAAAAATACCAGCCAATGTGCTAGCAAAAAACCTACATTGTGACACTTGATTTCTTTCTCTAAATATCAAATCTGGAAAATCAGAAGAGCAACTTTCTCTAAAGTTCTTCTGAAATGATGTTACAGAAAAAATCTTTCCCCTTCCCTGCATAAACTATAGCTTCTCTTTCAAGTTAGCTGGGAAAGTGCTTTTGGAAAGTCTTTTCCTAACCACTCAAAACGCCTGATGATATAATGAGTACAGCTTTGGAAAAGAAAAATCTAGTTCTTGGATTAGAGGCAAGTGGATGCTCACTCCAGAGTGTCTTTGCTCATTTTAAATAATCTAAAAGGCTGGTCAATACATTTTGCACTTTCATATATCACGAAATCACAGGATTATGGAAAAACAGGATTGGAAGGCATCTTAAAAGGTCATCCACCCCATTCCTTTGCTTGCAGAGGTGTGGCATTTTAAAAGTGGAGATGGCACACCCTCAGCAGTGGGTTCTTCTTTACTGGTAGGTTATTTCTGATAATGAACCCCCACATTTTCTCCTTCAAGACAAGCTCATCCAGGTGTTCTGGCTGCTCCTGCCTTAGTAATAAATTCCATCACACTGCATTGCAATAAAAGAGAGCAATGATCAGTAGGAGATGCACCAATTTGTTTATTATGTTCTCTTTTAATACAGTTCATTTTTTTGTTGATAGGAACACTGATGCAAATAGAAAGTGCGGAGACTGACAGTATCCTTTAAAGTAATTTTTTTTTTTTTAATTGAGGTACAATTGAAAAATAGATCAGGGAAAAAGTAAATGTAGCACTTAATTGTTTCTGCTGGTACTGTGATACTTCAGATAATTGCAGTACTCTAATTGTATTTTTAAGTAATCAAGCAAAATTAAAGTTTTCCAAAATAATTGTTATTGGTGGTATTAATATCGTCCCTAAAAACAGTACATCCAATATGTACAAATGCAATTAGAATCACATCAAATCAAACTAGACAGAATCTTTTTTGTAGTTTTTGACAACCCCTCTATAATTTTTTTGGAAGGTGAAGGCTGAAGAACTAAATGGAACATACTAGTTTGACAATGCATGATTTTTATCAGGCAAAATGTCTTTTATATAATACCCAAATATTTAATCTGTGATTATTTTTCTGAACCCATTGTAAATGCTTCATCAAGATTGATTTTTCACACATTCACTTTGGTGTTAAAAATTAATTTATGGTAAATAAATTATTTAGAAACATGACAATTTAAGGTTGATATAAAGTGCTATATAAATACTTGTAGTGAATACTACAGAAGTGATGGTAAAGAATCAATTTTCCAAAGCATCTAAAGGATGAGCACAAAAATGTTTGATTTCAGTGTAAGTTAAGCTGAATTGAAACTTTTTAACACATGTTTAATTTGGTTAATACCCACTTTGCAGTGAGGATAATAAAGCTTGCCATTTACCTAGACTCATTTTTTCAAGAGAAAAGGTAAATAATTTGCTTCCTGTGTCTTTCTACCATTACTATGCTGCTTCTCTCGAATGAGGTAAAAAGCTGCTGAAGTGGAAGATATCCACGACATCTGAACTGTCAAACGTGTGGTATTCAGCCTTTATGTCTGGTAACTTTTGAGATAATGAAACAGACAGTGCTGTCCTCTTGCCAGTACTACTAGCGCAGAATGCTCAAACAATTACTTTCCTAGGCCTTAGTCTGACAGGGAAATCAGGGAGAGAACTTCAATGCACTCTTCTGATCAGGCTTCCTATCTGTCCAGAGGTACATCAGTTTTCCAACTGTAAAATAAAGATGAACCTAACCCCCACTCATTCAAGTGTTGGGAAAAGATGTATTTTGTATCAGATGCTCAAGAAAGACTATGCTTGTGATCTGAAAGGTTCCAAAAAGGTTCAGCACGATGCCTTTTAGAAGCTTAATACTGGGTGAAATTTAACCTATCTTAAAACATTCCAAAGACTTATTGCTGGTTGGATCTTTAAGGGAAGGAATATGTTAAAAATTGAAAGAACAGTAATTAGATTTTCATTGTAATTTAACCCACTGAAGAACAGTAAATGACTTCATGGCACCAATATAATGTTATCAGAGTGGCCCAAACCACAGATTCTGATCAAGCTTTTAGCAGACTAAACAATTAAATTGCCAAATTTTATAAGAACCCTTTCTGAAAAACAATCCTTTAATTTTTTTTTTAAATTGGTGATTCAAAACCAGGCATTTCAGGTCATTAGCATATCTTGAAAATCTCAAACTTGACTTAAGAGCAGATCACATTTTGATGAATCCATTTAAAGAGCTCTTTATAAACTCTCCTTCAGAAGTGTGGGACATGATAGCTAATGCAAGCAATTTCTACAGCATAAGTCATGGGGATAGGTTTCAGCTTAGACACAGATTCTGGTACAGTTAAAGATCTGAAAAATGAGTACAGAATAGAAGGGCTGGCTCAGTGTTAACCTTGTGCAACTCAATCAATACTGTAATACAGACCCCCGAGCTGAGGCAGCATCACCCTTCCTGAGCAGCACTACATTCTGCATGCTGCAGTGCATTGTGGCAATACTGCCTTTTCCAGTACAGGAAACGATTTAAAAATAGAAATGAGGTGCAGTGGCTACCTTGGGCCTGGCTTTTGGAAAGGGAGGATATTACAGACATCAGAGAAAAATCTTATCCTTTCCTTCTAAAAGCATGGAGTGAGAAAGATCTTGTGTTACCTATGCCAGCTGTGTTCTGACATTGTACTGGTAAAACTCTCATCTTTTTCAATTTTTTGGCAAGTTTAGAAGCCCAAAAGTAGGACCAGACCTGCATACTTGATGCAGAATGCAAGAGACTGCCTTTTGGCTCTGGGATCCCAAAATTTTTCCAGCAAAGTTTTACAAATAATTCTGTGGTTTAGTTCATTGTGGTTCAGTAACTGATCAAACAAAATTATTAGGTGGACTCAAAAGACTTTTTTCTAGCTAAAACTAATAACTTAAAAAACCCCAAACCAACAAACCCAATAACATGCATATTCTGTTCCTTATTTTCCATTTTTGAAGGTTGTGTTTCTTTAATGAATGTCTAAATTAGTCAATTCATTTTTGTTTAGAATATGTCAAAAATATTCTGATACTTCAGGACATTTTTTATTACCCCTCATTGTTTTTCCTAAAGTTCTCCTGATGTTTTTTAATCTTATCCAAAAGTTTTGAATAAATGGGAGAGGGGAAGACTGTCAAAAATATTCTGCTAAATAAATCACCCATCGTAAAGATGTGCCTATTTGTGTTCAGTGGTCTATTTAAAGTGTGTGTGTTTTCAGTCCAGTCTTTGGAATTATAATCAGCTTAACACCACTGTTAAGCAAAATATCACTGTCAAAGCTAATTCCATTGTGGGCTGTCTTGCTGAGCAGCTCAAAGCCTGAATGGACTGAATTAGGCATCTGGAATGGGATAATTTCTTATCTGTAAAGCTTTGCTCATCAGAACAAGACTAGGAAGGATGATGGAAGAAAAGCTTTTCCTTTTGTCACACGAGTCTACTGTGCTATTTTCCATTTAATTTCATTAAAACGTAGAGATGTATTGAATGAAAACTTGATTATTTTAATTTTCATTGTGAAATTATAACAGGATGATCCATGATTTTAAAGATTTGAATCAGAGTTCAACTCTGATAAGTATGCAAATCATTATACTGATTTCCAATTTGCCCTGTCAGAATTATTTTTCGAAAGGTAACTAAAAGCTCAATATAATGTACTCAAATATTTCAAATATCATTACAGAAATGTAGTGATCTGATAAAATAATATCTATTTGCATTAGGGGATCATGTTTTAAATCACTGTAATATAACTTTTGGTAATTCCACCAATAGGTACCTTTAACATGGATTTCGGATTCTAAAATTAAGTTTCTATTTTTGCCCAGAGATTCTCTCTTCTGACTTTAATCTTATTAAAGAAAATTTGCCTGTTATTATAAGGATTAGTTTATTAAAACTCTTCATCTCTCCACTTACACGTTCTCTTCTGCTGTTTGAGCTGCTACACTCCAGTAAGTCAATGCTGAATTAAAATTTATCTTTCTGTACAGCTGCCAAAGTGACTGTTTTTTTGGTAGAAACAAATTGCTCATTTGCAATTATATTCTAATTTATCAGAGACCATTTGTACAACTTTTTTATTTTTTAAATTTCTTGTGGGGATTAATAGTCTTTGCTTGAGAAATTATTTTCAATGCCTTCTAGGCAAATCTCACCTTTTCTAAAAATGCAGCTGGAAGTTCAGCAAAATTGTTTAACAACTATGTGGCTGCTTCATTATCTTTGCTTAGCATGCAGCAGAAATATAAGATATTAAGGAGGATATCAGGAGTGCCAAGCGTTTTCTATAAAAACACTTGTCTATCATAAGAGTTTCATAATCTTAAGACAAACCTTGGAAAGATGAAGTTGTAAAATACATTTTGTATGCTTTATACTTACCCTGCGGCTTTTGTTTTTAGATATGTACTTCAGATATACTTCACAGCCTTTTTTTTGCCCCAGTTTTGTTCTGAAAAGAAAATGCAAACAGATTTTCTGAACAATAAACTTCTAGAATCTGGAGGTTTAAGGAAGATTTAGATTGTAAGAGTTGATAACTGTGCCTTAGTGTCCTGCCAGTTAATACAGAAAGTGACTCTTACTGCCAAGATCTGGCTATAACCCTTCAGACTGGAGACTTAAGAGGTAACTGATTTAGGTAGTTGTGATGTTTATTAATTGAGTAACACACATTCTTTAAACTACTATTCAGCTAAAAACACACACTTAGAAGTATTAAGCCACCATTGCACTGCTATGGAACTCCCTTTTGAATCCCACACAAATAGTATTATTTTTCTTTCTTCATGTAGTGTTAGGATACAAGATTGTCCCTGCTTGCTTTGTCCTGTCATGTCATGGTATATACTTGATGGGGGAGCCCAGTGGGTTATCTAGGGACTTCTCCCTGGCATTGCATGGGACTTGGATGAAGTGTTGAAAGATTTTTAGATACTCCCTCCTCTAAACAAATTTGTGGTAGTTTAGTTAGGATGAATTGCTTCTTAGGAAGG
This sequence comes from Lichenostomus cassidix, assembly GCF_008360975.1. Taxonomy (NCBI): domain Eukaryota; kingdom Metazoa; phylum Chordata; class Aves; order Passeriformes; family Meliphagidae; genus Lichenostomus; species Lichenostomus cassidix. The sequence continues at coordinate 30,573,866 of NC_139482.1, forward strand.
AAGGAAGGAAGGAAGGAAGGAGGGAAGGAAGGAAGGAAGGAAGGAAGGAAGGAAGGAAGGAAGGAAGGAAGGAAGGAAGGAAGGAAGGAAGGAAGGAAGGAAGGAAGGAAGGAAGGACTATCCATAAGAAAACATATGGCACATGTCTTTTTGAAAAAGCCAACATCATGCTGAACTGAGTAGTTGTTACTGGAATTCTAACTTATTTTAGCTGAATCTGGATCTCATGCCATGATTCTGCCTCATGCATTTCTCATCATGCATTTTGAAGGTGAGTGTGATGATCCCCCTACTACAGGTGCCCTACTTTGCTTATAGGACAAAGCAGAACTCCTTTTAGGAAGAGGAGTGATAGAGACACTTCTAACATGCAAAGCTGAAGGGCTGAGCTTGGCCTGAGCTGCTAATCAGGGAGAGCTTAAGAAGACGTAGCCAGAAGGTTTAACCACCACAGGTGATGCAGGTGTAGTTTAAGGTGTCAAAACTTTTACAGTAGTCTCTGGTAACAAAATACTAATAGTAAGAGCTTACAGCACGTTCTATCTATGTTGCTCAATTAAACACTAGTAAATGGTAAGTCAGCACTCTAAGAGGTGGAATCTGGTTCGGTCATTTGACTTAGATTACTTGTGGTTTTCATTTAAAGATGACAAAAAGACACTTGCCCAAGAGAGTTGAGTTTATTGTAGATGTGAACAGTGAAAACTCTAGCGAGGCCACTTGGCTTAGTTAAAACATAAAATAACAAAGCCTTCCATGCTTAGAAAATACCTGATCTGTGTCTAAACAACTTTACAACCCTATTTAGAATGAATAATATACAAACAGTATGTTATCCCTTGCTTTCCATTTGAATTAGGCTGGAAAGTCTTACAGCAGTTAAATAGCAGTTAAATAGTTAGGCATCCCTTAGCAGACAGTTATGGTGTTTTATGGTGAAAACTAAACCACTATTCAAAGTCCTTAATCAAAGATGTTAAAATTATGCCAAACTGGACGTGTCTGAAGATTGTTCTGCATTTCTTACAGCTTTTTCTCTCCACAAAGGCACATGTTTGAAGACAGAAAGAAGGTTTATTTTCCTCTGATTTGGTACTTGGCAAATGCCATCAGGGGAGTGAATTAAACACCTAAAGATGGTAAGCATTCAAGGCATAACACAGCTGTGAAAAAGGCTCAGTTTGAGGCCCTGGCTTCAAGAGCAAAAGTGGTGCCATTATTTTCTACTTGGACTTCACAGTAGACTTTGTTTTATTTTTCATGAGAACCATACTCTATACACTTCAGGCAGTTGTGCAAACATATTTCTTTCATTCCTATTTTAGAAGTATTTTTTAGCTAATTTTGCAATATAGATGTAAGAGGAGTGAAAAAGGTCCTAGCACTTGAAGTTTATGATCACTGAATATTTCCAAAAGAAAAGAGCTCACTGTAAAACAAAGAGCGTTACTGAAAAATAATTAGTGAGCTTTTCCCTTTGGAGAATTGCTTTTAAACCTTATCCAGTTTACCCTGCTCTTGGCATCCTGCTGCTGACATCAAATGGACAAATTTTACATTTGGTTACCTACATTGTCTTATAGGTGGGTGTGTCCCAGGAGAAGGCAACCATGTAAAAGCAGCTTAGCAAAACCGTTAAGCCATTTAAAAAGTGTCTCCAAATATTTGCTGACTTTTGCAGTAAAATTCCAATGACAGTTGCCAGATCTCCCAAAGACCTGCAGAGCCTGCTTCTCATTTAGATGGCAAAGAGGGTGGCTAACTCTTTTTTGTCACTGCTCTATTTAAGCACACTTCCAACAAGACTTTAGAGATTATTTTAAAAGTTGTGTGTGTGTATTATGTTATATAATTTGTATATATTTATTGCCGCTTTAAAAACTTTGCATTCAAGCCTCACTTAGTGGACACTTCCATTACTGATGCTGCATTAATATATACAGATGCTGTACTTCTGACCTATAATTTATAGTCATGTGAGTTTTATATCTGTTTTATAGGCTGAAAGTTAAAGTGGAAAATTTTGAAGGTAGCCTCTGATACTAGATGAATCACCCACAGATATATGGTGCCATTCTTAAAGTGCTGTAACTCCTTCCTTACCCTTCCCCATTCAGTGCACTCACTTTCTTACCTGTGATGCTGACATGCCTGGTGAAATATTTCTTGCCCTGTTCTGTCTGGAGAACTGCTACTTCAAACACTGAAATGGTAGCAGGGTGCTCACCTATAGGCAGCTCAGCTGAGGTTTTCCAGTGGAGTGCTTATGATTTCATGCCACAATACCTATCATAGCATGAACTGTGCCATCCTTAAGAGTGTTGACTACCCAAGCCCCTTTTCTTTTAGTCTTTTCCATTGTCATTTTCTCCAAATGGCACCATGCATATTTTATTTCAGAATGGAAAGACATCTCCTGGTAAAGAAACAGATTCAAGGTGGGACTTTGCAAGACAGCCCAGCCATGCTCTTACAATGAAGGTAGCCAGTTCAACTCACTGAATGAGTTAAATACTAATTTAAGAAAACAAGGGATTTGTTTTCTTTCAGAATAGTAAATTTCACATATTTGTCAAAGAATTGCAAAAGTGAGAGAAGGCATCTAGCCCTTTATGGAGAAATTACTAATTTAGCTGGCCAGCTGGAAATCTCCTCCTTCAATTTTAAAAAGCTAAACATATCCAAATCCCTTCAAAAGGCAATGAAGAGGAGATTTCTGTAAAAGTCAGCATGCCCCACTGACACAGTGGGCTGTCTGAGAACTGTCTAATCATGGACTCTAACAGCAGGAATTTGAGGCACACAGCACTTTGGAAAGATGTGAAACTAGGCCATATTTATAAGAGGTGTAGCAAGAGTGATATTTCTAATTTCTTAAGTGTGTTAAGCACAGTGGGTTTGCTTGGTTTTTTTCCAGATTTGCAGCTGTCTTGTACAAATAAGTATAACTGTGTTGTCTACTTTGGAGTTACATGAGTGTGTGCTTTCATTTGAATTTGACCTTGAATTGCCTTGAATGAAGTGCAACTTCATGGTAATAAAATAGCAGGAGGACTTATATAACAGTGCTGGAGCACCCTGGGTCCCTCCAGAGGATCTGTAAAATGAGAGCACTTTTCTGGCTGCATGGGCCAGTTACAGATCTGGTACCACATCTGTGTGAAAGAAGTTTCTTCCAATAGAACGTGGTGACTATGAAAACAATTCAAGCTGCAGCAGGATAGTGAGATGCATGTTTGGATTCCAGTTTTCCTGCAGCAGTAACTCACAGCAGTGGGTGAAGTAGGCAGCTCTGGAAGCTGACCTAGTCAGATGACTGAGCCAGATTGCTATTCCTGATAATTTGTACTGCCAGTTATGTGAGTTTGGACTAGTGAATAATGAGAGCAGACACACAGACAATGCTCAAACTAAGGTACTTCCGTCAGTCGGAATTTTCAACTGACTGCTGCCTGTTCAGCAAGAGGAGCCAATGTAAGAAATGGCTGGTACAGTGGCTAGGACATGTGATTTTCAGTTCTTCATTTCCTGTCAATCACCTTCACTTGTCCTGTGCAGTCAATCATGAATATTCATGTTTGTAAAGTCCTTGTTTTCAAGAGAACTAGGTCTATGGTTCTCAAACTGCTGTTGCAGAATCAGATGGATAATGGTATTAAAATAACAGTCATGATCAAAGGGACTACGGCAGTTGTAAATTAGTGGACATCTGTGACCTTTCAGCATAGATGAAAAGCATCTCTGTGCCCTTTACAGTTGAATTCTGTGGTTGCTTCAAGGAGATCTTGACAACTGCTTTTTGCTCTCACTTTATGCAATGCTTAGCATAACAGTACTGATGCTGCCTGTTTCTGGATCAGTTACTACAAATAGCACAGTAATAAAACCCTTTAAATACATTGGTCTAAATTATCTCCTGACCTTCAGCTGTGTCCTATCAGCATCAGACTACAATCCTCCACAGGCTTTTTCAAAGTTTATATCAATAGCCAAGATGTGTCAGAGGCTGAAAGAGGTTTAGCTGTAATAGAAGAGTAATGAAACACAAAGACAGTGTTACAGTATTATATGTTGCCTTCAAAGTAATCTTAATGAGTCTTGATGTCAATATAACAGTGAAGGGAGGAAGATTAAGCCAGTCTGTAAACAATACAGAACCAAACCAACCAACCAACCAAGAGCAAAAATAAAGTACTCAATGATCAGAATAGGATCTTTGAATGCCATTACTTAAATTTCAGTAGGTATGTCATAGTTACTTAAAATTTTGAAGCTTTTCTATGATCCTCTCCTTCATTAATTAAGCTAATTTCAAATAGGGGCACAGGCAAAATTATGCAAGCTAGACTATGGTTACTGTATTGTGCTCAGAAGTGAGTGATTTTTGCATTTTTGAGGAGAGAACTAGCTACAGAAGAATATTTTCCAGAACTGTATATTAACCAAACAAGGCCAGAAAAAGGAATCCATATTTTTCTATTATTGCATTCATGCATGGAAACTGTGAGGCTTTTCCACTAAATGAAACACAGGAAAGAGAAATAGCTCCAGAATGACGAAGAATCACTCTGGTTTTTATTAGTCTGTGACTTGAAACAATGGCTGACATCAGTGTTTGTTGCCTTTTAAGTCACATTGTTTTGCAAAATTTTGGTGGGCCATAACTAATAGCAACATACAGGAACTCTCTAACTAACCTCAGTTCCCTGCCTGTTACTCTGTACTGTGCTGGCTTCCCCTTAACATTTGTGTAAGCACTTTTGTGCTCATTATAATCTTAGTCATGTGCTGCCAACATTTCAATAAGTACCTCCCACAAAAATGTTTCTTTGTACTGTATACCAAGTGCTGCATCCTTGTGCACAGAAAAGGAGGGAGAATGGGGGGAGAGAAAATTTAGATTTATAAGTACCTTTTCTAAAAAAAGAGGAAAAAACCTCTGATGATTTGTGGTATAGTATAGGCCATTTAGTATAGGTAAGTACAGAGAAACAGTATGGGATTTGGAGGGGTAATTTGTAATCATTTGCAAGACTGCAATCCTAAAATTGTAATGCTTGGTGACATAAAGCCATCAGAATACAGGCCACTGTTTTGCAGGAATTTTAGTAGTACAGTGAAAACTATTACTTCAGCACATAATTAAGGTCCAAACCATCTTTAGCATATAAACATCTTTTAATGTGTCCCTTCTGCCTTAATTAGAGAAAGAGAAAACTAAGAACACTATTCAAAGTTAATGGATATTCTTGAGGACAAAAGTAATTGCACTTGAGGGGGAAAAAAATTATGCAAAGCTAGTACTTTATTTGCAGACTTGTAGGAGGGTCCAGATTCTCATTTAGGTTAAGTAGCCTGGGATGTTATTTTCCTATAATCAGTGATATCTGTTCTGAAAGAACCAGTCTGCTGGAGAAAGCTCACCTGAAATAATATAGTTACAAGAAAGCTGTTCACTTTGGGAATGGTGAAATATGAAATAATATTTCAATTGATAAAAAGTAGTAAAAAATCTCACTGCTGCCCATTCTAGAGGCATACCTGACCTTATGCAGAAAAGATGTCTGGATTATTTAAATGTTGCCTTTTCTCAAGATAGACTTCCTGATTTGGGGTTACACAGTTTCTGGTGTTACTTGCACCTGGCTATTACACCCAAACACGGGAACTCTTCTATCAGTGTCTTTGTCTGCTAAAGTTACTTCCCAGCTTTTGTTTTTACTGGCCACACTTACATTGAGAAGGCTGAAATAAAAGATGTACAGCAGGCAGGGTTTCTACAAAAGCATCCTGTCTGAGATATCCATTGGTATATGGATAAAAATATGTTTTAGATAGCTAATCTTACAGTTCATCACAGTTTTTGGCCTGCAGTTGCAATGCAGGCTAACTCCTCCCTCTTAAAGTTTCATCCCATATCTGCATGTGGTGGGGTATCAATGACCCCTCCCAGGAGTGACCGGCAGTGAGCTGGAGGATACTTTCTCCAGTGCAGTGGGTTGCATAGATCCCACTTGCAGAGGATGCCCACAGTTTGTCTAAGTGAAGAATGTGTCTTTTTGGATGACAAAAACATTTATTTGAGTAGCCTGCAAATAAATGCCCCTGGAAGAGCCTGCGAAACTTACTATGCAAAACCACCAGTGTTTCTTAATATACATAATAATCTGCATAACTATTAATGCAGCAATGCTCAATGGATAAGGCCTGAGCAAGAGTTTAGACAAGTCCTGGAGATATCCTTTCAGTGACTTTAAAAAAAAGGCTTTTCTAGATTCACTTTGCTTCTTGTGCTTTTTCTTACTTTCCCCTATTGGAGATCACTGCACAGTAGATCTTCAGCTTCAAACCAGCCACTGATGTAGTACAAATAACTAACAATCATAATCATCCAAGTAACAACAACCTCTCTTTTTCCTCTCCATCCTCTTTTACCTTCCTCTCCTCTCCAGACATACTTTAAAGTAGGCAAAAATAAACTGAAGAGGACTTGAAATGTGTTGATTGGCTGCTAAAATCTTACAGTGGTTTTAATTACTCTGTCTTCCACATCCTGTATTTTGTTATATTTTCCTTCTTTGGTGAAGTAACCTGACACAAATTTCTCAGAAATGCAATAGCTCATCAACGTTTTTCTTAGCCTAACATGCTGAGTTTCTGTTCCAGCAGTGCTTACCTTTATGCAACCCAATCTCCAAAGTAAAATCCTACTTTTTGGAAGTCTTTCAAAAGGACAGAAGCCATCTGAGGTTAAAGAGATTGTCTTAAACAGATACTGGCCTTAACTACTGTGTTTCTCCTAAATTTCTTGGCTTAATTCATTAAAAATGTATAAAATAGCAAAACACCAGAAAGCTATGAGAAAGTGTCTTTAGCCTAGGGTCAAAATTCATATTTCATCTGTGGTTTCTGTCTATTAAAAGGCAGGACTACCACATTTCTGTGTTTTCTTTTGATTTTTGTCTGGATATATTCAGGTCTCCTGCCTTCAAATCTATCTGTGGGTAGATTTTTCAGCTGAGGCAGCCTGTGTCTGTGCTGTTTTCAGTCTCATCAGGGGCTGGATCCTGGAGTCCATTCCTGAGCAAGGAGCCAAACAAAGGGTTTTGCTCAGCCACTGTGGTGCTAACAGGAGAGCATCACATCCACTGACCAGGCATCAAGCAACAGGTACAACAGGATTTGTGAAAATGCTGCAAGGACCTGCAGGGCTGGGATGGGCTGAGCATGGGGCTGGCAAGAGCTGGAGAGAAGCTCACAGAGATGTGTTACAGGTGGTAGAAAGCCTAGGGAGCTAAGTTGGAAGTGGTTGTCCAGCTTAGGAGGCACTTTGGAGAAAGAAGTGCAGAGGACTGGGTGTCAGAGGAAATGGGTGTCTCATTTCCCAGGACCAGAGCAGTGGGCAAGGGAGAGCAGCTGAGGTGTAAGTGGAATGGGAGTCTGCAGTGAATGACTGCCAGCCAGGCTGAGGAGAGGAGACCTCTGGGGAGAGGGGCAAGAACATTGGATGGGATGAGAAAGGCTGGGAAGGTAGGCTTGCAGCAAAGAGGTTTGCAAAGAGGTTTGTGTCTCCATGGCACTGATGTAAACACTTCCAACCAGCACCTGTGGTGGAAAATTGTACCACACAGCCTCCACACAGATCTGCACTGATCTCTCTCATTCTCCCCAGCTCAGCTACACCATCACTTTTGCTCTGTGGAGCAATGTAGGCCTTTTATAGGCAAATAAAAATCGAGTAAAGGATAAGGTCCCTTTAGTTTTTCTGCAGTTGTTTGTTGTTTGATACCTTGACATGAAGGGTAAATGGCTTCCCACTGAAGTCATCCGGCTGGCTGAAGGTCCCCAGGTGAAGAGACTTGTTTGTATGTATGAAAATGAAGCTTCTGACCTAAAATCTTCAACAAAGCTTGCAGGCATATGGAATCAATTCATATTTCTGTTTCTGTGAGATAATCCCCTGGCACTAATGGCTGAGGTCTGTAATTTATTCAGCAAAATGTCCCAACTCCTTCTTGCTGGGGCTTCAGAGCTTTGGGAATTTTTTTATCTTTTTTATTCTTTCAGATTTGATAATCCTATTTAACCCTCCTGCAAATAGGACCCCAGGGAGAGCTTTTCAGTTACACACAATTAGTTTTATAAGTAGTGTTATTAAATCCTCCATTGGCTGTTTGGTATTTTTAAATTCCTTTATTAATAGCAATAGAAGCTTTTGTATGAAGAACAGAGGGTGGCATTATATGAAATAGTTTCAGACTCTAATAATAACTTCTGCTTGTGAGTAGAACTAAGAAATGAGCTTTCTTGTCTAAAATTTTTTTCAAATCTGCTACTCCTTTCCCCCACTCATACTTTCTCCTCCTCATGATTTTCCTTCAGATGTATAAACTACGCTGGATCCTGAGAGAGAAGTTCATGGAGCAGGGCCAGCCCAGAGCAGTCTTGCCAGGTTGATGTTTCCCTGCCTAATGCTGAGGATCATGCTCCCCTGCCAGTGACCCCATTGCCAGAGGCATCAGGTCAGAGGGCCACAGCTCAGTCCAGCTGCCCTTGGCACTCAAGGCCACAGAGCTGGAGAGGGGCCATGGCTATTGCTGAATAAACTGAGGAACTGTTGCCTTAGCTGGGGCAAAAGGGAGGCAGGTACTAGACAGGACCCTGCTGGGATGTGTGAGGACCATGTGAGTCTCATGTTCATAAGAGTGCAGGAATGGTTGGTTGGTAGGCATCTGCCCACTCCAGACCCACAGCCTCCAGTGGAAATGGTGAGAAACAGAGTAAGTGGAGAATAGTATTTCTCCCTGCTGCATTTTCAGTATCCAATTCTGTGTTATATGAAGCTGGTGGCTGTCGACAAACCACCTCATCCACTAGGCACTTTTCTTTTTCTCTGTAAATGTGACTGGTTTTCTTTTGCCACATGTATGATTTTATCTTCAACAATATCCCATAACACATTCCCCAGTTCCTCACTGTAGGAAAGGGTACTTTTGCTTATTTTTAAACCCACTGCCTGATAACTTCATTGTTATGAGACAGACTGAGCAGTCATTGCATATTCACTTCCCCCTTGTCACTCCTGATTCCCATTGTTCTCAGAGTATTGTATTTGACAAGGTTGTATTTTAGATCTTGTACTGAATCTAATACAAACATAATGTTTAAGGCTCTGAAGTTGTGGAGTGGAGCTGAATGCACTTCATCTTTGTCTGCTCTCCTGGGACTATTGTGCTGCCATCCCTATTCCTGTCAGGCTACTTCATTTACATTTTAAAACCTGGGATTTAGAATGAATATGTAAAGTGACCTCCCAGTTCATACAGTAACTCCTGATACTTAGTTTTAAATTTAAATCCTAACCATAAATTTAGAATTTAATATATAGACTGTATTCCTGTCCAATTTGTACTGAAAGGATCATAAGAATTTCATTTGAGAAAACTGAAATAAACCTTCAATTAAAAAAATAATCAGCACTATTATTTCTTTCTGCGGAAGGTGCAGTAGCTTGTGTTAGTTTTGGCTGTCCTTTTCAAATGAGGATTTATCTTTTAGAACTTATATGCATGATTTTACAACCAAAAAAAAAAAAAAAAAAGAAAAAAGATTTGAGAGCACACTTTTGTGAGAAGGCCTGGTTTCCACTGCAAGGTCCTCAGACTGCCCTCTTCTCAAGAGTGAGATAATTCTGTTTCTGGAAACAATATCAGCAAATTACTTTTGCTTATGAACACACTAAAAGGAGTGTGCATTCATCTTTTTAACACACAGGATTTTTAAATGAAGATAAATGTGTATAAAGACATTGCTCATTTCCTGGTATTTACAGAATTGTTATCTTTCACCTCTTCTTCTTCTCTTCTTAGTCTTACAAAACCAAAATAAAATTCACAAAGAATTCCAGTGGACAATATAATTTTGTTTATTTTGTTTAAAAATATATACTGTAAGCTAAAAAAATAGATATTATATATATATACATTGGCAAGAAATAGAAAATGGCACTTTTTTACTAAGAATAACCACAGGTTATTTGAATATCCCATAGTGTCTGTAGATATTTCTTGGCAGCAAAACTATTAAGAACAATGATTGTCATTCACACTAGACTAACATTTTCTTTACATATCTACAATTGTTCTTGGGCCTTGCCAGAGAATTTAATGGTTGGCATCTCACACTAATGTGAAGAATATAATTTACTACATTCTGTTTCTGGAGGTGGTGGGAAATATAACCCTTTTGCTCTCTATTTTATTTTCTTTTCACAGGAAATCTTCATATATTATAATACAAACACAACAAAACAGCATAGTTTTATATTAGTATTTGGTGCAGCTGTCCATAGCTGAACAAGCTATTAGATGATGAAAAAGCAGGATCACTGGATTTAGCTGGGAACACAGCATTGCCATCTGCAGTTCTACACAATTGCCTTTATTATTTAGTAGGTCATTGTCAGCTGGAACACTTACTGAGCCCAGAGATACTTTAGGAGTAGGTCTTTAGAGTCAGGTCAACACAACAAAATTGAGTTTCTCCTTTGGAGCTGCTGTTGGTTTTCCCCACAGCTTAGGTTTACAGAAAGAATTTGAGAAAAACAGTCTTTTTCATGAAAAAATTGCTTAATAAACACTTGCCCCCTTCTGCACATTTTTCTGTTCTCAGTAGGAAGAAAGATGGCTGATGCCTCCTCCCATTTTCTTCCCTAGACAATTCCACAAAGAACAGCCCATAACATGCAGCTTGGAATTGGCACCCAGCCTGGTGCCTGGAGCCTGGCTTGGGGAGTAGCCCTTTACTTATATTTTAAAAGAAACTTCCTTTTCCTTCCCTAAACCTCTGCTTTCCAAAAAAAGCAAGTGAAACCTAAGAAACCAAACCCTTCCCCAAATCCATCTGGAGGGCTGGAACTTCTAGGGGGGAATAACCCACCCACTCAAGTGCAGACTCAACCAAGGGAACCACTATTGCAGCTTTCATGGGTAGGTGGAAACCTAAAGCAACAGATGCACTCACAACTTTTTCATTTGCTTATTTGCTGAAGAAACACCTATTCAGAGGATAGAAGGAGGGTGGAAGGTGGTGGGGGGGTTTCTGCCTACACCTTCAAAGGGAAGTGGAACTGGCTGACACAGCTGTTTTCTACACAAAGAAATTAGGAAACCTGGAAACAGAGGGTCATTTAAGGCAAGGACCGGCGGCTGGTATTTTTCCTTTTCTCCTCCCAAGGAGTTGTTAATCTCATCTCACTTTGAAGAAACCCAAGAAAGTATGTGTGCAGGCTCATGGGAAAGCTGTTCTGTCTTGACAGGGTGGGAGGAAAAGAGAAAAGGTCAAGAACAGAGCATGTTTACCTAAGCCATGTGCTCCAAGCTGTGTGTTGCTGTTGAGTGCAGCTGCTTCCACTCTGAGCTGGCATTTTGTGGTTTGAATACTAGACCACTAAATAAAATATGGGGTTTTAATACCTTTTTTTAAAAAAAATATATCCAGTGTGGGCTGCTAAAGTAAACAGAATATTGCACGAGTGCACATTTCATTCATATGAGCAGGAACTTAAAGCAAAAACAGGAGTGCAATTAGCAACCAGAACCAGCAGGCAAAGGCACTGGAATACAGCACAACTACAGGCAGATATAAATTTCCTTTTAAAGAAACATACTTGGAGGACCAGTTGCATAATTCTGCAAGCTAAGGAGAACACTGACTCACTGAGTCAATATTTGCTAAATTTACTGGGCCAAATTCAACTCTTGTTGAAGACAGAAAAAACTTTCAGAGCAAAGAAAGGGCCTGGCCATGAAAGTCACAGGCAGCAGTCTCTCTTCCCCAGATCCTTCTCTTCCTGAGACCCTGATCACTTCCTACTTTCTCAGGATGGATTTTCCTTCAGCTTCAAAGACTTTGGGCAGCTTGCCCTTCATATTTAGTATTTTGTAGACTTGTGCCATTAGGAACTGGTGCTTCTGGTAGCTTTCTCCACTCTTTTGACTAGTATTCATAACAGAAAAATACAAGACTGAACCAAGAAATTATTACATGTCCTGTTGAAAAAGAAAGTAAACACACATTTACTAAAGATAAGGAACTAAGATGTGCAAAAAAGGGATGGAAGCACAGACCCATCTTCATAAACAGATATAAGCTGAGTTGCTTAACTGTTGCAGCCAGGTTAACAAAAGAGGAAAAAAATGAAAGAAGAAAGTTTTTAAAAGTGACTTAACAGGGCTTTAAACAAGGGAGCATGGCCTGCAGGGACATGTGAAAAGTCAATGGTGAGGGAACATAGTGAAGCTGAAAGATTTGCTTTGTGATCTGCTCTGGTATTTCAGTTCTGAGGGAGCAAAAATGTCTTTCCCTGAGGTTTTAAGTCCATCTGGTGTGTGGCCTGCTGCACCACTGCAAAATTCTGCTCAGATTTCACAGTCTGCTATGAGCAGAGTCTAAGGAGAAAGCAGAAGCAGTCTGGGAAACCTAAAAAAACATTCTCAGGGAGTTTGCAGTGGTTTTTAATATTTCATATTTTGATATTTGAGTGTGTCATTTTCCCTTTAAATAAGTCTATCAATATATTTAAAGGAATCAGTATGGAATCAGTATGCACCTTTTCCTCACCTAGAAGCATGAAAAAGCAGGACAACTTACTTTTTCACCTTTTGGGCTTCACTAGCTGCACGAAGGAAGGACAAGCTGGCTCTGCACTGAAGGGCAGATCACAAGAGAAACTTATATTTTCTCTACAGCTCTTTTTAAAGCTGTGTGGGGAAAGAGATAAAATCAGTGCTGGCACCTGAAACAATAGGGAGTTTTGATAATATGACTCCTTTTTTTCCATCTTTTCTTGATCAACAATAACAGATAATGCTCTGCGGACTGAATTCCTCATTGTCTTGCAACGAGGATGCCTCGTTGGCATATATAATCATCATAATATGGATGACTTCCTCCTCTGTCACCCAAACTCTCGTTACCTTAACTCAGTTAGCCACTCTGTGTGCAGTTTTCTGGAAGAACTAGGAGTCACCATCAACATGGACAAATCAACACCTTCACCCACCAGAGACATTAGGTTCCTGGGATACCACATCGTGGACGACCACTTGCAGATACCTGAGACTACGTGGGACAGACTAAGGACTGTAATTAAATCAATCAAACCTGGACTGCAGTATGATTTTAAAATAATGATTTTAAATCAAGGGCAAGTCCACTGAAGCCAGGTAACTTGCACACAGGCTAATTCAGTCATGCCCTGATGCTAGACAGCCTTCTCCTGAATGAACTTACCTATTACTGGGGCAAGTACTCTTTCCTCAGCCTCCTTCCTGAGCTATGGGTGCTTTGGGAAAGCTTAATGAAAGTAGAAAACAGGTTAGAGGAAAGGAGAGGGGAAGAAAAATGTCTAAATGTACAGTTTTATTTTAGCATCGTAAAACCTCCCTTCTTAGTAGAAATGAACTAAGACAACAGTGGAAGCGCAGTTTCTGGACTGAAGTGCTGTTTTGTGGTACTCCTGAAAGAATTTGGCTTTGTCTTGTCAACCACAAGAGATGGCAGAATGCCAATTTTCTTTTCAACTGGTTGTCATGAGTATTTTCTGATGTTTCTGAATGAATGTTGATCAAAGGAGCTCAAAATGGTTTTAACCTTTTAAGTCTACCCCTTAATTGAAAATATATTTAACGTTAAAAAAATTCTTTTAAAAATTTGGTTTTCCTGTAACTATTATTCAACTTGTATTTTCCGTACTTATAATAAGCTATTCAGTAATTGAAAGATTTTTACTGACAGCATTAAGCAGAGCTCTTTTTAGCACCTATGACTAGTTATAATTAATTGATCCATAAATAAATTAATCTAAAAAACACCCCACTGTTAACTTTTTTTGAGAAAATAATAATCACCTACCTGGTGAGGTAGAAGAAAACAATCAACAGATGCGGGTATGAATTGTTTCCAGCCCTTGTACCTACGAAGCCTCTTTTCCCTATCTACTTATTTAGAAGCAACAGAGGAGTACTAAACAAATTATCAGAGGGATGGACAGTGTACAAAAGGAAGGCTTCCTGAATTTTCCAACATTTCCACTCAGCAGAATGTAGAAAAAAAAAGCATAAATATAAACTAACAAAAATACAAAAGAGAAAAAACCCTGTTGAGTTACATCTACAAATCAATCAAAACCAAACACTTTTAGCTTTTTATCTTCTGTCTCCCTTCCAGTCTTCAAAATAGACACCAGAAGCTGTTTTGGAAAAGTGCAGCACGCACTTATTTTTTGAGTGTGTGCAGAACACACCTATTTTTCCAGGAACTGTTGAATTCCTGTGTTGTGAGACAATTAGATAAATTTTGTCCCAGATGAGGATGAACGAATCTTAAAGGTTTTTTTTCAGACTAACCTGCACCCATTGACTTAGAGTCGAGGCGTTTGAGCACCAAATAGTATAATGTATTAAATATTTAGATTTTAATACTTCACTGAAAACAATGTAAATGTAGGCCCCACATGCTGAACTCATCCATGAATAGTTCTGTTTTTAAAACTGATCTCTGCCTAGAAGTCAGTGCAATCAGGAATAGCTCCTTTTAGAAAATACCCCATAGAATTCAAGTAATTTTTGTTGACCTCATTAGTTTAATCTCCCATGCTTTTCTTATTTACTCAGAAGCCATTAGCACGCTCTGGCAATCTGTAGTTGAGAACCACAGGGCTAGACCCAACATGAGAGTTGAAGCAAACTTCATTCTGTCATGCTCTACAAGCATCACAGAAACACAAATATACACAAATACACTGTACACAGTGGTACAGTTTCCTAACAGATTTTCCAAAAAACATATTTTGGCCACCTAGTCTTCTTCCTCCATTTTGGAGAAGGCACTTGCTCTCAACACCTCCATGCAATTCACAAGAATGAGTGCTCCTGTTAGCTCTCTCCACTGTTTTGTTACTGGGTTTTTCATTTTATCCAAGGCTGACTGCAGGTCTTGTAAGACATCCCTGTAACCATCTCCATAATGGGCAGCCCACGTGTAGAGAAAATCATATGCAGGTTTCCACATCATCTGAAAATAAAGGCAAAAAAAGAAAGGTTTACTGGCAGAAATTTAATTATTGAGGAAAAAAAATAGCTAAATAGTTGACAAGTCATAGAATAGAAAAGAGAAAATAAGTGTTTAATCCCTAGGCATGCTGAAATGCTTTCTCAAAAAAGGCATGTTGATATAAAAACTCCACTAATCTTATTTACTTTATTTCCATGAAACTCTCAAATTCTCAGATAGGTAAATAATAAATAAATTCTTCATTCAGATGATTATCACCAAGTTGAAATACATCCGTGTCTGAAAGTATAAATCAAAGAACAAGAGTGGAAAGAACAAGTTTTCCCCTTGATCATCTTTTGCAGTGCATACATCCAGCAACAGTTTCCCTATTTGGTTGTGCTTTTGATGATTACTGCCCCATTAATCAACATCCTACTGTCCCTCTACTCGACCTGGAAATTTTAAACATGCCTTTACCTTTCAGAACTATTTTCTGATAAAGCAGCAGGAACTTAATCTGGCTACTGCCATACAACATAATAAAAAATGTTCCTAGAAAGACCTCAGCAACAGCAGGAGGCCTAAGGAGAATCTCTAACCTTTATTGGATACAGGAGGCATTATAGTGACAAAGGATGAGGAAAAGCTTGAGGTACTTAATGCCTTTTTTGCCTCAGGCTTTAATAGAAAGAGCAGTTGTTCTCTGGGTATTCATTCCCCCAAGGTGGAAAACAAGGATGGGGAGGAGAATGAAGCCCCCTTAATTAATTTATAACTAATTAAGATAACACAATTATACAAATAATTAATTAAAACTATTATTTTTTTAATCAGGACATAAAATTTAGAATTTTTCTTGCAAGAAACAAAGGGAATGACAAGATGGGTTACCGGTGCTTTTTTTTTTTTAACTCCAGTTTCTTTGTTTTTTGCCAAACAAATGAAGCAGATCCTTAGCAGGTGTAATTTGTCGTTGGTCTAAAGACATTAAATAAGTTATAGCAGCATGATTCAGATATCAAGCTGAATTTACATCTTTCAAAGTGCTGAGTAAATTTGCTCAGTTAACAAACAAAATAATCGTTTTCCCTGCTGCTGCTTTCCCAAATGTTACTTGGGCAATCAACTCGCTAGTTTCCCTCTCCTCATTGGCAATAAAGGTTTTACAAACAGCAATTGAGTTAACAATTGCAGGGATCATACACAAATCCACAAAGAAACCCATGACTCTCCTAAAAGGTTCTGTCATTCACTGTTTTAACAGGAACATATTTATGCATAATAATAAATGCATATGGACTGATGAGTGTACATTTTTATATACATATACACAAAATTGATCAGGAAGCTGAGGTTTTTTTAGCATATTTTCCTCTTTTGTTGGAAAAGCAGTTTTGATTGTCCTGATGGATAATTCTGAAGGAAATTGGTTATTTCCTCAATATAATCTTATTAATTTACAAACAGTACACAACATAAAGCTTCACTTCCTTGATTTAAGCTTTATTTACTTGATCCCTGGAGGAACTGAGTAGGAGGAGAATTTCTTTGCTCATAGTTCTAAGCTTTTGTCCACATTTGGGCTAACATCTTTCAGCCTACCCAAGATTGATTCTATGACAGTTTTTGTAAACATTTTCCTCAACTTCTGCTACCATACCCAAATGTTCTCAAAAAAAATAGAGTGTTCTGTATTATGGGCTTTCTTAGGATGAATTTGACTGTACTATGTTTTGGCAGCAGACACTTTCACTGAAAGGCAGAGAGTTTTGTGGGTGGTTTGCCATAAAAATAATTCTGAAAACTCTTGAAAACAAATGAGTAGGGTGTATGAAGTAGAGGATAGGTTTCATGGAAAATCAAAACTCATTTAAAGCAAAGTTAATGTTTATTAATAAATTTTCTTAATATATAAAAAATAAATAGGCATGATGCTGGAAAAACAGTCATAAGATTGCTTTATTTCTGCTGTCTATTAGCAAAGGGGAAACATTTCCAAATAACATGGAGACCAGCAAAGCTGTACATTGATCAGGTCTATAATTCCTTCTGTAGAAACCGGTGGGTTTGTCAACCGAACACAAAAAGCTTAGTAACTAGAACAAAAGTCTAGGAAATCAGTCAAGCCACTGCCTAACAACAAAAAACCAAAACACTCACATTCTCTTTTATTTTGATATTTTAGAATAAGACAGTGAAAAAGCAGGAGGATTTTTTTTTCACTAAAAGAAAGGATATATATGGGTTTGAAAAGGCTGACAATTTTATGAGAAAAAATTGGACAAATGTGCATCCAGACTTAAGTATCCAGAACAACTAAAAATAATGCACAAAATAGCTCAAACAGAAAAACTAGATCTGAGAAGATGGCAGTGTTTGCAAACAAAAGTTATGGAGACAATTTTGTTGAAAAGTGCAGGAGCACATGAGTAAACATGTGGAATTTTGATCAAATATTGATTGGAGAGGGAGGACAGAACATTCAAAAGGAATAAGAGGTAGTAGTTCATGATTAGAGCAGAAATATCTTGATAGTTATATCCAAGCAGATAAAAATGAGATGACAGATTCACTGGATTCAGACAGTGGAAAGGAGAATATGTTTGGCAGGGAATCAGAAGAATCAGCTACAGGGAAAGAAAAAGGATGAAAAAATTATCTTGAGTAGTTGTGAACCTGTGAACGGGAAATATCAATTCCTTTGGCACTAAGATATGAGAGAGAAAGAGAATGCAGTCTGGATCATGTAGGTTACCTGCAATAATCAGGGGATGATGGTACAGTCAGAGGGAGAGTCAAGTCAAGAAGATCATTCATCAATGCTCATAAAAGAGGATTTTCAGAGTGACACCCAGTCTGGGACCTAGAAGTCAGTGGCACATAACTCTGTGGGAAAGAATGGGCCTACTGCATGCTTGGGTGTTAGAGGAGGCAAGGGCAGGGTGTAACCTGGCTGACCAGGCAAAGGTATGCCAGGAGCATAGGCTGACCCTCGCCTCAGCAGTGTGGACAAGGTTCCACCCCAAGTCTTGTGACATATCTGACATTGCATGGGTGCCATGAGTACCTCTGGTCACCTCAAACAGCTCTAGAGATCTAATTAGGCACCTAAATTGCTCCTTTAATGTGTATGCAATAAAATACATATAAGAGGATAAACTGACTTTATACAGAACTCAAACTTCTGTATCAGAAAAAAAGGCTTTACAAAGGAAAAAAAAATATCATGATCTACCTGACAAACTATAAACTTAAAGCATAGATTTCCCACATTCCCACAATAGAAGTGGAATTGGTGTCAGGGCTTCCAAAGTCTTCTCATTCTACTTAAGCTAAATGATAACCACTATTACACTGGCACAGAAAAGTATTAATGGTCAGCTTCCTTTTTGTGAAAAGAGCAAAAGCTGTACTGAATGCAATTAGAAGGCTCCTGCAAGGACTGAAAGGTCTTCCTCATTGTGTCTGAAATTACAGCAGAGGGGCGAGTAAGGTTAACTAGTGGACAGGACAATAAGAAAGGATTGAATGTGACCCTGAAGCTCCAGACAGTGAGCGAGACCTTCACTGGAAAGCGCAAAAGGAAAGAAACAAGGAAGATGCAAAACAAGGAAGAAGAAACGTCCCTGGCTGGTTTGTGCAGAGGAGCAAATATGCATGTGTTGTTACACCAGACCCTTACCTCCAGAGCTACTGCTCCATTTTTCCCTTGGTGGGGCACTTCATACGCCTCTATCTGCTGCTTTGTGAGTCGAGCTAGCTTCTCTGCAAGCTCCCGCCAGCTTTTGCCAAGCTTGACAGCTGAAGTCAAAATGATGACATCCTGGGTAAGACGTGCCACTAATCCCTGGCAATCTATTTTCAAAAGTGCCTGCAACAATGATTTTCATTAGTGATCCTTCACCAATAATTACAAACAGAACATTTTAGTTTAATTTTATAGCACTATTCTGCATTTCTACGTGAACAGGAAGACTTTTTTTAAATTTTGTGTTCTTATAAATATGTACTTTTTTCCTACAAAATGGTGTTGCCAACAGTTTCAGAGGAAAACTGCCCACAAGTCTAAGAAAAAAATCAAGCTGGCATTCAGCTGTTTCAGCATTCCAATGTCAAATAGATCCTGCCAAGCTTACAGATCCTGAAATAAAAACATACTTCTCCAACAAAAATATTTGGGAGAAAAAAATTAGCTTCTTAGAAGTATGATATGAAACTTCAAAATTAGAGCACTATTATACTAAGGTGTGGTCTTTCGTCCAGGGCTTTATTTGGAAAATCATTGATCATATAGGCCAGCACCTTTTAATTTACTCCTTCTACAGAACTAATAATTTGCTGACCATTAAGCAGAAATGCCAACATAAAATCTTTCCCTCCTCCTTGCCAAATGGGCATTCAATGATATACAAATTAAAATGCTTGAAAGAGTAAAACCTTGAAATGCAGATATGTTGCATTCTCCTTTATTTGTTTGGATAAGAGCTAAAGAGAAAAATAAGTTTTGTGGTTTTTTCGTTCTCCTGAGATAAACACCAATATATTCCACTGAAAATGTTGAGGTTTTCAGGGAAGACCAAGAGTGAAATACAGAAATTTTCCCTTTTTTTTAGATACTGATTTTTACTGAAATATCAAGCATTTCTGCAGAAATCAGACATTTGTGTGGTTTAATTTTAAAGTAATAACCATGAAAGTCCTCATGGAAAACAACAGAACTTTGGTAGGCACAGTAGGGAGAAGCTGACTACAGTGTTCTGTATGAAATTCCCAAAACTCCAAAACTGGAGACAAAGTTGTTCAGTTGGCATTTGCTGTGATAAGTAAGAACCTTATGAAACACAAAAAACCACAGAGAATTCTTAAAAGAAGTAACTGTAAATTCCACCCAAAAATTACATGGATGACATCTAGATTTATGTCTAGCTCTACAATGACAAGATTCTGCGCTGGCACTTCCTAGCAAAAATACTTAAATCTCACAAAACAGGACATTGAGCATCTTGGTCTAGTGAAAGGTGTCCTGCCCATGACAGAACAGTTGGAATGAGATGACCTCTAAGGTCCCTTCCAACCCAAGCCATTCCATGATTCTACAAACTTAATCTAATTATGCCCCACTTTTGGCCTGTTCTGTAATGAGCTCTGTTTCACTCTATTCAATTAAAAGTTTGGATAATTTTCACCTTTAGATCTCCCTCTCCTTTTCATACAGAGACATGACAGGCTTTGTTGTACTTCATACTGGCTCAGTTTTATTCCACATAGTTTGATGTGCTCTTAAGAATTGTAAGTGGCCACTGCTTCCAAAATTTTCTGAATCCTGCTGAAATTCCTGTCAACATTTCAAAGGTGATAGACCAGCTATATGAAGTAAACTCAGTTGAGGTTTACAGGCTTTGGATCAAAAGGCTTTGGATAAATAGCTACAATGTGAATTTTTAAACACCCTTTTTTGTAATACTTTATTTTCATATCAGAAATTTAATTGTCTTCTGTCCCTTAATAGGTTAGTCAACTTTTCTGTCAGAGCAAAGGAGAGTATTAAGTAACCATTAATTCCAAATTAATTTACACACAGATCAGTAAGTAAATTAGGATTATTAACAGTGCAAATTATTACCTGGAAGTAATTAGAATAAACTTTTGATTCACATTTGTCAGTATTTAGTCACATAGAAGTTGTCCAATGACTTACAAATGAGGCCCATGAAAATAAATACTGAAATACTTGCAATATCTTCCTTAGGCCACTACAACATTAACTGTGAAGTTGTAAGGTGTGGATAGAATATCTTGCCCTCAACATTTGGATCAGGATGTCCTTTTTAAACATATGAAGCTAAGCTAGACATGCAATTTAGCTTAGACAAATGTATATATATCTATATATCTATATATATATATATGCCTGTATGTATGTACAGTGGAGTTTCCACTGCCTAAGATTACTTAATACTTCACAATGAGAATGTGAATTGCTCAGGGAAGCAAATTACCAAGACAAAACCAAAACTATTTCAATCTTGTCTATTCAAAAACCCAAAAATTCATCTTAGTCAACCTACTAAATGAACAATTCCTGGAGCATTAACAGAAGGATGTTCAGAACTAATTGATCAAAGTATTATTCTTCATGCAAGTCTGGGTGCATTTATCACCTATTGGTGTCTACAACTTTTAGTGGTATGTTCAGGTTTATAAAGACCCTGCAAGGATGCAGAGTCATGCTTTTCAATACTACTGAGTAATTTCTTGGCAATGCATTCCCAAAAAGCAAGTTAGTTCATGCAATACTTACAACAATGAGTTCATAAAGAAATAGCCTTTTTTTTTTGTTAGCATGGCAGTCTTGCTTCATCTTCTTCACAACATGTGCAACTCTTTCTGATTCTTTATCAGCATGTGCCTCATTAAAGTCATCCAAAGACATGTGTGAGTATCCCAACACCTCAGCTAAAGCTCTCCAGTCATAAACACTCTCTGATACTGTAGATAGAACTACTGAGTAGATATAAGTCAATTTTTTGAATGGCAATGCAATTTGTTCAACAAGACTCCTGGTTGTTAGCTCACTATCAGCAGTGTCCATAGCTTGTTCTTTGGAAATCACTTTTATATTTTTGTAATGTACAAGACCAATCTTTTTTCTGAGAACTCCCACATACCACTCTTTCATTTTAGTTTGTCCAATGGCTTTAACTTTATCTTCACCAAGAAGTGCTATTGTGTCCCCTTTAAAATATTCCAGCAAATAGTCAATCTTATTTTGACGCAACACAGTTTTCAAAGCCACTCCATAAGAATTGACACTCAAAGTTTTGTCTTGAAACTTTGGATATTTTATCGTCGGCATCAAAAGCCATGGTGCAGACTTGATTTCTTTGCGGTTTTGTAGGCGCTTTGGCCTATTAATAATTCCACTTAATTTTGGAGCTGGATCAGGAGTTGTAACATGGAACTGTGTTACTTGGCTACTTTTTAAGATTTTAATCTGAACAAGGAAAACAAAGAAATGCATCTCCTTACATCCAAGCATGGAAAACAGGAATTGCTGGCGGACCATTTCACCGGTTTTCAACTCCTCCTTTTTAATATTTTTGCTTTGATCTTCCATTTTTACTTCAAAATCTGGATCACAGGACATCAAAGAAATGTTTAGATCTTGTGGTTTTTCAAGCAGAAATGTATGTTTTCCCCACAGCTGAAACACCACAGGAGGCATACTTTTCCCTCCTTTTTTAATATCGCAAATCGTGAGTTTTCCTGGAATGTAGTTATGACCAAAGACTGTAAAAACTGCTGTAAAAGATGGATGAATATATTTGGGACCATAAATTCCAACAGAGACTGTTCTATGAACATAGTCCCACACGTTAGTTGCAGGAGGCTGGATTTTGCTTGCTTGTACGGCAATCACTGCATACATCACATGACTTAGGTCCGTTAGCTTCACTTGTATGGTATCTTGATAAATGTAGCAATTCTCTACCTTCTTAAAAGGTCCTTCTTTGTTGAGACTAAAAAAACACACAATATCACTCATAACTTGGCTGAGTGGATCATTCTTCACTTTAGCTGCAACTTTCACTTCAAGGAAAATGGCTTCACTCGTGTTGAGGTTGCTCAGCGTAATTTCTATCAGAGGGCTTACTGTGCTGGACAGCTCATTGTTGCATGACAATGGAGGGTTAAGGATAGCCTTTAAACCAACTTCTTGGAATTCTCCTGGTACTACATGACCCACAGGGACATGAATGTTGATATCTGAGTCAGGTAGCTGTACTGAACCCCCTTCGTGATTCAGTTTACAAACGACGTGGATGTCTGTAGCTTGTGTTTGTGCCCATCCAGGACTGTGGCTCATGGCTTCTAAATCCAGGCAGGACCGGGTGAGCTGTCGGTGACTCAACCAAGCCATCTTGTAGGCTTCACGGTCATTTTGAAGCCTTGTCATATCTGAAGCTGTAGTTTTCTGGGGTGCTGTCTTGTGAAGGTTAAATCTTCTGTTATCAACTATATCTAGGAAGTCAGAGACACTCTTGGATCGTCCAGATCTTCTTGTTGAAGACTTTCTTAGGAGACAATCAATATCTAGCTCATCACCTGAGGAATCCAAAGAGTCCCTGTTGCTAGAAAGTTTAGAGAACAAATAAGGTTTTTCCTTTAAAATTGAAAGACATTTATTATTTTCATTTCTATTGGAAGCAGCTATGTCATGTACAAAAGGGTTGGAGCCTGACAGTTCATTCCAGAAAGGATTAGTCTTGGAAACACCTTGGGCATGTTTGAATACACCAGGCCAGTCAATATCCAAATCCAGTTTACTTTCATTGACATCTGTTTAAAAGAAAAAAAAGAAGCATTTCCTAAAGCACAGAGACTTGAGACATTCCATTCATTTCCAACTGATAATCTGTTAAACTTAATTTTCCTCCTGAAATACACGTAGATAATTTCTATATTTCTCCTTCAGGTTTTCAAACATCAGTTTTCAAACAGTATCAATGTTGATTTAATTAAGAATCTTTCTTAATAGAAAGAGTGCTGGTAAATTAGTGCTGAATAACAAATTAGCGTTGAAAGTTGTAAAGCATCTGCTTCGAGGTGTTGATCATTATCAACTTGTGCAAATATTAATTGACATTGAGTATGATGAAGTTCCATAAGGTTCAAACCATTATATTCCGGTAATCTTTGGCCTCTTAAAAAATGCCATGGATATCTTTCCTTTATGTTTGTCTCTTTGCAAAGATTAAAAAACTACAGTTTCATTTTTCAAACACTGCAAAATGTACAGATAAATTCATTATTCAAGATTCCTTCTCATGCTAGTGCACGTGAATTTAACTGATAACAGCACTCATACAATTTATCTCCATGAATGTGGAATTTTTTATACTAGCTTTCCATTAGGAAAAATCATTAATGTAATTAATAAGACCTTGAACAACTAAAGTTTGGAGAGAAATGTTTCTGTGGCTACTAATTTTCTGAGATTGCATTTAAATAGACAAATACGGGTGTATAAGTGATATTTACATATGTTTTCTAATAAAAGTATTCATTATTAGCAGTAATAGCTATTATTTTAGCAATAATATCTATTTAAGAAGAGATATCCTTAAATTTTATATTAACAATTGTTCGTAGAAGCTGGCTCACAGTTGATTAGACTTGCCCTTCATTTAATGGATTATCCAAAGCATTTTGTGCTAAGTATTTCTATTACTTCAGTTTTATTATTTTTTCTATATATAGAGGTTATATCATCCCTTCTTTATACATCCTTGCAAAGAGTTTAAATTTTAGAGGGAAAATTCATGACTTCCATTTTTTTCACCATATCTATAGCTTGCATTATTACACTTTCCATAGTACCATCCATTTCCAAGCTTACTCTGTATTGCTCAGTTGCAAGCATGACAGTGCATACAACCACAAAAAGAAAAAAAAAAACAAACCAAAACGCTTCTAAATATTAGGATTTCTCTTTTTGTTTTCTTTTTCAAATTGTGATAAAAAGCCAAAACCACGAAGTCTTTCCACAGTTCCAGGAAATTCCTAGCTTGGAAGAACCAAGGTGGAATTTACCTGTTTGCCAGCTGCCTATCGGCAAAGCTCTAACATTTTCTTGACAAGAGCCTTCTAGACGAGCTGCCAGGGGATTGAGCCCAGAGCAGCCTCCTTTTCCTCAACCACCTTGTCTTGACCAGGGTCACCAGAGGGGCCAAGGCTGCTCAAGCACCTACTGAAAAGTCCTGTCTCTGCCCACAGGCCAAAAGATTTCCTTGAGCTGTAATGCTATTAGAGTCAGATCATTACTGCCTATTAAAAATATAAATTAATTAAGTCAAAAATAAATATGAGGGTGTTGTTTGGGTTTTTTCCCCCCATCCTAAAGGGCATGTTTCTACAGGAAAATTATGAACAGAAAACTCTGTCAGAGCCTGAATCACTAGGACAGACACTTTCTCATGCCAAGGTAGCAGCACAATTACTGGGGTGCAGCAGGTCAGCAAAGAAATAATTCCTGCTCCACAACTTACACAGCAAGTGTCAGGCTTGCTGCTACATCTGCTGCTGGACAAGAAGATTAAAAAATGCCTGCCTTGTGGAGGGCAATGTTTTCTCAGCTTCGGGGTTAAAATAGCAAGGAGATTAAAACAACTTTACCAAGACTCAGTATTTAAATTGGGCTGCCTTCAAAATTACCCTGCCTTCATGTTTCTTAAAACCCTAAATTAATCTAGGTTGGCTAAGAGCTCCCTTTTCCCCATCTTGACCCCCAGTAAACATACCATAAGTAGCAGTTTTTAATGTAAGGTTAAAGACTTCAACTCTTCCTCCCAACCCACGTGACCCACAGTTTTGCAGAAAAAAAGACTTTAGTCGGAGAGCCTTAGTACAGAAAATAGCAGAAGAGGCATACTGTAGCTGTCTGAAGGTGTATGGTCATCCACATCAATCAAAGTCCCCTCTGACCGGCTTCGTGGAATCTCTCCACTGGTTAGGGAGTCTGTTCCACTACTGGAAGAGCTTTCCTCCTAGAAAACAGTTAAGGAAATAAAACATCAGCTAGTATGCAATTTGAAAAAGGGGAAATTGTTGAATAATTGAGATTTGTCCCCCTACTGTGACAAAAAAATGTCAAGGTATAGAGTACATTATAAGTAAATTTATGAACTACTGTCCACAATCCTGAGTGAGTCTAACTATCTAATATGCATCAAACCCAGCAGATGCTACAGCTGCAGTACAATATGGTACCCCAGCCCATGGTGAAGTCCAATAACTAACAAAATTATGTGTCTTGCAATTGGAACAGAGCCAATTATACTATAAATTCCACTCAGAAGGTCTGGAATAAATTTTTTTTTACAAAAATAGATATCATAATTCCTGTTTTCAAGTAAGTTTGAGTAGAATCATTAAAGGAGAAAAACTAGATCTATTACTTCCCATGCCAATTAATATAAAGTATTTTCATCCCTTTCTACTTTATTATACTTCTTATGTTCGTCCCTGAAAGAAGATCAGGTCCTAGGTCCAAGAATGACTTTAAGTACCCTTCCTAAGGGAGCATGCCAGCACAGTGACAGCCTGAGAGGATATTCAGGTCTCTCTCCTTCCTTGCTCTGGCTAAAAGAAGCTCTGTTTCATTTTGATGCAGTTTCTTTGAGGCAGGCAACAGAAGGATGAACCTCTCAAGATACATTGCCTAATGCTGAAGAAAGCAGGGGTTTTGTGGTGTCTCCTAAAGAAAGAGGAGTTGCAGGAGTTTCAATAGAGAATTTGGTATCCTACTTGCTGAAATTTTACTCAGAAAAAGAAGCTAGAGAAAATACAATATTACAGCTATTTTGTGCATGAAGGCCCTTCAAGTTAGTTCTATAAACCAGGACATCACTTAGTGACTTCCCCAGAATCCTCTCACAGATCCTATACGTAGCGAGAAACAAATGCTGATGACCAATAGATAAGATATATGGGTAAAAAATGAGGCAGAGAAACAAACAAACAAGGGAAAGGAAGGGAGAAGGTAAAGATCCAGAAGCTTTTTGGGTCCATATATGGGATAGAATAGTCAGCTTTGTTCAGGAGTCTGAAATATTGCAGCCTGCTTCTTCTGCAGCGAGCATTGCAGCCTAAACAGATCTCATTTTCTCATGTCTAAAATTCCAAAAAAAGGGGGTTGGGCCTGGTTTTGCTGTGGCTTTAAAAAAAAGGAATTTTCAGTTCCAGTTCTAGTAGGTGAGTTATGGGACAAGGAAGCATACCTTGTATCCAAGCGTTACTGCACAGAAAGCAGAAGGCAGCTGTTTCCATTGCACAATGCCATGGTTTAAGACATCTCTTCTTTTCACTGCAAATATGAATTGGTACTTTCTGCTCTTCCCACAAGTGGTACCTTCAGCTAATGGCAGTCTGTTCAGGTGCTGTTTTGTACACAAGCAGGGTGCAAGGCTGAGGTCAGGAAAAGCTCAACAGTCACCCAGCTTCTCAGAGGGCTCTACAGACCTTCAGGTTCCTTTGTTACCAGAAATTTCTGTTACTTGGTCTTTGGAGTCCTGGTTTCAGACAGTAGGCGAAGCTGGCCTCCAATTCAAATACTTTCTGGCTTCTGCTACTAGAACCCTGTGGCTAGCACAGGTCTTTCTCGTGAGAACATTCCGTTCTGTTTTATAAACAAAGATAAAGTTTGGATGTCTTTTAAACAGTGTCTCAAGATTTGGACAGTTCAGGCCTGGCCAATCAGGCCTAGGGGGAGGTTTCTGGCTGACCAATCTGGGTGACCTCTGAAAAGTCTATACATATGTTGGATTAAAATAATAAAGGGCCTTTTTCTATGCTACGCTGAGAATCCGGGTTTTCCTTCTCTGCTAGTGGCTCAACAGCAACAGTACCCCACCAGAGCAAAACTGGAAATAAAAATGCCTCCTTAATCCCAACACCACTAATCCAAGATCTGACATTCCACATTTGTATGAAGATATCACTGTTTCTTCTGTTTCTGATAAGAGACGGTATATTTGATAGTGTGTACAGACTCCTTCAAAGGAAATAATTTTTACTTTGCTGCTGCATCTCAAAAGGTTGAAAAACTGAACATATGGTATAAACACTCAAGATTTTTATCTCTGGCTTCTATATACACACTGTGGAGTTTTAATCACACCAGCATAAGGTATCCATAGTCTAAAATATCAATAAATGTATAAAAAGTAAGTCTTCTTTTTACAACACCAGTGTACTTGTAGCCAGAACTAATCTCTGACTGACAATTTACTAACAATTCACGAATGAATTTAAGAATAGTTCTTTAAATAGTTAAATCACTTCCAATTATTTCAGAAGCTGCATAAAGTGGGAGGCAGTAAATAAGGGTGAAGAAAGAGCACAAGAGTGCAAATGGATGTACAGCAGCTAAAATAGGAAACCTGTGGAGAAGGGAGAAGAGAGGAAGAGAGAAAGAAAAACAATCTCTTTACACAGTGGGGCTGTATTGACAGAGACATGACAACAAGATTGCATGTGGAAGCTTTTTAAACACTAAGAACTTCTGCAAATAGAATAAGCCATTTCCTAAAAGTTCGCTCTGGGAATTCCTCAAAATGTTCATCTCTAGCCTGGCACAGAGATAGAAAAAGCAGATGCAGAAAAGGAAAACCACTTTCAAAAATAATCCTCCACTCTCATGAAAGCCTTTCTTGGTATGACAGTATGATGAGGGATCCCTTGTGACTGAGGCATGTCTTCAGGCCAGCCAAGAAGAGGATGAAAGAAGGGGGTATATAAACATTCCTGGGCAAAAGATGACCACATTTGGCCAGCATGTCAAGGGATGTGGGAAATGCTGGGGACAAGCTGTACACACACCACTGGGTACTGGGCAATGTGCCTCCTGCACAGGGTTACATCATCTGACACCAGGGCTGGGTCCCACCTCTTCTCTGCTCCAGCCTGAGTGCTGGGAATGGCTAAAGCCCCAGTTCCTTTCTATGAGACTGAGAAAATAGGAAAACCAAATGCTTAACCTTTTACATGGATACATTCCATGGAAAAATAGCAACCCAAATTAAATTTTTGATTGGACAAACCTATTAACTAGGAACTTACCTGAACAAATTCTGAAGAGCAATCATTCACAAGAGAAGTGAGATCGATGCATGTGGGATATACAACCATATTGAACACCACTGAAAGGAAAACATATGAAAACCTTTTGCTGCAAAAAGAGGGAATTATGTATAGGAAGAACCAGAGACTAAGCTTTCCATTTGCTGTAGCTACTGAATAAGAAAGATGTAAACTGACAAGTGTTTAATGGTGCAAGGAATTATTTGACTGGTGGCATGTCAGCTCACAGTGGGAAGTCAGGAGGGAAAGAAGCAGTGAAGAGGTTGGAAAGAGATCAGGTGTGGAGGTCACCAGTGGGTGAACCTGAGTGACTGCTAAGAGATGTGGCACTTTTTTATGTGGGCAAGCAACAGTTAGCCAGGTGCACTCTGCTGGGGATTTCTTGACCCATAAGAGCACGTAACCCCAAGCACTGCTGGCAGGCACCTGGCAGCACTGTTACAGAGGAAGGAAAATGCACTAGATGCACTAGGGAAAGAAAAAAGTCTGGGGTAGAAAGGTCAGTTTCACAGAAGACAGGAGACAGATTTGCTGCAGATGGTTTTTTTGCTACAGATAATGCCTCCAGAAATTTCTTCCAGATCTTTCGAAATTCAAGTGCACCTTTTTTTTTTTCCAGTCTCACTACCAAAAAAAACATATCCTGCTGTGTTTAGAACAGTAGTAATGAAGAAAATAAAAGAAGCCCAAAGGCAAACACTTTCCCACTGCCTTTGCCTTCAAAAATAAGAGAGAACACATTCCTTTGCATTTTTAAAGTACCAACATCCCAGAGCAAAACACTAGCAATTTATATTTCATTCTATCTTAATCCTTTCTCAAAAGCAGGTTTTGTTAGAAGCAGAGCTCTCCTGTGGCCATGTCTCCCCATGGATTTCTACATGTTCCCCACACAGATAGTGCTACCCCTATTCACAAAGTTTCGTGGCCTTTGTATCCCAAGGATGAAGTTTATGCATTAGCAGGGACAGGACAAGCAACAGAAACAGGTGATGAAGATGTGTCTCATTCCTCAGGCTCATTTTGAGGTGACATGAGGGAGACTTGCTAGTTATATGCTACTTGCTATGTTACACTTTCAAGCTTCTTTCTGTAAAAGGACCAACATAAATGCAGCAGAATGTTAAATAAAATGCTCCTCTTCTAACCAAATACTGAATATACTGAATCATTTAAATTCTATTTTATAGAGAGAAGAAAAAGAATTCTAAAGAGACAGCAATACAGAGAAGAGGGATTGTTTCAGAAGAAGTACACATCACCAACAAACCTAAAGCACTGCCCATTCTCAGCAGACCGACCTATTTCCAAGTAAACATTAGCTACAATAATAGGCCATATTTTAACAGTCCCTTGGCTCTCATGGCCTAGAACAGCTCTATGCAGCTCAGAGTTTAGTGAGTGGCACTTGGACCCAGGTCACTAATCTTTGATTACAGAGCTGAACTGTGGTGCTGTAGCCAGTGGCAGTACAGCAGAGCAAATGGAACATTCAGCTGAAGTGAGGAAGCCTTTGACTTCTTTCAGTCTGGTGCATGCGAGGCAGTCAAGGAAATGCATCTGTATCTCACTTTTAATAGACACCAAATTGACTTTTAATGGTCAGCATTGAGAGTACTCAACCCCTAACTTGCTAATACTCCATAGCAACCTTAATGATTTAGTATGACCCAATTCCTTGCCATTTTGACTATAATTATAAAAAGAAAATTTCCTCAGTTATATCTACTAGTTTACTCTGTTGTTAAATAGTTGCCAAGTTTGGTACCTACTTTTTCAATGTTCTGAAAATTTATCATGCTGTGGAAACTGCAGAGCCACTCACACTGAACCCAGGGCTTAGACTTTCTGCAGACCCAACATATGTCTGCAGGGCTGCTTGGAACTGACACAGCCGCTGCTTGTAATACTTCACCCGAGCTGGTGCTAAAGGGTAGAGCTGGTGTTCTCAGCACAACAAAAATGGGAGTTGAAGTGGGTCATCCTCTCAGTAGATTTCCACTATTCTGCAGGTGGGTTTTAAAGCCTTTGCTCAGCCCTGCACAACCCAGAACTGACTGCTTTACAGCTTGTTTGGGGAACACTGTGCGAGCAAAAATAGCTATAACATAGACACTCCCCCCGCAAGGCAAGTATCATTCCTTCCTTCCATGCCACACATCTATGCTTCTAAAACTGCTTATTATAAGCATAAGTGGTAGAGCATTTATTTTCAGTTATAAACTTTACATTTGGGAATATTGCTTTCCAAAAGCCTCAAGAATATGCAGTTAAATTTTGATGTTGTCTTTTGGGTTTGAGCTACTGCTCTAAAATACTCCATGGTTTCCCTCTGGCCTCAGGAAAAAAAGAAACATGTTGCCTTCTACTTACTTTACTAAGTAACTTCTTAAAGAACAGGAAATGGAAAGCAAAATTATTTAACAAATCATTTAAAGGATCCAACTTTGCACTATGAAATTGCAATATTTCTTCTTTTTGATGAACAGAGAAAACCACGCAAGTTTATTAGCCTAATTCTTCTATGAATTTATGTCCTTACACCTGTAAAAACAATAGTTAAAAATCACACTGGATTGTCACTTAGTGTGTATACTTGTACATACTTTGGAATCACTGTTAGCTCCTTCACTTTTGGAGGTTCTATGAAAGCACTTTTGGTTCCTTCACAGAGGTTACAATGCCACAAGTTCCCACAGACTGAAGCCAAAAGCTATTCCTTCAAAGTGGATTTTGAAAGTACTCTGTAAGGAGCACCTTTCATTTAGAATTTTCATTACAAAATAACATTTCTGTTCCTGGGTGCTGCAAGTATTTCAGTGTCACCTTAATTAGCTCATGCAACATTGCAGAGCAAGGCAAAGGCTGTATATACCATGTCCTGCATGTGAACTACAGCCCTGCTGCTTATCCTTAAGTACTTTTAATGTTTGCTAGGATGACATAGAAACCTCAGCTATCAATGTTTTTAATCATCCTAGAGAAGTGGGAGCTACCAGGAATCTCAAAATCTCTGTTAGCTATTTATATCCCTGTGAACTATAGCTGTGATCACAGGTTCTTAAGTACATGATACCTCCAAAGTACTCTATATATTATTTTGTTACCCTGATTTCTTCTTCTCCTTCCACTATTAGGTTTTTTCTCACATCCAGGCTGCATGCAGGAGTTACAGTGGGTCTTTAACTGAGCAGCTTGCCTGTCAGTGGCAAGTGGAAATAAAGGCTGAGACATCTTCCTGCGAGCTTGGCTTAGACAGCACTCCCAACCCTGCATGGTATTTATTATGTCCTTCCCTGGGAAAGGCTCATGTCTGAGTGTTAATGCCCTGTTTGGGCAGGATAGATATGAGCTGTGGTCTTTGAGGGCAGGAAGCAGTGGTGGGGGACAGAAGTAGCAGTAGCATAAACAGAAATCCTTTCTATGCCTCAAAGTCACTGGAGCATGACCAAAAAGGAAAAGAAAAAAACCCAAATAAAAAGGCTTTCTCTCTCCCAAAGACTTGATTCTGGCAACATTCTTCCAGCTTTTCCAGTTATATATAGAAAATAGCACATCTACTACCCACCCAGAAAGCAGGCAAAAGATCTATTTTCTAGACAATCAAACCCAGGTCAAGCAGTGAAGTAGTTAATTTCTTTCATAGAAACCAGCAGTCAGATACTTCTGAGTTACATGTTTCATAGAAATGATTGTGTTTAAATTTTAAGGCTGAGCACAGGCAGGGAAGAAATCTCTCTTGACTTTCAACATTTAAATGTCTCATCTGGCCAAGGGATGTGAAAAAAAAAATCCTGCAAGAGCTGTGCTCTCTTCACACCATCAGGGTAAAGCAAAATACACCAAGGAATCCACCTACAGAGAAAGACCAGTGTTTTCATTGCTGACAGCTCTTAAATGTCTTGAGATTTGTATTGTAATTACTATAAACAACAGATTTTGAGCACCTGAATCATCTGGATATGTTGCCAATATGTAGGATGCTTTTTCTGCTATTTCAGGCTAAAAATGATATGACAAAGTGACGTGGCTGACACTATGTCAAGGTCCCATCTTGAGCATCCAACTGTGGGACTAGATTGCCTGTCAGTGTGCTGCCTGGATAGCAACACTTTATTTTGGACAGGTGTGGATTAAAGATGCATTAGGAAAATATGCAGTGAGAACCTTGAAGGAAATTAAACCTGATATCCAGGCATATAAAAGGTGTCTTTATGCTTCTGGTGTTCTGGTTTCAGCAAATTCAGGTAAGTGCTCAGAGAAGGATACAGAGGGACACTACAATGTGCTGTGCCTTTGATGAGATAAGGTACTAGAAAAGCTTCTTTCCATAAGCATGACAGAATTCTGCCTCAACACAAAGAAAAAACATATCAGAAAGCCTGCACCATCAGGTGGACCTTTTAAAATTGAACCCCTTTATTTTGACATTAGTTAACTTGGAGGGGGAACAAAAACCTCAAAACATATACCAACAAAAAATGAGTTAACACAGTCATACACGTGGAGAGTTTGCTTTTCAACTCTCTCAACCAAGCTTCCAAAATGTATAAACTAGCAAAAAATGGTACCTCAGTTGTGTGGGGCAAGAACGGCATGGTGAAGAGGGGGAAAGATGTCAATCACTTGCTCCATTTCTCTTGGGAATTATAAAGGGAAATCAGTACTGAGATGGCAGAAACAATGGTAAATGGGTGACACAGGATCAGCTCAACATGAAAAATAAATAATAAAACAGACAACTACCTGTTTGGGGAAAATAATTACATTAAATATAGTAGAAGAAAGTAAATCCATTCGGCAAGGATTCCTCTGGTTGTAATTAGAGGTTAGCTCAGATAGTTAATAACTGCAAGCATAATCATTCTTCAGAGCATCCACAAATTACATTTTGCTCTACTTGACTGACCACATAACAGACACAGGGAACATGTACCAGCACAAACAGTATGTTTGATAGATTACAATAATATTCACAAGGAAAGACTGTTACCTATTTTTTGTGTATTGATCTGTTTTGACTGAAGGTCTTGTTTAATAATCCTTGACATTTTAAGAACATGGCAAAAAGAGCATCAGAGAGGGAGTCTTAATCACAGAGACAACTTCCAAGATATACTGCAGAAAGTGAACTTTTCTTTTGTTGCTTTTTATGGCAATTACTGTTCCCAGAGTTTGGTTGGATCTTTCCTCCAGAAGTGAGACATCATTGCATTTAAAACATTTGTGCTTGTGTTGTTATTAATAGTCTGAGCTGTCCATTAAGCTACACCTGCCAATATTTTAAAGTTATTTTTGACAATGTAATTTTGAAGGAAGAAGGGAGGGGAGTTCATAAAAATGCATTTTGTTCTTTAAAAGCCAAAAACAGCACCTCTCATTATACTGCAGACTCTCCCTTTACATAACAATCACACATGCTCTTGACAAGAAAAGGCCCAGTTATTTCTATCAAAGAGGATAAATGTTTAAATGGATAGTTTCTCTACTAATCAAGGGCATTTGAGTCTCTGAACTTTACTCTTAACTACTACTTTTTAATGTATTGTTAACTGAATACTTTAACTGAAATAACATGACTACCAGATTGACTCTAAAATGGCAAAGATCCAGCAACAAAAATGAAGTCAGAGGAAGAAAAACTGCCATGAAACATCAGGTCCCATTAAATAATACATCTCTGATTACAGAGATGCACATTGCTGCACATTTCAGAGGAAAAAGGAAGAAGTCCTACCTGTGAAAATGAGGAACTGCTACTTCCAGTATTGCTGGCAGTTTTAGAACCAAAATGGCAGTGATTCTATCTTAAAAAAATACAGTATACACTGTCACTTTGGATCTTCTTCTAAAGGAACAATCAAGTTAGAGAAGGTTTGAGGCAACAAGTTCCAGATAAATTGTGTGCCCTTATGTGTCTAAATTTAGTTTTTAAATCTAGCTGTTTTACAGGCTTATTCATTGAACTGTCTGTTCCTACCTATTTAGAGGAGGGCATCTATACTTTTGGTCATTAATGTTTGGTACAGTAAGCAGAATAACATGTTCAATCTCATCCACTTTTATACAGCAGTTACAGTCACTCTTCAATGATTTTCTCTTTTCAGAAGTGAAAGAAAGAAGTGTAAGAGGTTATTGTTCCAGGTCTCCTCTTTCTCCAGTCCCTGTATTCTTTAACCACCTTCATGCTCTCCACTGCACCACAGTATCCACCTGTCTGTTCAGCAGCAGTTCTCCTTCTGGTGATGAATACTATTAGCCCAGATGCAGCACCTCAGTGCAGAGCCAGTTTTCCCATCCAGGAAAACCACACTGTTTTATTTCAATGGATAGCACTACCCACTGGAAGAATCTTAAGGCTGTGTATTCTCTTGTGCTGGCTCCCTGAACAGCTCCGATGCCGAAGCCATCCCTGAGGTTCTTACCAGACAGTTGGCTGATCTCTAAAATCGATCAGTGACATGCTTGTACAACAAATTGAAGAAGTTCCCTATGTTAGCCCAAGCATTTCTGTGCTGACTTTTATCTCACGTTTTCTCTATTCCCTCCGAAAGCAACAGCAGAGCTCCAGCTTGCTTTTTCTAACATCCCTGCCTGTCAGGCTGCTACAGGCACCCTACCTTCTCACTGGTTCCTGCTCCTCCTTCTGAGCCAACATCACTGAGGGCAAAATTTGATGAAGCAGCTGAGAGAGCTGTAATTTCTCAGGAATAGTAAGACCTGGCACTATACACTGATGGGTGCCTAATGATGCAAGAAATCTATCCCACACAGCTCTATATCTTTCCATATAATTTGCCATGAAGAAAGCTTAATGTTAATAATAACTTAATGTTATTTCTTCTCTGCATTTAATATGGCAGTGGTGCAAAGAGAAAGAAGACATAGAGCTGTTGCTTCCTTATTTCTTATTTCCTTTCCTATGGCCACACAGGTTCCCTGGCTATGACATTATGTTAGAGATTTGGAGGGAATAAGCATAGGACAAAAAATGAGAATGTCAATGGCTCAAGCTCCATAATAGAGAAGACTCTCCACTCCAGTCACAGGTCAAAAGGAAGAAAAAAAAACAAACCAACCCCTAAATTATCATAAATTTCATCCTTTTACATACAAAAAATAGTCAGCTGAGTTGCAGAGAAATTTTCATTTGTCCAAAAATATCTGGCTGACATCCTGAGAAAAAAACAATGGCTGAATAGATGCAGTTACAAATTGCTTAGAAAGCTGGACTGAAAGAAAACTTATCCCCAAAGAGTGCTGTGACACCCCTGCAGAAAATCTCCACGAAAATGTTTCAGAAATGCTGTTGATTGTACTCCATCAATTAAAAATATCTGCCCAGGGTTTTATTTAATTATTCTGTTTTAGCAAGGTTTACTATTTTCCACCACAGCTGAAGTTACTGCCTTTGCAGCAGAAGTGGAGTGCTGTAGAGCAGTAACTCTTAGACAGAATCACAGCATTTTAGTATGTTATATCCAGCTTGTCCCCTGGTCTGTCCCTGTCCCCTTCCCCCCTTCCAATAAAAAAAAAAAAAAGCCAAAAGACCAAACACCAAACAAACCCAAAACAAAACAAAAACAAACAAACAAAAAACCCAAACAAACAAACAAACAAAACCACTTAAAAACCCCAAAAAACAAAACCCCAAACCCTGAACCAAAACAAATCTGCAACTCCAATCACTCTTGCACTTTTCCAAGAACTTTTACAAAAAGAAAATTAATTTTCACCAAGAAAACTGGTGAAAGAACTGGCAACTCTTAAGCCTTGGGACAATCCTAGTGTCAGTCCTTTGTTTTGCCTCATCTTTCACAGACACTGAGCATGCTCACCTTCCAATTTTATGCAGACTAAGAAAGTTCAATATTTTATACTATCAAGTTTGGAAAACCTGAAGCTCCATGATCTCACTGGCTTCATACACAGAAAAAATGCTGAATGTCATTTATCATCTAAACCCACCTCTGTAGCCATGTGATGCTCCACTCACTAGAAAGAATTCTCACCTGGTACACAAAGTGAAACTGCACTATAAACTATTGTCAGACTACAGAAATTACAGAAAATTGATTTGAGACCACAAGGATATTTGAACATCATGTAAAACCACATGAATTTCACAACTACTTCTCTGAAATAAAATTTTCATCCAATGTCTAGAGTTGAGTTTTTTTCTGAGAGCCTGTCTTGCAGGAGGGGAAGATAATCTCTCCCTGTGGAAGGAAACTACCAACAGCCTCCCATACATTGGCTATAGCAGATTGAAATGAACAGAAAATCATCTCAAATATCACTAAACAGCCCAGGGTACAAAGTCCCTACAAGTACCAGCACAGGCCATTTGTTTGGCAATCAATGCCTCTGTGAAGCTGGAGTTTTTCTAGCTGGCCTGTTTCAGTCTGACCAGTAACAGCAGAGCAGCCTTTGCTTCAGACAGAAATGAAGCAAATACAAGGTTACAAGTGAAATAAACTAAAATCCAGACCTCACTTACAACAGCTTTTTCGTGCTTTGATTTTCCTAATTAGGAACCTGAAGGCACCTGCCATGTGTTAGCTCAGAATTCAGCATATTCAGCAGCACCTTCCAAATGCCAGCCCTAAAGAAAAAACTTTATCTGGTCTCACCTTCATAAGTTTACTGTCCTTGCTCCATTTGTACCATAATGTGAGAGGAAGAACTCACAGCCCTTCCAAAAGGTCATGGACTTTGATGATCAAAGCATTCCCTTATCATCTCACCTCCTTGGTGGCAAGTCTTGCGTTTTGCACCTTTAACTATCTCCTTCACCTCAAGATAATAAGGTTCAAAATGTGTGTTTTGTTATGTGAAATACTGCAGAACCATATATGCAAAATTCCACTGTTTCATTTTTCCTAACCCAATTAGTTATTTTGTGTTGTGGGGGCTTTGTTTTTTTTTGGGGTTTTTTCCCTATAAAGATCAGCACACAAATACATTTACAGTGCAGTTGAAAGACTGTTTAGGCCAACCAGCTCACTCCTACCATTACACATGTATCCTTGCCATCACTGTCAGGGGTTCCTTGATTAAAGTATACAAGTGTCATGATGTCCTAAATATCCTAAACATCCTTTTAACATTTACCTTACAAATAGCAAGCCAAGCACACACCTTGATGTGCACCTTGATGCATGACACCAAGTAACTTTGCTTAAGGCATTTTTCCTTTGCTGTAATGAGACAGGAGACTCCTGTTATTTGTTTTATCTCTATCCTACAGACACATGTAATCCTGATTGTGCAATTTATTGAACGTGTTTTTCAGCCTCCCTTTTATGGAAATTGTTCATCTATATTTCAGGTCACTGATGATGACAAGCAGATATTTGCAGAACACAGGATTCTCCAGCAAAGTATTGTCTAGCACAAAAAGGGAAAGAAATGCATGAAGTATGTCAACTGATACTCAAATTAAATATATTCTGCTCCCAAAACTTCATCTAAACTTCAGTTTGGCAAGTATTCTTGGAGATGCATGGTCCAAATGTTGACCAGCACGCAGTTATTTTAAGTCAGCTCCTGACAGATCACAGCCCAGGGTTACATTTGTAGGGGTTTCTTCATCTGTAAAAATTAGAAATATGTACAACTTTGCTCAAAACTTGATTCATTATGATCTAAATACCTTCTATAATATAGTGTTTTTCTGTTAGCTATTATACAGCTATGTCACATCCACCAGAAGTGAAAAGTATCACACAGGAGGTCATCCATAAGAACATAAGAAGATATTTGTCTAACGTGGTGCAAGTTCTAATCTTCAGAATTTCAGGAGATTTCACTCAACTTCACACCAAGAAGAAATGATGTTATGTCCCAACAGTCTGGATAAATGTAACTAAACTGTTTGCTCCGTTGTGAAAACTGGTTCAGGTAATTTTATTTTACAGTGCAAATTCACCTCAAATTGCTGATATTAGCAAGATTTTACAATGGTAAGTCAATGTCTATCATCATCATTCAGTATGTTGAATCATTAGCATCCACACAAGTAATTTCATCTTAAAGTTCTTTAGAGATTAGCATTTTAAAAAAAACTGAGGCTTAACCCCTAATCCGTAAGTGAACTTTTGCCTCAGGGAAACAGAATGAGCTTTTGCTCTACTTTCTCTATATTAGGAGAGACACGATTTACCACCTAGGAAAAATTTAGGTTTTTCAGCCTCCCAGACCTATCTGTGCCAAGACACAGTTGTTGGTATCACAGGTGTAAAAGCCTGGCAAATGCTAAGGTTGATAGTTTCAGAATCACTAAATTTGATTTATTCATAGATTTCAAATCCAGAAAAACCAACAAAACAATCATTTTTCCTCTTCCTATGAAGAATCAAGGCCATACAATTTTACCTAGCAGTTATTGTGACAAGCTGCATGATTTTAACACCTTTTATTGAATTGAAAATGTTTTAAAAAGTCCAATTCTGAGCCTCAGAGCTTATGTTTATATTCTGTTGGGACCCAAATCAGGGTTTTCTTTTACTTTTTCATTGGTATTCTGGTAGAACTAGATGGAATAGCATCACTCTGCTTAGCGTTGTACAAATACATAAAAAACAGAGCTTTGTAACAACAAACTGATTGCTTAATGCACAAGACAAGGAAGGGCAGGGATAGCGAAAAGTGGAAATAGACCAGTTTACATATCATAAAATCACAGAATAGTTTGGATTGGAAGGTTACCTTTGAAGGTAACCTTTCAAGGTTAACTAGTCCAAACTCCAAACCGAGACGGAAAGACTAAACCACAAAGAAACTGATAATCATATTCCAGTGTCTTCCACCCCTACTGTAAGAATTGTGTAAACATGTGCTAACCCCTTAAAAATCCAGCTCCCAGCGACTTGTCCCAGACCACTCAGAAAATCAGTGAATGGGAACAGGAGATGAAAGTGCCATGGGAAAAGAACTGTCACCAAGACCAGAGGGATGAAGTAACTGCACAAATATCACAAGAGCCCTTCTCTGTCCCCAAGTGCTCACACCCTGAAAAGGCAATTAACTAGAGAGCAAGGCAAGTATTCATAACACCTCCTGGCAGCTTTTGACACTGCTGTGTTTTTCTTCCCTTCCCAGCTATGAGCAAAAATCAGATACAAGTAAACTGCAGCTATGTATAACAGGTAACAGAAAATTACTGATACACACACACACCCACACCCACCCACACACACACCCCTGGAAAATGCAAATTCCATTAAGGTCAGCTTTCAAGAAAATTGTCCTTCTGTTTCTGCAACCATTTATTACATGAGATGAGGAAAAATTTAGAGAAATTCTTACTTATCTGGGGAGCACGTGAGTAGGGCACACAATATCTTTTGCTGTGTGGTTTGTGACTGCAGCACAATCATTACCAGTTAAAATACACCAGGGAATTCCAAGGTGCAAAGGGCTCTCCTACGTACTTTCCTGATTAGTAGCACTTTTCTGCTCTATCATATTAGTATGCACTGGACAGTGAGAGAAAAACGAGAGAGGAGAGGAGAGGAGAGGAGAGGAGAGGAGAGGAGAGGAGAGGAGAGGAGAGGAGAGGAGAGAATAAGTCACAGAGCAGAAGAACAATCTGTCATTACTCATGTTTGAGACTATAATTTCACACAGAGCAACAGGTAACAATTATTGCTACAGGAATTAGGGCAGTTCTATGAATAAATTGATATTTCTTGTCTCTCTGCAGTGTCCCACCCCTCCCACCTTTACAGAGATCCTGTTAAGGCTAGTGGATCAGAATGAGCTCAAGAATGTTATCATCACATCACAGCCTTTTCTTCAGGGCTCAGAGAAGGTACTGCATGAGATCACGTATGAATATAAACAAACCACTTCAAAGTCTCATTAGTTGTCCCTCCCCCAAGTTATTTCAGGCTATGTCATTTCCTTTTAATTATGCAGCTTAGTGCATGTAGAAAAACAGTTTATTCTTTATGTAAATCCATATCCAAACTTTGGTCCCATTTAGGATCATGGGACAGAAATGAGGCTGCAGGATTTGCCACTGATGGGTCACAAGCTTTGTGCTGACTTGTGAAACTTCTGGGTTTTTTTACAGACGTAGGCTCAGGTGAGAACTTGAACAACTCCTTGTCAAGTTGTTACATGAATGTCCTGTGATGCAGCTTATTCAGCCAGGGGAAAGGAGCTGCTTCCTTTGGCATGATCACAGGATGACTGGCACAATGGACAAGCAAGGCTCTTGGCAGTTATTAGTAGGTAAAGACGAAGCCTGAAATAATATCATTATACCTAACTAGAGGTCAGTGCAGATTAAAAGTATAAACCAATATGCTTTAGAATCAATTTAAATACTTGTGAACCCCCATTTAATGCAGGGAAATATTATATGCCTCCATGGAGAGAGAAAGAGATTAATGAATTAGTTCAGAGCAAGCCTGGAATAGAAGAAGGGTCAAGTCTCCCAAGTCTTCAAAGTATTAGAAAGGAGACAAGATCATGTGGCATTGTGCTTGAGGCTAAACCTGGTCCTGGGGATGCCACCTGACAGCGTGGCTGTCTGGCTGCTCCAGAAAACAGCAGTCCTGCATCTCCTTTGCATCAACACTGGTGCTTATCTGCTCTCACCAGGAGCTGGTCCAGGCACAGTGACTCAGTGCTCTGCTGTGCTGGCCTGCAGGAAGTAATGGCTGGGTATGAGAAAGGGGAATACCCCATTCTGCACTGTGCAGCCATCACAGAGCTTACATGGAGTGCAAGGAGCTACCCAAAGTAAAGTGGCAACTCTCCATCTCACAGGGCATAGCAAAGAACATAAAGATTTTTAAGTACTCTGAGTGTCCAGTGAAGGCAGAGTTCCTCTAATGACTCAAAAATATCCTTTCCCCATTGAGGCAGCTGAAGAAAATGGCCAGATAGTCTACTCTTTACATTTTGGATTCAAATAATTGTCACCTAGAGCCTTTTGTAAATACATAACCCAAACATAAGGCCTCAATTAGTCTCTCCTGGGCTGTGGGATCCCAAAGCATTTCAGCCTGCAGAGTCACCCACACAGCTAGGGAGAGGCAGCATATAATACACCTTTCAGCTAAATAATCAGCCATCTTCTCCTTGATCAGGCTGGCTCACAAGGTGAAGTTTAGCTGCACAAGAAAAGGATTTCTACTCTTTACAGTAATTAATCCATATATGTCGCCTATAAAATTTCAGGTACGTCCAAACCTAAAAGCTTTTGCTCATCACCAAAAGGACACCGAACCAGAGCCAAAAACATCCCTTGCCAGAAGCTGCACAATTGTTTGGGTTTTCTGCAGTTTTAAG
Organism: Lichenostomus cassidix; assembly: GCF_008360975.1. Taxonomy (NCBI): domain Eukaryota; kingdom Metazoa; phylum Chordata; class Aves; order Passeriformes; family Meliphagidae; genus Lichenostomus; species Lichenostomus cassidix. The sequence continues at coordinate 30,615,869 of NC_139482.1, forward strand.
TGGTTCAAAGCCCTGACTCAGCTTCACCACTGCTTTTTGGTGGGGATGTACTGCAGTGACTCCATGTGTTGAAGTACACAATAGGCACTTCGAGGAAATTCTGGAGGGTGGAAAGGGAGAGTCAGTAGAAAGTGACATGACTGTGTTTGCTCACAAACCAAAATTACTGAGATTATTAACATTAGAGCAGACTATGAAGAAATATGGAAAAGCCTAATAAATCAGACAGTGTGACATTAGATTTGCTGTAGATAAGGAGAAGTGCTCTCAAAGGAACAATTTGAAATTATTCATACATGTTGATTTTTAAACTAGTTGAAATTTCTAAGAAAAAGTTTAAGCATGATCTTCAGCAGTTTAAAAGGGTGTGCAGAAATGCAAATGGGATACTCATCTGTACTGAGAAGCAAATGAAAATATGGTAAAACATTGCAGGGCTAATTGAGGTACACGTTTTCCATTAGTATATGGCGTCACCTTTACCCTGGAATTCAGTTTCTGAAAAAAAATCACCAATTTTTTTCCCTGAATTACTGAGTTGAAGGACATGAATTGAAAATAACTCAAGAAAGAGGGCAAGAGATGAGAGGAAAAGGCTTCCATAGAATTTTAAAAGATCTAAGGTAAAATTAGACTAAACATTTGGCCATAGCAGCAGAGTATGGGACATCAGGAAAGGGATGATATTGAAGTAGGCTGTTTTATCTTCCCAAATCATATTTCATTTCCCACTGTGGGGTCTGTGAGGTAAATTACAATCCTATGCAGTAAGAGAAGCAATAGGAGAATCTATTTTTCCAGACAGAACTATGTTTATTCTTTTACAAATTTTGTTACATGTATGCACCATATTTGTGGTATAGAAATATGATGAGCTACAGCTGCCACTACTGCAGAGCTCAGCTCTTCAGACATGAGGACATCCTTCAGAAATCATCAGATCAGGTTGACTAATTGGCTGTTTTGTCCAAAAAAAGACAGTAGTTTGATTTATACACCAATGTGATTTATATTTCTGCACTGTATGTGGTTTTGGTGTTTGTTCCACATACTTTATATCCATATTTCAAGGGTGGAATTCCCTGTAGGGACTTGTGCCAAAGTTTACTGTAGCATGAACACATGTAGTTTCTCAAGGAGCTTATCTATTTTGAAAAATAGAGAGGAATGGCATCCAGCTTCAGAGACAGTGAGCATCAAAGGTTTGGTTTTGGCTTTTTCCTTGGATACCATAGATAGAAATGTCTCGCAGATAGTCCACCAAACACAAATACTCCTGGGCCACAGGGGGGAATCGCTATGATAAAGAGTTAAAATAAGTTGAATAACAAAGAAGTGTGCAATTGAACCAAATTAGTTATTCTCATAATAACAGGAAAAAGAGAGGGAAGAGAGCACAATAATTTAAACCAAATATTAAATGCTAAATAAACCTTCTATTACAACATGTTGCTGTGGCAAGTCCAAAGAGGAGGAAAGAAGCTGGTGAAGGGTGTACAAGACAAGTGTTTTGAGGAGCAGCTGAGGGAGCTGAGGTTGTTTAGGCTGGAGAAAAGGAGGTTTAAGAAGGACCTTATTGCTCTCTGCAACTGCCTGAAAGGAGGTTGTAGCGATGTGGGGGTCAGTCTCTTTTCCCAGCTAAAATGCAATAAGACAAAAGGAAATGGCCTCAAGCTGTGCCAGGTGAGGTTTAGATTGGATATTATGAAAAAATTCTTCACCAAAAGGCTTGTCAAGTCTTGGAACAGGCTGTCCAGAGAAGTGGTGGAGTCACCATCCCTGTAGGTATTTAAAAGATGTGTAGGTGTGGCTCCCAGGGACATGGTTTAGTGGCAGACGTGGCAGTGCTGGTTTCATGGTTGGACTTCATGTTCCTAGGGGTCTTTTCCAACCTAAGCAATTCTTTGATTCTATGACTCTGTGTAATTAGCCTTTTCAGCACATTCCCACAGGATATTGTTGTACCATGTAGTTTAGTGAATACAAATGTAGGTATTCCTTGTTTTTAATGTACCCAAGGCAAACACCATTCTCTGGCTTCTAACATGTCAATAACCAGCTTGAACTTGTGCTGTTAATCCTGTTTTACATGTCCCAGCCAACACAGACACTGTGCAACTGTTTTCAGTCTATAAATTCAGTGTTGGAGCCTTTTATATTAACTACTGTCAAATACATGATTTTGGGCTAGGGAAAGTGCTGCCAGTGTGGCAATTTGTGCCTCCCAGGATCTACCCAGTATGAATGATTCTCTCAATTCTCTCTCTATATCAGTTACTCAGGTAGATGCCTATTTCCCTTTCATAATAAAGCCAGTCAAAAGCTATTCCCAAGTTGCTAAAATTTTCTTAAAAAATAAATCCATATGAAAAAAGGAGATATTAGCTGAGTGGCAATAACAGGTAGGAAAAGAACAAAAAATGTTTCTTTTTTGTCTTTCACTTAAATCTTTCTATTTTTAAACACACTGGCCAGCTCTGCTTGTTATTTTTTAGCCATAAAGGGAGATGGTTCAAGGTATGTCAGCATGATAGGTCTTGCCTCTATTTAGGCTGGAGGTATTACCTTTCAATGATTCTTTTAATAGAGAATTAATATTTTAGAGTTCAGAAGTATATGTGCTCTTTAAAACTCTCCTTTTCTGACTTCTAATGGCTGCCTTGTGCACAGGGAGGATTGTTAGGAGGTGTTCACTATCCTGATCACCAGCTCACAATGCCAGAGGCCAACCCAACCGCTGCACACATTGGGTGTTTTAGTTCATATTGTGCTTCAATAAAACCAAAACAACCAATCAACCAACAAAAAGCCCAAAGCCCACAGAGGTCTACACGCAGATCTACAGCAGCTCATTGCACAGATGTAAAAAGACAGAGAAGGCCAGTTTAAGACAGATTGATTAAAAATTTTGAGGTTCGTCATTATTTATGCTCTCAGAAAAAGCAATCACCAGCACTTAGCAAGTGCCTTTCTCCACACATCCCAAATCACCCCAGGGGACAATGTCATGCAATTCAAAATGTACATAAGTTCTGCACCCTCTCCAGTAGCACCTGGAACTAGCAATGGCCAAAAGATAGCATTGCACTGATGCAAAAGTTTTCTGCATTAGGCAAAAAACGACGCTGGTATCTCAGACCCTCCGATGTATTTTAAACATAATCAGCAAAAGATTCTTAAAAGAAAAAAAGCAAACTCACCATTCTTGAAACTAAGAGCTTTTCCTTAGATCCAAATTATGTTTTTGTTCAAGACATCAAGTATTGTTGAAGGAGCACTTATTCCTGCTCTGGCTCTGAAACACTGTGGCATGCTCAGGGTTCAGGTAGGTGCTGGAGCACACCTGGAGAGCCTCCCTCTCCGGAGTGCTGAGCAATGCCTGCTGGAATGTGCAGTCTAGCAGGAACCTGGCACCGCTTGTTCAAACACATAGGCGTGAGCCAGGGGACTACACTACCCATAATTGCCTTGGGCTGGTTTATGATTACACCTGAAACCAGGAGGGGTGGAGTGGGAGTTTCACCTTAGGGGGGAGAGAGACGCAGAGGAGAAGGAGGAAGCATGTGCTCCTTGTGTGCCACTGGAACAGTGTTAGGATTTGCTACTTTCACACGCCATGTTGCAGATATATTGAATTGCTGGGAGGGGTACAAAGAGTGGCCTTCTGATTAAGGTCAAGTGAGAAATAATTAGATATACTGGCAGTGAAGGCAGTGACTTAAGTTGCTTGAACCTGTATGACCGGTTTAGGCATCTCTGTGTATGTGAGAGAATCAGACAACTGGGTACAAGGAAGCAAGTGAAGGAGGGGTGGCAGTAGCTTAGGATATCTACAGAGGAGGGAATACAGAGACAAGGATGAGGAGGAAAAGTTTCTTTTAGCCCCATGTCGTTTAGGAAATAGCAATTTTTTTCCATTAGTTATATTGCAGGTGTTTTTTCTTGATGATTTCAGAATTTCATAGAATAAAGTTTAGAAGGACAAAGGTTACAGGCACAGAGAAAAATGTGCCAGGAATCTCACAGGGACTTTGAGAAAGGATGATTTGCCTATCCTGGTTTTACTTGCTACCTGCGGGTTTTTGACGCTTAGGACTCACAGCTGAAACCTCTCTTTCATGAAAAGAAATTTCACAGGCTTTCTGAGTCTGCATCCAAAAAGTTGAAGTGTAAATCAATCAAGATAAAAAAATGGAGACAGAATCCAGGCTGTTCATGGATGAGGTAATGTCAATCAGTGGTCAATTTCCACCAAATAAGCAACCTGCCAAAATAAGTTGTTCTGTTTTACCAGATCTGACAGCAAAGTGGGGTGAAACTCAGAAAATAATTTCATCCTGAAAAAAATGAAGTTGACATGGCCAGCTATTTCAACTAAATGGTCAATTCATTACAGCAGCATTCAGAGAACTGAATACTTTCCCTCCCACCCAATCCAGAAAACAGCCTTTCCCACCTCACCATATGTGACAAAGATGAAAAAAGAGATGCCCCATAGCCAAATGATTCAAGCAACCAGAGAGATTGTTGAGAGCTGTATCCTACTGTCAGAAGCAGAATGTTAGAGTAATACAGAATGGTTATTCACATTGCGCTAAAACTACCAGTTACAGAAAAATTAGGTGATTTCTACTACCACGGCTTCTCTAAAGGCACAGTTTGAAAAATCGAGATCTGGAAATAGAAAATATAGAACAGATAAGCCCTGTCAGACACCAGGAGGAGAAGGGAAAATTTTCCAATCACATTTAGTGAGTTACTCGGAGGTGTTAAAAAAGCAAGTATTTAATTTTTGTTATATGTTTCATTTTCCAGGTTTTTTGAGTTTTCTTGAGGTAGGTATTGTCTATCATGTGTGTCTAATACTAACGACAATGACACCCCAAACCAGTTGAAACTTACTGTTATACTAATATAATCTAATAATAAATGAAGATCTTGGTAACCTAAACTCTAAATTTCAGTCCCTTTTCTGTTGTCTCAGACTATTCCTTAAAATTTCAGTTTAGATAAAGTACTTTTTCCTGGGCTTAATTTCTCTGGATGGACCATTACCTCACAAAAGAAATGTTTCTTAAAAGTTGAAGTCAGATGTTTCTAACAATCCATCCTTTAGATTAAAAGTATATATTTAAAATATTAGTGGTATTTTATCTTAAACAGAAAGGCTTTACGTTTAGGCTGATAATTTTTAACATACCTTTTTATAAGGATGAATAAAAACCCACTTAAAATATTATGCCAGTCAGCTGTTTCTCAGGTAGAAAATGAATTTAGAATGCATAAAGCTGCAGCTGGGACCCTGCTGACCCATATAAAGCATCTATGGGATTTTAATCAATCTCTAGATCTCATAAAACCATAGAATCATAAAATTATTTGGGCTGGACATCTGGCACTAGATCAGGTTGCTCAAAGTCCCATCCAACCTGGCCTTGAACACTTCCAGGGACAGGGCATCCACAACTTCTCTGGGCAACTTGTTTCAATGCTTCACTACCCTCTCAGTAAAGAATTTCTTCCTAATATCTAGTCTAAACTTATTCCCTTTCAGTCCAAAGCCATTTTCTCTTTTCCTATCCCTACAAACTCCTTTAAAAAGTCCCTCTCTAGCTTTCTTGCAGCCTCCCTTTAGGAACTGGAAGGCTCTTAACTACAAAAGGGCCCAGCTATTAACATGGTCTACCTGGGTTTTCCCTGCAAGGGTGAGCAGTTATTAGCTCCCACATATTTATTATAGTCTGCCACAGAAGTCTCGTTGCATAATAAAGTTTACCTTGAAGGCATCTAAAACAGATATTTAAAAGACAGCACTGCATAGTCTGCTACCACTCCAGACACAGTTCTGACTGGTCAGCTTTCATTTCCAGACTCCTCAGAAACCCAGAATCAGAAACAGCCTTTTTTTGAACAGCATTTGATGAGATGCTGCAGTTTTCTGCAGTTTGACTCATTTTCAGAGGAAAGTCTTCCAGAAAGAAATTTAGACTCTTAGGCCTTAGGAATGCTAAATAATATGTGGACTGTTAATAAGCACTTTTGTGGATTTAATTAACTACACTAGTTGTACATGCATGCTGTATACACAAATAAAAGCAATAGCAGATGCTGACAGGCATCACTTGGCAACAGATTTTTCACTTTGTTTTTGTTTGTTAAGATTAATCCACTTCTCAGATATATTTCTGTCATTGAAATCAGTGGAATTTAGGGAGAAAATTTTTGGAACAGAAGAGGGACCAATGAGGATAATTCTGAGATGGAAATTTTGGAAACTGGGAGCACTTTGTATATGGTAAACCCTGGATTAAATCCAGACATGGTGGATTACTCCACCTGAGCCCAGGAAGAGTGTAGCAATAGCAGAAGAGCTGGTTTCCAGCAGCTGCCAGTTCCAGGGCACAAGCAGCACCACAGGATATTTAACCTCACTTTGGAAGGGGGTGAATGCCACCAAGCCACATCCTTATGTTTTGCAACCTTACTGGTAATGGTGGCAGGATCCTGGAAAGTTTGAGAGCATAAACAGTCACATGCTGGCTTGAAGTAACATAACATGCATGGGACGTGGCAGGCATGTCTTGGCATCTTGTCCGATTACAGTATGTGCTTTCCCCTTCACTGAGTTTGTACATTTTTGCTTGTTTGTTTAAATAACTACATATTTTGATGGCTAAACCTAGCAATGACTGTAGGGTCAAAGGGCACACTTAGGTTCTGTGCGTGAATATATTTTATTTGCTTGCAACAGAAGGAACAGCTGGGGCAGAAAGTAGCATAAAGTCTCAGACCTGCATATGTGTTTGCTGCTATTCTCATCAGAATAATGGAAAACACCAGGGCCTCACTGTACCTTACATATTGTTCTTATCCCATTTGTTTCAGCTGTTCCTAAAGCTCATGAGAAAGCAAAGAGGAACCTCTTGCCCATCAAGCCCAATTAGAAGAGGGACACCATTAACCATAGGCTACGTGACAGTTACCGCTATAATTATTTCTAACACAAATTATCTGTGGTCACTACACTGTTTTATGAATGCATCTGGGAGAGAAAACAAAGGTACAATGTCAGGACACTCTGCTCAGACATGGTCATATATATCATTCTTCCCCTGCCCCTTCCCACCAATGGTAGAAAAACTTCCATGGCAGGAAATATTCAGGCCAAAGATATTTACACATGAGGTAGTAGCTTGGATATAACTCCCAATGAAATAACAATTAATACCAAGAGAGGTGTGGGGGTGAAAACTGGTGTTCTGACAGTTCTATGCTAGAAAATATTTAATAGTATAGTAACACTGGCAAAAGCAGTTCTGCTGTTTTTACTGATTCCAGGCCTCTGAGTATATTCTATACCAGCAAAAGCACTTCTGCCAGTTCTGTATCACATTAGGGCTCTTGCCAGTATCAAACACTGCCAAAAATCACATTCTTAAGAGATATGACTTACACTAACACATGTATCTAAAACAAAGCAGGCTTTACAAACTCTAATGAATACTCCACCCAGGCAGGCAAACCCACTTTTCCTGATAAATTGTGAACCAAAGCAATCAGAAAGATTTTACCTGGTTTCTGAAGGGCAGGATAACAATCCTGGGCAGTGTTAAACATCAGAAAAACAGCTCTCAAAGAATGTTGTATCCTCAGCAGTCTGTCTCTTAGACTTTAGTCAAGGTGAATATTTGGTTTAAAAAAATCCATGGCATCACACTTTAATGAATACATAGAATTTGTGAGAAGACCACCATAGTATGGGAAACCACAGCCAAAGCACAACTGTGTGCTGAAACTGCTGAAGGCAGCAGATCAAACCGAAACAGTACTGTCCAGCAATGAAGTTTGTAAGGAAGGTGCTATATTGAGCAGCAAAAGCTATATCTGTACTTACTAGGTCTGCTTGCACTAGGGAAAAAAACTATTGAATCATTTCTCCATAGAAAACTGGACCAAGAACTGAAATGTGGTTTTGGTTTTTGTGGGGCATTTGGGTTTTGTTTTTCTGTTAGGTTTGGGGTTTTTTTTTTAAAAAAAGAGTGCCCAGAAAGTCCTACAGGAAGGAAGTTGTTTTGATTTTCACATATCAATAACTCAAGGAAAACCATTGTTTTCCTCTAGAATTCATCTTACTGAAGGAATGAGTATACCATGTCTTTTAGCTGATGGAACATGAAATTATATTAAAAAGAGAACCATTTTTAATAACAAAGAGAAAACTTTAAAGGGGATCATTCAATCAAAACATTAATATCATAAATTAGCTGGCAAACTGGACTGAAGAATATCACAGCAGGAACATTCCTGAATGGTGAGCATATGGTTGCCAATAGGGACTTGGAGGAAGAGCTCTGAAAGTGGTAGAGAAAGATCTCTTTCTCTCTTGAAATAGTGAGGGGGTTGGAACTTGTGCCCTAGGGAAGGACTCACAAGATACCTTTTGTACTATGAAAATATTTGTTTCCTCTCTGTAACTAAAGCTGTTTGGTTTGGTTAGTTGCTAGATTACTTTATGCAAAGTGTGTTCATTAAACAATGTATTTTTGTGTTTATACCATTTTCACTCTGTCACTAGCAAACTTCTCTCTCCCACAGCCAAATCTGAGGTCATCAGCAGGAAAGGTTCACTTACTCCTTTCCCACAGAAGAAAAGGTACAAGGAGACCTCAGAAGAAGGAAAATAAATTTGGCTTGAGCTTACAATCCTACCACCTCGGTCAGTAAGACACAGGCAAAGACCCCCATGGCCCAAGCAGTGTTTTGCAGAGACCCTGAAGTCCTTGCAGTGATGCCTCCAGATCCAAAAGAGAAGCAGCAGTAGAGAACAGAGCCACAGGGCACCTCCTACTGTAACATCAGACTGGCAAAAGCATAACATCTTTCAGGTAAGGAAATCCCTGTTTTGGTCCTAGTTCCTCATTAAATCCCACTTCACTTATGTCACATGTCACCAAGGAAAATATTCCATGTGATAGTAAAAAAATCTGCAGGCAAAAGAACAGGGTCACACCCAAAAAGTTCTTGCCTTCAAGAGAAAAGAGCAGTGAGGCAAGAAAAAATATTGTTCCATCTCAGATTTTCTTGTATCATATTTCTAGAAATTATTAGCACACTGTACTCAGCCACACTTAAGCAGAAGGTTGCTAGAGAAGGAGAAAATAAGATTTTCCTTGTTGTTACTTTTAGCCTGATTTCCTCAGGAAACAGGGCCTACATGATCATGCCATGTCTATATGATTCAAATTGATCCTCACCACTACTTTGTGAATTCATGAGCCAGTTCAGCCTAATGCAAGGACAGAAATCTCAGATCGGGTAGAACACTAAGTTTCATGAAAAGGCTCATCCAAGTTAAAAAAAAAAGGATATCTGTGGAGACAAGGTTACTATATTATTAGACATCAGAGAATCACAGAGAATTACAAATGAAAGAGGGACAGATATCAAAGCACAAAACCCAGAGAAGGTTTCCTTTTATAACAGGTAAAAATCCAGTTCAAAACAGAAATTCATAAGAAATTTTAATCCTAAAGCTGCTCTTGCTCATAGGAACACACAGACATCAAGGGCCAGAATCTGATCTCATTGTAGATCCCAAGCAGCTCTGCTGAATTAAGTAGTAGGTGGCTAGTTTGACCATACAGGTTGTCAACATGGACCTGCTTTTCAGCAATGAGTGTGTTAAGAACTTGAAAATCTGGCCATGGGTGCCTCACTCTGGGAGTCAGGAGATACCAGACGCTCTTGAAAAACAAGCCTTTGTTTAGGTGCTTGTATGGAAAGCAGCTGCTTCTGAAAATCAAATTTAAGAAATTAGGGTAAGACCTGAAAAATGCATTGTGGCACCATTAAAAGCTTAATACTGATTTTGGTCATGTTGAAAACCAATGCAAATAAGAGTTTCATATTCTTTATGCCATTTAAAGCTGGAAGTACTTACTAACTCAGGTTTCTTCTTTTTGCTTCAGATTGATAAAAAAGCAATTCTGGACAGGCTCAAAGACATTAAATTTTTTGTGTTATACCTTCTTACCAACTTGACCAATTATTTACTAAATATCTATCAATTACAGCATAATTATAACTTTAACCTGTATACCAACTATTAATCTTTTAAAAACAGATTGTATCTCTTCTAACTTAGGAGCTAATAAGCCCTGAAAACCTACATCCACAAATTCATTGTTTTCTTCATTGTAGAGTGAGAGTTAGTTTTAGGGTTTTATTCCCCCATTTGAGAACATTTTCTCAGTTTTGTAGAAAATATTTCTCCTAAGTTTAATGATGCTTTAGCCTGTATTAACAATAAACCCAAATGAGACTGTTTTTCTGAAGTGTGGTCTGAAGAGCAGATAAATAAGAAGTCAGCCATGAAGTTGTGAATGGAACTAAAAGGCAACTTCTTCTCCCTTCTAAAAATTACCTGGCCTTGTAATTTAACAGCATGGTGTTGGTCACTGTGGCATATCCTTGTGTCAGAGACTGAAATAGTTCATGCCTCAAACATTGATAAAGTTTTGCTCATTATAACAAAAACCGTATAAAGATGTTACAATCAAAGAAACCTCCCTGAAGATACCTGACTAGGACTTTGGACCGAGTCAAACTGCTGAGATTAGATAAAGGGAAACCCTATTGTTCAATCATCTCAGGCTGAGGGAAAGGAATGCATACACAAAGGCCAAAGCCACTTGCTGCACTAAGTATCATCCCTGGCTGAGTTTGGGGTGGGGGCAGAGCACAGCTCACAGAAGCCAGGTTGACACAAACTGTCCAGCTGTGGAACCCCCAACCCCACAGGACACATCCAAGGGACTCTCACGTGAGAGGCAGCTGAGGGGGAGTCACAATCCATCACAGACCCCCAGAGTGCTAGGCCTTGCACCACAGGACTGCAGGTGATGCAAGCAGAGTCTGCGGCTAGAGGCTGCCCCCTCCCCTGGGAGGACATGCCTGGACATTGCCCCTGGCCTGAGTGTATATTAACCCATGGCATCCTGTGCTTTTGGGGAGACCACCACCACCGAGAAGACCGGCTGGAGAGGATCAACACAACATCGTTGGGATCCACGGATGGTGATATTTTCTCTTTCCCTCTTTCTGTCCCCCCCACCTCTTTTCCTACTTCTCTTTTTCTCTCTTTTCTTCTCTCTCTCTCTCATATTTTCTATCAAATAAACCCCATACTATTGATTGGCATATGGTCTCGTTTGTACCTTAATTCGGGCAGAGGTATTTCCAAAGAACCTTAATAATTAGATCATAACACCTTGAAACGTGATCTATTAGAATAAGCCAGGTGACTGCATATATCTGCAATAACTGAAGCAATCTCTCAGGTTACAACATTTTTGACCTATCATATCCGGTACTTTATGTCTAATACCTGAAGTATTCATTAGTCACATTTACTGTAGATAGATATCTACTATATGGTAGATAAAGAAGTGTAAAGGTTACCTTTACAATGTTGTGTACAATTAGAAATAGGAGTCAGGCTTTCAGTGATGTCTGTAGTATAAACATTAATCTTTACAACTATCATAGAATTGAATGAGATACCTGGATTGATCACTTTTTATTTATCAGTTATTTACACATTGTTTCTGAAGATTAAAAAAGTACTGGTTTTTGTCACATTTTCCTTAGAAAATTTGATCATATTTATTTTTATAGTGACCCTAATCAGTTAAGTTCTACTATGCCTTTGTTACATATTTGTGATACAGAACTGTGCACCTGAACTTTTATTTTTTGTGTATTCATTTCCTGGGGAAAAGCACTCTGTTTCTCTCCGTCAGGTACATCAAGCAAAACAAAAATCTTAAAACAATGCAAAGAAAAAAAACACCACTGATAAAGAAACTGTTCAGCTATGTAATGACTTGGGTGTTCAATCAGGTTTCTGAGTAAGCAAAACATCAGTTAATCTTGTTGTTGTTGATGCATATTTAACAGTGCATTTTGGTGTTTTGTTGTTTAGGAACAGTATTATCATACTTATATTGCATATGTATATGTTTTTTTCTGAGAATCTAAGCTTGGGGGTATATATCTCTCAGCTCCACCAGCAACCAGTGCTAAACCATCCCAAAAATTCTATCTCACTTTTTAATAACTAAAATGCAATTTTCCAAAAGCTCTGCAAACACCCACCTGATCTGAAAACACTGTTTCTGTAACTGGAAATTTTCTCCTGTAACAAGAAATTTCTTGTGCACTGTGAGTACATCACAATTCCTCCTAACTCAGTGACCCCATTCCCTTCAGAAAGGGCCTGGAATTGTCATCCTTGCAACTTAAAAACAGGACCTGGCTTTCATTCCCAAGTGACCTCACAAGGCTGATCTGAAGCTCACGTAAAGGTGGTCTTTAATGTTGCCAACCGAAAGGGAAGATCATTTCTGGCTCCCTTAGGAGTAAATAGGACTGGAACACAAGAGCATTTCAGCTGCAAAGTCACTCTGAGACCTGGCCAGCTCAGGGCAGAGTTGCTGTTACCTCTGGGGCCCCTGGTACTTAAGAGAGAATCTCTTATTCAGAAATACCTCCAGTGGCCTCTGATTACCATAATGACTGTAATTAATGCCTACACCACCAGAGCAGTGTGTGCTGGTCCAGCAGCGCTCCACCCACGGCTGGCACCCCCCATTTCCTGCAACACACGAGGTGGTGGCTGCTGAGGATTCCCTGCCTCTACTGACACTTTTTGCGCTGAGATTGCTAGTATGGGAATAATGGTAAAGCAGGAAGATGACATTCTGGCTTCATCTTGCAGTACTATCGTATTTCTCTTTGTTTCTTTTCTCAGCCTTTCAAAAGTTCTGACTAAAAGTGATTCTCCAGCTTAGAGAAAACCTGCAAGGTGTAATAAACAGTATGATTTAAGGACAGCGTATGCTGAGAATGCAGTTATAAAAAAAGGTAGTAATGGCAGATCTGCTAGTAATCAGGACAACTCTGCTGAAGTGAAGGGAGTAATTCCAGTTTACATCTTCTGAGGATCCGATCCCTACTAAAGCTGTTAAACATGGAATGTCAGTACACTAGGTGGCTGTTAACTGAAAGATGTGGAAATAGGAGCATATTTGGTTTAGAGGTCTTTAGGGGACCTGTTCTGGAAGGCAGGTCCCTGCAAATCACTGAATATTTTCAGCACTGACTAGCTCGAGGGAGTGCTCACTCAAAAATCTTGCAAGGTTTGTTCCTCTTGCCTTCATTTTGAATACATTGATTTATCTCTGTTGACACCTACAGGAGCAGATAAGATCAAATAATGAACTGCTTTAAACTTCTTTAGATTACATGGGTGGTTTCAGTAAACAATTTTGCAGCACAAAAATACAACCAGTGCTCAACCTGGAATCGTACAATTCTTTTGGTTTTTTTAATCTAATGCAGTGGGGAAGCTGTGATTATTCAGAGGCAATGAAATTGCAGTTCTGCTGATTGTGGTGTTAACAGCTGCAACTTTGACGACTTCAGACAACTTTTGAGTTTTGACCAGCAGTGGTGCTGCCTTGTGGCTGGAAGTTCAGGTAGGAATGGGAAATAAGAGAGATAGTAAAGCTATCTCAAAATGGTAACAAAAAACAACAGTTGCAGTACAGTAAAGGCATGCACCAAAGTTAATTAGTCTCAGATAATTTGGAGTAACTGGATCACAGAGGATTCATGAGGATTCCCCTTGCATGTATTTCTTGCTGAAGGCAAACACCAAAGACGGACATAAATTGAACAGTAATGCTGTCAGTCTTCAGCAAAACAACCAGACTACCATAATGCAAGTGCAAAAACATATAAGAAATTCTCATAAATACTTGCACATATAAAACCCTACAGTTTTGCTTACTAGCTACTCTTTTCACTTGGTTAGTTTACTGGCAATTTGAATTTAAATTCTAAATATAAAAATACTTTCTTGGAAGAGGGGATCATTATCTCATTATATTAACAGTGGACAAATTTAGTCATGGCAAAATACTATTCAAATATTAGTCTTTTGAACTTAAGGGACAAGAACAACTTACAAAAAAATATTCAGAGACTAGTCTTCCTGATGAGTGTCTTGAAATGGATTCTTCAACAACATCTGCAAGCTGTAAGTCAATTTTTTTTCCCCTCATAAACATGTAAAATCATATACAAGTTCAGTCATGATTGCTAAATTGTGGATCAAAGACACAGTTGGTTATAATGAAGAGAGTATTTAAATACGCCCACAAAGAGTGTTCATTACCAGTGCCACCAGGCCCATTGCTATTGCCTTTGCTGCTTTTGAACATAGACACTGTTGCTGTTTGGATGAACAAATATACATATTTCTGATCTGACATTAACAATCTTGTGAGCTCACTCTGTCTTGCAGCAGGTACAACCTGTCAAGCCTCACACACTGAGAGGTCGAGCAAGGCTCATGTGTGAATCTGGGCTCCTGTTCCTCTGCAGCCTGGGCCACATCTCCTGCCCTGGCCATGCATTGCCTTCACTCTGGCTCCTTTACCAATGTGTATTTGCTGACCAGCTGCACACAGAGCATTTGGCTGCAGGATAGTGGGACATGCTGGACTGCCTCATGTGACGTGACTTCTTCCAGGAGTCATTTCTCTGGTCAGAACAGTGCTACATCACACCAGCCCCTTCAATTCAGGTCTCAATCTCAGTTCCCCCTTTCCATTATCCAGAATCTTCCTCATGCACTGAAGCAGACAAAAATCGTGACAGGAAAAATACTAAGTTATAAAATCTGTCAACCATAGTTGTATTTAAAACAATTCATCCAAAGCACATCTGCATGCATGTTTCTATTAAGGTTATATGAATGACCAGACCTTCCATAACTGGTGCCTCTTCTGTTCAAAGTTTGACCGAGTGCTGGACATTGGGAAAGGTATTTATGAGCCAAGGAAAAATGTCATAAAATATTTTGATGAATTTGAGTGTCTAGTTTTGTCAGCCACACTTTCCTTGGAACTTTCCTCTTCCTTGGAATCTCAGGCACTTTCAAACATTCCTAACTTGACAACTTTTTGGTGGATTTGCCCTTGAGAAATCATGCCTGCCAAAATGTCTGTGGCAGTTCAGAAATTACACCCTTCACAGATTTTTATCCTTGCTTCTTTGCCAAACATTCTGTAGCTAAAGCTCTTCTAGCATAACAGATCAAGTGAGTGCTCCTCATTGCATACATAATCTGAAATTGTGCTTTGAAAAACCTCCTACTGCAGCCCCATTCTGCCATTTGAATTACAAGGTGCTAAGCTTTACTGGATATCTTCTAGATTTCAGCAGTGTGAGTAGAGAGAAATAAGATTTGTCTTCTTTTGCTGCAACTTGTGTTGGAAAGAAGACCTACCTCTTTGGAATTTTTCCATATAACTAAGTATGAAAGAAGGTGATTATTAAAACTCACAACCCTTTGCACTCAGTTCAAACAATCATTTTAAATTCTTCCTTTGTATGTCTCCAAGTTTTCCTATTGTGACTTGTTCTAGTCAGCTCAGAAATTAGAACCAGTGCTCCTCCACACATATGCTATCCTTTTGGTCAAATTCCTTACAATGTCATCATAACTTTTTTTTTTTTTTAATTTGGCCTGCAAAATAACATCTCATTTATGCAATTTGAATTAAATGTTACCGTTTGCTAAACCACTACAAGGTTATCACATAGAATGGTAGTATTATTACAGTCTGAAGCGATGCCAGATTCCAAGCATGGACATTGCAATGAGCAAACAGAGCCTTTGCCATGTCCGTTTTGCTACCTGTGGTATTAAGCCCTCAATAGTATTGGAATCCTTACAGAAGTTTCCATGACAAGTGTTGAGCCTAAGGGCTAAATAAAATATTGTAACTTTATCACCACAACTTCTCTACGCTGAGTAATCTTGTGGACTCTGTATGAACTTTTTGTCATTATCCATCTCTGCTCCAATAAAGTCAGCTGCTTTTTCCTGGGGAAGTTTGCTCTGTCATCCACCATGACTGGATATCCTTTACAAGAAACCATTGCAAGGATAGCCTTCACAGACTTCAGAGCCATGATTTCTGCTATTTCATTTTGAGTAACTGGAACTGTACATTTGTTTTGACCCTTTTCCAGTTGTTTGTCCCTTTTCCATATGGGATCCAGGATCCCATCTGCTTGTCATCAATACAGCTATCTTGTGATGAAAATCTTTCTCTTACAAGATTAATACAACTTATTATTTTGTTGATTTGCCTTTCTCATTCTTTCTCCTCTGAATACTGAAAATTTATCAAATCACTGGTATTCCTTGTGGTTGCTTGAAAAGTAAGAACTTTGGTGCCTCAAACTTTTTTTCTGATTTGGGGACCCTTAAGTAAATGTATTTAATCAGAAGTTGTTCTCAACTAAAAGCTACATGACCACAGAAATGGAGCACATGGTCACAGAATTAGAAATAAAAACCCTGAAAATATTGAAATCACAGCAAGCAGAGAAAGGGTTTCTTTTCCCTGAGCTGCATGGAAGGAAAAGCTTTAGTGATCACTGATGAAATGTATCAACTGCTTTCCTGGGATCAAGCACTGTTTTTATTTGTTTCAGGTGCTGATAGGTACAGGCCACTGCTACATCAAGTAAGAAAGGCTCACATTTTTTTAGAAATATAATTCTGTTTTTTTAATTAAAGCATTTAAAACACATTCAATTTTAAATATGTTTCATTTTATCTTCAGTAAAACATTTTATTATATTATATTCTCATTATTTTGTTCAATCTCTTGAATACTTTTCTTAGAATACATAGGCGTCCTGTTAAATGAAATTGTCTAGCTGAACTTGGATTTATATTTTAATTGTTCTGTTTAGAGTAGTCTGAGATTCAGCAGAATGTTATAGGGAAAGTCAGAAAGCTAGGCTTGCACTTGAGGAAAAAGAATGAAAAAACCAGTTAAAAACATTTCAAGTAAACCTTTAAAAAAAAGTTCTTTGAACTTCCTAAAAATTCTTTTATTTAAAAATATTACCAATAGGAATAAAGTAAAGAAGCAGACATTTTGACTAAAAATTTTGGTCTTCTGTTCAAGAACCATTGTAAAATCACAAACAGATTTTGGGAAAGTGATTCAGATTTTTCAGTCATAGTCTAACCTCACCACAAGATCCATTCTTATGAAGTGCCTTATATGAAATTCCCAAATGATGTAGGCCAAACTTTCATGAAGTACCAGCCTGGTGTAAATGTCACTTTACTTTTTATTGGATGTTTGAAAAGCAGGAAACTATGAAAAGAGCTATGTTTAGCAAAAAAAAAACCCAAAAAACAAAACAACCAAAGAAACTAAACAAAACAAACCCCCTCACTATTTATTTACTTTTGGACACATCCTGCCAAATGCTTCAGATTCATTTTCATGACAAAGACCAATATTACCATATGTGAAATATGTCTTTGTAGCTCTAAATATCAGTGAAACACTGACGAATCAGAGAGACAGAAGTGAAATAAAAATATGCTGCCAAATCATAATTTCAAGAGATTTTTTTGTTTAACTCAATGCTTTGTTAGACATAAAACACTATTTAGTGTATTAGAGGACTAAAAAAAAATTTCCATTAAATAAATAGAAAATAGCTACCCTTTCTTCATTCCATCACCAGGAACCCAGTGGTTCTGTAAAGTAAAAAAGCCAGGTCGAAATAGAAAAATCTGGTAATATCTATAAAGTATAAAAGGTGTATTTTCCTCCCTGTCCCTTTCCTTCCCCTTCTGATTTTTTTAAAGTCAGTCAATATCAATATTTTTTTCTCAGTCAATATAATGAAGAACAGCAGTAGTTCACCTATAAAAAATATAAAATCTTTTCATTGTTCCATGAGTTCTGAAATTGATAGAGGTTTAGGTTTTGATTTTGTGTATTTGGATGTTACTGTCATGCTTAGTAATAAATTAAATTCTCACTTCAGCATGCATAATGACTTTAAGTATACCTTAATAATGTTTTTAACATTATGAATTTTTTGGTACTACTTTTTCTATGAAGACTTTATTCCAAATAGCCATTGTTCAGTAAATTCACAGTGGTACTGCTAGTTTTATTATTCATTTGCCCTTTGAGGCAAAAATGTTATTAGTTATATATTTAACTTGAAAAGTTTGCATTTAATTGATGTGTGCATATTACATGCTTTTCTGATGTCAGATATATAAGTGAAAAAAGGTGTTTTAATTCAACTTCTATAGTAACCCACATTATTTCAAAAAGTGGACTCTTCTATAAGAGATATCACATGGAAAGTTGACCAAAAAATATCAGTAAGTAGTTTTTATCCATACCAACTTAAGTTCAAATGATTTGAATCAAGAGATTATTGAATGTGATCTGTATATAAACATCTGAAATCAGAGTGAGCAGATAATTTAAAAAAAAATAACACTCTAACATATTTTACAAATATTTCCACTGACAAAACACCCATGAGTCATATTTTTAAAGCTTTGCCATAAAAAAGCTGCTATAACAGGGCTCTCTTCCACACGCACACACAGAAATGGTTGGAAACTCACATTAGTTTGATAGTGGAATAATTCTATTCCAGAACATGATCTTTTGCCAACTTCCTTTTTTTTTTCCTATGGAAACAGCAGAGCTTTCCCCATGAAATACAAGGCTGGAAACACAGTGTACTCAATCACCAGAAAAGCATGTACTTTTTCACAGAGCCTTTTTGTAACAGGATAATGCAATCAGAAACAAAATATATTTTGCTTTTATTTATATTTCAGTCAATGAACTCATACTTGAATTGAAAATTTTATGCTTGTCATTATATGTAGAATACACACTGCTGAAGAAGAAAATAGAAGTAAAAGAGAAGTTTATAAACAATATTCTAAAAAATTAGAATTACCAAAACCTTATGAAGCTTTGATTTTGTTTACATAAGATAAATAATCAGTCTATGTCGGCTTACATATTCCAATGCAATGATAGACACAACATAAAGCAAGCAAATGCAAATCAGGCATTTTTGTGCCTTCCAGAGTTTGTTCCAGGATCCGAGCTTTTTAAGCGTGCAGCAGAGAGATGCTGCGTGCTACAATTGCTTGCAGGTGATGACCTTCAGAGCACCCAGCAGTCCTGGCTCCCTGCCACCTCTGATAAACCCTGCAATTTGCTACACAGGCCTGTTCGACTGAGGTTCTATCAGAAACAATGCCAACAGACAAGAAAGAGTCCAGAAAGCGAGGAAAATATTCTATCAAAATATTTGCCAGGCATTTCTGGACAGGAAGCCTACGCAGAGCTGTAAGATAGGCCTGGGGCAGGTCCATCCAAGAGCAAGCTGTTTCAGGGAAATTCTGTGGAATGTTTTATCTGGGAGGGCAAAACAGATACCTCAACAGTTCATTCTTACTTTATGATCCATGAAAAATGAAGGATCCCATAAACTTCAGAAAAGTATTTGAGACAGGGATATGGCCAAGCCTGTGAAGAAAATTTATAGAGCCAAGACTGGTTTAATATACTACAGCAACAGAGAGCGGGCCAGGGATGGTTTGTAGAGCTGTGCTGAAGTGTTTGGGAGAAAGGCCTGAAAGAATTTTTAATGGAATGAAAGATGTAGAAAGGCTTCTTAGGGCCATGTGATAACTAAATGAAATGCATCAAGAAAAGACTTGTTACAGAGAATTCTCTTGATAACACAGGTTTCATGCAATGATTGATAATAAGGCAGACTTTAATTTCTTTATCTATTTAAAAAGTCTTGAAACACCCTTTAAATTGTTGGGCTGCAGAGAGCAATACACAGTTCTAACAAATACCTGAAGGCTGATTTTTTTCACCGGTATTGTGCTGAACATAATTTATCACTAGCTCCCATATATATCATCCTTTACCAAACAAGGTGAACACAGTGGGCACATAGGAAGGTTTTCCTGGAAGTCACAATATTGCCATTGTCAAAGAAGGTCCAGAGGCATGTGGCTGAAATAACCTCACCAGCTTCAGGAGCCAAGGATGACAATAGGTGAGGCTCCATTGCCATCATCCGTCTTCCCATTAAATAGAGAAGATCCATGGGTTTTGTTAATGATCTTGCCCAATTATCCAAGCGAGACATTGCTAATTATCTTTAAGTTAGCAGAGTTTATGCATCCTTTTGCTTCTTTTTCAGTCATTGTCTTTGAAGTTTAGACTGCACATGTTGACTTAAGGCAGAAAGAAAACCTTTCTTCTTGTTCCAGGGCAGCTTTTCTGTGTTTTCTTTTCATAATATTGACTGAAGATAAAACTCGCAGGTTCACACTTGATCACTGCCAGATACACTACAAAAAGCTGCAAGTGTCAGTTCAGAAAGCCTACAGATACTTGGGGGTTACCTACTTCAGTTCTGCATCTGCTGTCTTGTGCAATAATAATTATACTCCAGAATAAACCCATGGAGAAGAATAAGAGAATGAGGACACTTCTGGGGTTTCCCGAAATGTCTCTCACTGGAGGACTTGTAACAGGATTCCGAGGGAATCTGAGACCCACTAATCCCATGGGTCATCAAGATCTGGAAAGAAAGTGCCACCTAGAACAGAAGTAAAAATTCTTTGAAATCATGTAACTGTGAACAAAAAAGAAACTTAGCTGCAATATTTCCTAACTTCTGAGCCCTTGATTTGGGAACACAAATTTTCCATGGAGCAGAGAATGGCGGAGCAGTGAGCACACAAACCACCTCTCTGTGGTGTCAATTAGGTGGATGCAACAGTTTTAATAAGGTATTTACCAGGCCTCTGTGGGATGTGAATTGTTGCACCTTTCCTTGTGCTAATGACCCTTGAGAGGAAATTATCATTTTCAGGCTTCAAGTAAATGCTCAGGAAGATAGTTAAGGTTGCCTTAATGCAAGTTGGGTTCTCAGTTATTCTGTTTATCTCCACTACTGTGGGTTGAATATAACTTTCTAGTGCACTGCAGGACAACTGACTGTTATCAATCTTCAAGTTTCTCACGGAAAATCAGCAGTCTTAGCACAAAAATATGATGTGTATGTATTTCAGCAGTCAGTATGGATGGCTATTGGCCACCAGTAGTCTACAGCCACAGTTCTGGCATCTGTGTTTTGAAATACTTGTGAAATTCAACAGAACTGTAAAGCTTTATAGTGTCTTTCATCATTAATGGCATTAAAAAAAAGTTGGGTTTTTTTAATTAAAATATAAGTGTTATATTCTGCTTTGTGGGGAAAGTGTGTCACTTAGGAAGTATTGGTCTTGAGAGCTGGTGGTAGCAAGCTATGTGTAAAATTAAAATGTTCTATTTTTGCTATGGTTAACCCTTGGAAACTTCCCCACTTAAAGGAAAATGATTCCACTTTTAGTCTTCTTTTGCAGTTTTTCATCCTGCTATCTCCTTTTTTTTCCGGAGGTCTCAGTGCCAAAAAGTTACAGTTGCCAGTTGGAGTTGCTAAAGGTTTTGAAGGCAAATCTCTTTTTAAGGTATAATATCACTGTTTTGCATGAGGATGACTCTGTGTTGCTCTCTTTACTGCTTAGAATCAGACCATGAATAAAAGTAAACTTACCATAAATCAACTTTGACTAAGATTCTTACTTTCTTTTTCAAGACTTCATCAAAGGAAGTAAGGTACAAAGGGGGTTTTCAAAAAGAAATTAAATTCCAAGTTACTTTTGTCATTGGGATGCAAAACAATGCAGAGTGGCTTTACCTTGGAGAGCAGCTTTTGCTATTCAGGCTCCCCAGCATCAAAAGGAAGAGCAGCCATTCCCAGTCACCTGTCTGGCTACTCAGTCTGCAACGTGGGACAGAAAGAAAAAAGTGCATTATAGTAATAAGAATACGTATTACTAATAGTTTATAGTCATGGTGTCTGTCAATGTAATGTACAATTCACAGTCTGTCCCTCCAAAACACAGGTCAAACACAAAATGAAAGTGAAAGAGGCCTCAGATATTTTTACACTGCAGTGCACATTGGCTCTTGTGTAATTTTTAATCCTAGAAATAGTAAAAACTAAGAGACTACAGATTCTCTGCATATTAAGCATTGTGCTTTGTCATAGGATCAGGATATCAGCATCTCACACAAAAAATGGACAGAACTTCTGAATAGTTCATAAGATTACTGTAAAAATTCTTATAGTTCTATGTCTAAGCTTTTGCATTTGCAAGACCTTGAATTCAGCATTTGTGTTTACTGTCTCCCATGTTAAATTTGAATTTAAGAAAGAAAAAATGAAAAGTCAATCTGTCTTTGTTGGTAACAGACTCAAACCTATACAATATGAAAAACAGTGTGTATAAGACCGAGGAATCTTTGGGATGGGGAAGTTTTTAAAAATTGATCTTTAATCAAGTGACATGTCCAATTCTCATAAAGGGTTAGAAAAAACCCAGGTAGAGATTTCTTCATTCATGTGGAGAAAAAGGTGCAATTCACATATATGAGTGACAACCTGCAATAAAGAGTGCTTGGAACACTGATTGTACCCTGCAGCACACATTTATTTGGCAGAACAAAAAGCACTCATACATTTCTAAGGACCAGCATGCAGGTGAACAGTCCTGCAACATACTACGTGCTTTCAATTCTCAACAAAATAGTGTGAAAATGAATGTAGGTTCAAACCTTTATACATCTAACATAATTTTTTCTGAAGGATATGAATCCTTTTGCTTTTTTTTTTTTTTGTTCCCCAAAGGGATTTACATGTGTGGAAGGCCCTAGCCTGGAATCTGAGATCTTACTTTACTCCAGATTTCCAATATGACCTTGAAGAAGTCATATTCTTTTTTAATTATTTTTTTTAAGAAACGAAACCTTTTGAATGCCAGACCTTATTCTCTCTTCTCTATCTTCTGTATTGTTTTTTAGCACATAGAGATAAAAATACTTTTCCATTTTACAGATCATAACAAAAAATTAATTAAAAAAATTAATGCAGTCAGATAGTGAAGAGGTTTTTTAATGACTGTTAATGAAGTGTTGTAGATGTAGTCTGCATATTTGTTCTTGCTGGGAAAAATGGTCAAATTATATAAACTATAATTACAGACTTGTCAGTCTCTGTCTTTGAAAACAAGACACTGACAGTAAATTAAGATACTTAGAATTTAATATATGATAACCACTAAAAAACTAGGCTAATTTTAATTGTCATGACAAGCCTCTTTAATTAGAACATTTTGAGAGATCTAAAATACAATATAGGTCATTATAAATGGAAGATTGAGAACATGCATTCACACATAAAAGAGCTCATATAGCTCCCTGTTATCATGGTCCCAATAGAACAAAGTATTTTCTGCCAGACAAGCGATGAAAAACAGACTTTTCAAGTGTGTGCAACTGGGATTGATTTTCCTCTGGAATTAATATATATATGGAAAAGTAAGAACTATGCACAGACTTTCACATACTTGCATGTGAATATAGAAAAGTACGCATAGGTGTGTGTATCCAATTTATACAGATTGAGAAGAGCTAAGAAAAAACCCAAAAAACAAGATTTAAAAATGAAAGACAAATTAAAAAGCTATAGTTTCACAGTTCTGGGAAAATGAGCTATGGCTTATTATTTTGAGGGCTTGAGTTTGACACTAATGACTCCATAATAGAAATAACATCAGTAGTTCTCTGTGCCTTGGAACATTGCCTAGGACAAAATAATTATGGAATCCACAGTTTGTGGCAGCCTTTTCTCGTTTTTATGTAGTATAAATTTAGAATTCATTCAGAGCTTACATAGTGAAAGAACATGGCCATACATACACATAAACATATGACATATGTATGTATGTAATATTTAGCATGGGGAAGATGTGCTGCAACTGATTCCCCCTTTTCATAGCTGTGATCGACAATGCAGATTGTTTACTGCCCTACAACTCCACTCCTGAATGCTACAATAAGGAATCCCTGAAGGCTAAAAACAAGGATTTCTGATTCTAGTAACACAATATGCATTCTCTTACGTATAAACACAACACTTCAGCACCTCACCAGCATCATAAGAGAAAATAAAATCCTGCTATACCTCTCAGATTGTCAACCCTTTAACTCTGGGCAGTGGTTTTAAGTCTCTGATACAGCAATCTCTGATGCATCTTTCTAACATACAGGACTTCTGCAATTCATAGTCCTGGTTTCATAAACTGCAACATGTAATGGCAGGCACCAATTTATTGAGCACACAGGGGAGAAATAAAAGCATCTACAACATTCATCAGAATAAAACCAGTATTATAATGATCTATTATGGTATGAGCATTCAGATCATATCAGCTTCATGATTAGTCATTAGAGTTTAAAATACATACTCATGAATGAAGTAAAAATATCCCTTTACTCTAGAGTATGTCTCCAATTAGGAAAACAAAATGGTATCTCTATGAAGACTGTAAGGAATATTTCTTCCAGTATAGCAAAGAGAACTTCCACTAATGTATTTGGGTGTAGAAAATAAATATCTAAAAATCTTGCTTAAATTTAGAGCTCCTGCATGATTTGTCCAGGTCTGCTTTCATTTTCAAACTACTATGGAAGGGTACAAAATGGAAGGATGTAGGGCAGCAAAATTATTTAAGAAAAGACATCACAACAATTTCTTTGGGAACATGGGAATAGCAAAGCTATTGGAGATGCAGAAAGAACAGGACCTGTAGTGAGAGGAAGAATGCAAAAGACATTTCAGGTATTTCCCAATGGGAAAAATGAGAGGTGGAAGGATGAAAGTCACGAAAATGTAGAGAAATTCAGGAGCTTGGCAGAGGCAACCTCGGAGTCAACTTTTCTACGCACTTGACACCTTGTTTCATATTTGATGCTTTTTTTACTGTCTCATATTTTCCATTCACTATAATTTAAGTTTGTGTCAGACTGTGCCTTTTTAATCTGTTGACTCAAAGGAGATATCAGTTTATCTCTGATTTCAACCTTTCTAACCTTTCAGCCTCTCTAACCAGAAGAAATATGTTAATTATGTGAAACTTGAAATATTGAAAAGGTCACAAAAACCTGCAGAAGAGTGAGATGTAAATTATACGTCTTGGGAGAAATACATGTGAATGTCAATCTATCTGTATTCACTCCAATGACAAGCTTATTTTAGCCTTTGTCAGGCAGGCTCTTTACAGACTTCCATGTCACCGTGCTGACTTCAGCTCAGTTCTACAGCTCTTTTATGGTCATTGCTGCTTGCAGTTTCCTTTGTGCCAGCTGGATGTTTCAGCCTTTTTCTAGGCTGTGCAGCAGGCTGTGAAATAGGGAAGGAGCCACAGGATAAAGAAGCTGGAGAGGGATGTGAAACCTAGAAAGGTTCCTCTGCAAGTGGGTCAACAGAAAAGACGCCCCCGTGCTGTGCTGTGTGAGAAAGTAGGGATGGAGATGAAGGCAGTCGTCTACCGCCCAGGATGTGAGGCTTGGCAGGTCTGCCTTGCCTTGCAAGTGCCAAGAGCTCTCTCTTCTTGGCTCCTGAATCAATTTTAAGTCAAATGGGGAGTGCCACCTGCTGGGTGACCTTCTGAAACTGAGTCATGGGCTTAAGATTAAGGTAATTGTAACAGGAATTTGTATGAGCAAAAACACAGCAAGGGCCTAAAATTAAAGAATTGACTAATCAGACTCAGTGAGAAGGACAAATTGGTCTTAAGTAGCTTCCCTACAGTTTCATGACCAGCTTGCTGCCACTTTTAGTAATCCTTTTTTTGCATGCTGGTCAAAAATCTGTAGGGTTTGCCCTCTTTAAGTGTAATGAAGCTTTTCAACAAGCAGCATACAGACCCTACCTGCCTGCTAAATCTCTCATAGATCTTAGGGTTTGAGTCTAAGGTGTGATACCAGTGTAATTTTAAATAAATGAAAAAGAACTGTCCATCAGCTCTTAACAAGGCCTTATACCTACATGTATCAAAGTCAATAACAAAATACTCTGAGTCCTCCTACAGATCCCAAAGGAATTTTATGTAGGTCACTCAGTATTAACTGTGAACAACCAATGCATGGGATGGATCAAAATTTTCTGAGCAGTGCATTTTGTGTACACATACCACTCTGCTCATCCTGACTTAAGGATTCTTAAAATGAGGGGACTTACAGCACAGACCAAGAAAGGCAAAATTCTGTCTTGGCTGGGGACACCAGAAAAGACTAATTTTATAAAAATTGTTTAAATTTTCCCGTCTATTTAATCTCTTAAATGTGCCTCAGAAAGCTGGTCTAAGGAAGTTAAAGGAATAATTTGATGTCTAGAAAATGTTGCAAGTGGCATACAGAAAATGCATTTCTATTATTTTCCCCATTCTAGGAGGTGTTTTAAACTAAAATGAAGGTATAAAAATGTGGCACTCTATAGCCAGATTTGGGCAGCTGTGAGATCTTGAGTACTGCACAGCCTCTACCTGAGAATAACTACAATTTCCAAACAAAAATATTATGTTTGATTAGCTTATGAAGTTCACATTGCACATGAAACCTGCGTTGTTATCTGCAGATATCTGGGGGGGAAAGTCATAACAAAATGCCAAAAAATAGTAATACTGAAAAAAAAAAAGGGAAAACTGAAGATGGAGCTGAACTAAAAGTATGATAAAAATCCCAGAAATTCCTTGCCTGATGATAGATCTTAACAGCCTGTCCAGCAAAGCACAGCAAAGTCTGCAGTGAATGTCTTGGCTTCAGAATCAGAAAGGAGGCTGCCCAGAGAAAGTCAGTCAGGTTCCAGGACCTGACTGCTGCCAAAATACACATTGGAAATGGGAAGGTTATCACTTAATTAAATTATCAACAGTGCCACCATTTCACAACCTGACTACATCCTGACAAGAGAAAATTACCTAAAACATGGCAAAGTAGTCTTGGGAGAGGTGAATGGAGTAAATTAATCAACCTCTGTCTGAAGCACAGGACACAGCAGCAAATGGGACTGCAGCAAAGGACAAAACAGTAGAGAAATCACACATGCTGCCATTAGTTTAGGTTTTTAAGATGATGGTCAATGGCCAAACAAAAAAAATTTTGGTTCTGTGGCCAAAGGAAAAGATTATCCTGCTAAGAGGATTTCAAAGGAACGACCTACAAAATGATGGAGTGTAATGGAGAAGGTAAAGCCAGGCTGTTTATATCAGTGTGGTGGTGGTGGTGGTGAGATGAGAGACAATGGGCATAATTTGAAAAGGGAAAAGTGCAGACTAGATAGAAGGAAAAGCTTTCACCAGCTGAAACAGATTGTCTGGTTATAAGGAGGGTATGCTATCTCCATTCTTTGATTTCAAGACCACAATAAAGCCCAGAGAAACCTGGTCTGCCCTTATAGCTGTGTGAGCAGGAAGTTGAACTAGATGCTTCCAGAGGCTTCTTTCCATCAGAATTTTGTGTGAGTCTAAGATTATATTATACCAAGAAGACCAATAGCTGAAAAAATATTTAGACTCTAAGTAATCTACATGAGAAGAAAAATGCTTTAGAAATTGATTGGCAAAAGAAGAATTAGATATTATGATGAGGAAAAACAAAAAGAACACAGTAAAATTTCATTAGAGAAGGATTATACAAGCATTCAAATACCTCTGCTGATGTATAAAGATTACACAAGAATGTAAATACTTCAGCTGACAGGTAATGATTGCAAATAGCAATATCAGTTTAAATGTTAGTGGTCCGAATTAATAGAACAATACGTTGCAAAATCACCAGAACAGGAATATGCTAAATAATCTGCAATGTCAAGTTAATCATTGAACTAAATGACAATTAACCAAGTCACAAAGTACATGTCAGATTAGCAGCCAGCAAGGAGGGCAAAAGAATGACTGCTGCATATAATGAAAATGAGATTTCTTGGGAGAGTTCTACATAAAAAGGCAGATATGCAGAGAAATTATAATTACCATCTAGGGAAGTCCTCTCACAGAATAGCTCTGTGAAATCAAAGATTGTGTAATGGCCAAAAAGCCCCAGATTAAAAAAGTTTAAAGAAATCACATGAAAGAACAGAAAGAACTGAAAGAAATTGTAGTCAACTTGAAAGTAATGAATGAGATCTGCTGGCTCAAACACCAGAATAATAAGACTACTTAAGTTAATATATCTCTATAACAACTGAAAAAAGAAAATAGTATGCAATAATAGTCTCATTAAAAATAATGGTCAGGGATATAAATCAAGCCAGAATTTCACTCCTGAGTTTTGTTCCAAAATGGTGACAATCTTGAGATGCACTCTAAGAGGTCTATATTTTTGTAAGTAGTCCTGCCCTTGGTGTTGTACTAATAAATGCTATGGGAACATGTAGCTCTAGGCTGAATACAATAGATGATGCAAAGGGAAAAGACCAAAGAAGGCATAGATATGAAGATGCTTTTTTTACCTGAGATTATGAATATCTAAAAGGGTCCCACTGACACACTATACTGATATGGGTTTTTGCATTTAATATCCAGCTCATCAATTTTAATAATAATAAATTCTGGTTCATCCATCTCCACTTTCACTTTTTTCTTTGTTTTCCCATCATTCTTCTCTGGTCATTTTTAAGGTAACATTTATTATTTTTGAAGCATCACAAATCAAAATGAAATTTTGAAAGTTAATTTCTGTTTCAAATGGGAGTCAAGAAGCTATAATTTTTTAAAAAGCAAAAATTTCCGAGGGCTGAGTCCATGTTTCTGAAAGCAGCTATGTTGCCTGGACTCTTCAGTGTGTGACTATTTGGCCAATGAGCTCCCAGGGACTCTGAGCTTCCCAATCCTATCACATGCTGAATTGCAGTGTCCTGGAAGGACATAGCTTGTGGTAGTTCGGAAGCAGTGAGTATCTGAAGGGCCGATTGATGAAAACTCTGGGATCCTGATCTCTAGAGCAGCAGCCAAAGTACAAAACCTACTTTGCAGAAAAGCCAAACAAGTGTCTACAGAGATCAACATTCCCCAGGATATTTCCATTTTCAGCAGATTCATTTTCTCTGACAGAAAAACTTCACACTAGAAAATATACAGCTGTCATTTTCACCTTATTTTCATTTCTGCACAATGGGCCTGTACATACAAAATACATCATTTTTTCATAGCTCCAGCTTCCAGCTTCACAGATCATACACCAACCTATACTCAGTGCCAAATCTGCATTTACCCTTCTAGACAGTTTGGAAGCCTATTTTATTGTAGCATACATGAACCTTTCTGACTTCTGCAATAGTCCTTGATCTAGATGCTTTGGGTTTTGTGCTAATACGAGTTTTCCTTTGTCATAACATGGGGAAGCAGGCATTCAGTAATCACACTGACATCTTGCTCTTCCCTTGACATTCTTTAGGCAGGATATCCACAGTTCATGTTATATATCATAGGAAAGGGTGTCATGCCCAGTGGTTCTTGGTGGCAGCTTTGTATTATATAAAATGAAAGACAAATAAAAGACAACAATATCCTCCTCCTGCCTGCCAAGAAAAAAATGTCAGCTTAAGAACTAGAAAAGAGCTGATCAATTTTCTTGAGTGGTTACTTTAGTTTGTTTCTTAAGTGTAAAGTAATGAGCCTACCCTTGGAACAGAAAAATTATGGCCTCATGTTAAAGCACTGTGGTTTTCCCCTTGGTTTAGCAAAAAAAAAAAAAAAGACAGATTTTACTGATGTCAAAGTTTTGGGATAGTGCTGAACCTGGTTAATAGAGAAACCATAACATATCAAACCATTAAAACCAAAAAGAGATAAGATGAAAAGGCTATAATTGAGGTAGATAAGAAACAGAAAAGCTGAATGCAAAAATGGGAGAGACTTCTGGGTAGATATAAGAGTGCTGGGGAGACTGGCTGATTCTTTATCAGTGGTCATCTGCTGTTAAAATTATGGAAAAAATCTACTTCATTGCTTCTGATTTTCACATTTTTACACTCCAATCTGATATTTGTATCTAGGACATTTGATAATGAAATACCTGTTGATGCATTTATTGCCTTGTGTTTGATTTGCAGTGGTGTGTCTGGAACAATGTTTTCAGTGGCTTCAGGCTCATGCCCCTTTTATGACATAGGAAGTTATACTGCCTGACTTGAGTCAGATCTGTTCTAAAGCTGGGCTCCCACCTTAAAATAATCTTCCATTATATGGCTTCAGATATTTTACAGTGGGGCTTTTTCTGTTTGTTTGGTTATTTTTTTCTTAATTAATGTTCCCATGCAAGTGAAAATGCAGCAAATAATGTCTTAGAATTTTTTTTATTTGATTAAAAGATCCTGTATTGTTTTTATCATTCTAACAAAAGCTTGGTCTTAAAGAAAAGTTATATCACTTAACTTTTTCAAGGTTTTCATTATAAGCTCTACTCCTTGGGGCTCTGCAGACAGAGAATAAAAATACAGTCACTTTATGATTCTGTTGCTGACATAAAAATGTGCCATAGTCAGTTCAGAATTTCAGTGCTTAAATCTAGAAAATAGAGAGCAAGTGTATTTGCCTTTATAAAATATTTGAACATCTAAACTAATAAAATTTCTATAACTTGAACAGTAGAAAGACCCCCATGGGATTTATTTTCATGGTAAAACCATGCTCCAATTACATTTTTCATTTTTTATAGTTGCTTGCATTTTGCTTTATTTTTATTCAATTCCATTATTCCAAGCTGAACCAAAATTTGCTTGTAATTCACTTTTAATTTCAAGTTACTTTTAAGCTATTGAACCCCAAAATTATATGTATCACTTGGATTTTCCCATCAAAAATCTGAACACCTGCACAAACCATATTTTCCTGTAGAGTGTAACATGGATTCCCCCAAACCAACATTTGATGTCATATTTCAGTGGAAATATCTAGACAATCAATAATATCACTAGAGGTCACGAAACTGTCATTTCCTTTTCAAAGATTCTATGTAATTGTTTTCCATTTGGTACGACATTTATATTTCAGTAATTTAGTTTTCATCTCCAGATATGACTTTGTCTCCTACGATTGCTTTGCTTATCACCTACATTGTGTGCAAACGATTGCACTCCACACTTCAGTTTTGGGGAGCTTTTCTGGTCGTTGTGCAAAACTGTGTGGGGGCAGGTAAAGCCTTCTTGTAGGTTTGTTTTTTTAAAGTGCTTGGTTTTCACATACTCCAAGTAACACAAGAACTTTCATTTGTGGTACCTTAATGTGCTTTTTTAAACAAAAATAATAATTTTTTTCTCCCTCTTGAGGATATGTAAAGGATAAAATAAAGCCATATTCACACATGGCTTTCTGGGAAACTTGCTTTAGGTTTCACATGTACCAAATTATGTATTTTGCTGAAACTTTTTAGAGGAAGCAGAAAATGAATTTGCAAGAACAGAAAGGCAGCCATTCCCATGGTTCTCATATTCTACTTTTCAACAAAAGCCACATTGGCTCCTAAAGTCTGCTTTGAAGGGGATACACCAGCTTACAGTTGTCTCTAGATATCTGCCTAAGAGGGACAGAGGGCTGTATATTCCAAAAAGCCTCTGGGTTAAGATGACCTAGGGAAGTTCAGGAACTATTGTGGCTCTGCTGAAACCCTGCAAGAATTCTGGCTGTGCCATTGTGCAATGTTCTATGTCATCAATACCCAGATAACTCACTTTCATGCCATGCTCGACCACCACCAAAAAAATTGACATGTTCCAGGATACACAGTGGTGCCACAGCTTATTTGGAAACAATCATCTGGGTTTATGCCTTGCCTGCCAACACTGAAAGTGCATTTGTTCTGAATATAGTAGCTCAGCTTGTCCAAGTGTAATCATTTTAATGCACGGCCTCTGCCTGAAGAATGCATTGCTTCTGCCTTGCCACCAGCCCCTGATTTGTTGTCTGTGTGGTGTGGAGCATGCATTCTTTGCTTGATGGGATTTTAATATAGCTATGACTCTTACTAGTTCCCAGAGGTTACATTTTGCCGTGTATCTTTTTGATCTGTGTTTTTCCTGTCTGTTGGTGGCATATCTATGCCTTTTTCAATAAAAGCAAAAGTTTCAAACTAATTATTTTTTTACAGATCATTAGCATTTTGCCTTCCTGTTTAAGCTCTTAGTTACACCTTGGTTACAGACACTTGGTTACCCTTGAAACTTCACCAAAACTTCAGTCAATTCCTCCTCTGTTTTCAAGACCCAAAGCATTTTTGTTGCACAC
The DNA here is from genome assembly GCF_008360975.1 of Lichenostomus cassidix. Classification (NCBI taxonomy): domain Eukaryota; kingdom Metazoa; phylum Chordata; class Aves; order Passeriformes; family Meliphagidae; genus Lichenostomus; species Lichenostomus cassidix. Next base: position 30,647,991 of record NC_139482.1, read on the forward strand.
ATAAATCAGCCTGGTTCAGACAGCGCTGGGAACGTTTGTATATCTTGGAAATTAGGCTTTCCATTTTACAAACCTCCATGGACATACATAAATTTCTTTTAAACTTGACATTATTAGTGAGAGGATTATTAAGAGTAAGCCCCTAAGAGCCCAGCTAGTGTTTAGGTAAAGAATAGGTACAAACAATATTTCTGAACTTCTAAGGGCATTACTTTAATAGTCTACCTCCAGAACTGAGTGAGGAGGTGACAGTACTTCTTAATCAAACATGAGTGACCAGCTTTGGAAAAACAGAAAAATCAATGTGCTCCAAAAATATTTTTATAGAAATGAAAATGCAAGAGAAACTGAGAGCTCACATTCAAATATCAAGTTTTCAAGGAACTTAAACTAGTTAAAGAAGAGGTATTTGTGCATATATGGAAGCACTCTGGAGGAGGGAATCTGGTGCCTACTTCCCATTTGATCTAGCAGTTATTTGTAACGGCTTCCAAGTATTCTAGTTCTCTAACAAGATTAATTCTGAGCACAGAAACGCATCTATATTAGGCAATACATGTGATATAGAGGACTTATTAAAAAAACAAAGTCATCTTCACTCAAAAACTTGGCTGGTGGTCACAGCTGTAGAGAAATGTTTAAAAATCTTTGCAAATTATTGTCTATGAAACATCCCTGAAGAGGAGTCCATTTCCTTTAATAGCTTCCAGATGTGATATTAAGAACAGGGGATCCCTGAAGCTGATCTATCTAATTTATAGCTTGAATATTTTCTTCTCCATGTTAAGAGAATGAACGGATGAGGTTGGAAGGGACCAGAGTGGTCCAACCTCCCTGCTCAAGCAGGGTCATCCTAGAGCACATGGCGCAGGATTGTGTCCAGATAGTTCTTGAGTGAGGGAGACTCCACAACATCTCTAGGCAACATATTCCAGTGCAAGGTCAGGTCACCTGCACAGTAAAGAAGTTCTTCCTCATATTCAGGTGGAATTTCCTGTGCATCAGTCTCTGCCCATTGCGTTGTGTCCCATTGCTGGGCACCATCTAGAACCCGCCTCCATCATCTTGACACCCTCCCTTTGGGTACTTGTAGACATCCCTTCTCTGCAGTCTCTTGCTGTGGTACTACACAGCAATGCAATGCTGTAAAAGGCCATGTATACTCAATTCCACAAGCTATTGCTAAAAATGAGACACCTATGAAAATCATGCTCATAAAAAAAAAAATACAGGAGCTATTGCACTTCTGAAATGTGGTACTGACCTTGGCAGCAATTTTCCCATTGGTGAATTACTGTTAAGAGGTCCTTTTATCCAAAAACTTAACAAAGATTTTTGCTTACGCCAAGTGGCTGATGCATGGGTTTCAGACCAGAGGCACTCATCTTTTCTCCCTCAGAGGTTCCACATGGGCTCAGCATATTTTAGAGCAATGAAGAAAAAGGAATACATTTTTGCACATTTTTTTATGAATACTAAACTCACAGCAGGCAAGATCCTTTTGCATCAGCAAAGTCTTCACCACTGCTTTTTCTGTGGAGTTTTATCCAATTTATTGCTGATTTACCCTTTTCTTTTAAGAGTACTTAGGCAATATCAAAAAGGTTTCTTTATTGTCCTTTATTAAAAAATGAACAAAATGTTAGAAGAATGGCTAATCTTTTAAAAGCTGTTCCTAACACAACAGATCATTTAGGATTAGGAATATTTTATTGTACTTTTAATGGAGAAAACAAGGCATATCAGGACACTATTTATACTGTTTAAGCAGTGTACTTATACCTCAAATTACATTCCTCTGGGGAATCTACACGTATCTATACTTTGTCTTTGCTCTGGTCCATCTCCATAGCAACATGTTTGTTCCTATGGAGAATCTGGGTGAATAATTTCAAATTGAGCCTGAAAGTTTTGAAACAAGGTTTCAGTTCTCTAAAAAAATAATTATGGACAAAAGCAATTTTAAATAACCTAAAAAAATGAACATAATTTTGTCATTGTTTCTCTTACCCTACTCTAGGCATGATTAGCTCTGAAAAATCCTTTGATCTCTTTCCCGTGATGTTCAGACTGGGAGCAGGCTTATCCACATGACTTCAGCAGCTGCTATAAAATCTGGTGGGGAATTTTTCATTCCAGTTTCAATGGCTCACTGTATTCACTAATTATGTTGTTATATACACACATTCCAAGCTTTTACTCAGAATCTGGGATCTACACTTGAAAAAACCCCAACCCTAATAAACAAAAATCCCATGAGGAGAGGGGGAAAGAGAACAGGGCAAGATGACTTCAAAATTACTTTCAAAATAATAAAGTTCATTTTAGAGGATCTCTTTAAACTCTAGCCAGTACCACTTCCTGTTCATATTTGTTGCTGTTCACTCTTTCATCTCAGGGAAAGATTTTATGGCTGAAAACCTTTTATTGCTACAGGATAACAGTGTTAAACTAGGGTTTTAAAAACAGATAACTGCTCTTTAGCATTAATACTAATGAAACAATTGTTTCCTCATTTCTTCAAATGCATACACTCAGAGAAATAGATAAATTGTTTTAAAATATTTCAAAAAAGAAAAAAAAAGGAAGATATTTCCATCAGAACCTGCTGGAAAATAAAATAAATTTAAAAAAAAAATCAGAGGAAAGAAAACTAAGGGAAAAAGTATCCCTAATTACATATTGTGGATTTTTATAATGATTTTTAATAGATGAGTAAGTCTTTTAAGTCTAGTAATAAAATGATCCAGCTAGTTTTTCAGTCTAATAATTTCAGAAATTCTCTTGGAATTGCCAAATTTGTTTGACCAAAGTTAGCTTTCCTGCAATGCACAAAATAACAAGACTGAAAATCCTGTGTGTAGACTGGCATAACAGAAAGGATCCTTGTTTTACTTGATTGCTCAGGTGGTGTCAGCCTATTGAATGCAGCTCAGATTATGCCATTCATCCAACTTAGCAGAATTACTGCTGCACAGATTGAACAATTTTGCAATATTTTGAGGCAGACCCAACATCTGCATCATCTGGAGATAATGATGCTTTCGTTCTCTATGCCAGCTATTCAAGTCTTACATCTGATACTCAGAAAGTTTTCACAGATGGTCCATTCCAACCTGCTCTTTTTCTGCTTCCCCTGGGTTTGTACTTTTTTAGGCATTTCCCATCTGCCTGCTTTAAAATCTTTAAATAGGTGGAATTTCTTGTGAAAGGAATGGATACTTTTATTCTGCCTCCAAATTCTTTCCCAATGATGCCACATGCACATTAGAGCTGGCACGCCCTACTTTGAAAAGAAGCATAAAGTTAAGAAGAAAAATATGGACCTGTTTTATATAATAGTGAGTCACTGCTGCATTTCAGTCACAGGCTACAGACAATAAAAGAGAAATGAAGTGTCAATGATTTAATTGGGAGTAATAGACAAAAGCTGTGTAGAGGCAGCCTCATTTCTTTTCAACTGAAAAAACCATGCTCATTTACAGGATAGGTGCCCTGCCATCAGCCAATGAAGACAATTTAAAAATCTATGTGGCCTAAGTAAACAGGACATACAATTATGGAAGTGGTTCCTCAATATCACTCAGAACAATATGCTTGAATCATACAAAGAAACCTGAGAAATAGGTACAGAGTAAAGAAGGATGGTATCATTCATTTATAATTAAAATGTTGAAAGAAATAAATTCCTATTCCACAGGGGGGAAGAAAAAGAAATGTAGCAGTATCCATAACAATTAATTGTTAATAATTCAAGCCTAGTTTTCCTAGTTCAGCTAGGTAAAAAAAGGAGCACAGAAAAGGGTGGCATTGTTTGGAACCGAGATTGGCTTTCTGTAAGAAAAATGGTGTGTGCAACCATTCAGATTTCAGATTGTGATCCACTTGATTTCAGTGGAAACTAGAAGGAAAATCAGCTCCTGCCTAAGCCAGATATCCAAAATTACATTGGTCAGTTCCAAGTTACTTTGAATCCAGGCCATTTTTAAAAATCTGTTTCAGTATATTGCAGTCCACTCATATTTGTAATTCAGTACTACTGTTGGAAAACGCTATGAACACCTGCAGAAAGAAAGAGGAGCATATTCACCAGAATTAAAGGTACTGAAAACAAATTATTACTCAGGTTTGGGCAGTGTTAGTGTTTTCTGTCCTAAACCCCAAGCTGATAAATATATCCTGTAATGTAACATCTGTGTACCATACCACCATGAAAACCATGGGCATTCATCAATTCAGTGGAATATAAATTTCAAAAACAAGACAGTGAAGTACTGAAAGATGTTTTTTATGTCATATGATGATAGGAGAATTAACAAGCAAGCCAGGAATAAAACAGTGAAATGTGAGAAAAAACATCAGATTCATTTCAATAAATTACAGTGGCTATCAAGTCTCACAGGAAGTTTTTAAAAAACTGGTGGATAGATACTTCAATGAGGCATTATTAAAAGGCTAAAAGTCTTTTCCCAACAGAACAACATTTGGAGACTCCCCATCTAAAAGCAAAAAGTCATGGATAAATAATTTCTTCTCTCCAAATCCATGAATTGTCTCTAAATGTGTGGAGACATCATAGGAAGCCCCTGGGAATACTGTACATGCTTTTGATCACATAATTGCAATATGACTTTTAAGTGTGGTTATACTGGAATCTGTATCATACTGGAGGTTGTATGAGGCTACAAAGGATAAGAGTTGAACAGCTAATGAATTGAGCAAAATTAACCAGGTTACTATTTTTGGGACTGCATATATTCTGTATAATTGCATCCCACTCTAAATAAACATGACACTGTCCTCATGAAGGACACAGTGGTGTGTCATGTTATAGTAGGTTCTTTCCAGAAACATCTTCCTATATATCTGTTAAAGAAAGTCAAGCTAGAGGAATGTCCTTTGCACTTGCAAGATAATATGAAAACAAATAAAGTGTTTTAAATCCTGTAGAATTCAATTTCACTTAGCTTTTGCATATACAAGTTTTACTTTAAAAGAGTAAAATTAGTTTTATAGAGTCAGAATAAGGCACAACATATTATACCATTTTTTTAAGAGACAGGTTGACATTCCCAAAATGGTAAACTAAAAGTTAGGACACTTTTCCAGTGTTTGAAGCTTGTTAATCCAGGATATGCCTTAACTGGTATATTAGCTTTTCCACCTTGGGTTAGAGAACTTTTATCCAGAATGAACTATCCAAGCTTATGTATCACCAAAACATATTATGGTTTCAAAAGAGAAAAAAAATATTACAGTTAACTTCTTGATGGCTCTATGGAGAGGAATCAAGAGCATGTTATTGACTGTTAGGATAGGACCCAGCTAACTGGGGATAATGTTAACAATCAGAAAAACTGCTTCCTGTGGAGCATCCATAAGGAATGGATGCTAAAGAATGAATCAGCCAAATGTAAATTTGCATCAATTAGCCAAAAAAATGAACCCTTTAGATTCCTCAACACTCTTTCAACTCTTCTTGGTTGGCTTTATCGCAGACTTCTTATTCACCATGAAAAATCATCTAGTTGACAGCATGGTCTTAAGTGATGAACATTAGTTACAACTTTTACATTTCACACTAAACACAGACACACTCATTCACACAAAATCCTTTACGTGCACCATTACATACACTGGTAGATTTTACGTGAGAAACATATAAGAAGATAGACCAAAATGTGCCAACATAATAACAAAGCTACATAGTTACAAATTATGTCCCTGTCAACATTTTCTAAAGTCTACCCATTGCATTGAGTACACCATGGATCATGCATTTCTCCATAGAAGTTCTTCCTAAGCAGCTGTTCCTGAAAAGGTTTACCTAGAAATGTAGGTGCAATTTCTGCATTTTCTATTTCATCACCTCCTCTGTGGCTCTGGCCCTCTGTTGTGTTTTGTTTACAGAATAGGAACACTTGTGCTTTAGTGTTTCCCTCCATTTAATACTGCTGTATAGCAGGCTGATGGTGTTGTCTAATTTGAAAGCCTTGGCCACTTAAAACGTAGCTGTCAGCAGCAGTTGCTAAGAAACTACAACTTAACTCTTTCAAACACAGTATTGCTAAAGCGCAATTACCCACACCTGCTATTATTATTTATATGAGCTAATGTGTAATTCCTTCTTCACCACACTGGACACGTCCTCTCTTACCTCCCATTTCATAAAGCCCCTTCTTTCTGGTAATGTGTGAGATCACTCCTCATCTCATCCAAACATTTCAAACCACCCTCATATCCCAAATATTCCCCAAGCAGGGAAATGTGCCACAAAACATCTTAGTGTGGCTCAGAACGAGAGCACATAAATGCCCAGCTGGTCACTGTCACTTAGAAAACCCTTATTATGAGACAGAGCCTCCAAATAAATTTTCCCCCAAGAGAGACTGCATGTTTGAATTGGAGTGGATGGGCATTTTTTACTTGAAGAAAATGTTTATAAAGTAAAAAAATATTTAGCTAAAAAGTAAGTGGACCATTTAATAACTCTGCTTCTACTAAGACAATCTCCAGAGTTTTGATATATGAACAAATAGAATGCCAGTAATAAGGAATATACATGCAAGAGGAGTGGGCGTCTTATGGGTAGAAAACTTTTGTCCTTACCTTTTTTTATCTTGTAAGCATCAATTGGTGCCTGTTGAATAAAAATGGCATCTTTTATGGTATTTTGGCAGTATTCCACATCAGCTCAGCCCATTCTGTCTACTGTTCTTCTAAAGTAATTTCAACCATGTGAACTAGATGCTGCCTTCTTTGCTTTTGGGAGGTGAATGCAAGCCTCTTGGAACCAGTCAAGCAGGGACATGAATGAGAGGAGGTTTGGGCCAGATAATGGGGGTGAACAATTAAAATGCAAAGAATTTGTAAAGCTTGATGCTTGCAGTTTTTCTGCAGCCTGAGGTATGCAGCAGTGCATGGGAGTAAGGGGGAACAACCTTAAGAAAAGCATGGCACCTCTCCACAGGTGGGAACAGACAGCCTTGTTCACCTCTTCCTTTCCATTCTGTTTCTACTCAGACCTAGCTAGACACAAACCAGAGAACAGGCTCTGCAGGGAGGCAACTGTATTAGCCCCAGTCCAGCTATGTTATATTACAGCTGTATTTCTTCTGAAGAGACCCTTGCTTGCATCTGAAGGTTCAGAAATACTGGAAATGGGGCTTGCATATATCTCCAGTCCTTCACATGGGATCACACAAAATAGAAGATATGAAAAGCAAAAAAAAGAAAAAAGAGAGAAGGGAAAATGAAGACAAAATTATCTTCTTAGCTAATAAATACACTCAGGTAGTCCTTATATATTGACAAGCTTCTTAAAAGTAAGATATTCTAATGTAAATCTAGTTAGTCACTAGTCATTTAAGTTAAACTACTTGATTTTTAACATCTGGTTCATAGTCAGGGTACAAGTCTTTCTCTCAATGCTGTATTTGAGTATTTGTCCTGCACATACGCAGGTTTTTGGCACAGCAATTTTGAACATTTGAACCTCTCTGTGGGGTGGTGAGGCGATGTATCCCGCTTTAGACTGCAGAGGTAAACAATATGATTTGTAGCTGCATGTGATTGTTAATTATGCAAAGAAAAACATTGGGAACAGTACAGTAAACAAATGCGGTTGTTTGTAAATCTCTCATTCTCTAGTTTTAACTTCCAAACTACATAATACAAATGCAGTCATATTTTCTCATATGAAAATGAGAGTAATTAACAAAAAAAAAAACCAAAACACAAAAGCAAGTTCTGCATCAAAAGATATCATTGTGCAGTTATTTGTAAAAACAAAGATGAATTTTTTCCCCTAAGGGAGTCCCTTGAGCCTATAGTTTCTTTCAAAGAGTTTTATTTTCACTAACAAACATTTTGATAGCTCTAGATAACTTAAGAGCATATTCTTAGAACATTTTTATCACATCTACTGCATAAATGCACAATGTAAGCTCGGGATAGTCCTTTTTATGAAAAACCCACAACCCACCATTTTCACAAAACTCTGATTTAGAGTGCAATGAGAATAATAAGTTGGAACTGTAAGTCCTGAAGATATCATTTGAATGACCACCTTTGGAGATACTCTGGAGGCTTGCAGAGGCATTTCAGTGTGGGAGAGGAAGGGGACCAGCAGCCTGCTGCTGTGATGGCCATGGGGCAGAGGAGGCACATGCTAAGAGACCAACAAGGGTTTCCAATCTCCACCCAGATCTGGACACAAGTTATCATTCATATTCTGAGCACAACATGAAGGCACTATATTGAAATCCATTTTTATAATAAATTTATTGATTTGAGGAAGACATTGGGATTTAGGGTGTGCTTTAAGAGTTCTTTGAAGGGAGCAGAGTTTGGTGGAAGGGCTACAGACTGCAGAGAGTCCCAGGTGTACTCCTGTATATCCAGACATATCCAGCTCTTTAAAAATTGTTTCACCTGCAGGACTTTTTATTTGTTTTGGAAGGATTAGAAATTCATTCTTCATCATATTCTAGCTAACTGAGGCAGAGACCATAAAACACACTACTAATAAATACAGGGATTCAAACTGCAGCCCTTGGCTGCCACCTAAAGGTTTGCTATATTCCTTTAGAGGGACACCAACAGACTCCATTCCTGTGTTTGGAATGGCAAAATGCTAGTCTACTATTGTTACAGGCAACCTCTGTGGTAACTATTACTAAAAGACATTTAAGGGAAAAAATATCTGTTCTAAAAAAACCCCTAAAAAACACCAAAGAAGGAAAAAGCCCTAGGTAGTTCAACAGTAGTACAGAGCGAATAATTTCTTCCCTCTGCATACACTTTGAATTTGAAAGACAACCTAAAATCTTTCAAAAAAAATAGCATGCTACTTTGTTTTGATAAAAGAAGATAGCCAGAACAAAGAAACAAAACAAAAGAAAACATAAACTGCTGAGAAATGGATGGCTCAAGAACAAAAAAAAGGGGGTGGTGTTCCCAGCCACTATTTGGGTAACACAGCTGGGGGCAGTAGGCAGTTTGTGTAGGTCTTACGCTCTCCACAGAGGAGAGATTGCTCTCTCTAGGCACTCTGGAAAATCAAGCCACTTGAAAATAGCACGAGTTGAGATGGAAAAGAAAATCCTGGCCAGGGCTCCTTTTGGCACCAACAGGCAGAATTCTGCTGCAATTCTCTAGTTAGCTACAACTATCTATGATTGTCAGCAATTAAATCAAAATCAAAATTCCTTATTCACAGTGTCTGCACTAGGTGGGCAATACATGAAGTTTAATCCTGATTTACACATCCAACTCCATTTTGATTTTCTACAGGACCCGATTTGTTTTATTTTTGGTTCATCCTCTCCTCTTACAGGAGTGACACCTCTCATGTTCTTACAGGGATTTGGACTGACCAACTGACAATAATGCGCTGAAAAATCAACCAAAAATCTACAGAGAACTGGTGGTTTCCACCCACACATGGGAAGAAGCTTAGTGACAGCATCATCTTGGCCTCCATTGCAAAAATGAAAACCCACAAGTCATCAGTAAACTCAAAACTGTGGATTTTCAAGCTGTGATTATTATGTACTTGCAGTATTCCCTGCAGGACAGTTAATGGCTAAGGGCAAAAGCTCTAGTCATTCTCTCCTGTCCTTTTGAGTGGGCCATGTGCCTGTGTCACCTGTGGCACACACAGTTGTATTTGAGGTTATTGCCTGGATCACATCTCTTGCAGTCATTACCTTCCATGGTAGTTATTAGGACAGTTTGTGCGTAGTAGGTGTCACACTGCCTATGGTGCTGGCCCTTCTCTCTTTTACTTCAGTTTTGCACCTGTACTTTTCTGTTCGGCAAGGTTATGTTTTAGTTTAATTTGATGTAATGTAATCCTTACCCCTTTCAGGGTCAGCCAGGACACATCTGCAAATTAACATCCTGCGTTCAACTTTCTCTTCCTAGTCTAAGTCATACAGTTTTGTTAGTTACCTGTACAAGTGTGGACACTTAGAAGACTCACAGAATTTAACTCCAGAAAGAATTGCAACAGTAATCTTTTCTGACCTCCTATATTATACAGGCTATGTAACTTCATCTAGGAATTTAACATGAACACTTCTGTTTGATCTATAGTCTGTTTCTCATACAACCACTGAGTCTTGAATTCAAGACCATCCATGATGGAAAATGGTGCCAAAGAAGAAGTTTTATCAGAAATATTTTTCTTCAAACACAGTTAGGATTACAAAATTACTTTGCCATCTCTATTTCTCTGTATCTTCCAGTGTTCATTAGTGTGCCATGTCACATGAGGATTATTTGCTGGTATAATATCACATTAAATAAATTTTAACGGAACAAATTACTAGCCTGGCTGTAACTTAATTTTGTAAAATATTTTCCATTTGAGATAAAAAGATAATGTCTGGCAAATCCTAAGGTAGCTGTGTACTCTATTCAACAATATGCTAACAGTGTGGCCTTAATTTTGGTCCTCAGTTCACACTGACTTTATGTACTGTTGAACAACTCAATTACTCCAAGACTGCCCCAGCTCAGGCTAGAAGGGTCTGTCCCCAAAAAATTGGTCTCTGTTTCCTGGCAATACATTAATCCCATAGTCCCTCTCATGCCTTACCCTGACTTTAATCACAGTTGGTACCAGATGCTTCAGCAAAGGTGGAAATCATATTTAAAGAAACACATCACTGTGCGGCTGCAGGAGAAGTTTCTCAGCAGCCTTAGAAAGTGGTCAGTTCTTGTTCTGAAGCATAAAAGCTTACCTTTGTTATGAACTTTTATCCTGGCTAATGTAAAGGCACATTAAATTCATATAAATATCTCATCCATTTCTAAATCAAACAAATTTCTTATCTACAGTCAACAAATTCCATGAGTTAATTAGACGTTATTTTAGGAAGAATCTTAGCTTTATTGCAGCCTAAAGAATGAACATTAAAACAAATAACTACAGCTCTACTGTAACCCAGAATTAGACACGACAAGACTTACTGATATGAATAAAAAAAAAAAATTCAGAAGTAGAGATCTCTTTTAGAAGAATGGACGGACGTATGTGAGGTGCTGCCCAAACATACATGCTCTTAAGCCAAAATGAAAACAATCTAAGAATAAGCGGGATGTCAGAGGTGAGCAGATATATATGCAGATACAAATTTGAAACAATTACAAAAATTAATAAGTAATTTATTTTTACTATTTCTAAATGTTCCCATCTACCTCCATTCTTTCCTGATTTTGCCATTAAATATTTCTTTCTTTATTTTAGTTGTCATTTTAGCAGTGTCTTGAGCAGCAACCTGGTGAGAGAGGGGAGGGGCTATGCAGCTAAAAACCACACAGAGAGCATCCAGGCTGTAATCTGTACACCAGGTTTCAAGATTGAGGACAGGATCAGATTAAATCCTACCAGAGATGGTCAGAACCTTCAATAATTCTGGAAAAACACCTACTTCCTGTCCATGTTCGCCATCCCTTCCACCTCCACCCTCTGCCACACACAGAGTTTACCAGTGAGATTTTTCCACTCATAGGCCATTGCTCAATGCACCAGCTTAGCTATGGGCAGGAGAAACCATTTGCACTCATCAATCAACCAGTTACAAACTTCTCCTTTTGAACTGTAGGATGCTTTTGAGTCTGATACATACAGGTCATACTGAGCTAAAAATGAACTTTAATTTCTGTTAAACAACACCAATGCTGTTTATAAACCACAGCTTAACTTTCCCTTTCAACCTCTAACAACTAATTTCCTCAAAAGTTTCTCAGGAGGAACTTCAATCTTTCAGAAGTCTCAAGAAATATTTCCTATTTACTATCTACTATATTCTACCTACTTTCTACCAGTTCCTTGCAAAACATTACATAGAAAACCTCTGGGAAATAACAAGTGAGCTAATGGTTGTAGGGGCAAATGTGGGAATTTTTTCTGAAAACTTTCTAAAATATTTTCAGGCCTACTGTACTATTACGGAATATTTCATCTGCACATTTGGTAATCCAAGGCCTTAAATCCTGGGGACAGAAAAGGGTGAAATTGCCATGGAAGAAGGATGAGGAAGAAGCTGCAATGCTGCTTGAGATAGCTGGAAGAGCAGCAGTCGTGACCTTGGGACTCCATTAGGGAAGTGAGAGACAGAGTAGGTGGGGAAAAAAAGAGGCCTGTAAAGTATGAGGATCCATTCAAAGTGACTGGGGGGAGGGAGGGTGAGAAGAGAGAATAAAAACTTTTTAATGCAAATGAGGAAGAAGGCAGAATGGAAGTAGTATCTTCAATTAAAAAAAAAAATGAGGAAGAAGAAAATGAAAACACCTGAGGTGTAATACAGTCACTTGATTGGCACCTATGTTGGCTCTCAGCATTAAGTGATTACATATCTTTTTCAAGTACCAGAGAGAAAGGTAGGAGACAGACAACAAGATCTGAAGGAAAAGGATGGAGGTAAAATAAAGAAAAACACATGGAGGCCAGTGTTCTATGGACAGTTTGAGTGAGCAACAATGACAAAAAAAAGTGTGACTAATGCTAAACTTCACAGTGACTGTTGCTCCTCTGTAGAAATGAAACTGCTATTTGTGCATGTCACAAACTGTTCTTTGAAACCTGTATTTTCAGAGGGGTTCAGCAGCCTCAGTGTCTGTGGATCTACACCTAAATCTATCAAAATTAAACCTGGTCTTCATCCATCCTCCATGGAGCTGGAAATCAACATAGCTTCAATGATGTTATCTCTGTTTTCGGGTGGGCTGCAGTTCTTTGTGAATATAAAACTAAGTGAAATTATATGCTCTTTTTTCTCTGTTAGTCACTGAAGGAAAACAGGAAAATGGCACACAGATTAGTAATACAGGGTCAGGTCTTTGGTCCTTCAGGCCAAAGTACCACTGAAATAAGGTTAATGAAATAACTCATCTGGCCTACTATTCTTCTGTCTATTCCTTTCAGAAATCAAGCCATGAAGTAATATCTGGAAAGTATTAATGACAACATACAGAAGAATCCCAGGTAAATTTTATACTTTGAAGAGACACCACAGGGGACCTCATCTTTCTGAAGTCAGAAAGACTCTCAAAACACAATACAGTGTGTTTGTTAAAAGGAAGAAAGCACTTCTGTCTAAAATACCAGTTCCATCACATAAAAATGCATAGTGGAAATACCAAAAAAATCTTGGTGTAATAGTGTTCTTTAAAACTCTTCATGTGACAACAACTAAAATGTTCTTCTATCAGAATACATCTGTTCAACTAAATATACTACTGGGATTTTTCAGTAATTACTTCCAGGAAGAGATTTTTAGACCATTTCAATAAACAACTTAAGCTTTGACCACTTGTTACAATACACAATTTTATGTTTTGAGCATCCTTGGGAGATAACACAGGTGATTTCTTGTGCTTTCTTGTCTCTAGAAAAATCATCTTACTCTTTCTTAAACAGAGGACAGGGAGACCTTCATTGAGGCCCCCTCAATGCTAATTTACAGATCAGCTGTCTGCACTACAGATATCTTAGGAGATTAGTGTCAGTATAGAACTTGAAGCATTGAGTTTGACCTAGTAAACCCTAAACAGAGTGATACCTTCTCACCTGTGAAGCCAATGCTGTGTCTGTCTCAACTGCTTGCTTACCTTTTCTGTTGAGAATCTATCTTCATTGGCATTTTTTTCTTGCAATAATCTGAAATGTCTCACGTTTATTGTCTTGTAACAGTTTTCTTCAGTAGACTTGTGAGAAGCACTGAAGTACACAAGATCAAGATCTGGGATTTCAGGAGGACTAAATACTCTATTTTTAATAAAATTTTTTTCAAATCAAGTGATTATATAAACAAGGAAGAAAAGTATACCACCAAGGTATTGCAAGCAATTTTCTACAGAAAAGCAGATGGGAGAAATTGCTGCCACATAGACCAGAAAAGAAAATAATTTTATAGTTAAAACTTTCCTAATAAACAATGAATAAGAAGAACATTTAGATGCAGTATACATAAGTCACCAGGCTGTGTACATAGAAAATACATACTGGTATGCCACCTGTCTCTGCATGACATTGACCAAACTGTTAGCACTGAGAAAGTAAATGCAAAAAGATAATGGTTCAGATGTTGCCAGATATTTTCACGCAGGCCTACTGAAGTTGCAAACCTAAGTAAGATTTGTTAACTCACATAAAATGCCCATGTGAAATCAATGGAAGCCTTCACGAAAAATTAAATAGAGCATTGGTCAATTTGGATTACTGTTTTACCCTAAAATGGACCATTTTCTTTCCTGCCATGTACATCAGGAAATTCAGTAGCATGGACTGGCATCTAAGGTAGGCGTTAATGGAAAAAATAATGAAAAATGCTATTTTGGGGAGTAAAGATTCTTCTCATTTGGAAACTGTCATTACCAGTTCTCATAACAAGAAGTGAGCCTACAAATCAAAATCAATGTGCATAGTTTTAATATCTTACATGGAAATGCATCACAACTTTCTCAGAATTACAAAAAAAAAAAAGCACATTTTATTAAAAAAAAATTGTATACTGCATCCGGCAGTGGGAATTTTATATAGAGTTTTTCTGGATATAATAAACAGCATAGGTGGATTGCTCCTCAGAAGCTGCACTTCTGAGGAAGAGGCCTATGACTTCTTGGCAATCTGTTTCATGGGAATAGTCATTGATTTTGAATTGTTCCATCATTTTTAATTGACAGGTTAGAAATGATTTGCACAATACACTGACCTTTTTATATGAAACAGATGCAGTTTAGATTCAGATGTTGTGTAAAAAAGTGAACCCAATTGATAGCAAATGCAATTGTATCTGACAGACAAGCATGTGATTCTTTTAGTTAATTATATAGCAAAGAAATAAAATTTGCATGTCAGTGGGATCAAGTGAAGCCACCAAATCCAAAATAATTACTGTACTCCTGCAGGATTCTATATAATTAAAATAGAGAAGTTGAAGGAAAGTAAATTAATTTCATAATACAAAAATGCTTTTTATGGGGATTTTAATTGTGTCTAAGATTACATGATAACGTAAGAAATCACGTGACTGGATAATTAACACATAGTGCATTTTTTATTTGAAAAAAAATTGATATTAGAAGTTGTAAATCACCATCAATATTCCCTTTGCAATCTTGGTTTGGACTCTCCCCCATGAAATGGCACATTAAAGATGGTTGGAAACATTCAACCAAAAAAGGAACACAGTTTTTGTAAGAAATGTTTTGGGATTTTTGACTAGCTCTAGTTAACATTCATTGCAGATGCAGTATTTTCAAAACTGTTTCCTGAAAAGAAACTATTCACCAACACTGTGACAGAGAGTTGTATTTTGTTTTCAATAAAGCAAAGCTAAATACTGGAAAGAAACCACAATTACAACACTTCACAAAATTTGGGATACATGCAATATAAGAACAGAGAACAACACACTTTCCACCACAAAAATTCACACAATAACTTAGGTTGGAAAACGCCCCCTGAGGCTCAACCATCCTTCTGCTCAACACAGGTCCACTTAGTTCAATCTTCTTGGGGACAAGTTCAGCTGAGTTTCAACTCTCCAAGGACAAAGATGCCACAAGCACATTGCTTCAAAGACTCATGGCCCTGTGGATAGGACAACAAACTCCTTGTTACAGGAGTTTTAAGAGTTACACACTCTCATGTGACCTTGGATGATTCAGCTTCTCCTCTTGCAAGCCTTGAACTATTACTCAAAACTCCTGCCTAATTATATTATTGCATTATAAACACTGTCTAAAGAACAATATATTCAAAGATGCTATCACTGCAAAGTATTTTTTTTAAGTCTTTGGATTCCACCATGAAAGGAATGAAGCTAAAGAAATAGGGAGAAGCTGCATTTTACGTAAACCAGAATATACTTTAAACTCTTATAGCGGCCTCTACACTTTGAGGCCTAAACTATTGGCATCTTCAGCTCCTGGCTTTCCTTACTGGTGACTTTATTTAGGGTGCATAGTTCTCACCAAGTATTGGCATCCTTTTCCTTTCATTCTTGGGGTTTAAATTAATGAACAGAGTGGTTTCATTTTGGTTACCTTATTATCATAGTTAATATTAAAATTATCCTTTTTTTTTTCCCACATTAAACTGTAGGTATTGTTTTTCTGCTCAGAATGCCAAATCCTTGCATGACATTCTCATCAGGAGTAGTGCATGTAATGACTCTTTCCTATTTGTATGATGAACAGCCTTTGCTTAGAAACTCAGAAGATAATTCATGCTGTTGAGGACAGAGCCATTTTCCTTACGCTGTTTATCATAATTTACATTCTGGTCTGATAAAGCTTCATACTCAATAGATCTGTACAGAATATTAACTGTATTCTTTCTTCCATCAGCACCACTTAGACTATGAAAGTGAGAAATACAAAGTAAAGAGATCCCAGTTTCAGTCACTTTTGCTTCTCCTGGCATTTTATTTAAAGGTATTTCCTTCTTTATGTGTCATCTGAATCTTTTTTTTCCAGATAAATTTGATTCATCATAAACTGGCAACATCATGACCCAGGAATTAGACATTAAGTATCCAATAGGAGTAAATCGAGTTTAGTTCACCTGTCACCAGCGTATTATTTCAAATAGAACCTAACTGAGCTCTCAAGGGGCATGTAGCTCTCCACGTAGTGTTTGAGACTGTGACCTCTGAAATCATAGAGTTTTTAAGTCAAGAATGCCACAATATCTGAAGTCTGGTAGATGCTACAATTCTTTGTGACTGTCATTGCATGTGGCTTTCTCACATCCCATATCCCCATTTGGGCTGTGACCACTCAAGGAATGACAGTCAGATGTCTGAAACGGGGGATTTTTCCAAGATGAAGCAAAAAGTATGATAAAACATTTAAAAACTCCCAAGAGTGGGACCATAAAACTGCTTCATTGGTAACTCTTCCTCTGCACCCTTGAACAAACCCACTGTGGGTTTGGGCTGACCTTTGACATTCAGATAAACTATCCATAGCTCCTCGACCCTTAGCACAGGCTCTGAAAAGGCTTCCGCAGCCCTTCATTTGTAAAGACAGCGAAACAGCACATTACTTACACTGGTTGCCTTCGCAGGATTTATTAACCTTATACCCGGCACAGGCAGACTTGGATGCGACACAGAGATCCTTTTAGGATCCTGTGCGCGCTGACATCTGTTCGCTGGTGTCAGAAAGGAAGGGATGCCACAGGGCCGGCCATCGGAGACCCGAGGCCGGCACACCTACCCGATAACCCAGCCGGGCGGGGACCCGGCCACCGGCGTGGGACAGGACCAGGTGCCCAGGTGAGTTTTCCCTGCCGGGAAAACGCCTCCACCCACAGCCTTCCCGGGGAGCGGAGCCCTGGAGAGGAGCACAGTGGCATGAGCTGCAGGACAGCCGGGGAGCGGAGCTGGGCCGGGCGGGGCGGCGGCCGGAGCTCGCACCTTGGCCGGCGGGGCTTTCCTGGCCCGCACGGCACGGTACTTTCCGGGCACGGTTAACCTTTGCGTTAGTCGCACTGCGCCCGGAGGGCTTGGAAACTCCGGGCAGAAATCATTCGGGGATGGCGGTAAAGAGAGGAGGTGTTTTTAGGTAACACGAAGTGACCGGGGGCTTTTTGGCGGCCGGCACCAGGGGCCGGCGCGCTGCTGGCCCGGGGGCAGAGCCGCGGGCTGAGGAGGTGGTGACGGGGGCGAGGGTCGCACGAGCGAGCGGCGGCAGCTCACACGGAGCGAGAGCCGGCCCCGCCGGCGGGGCGGAGCGGATCGGAGCGGAGCGGCTGCCACGGGGCTGAAGCGATGGGCGAGGTGCGGCGGGGGCTGGCGGCGCAGAGCTCTGCCCGCGGCCTTCACCCGCCTCCCCGCCCGAGGGCAGCGGCTGTGCCGAGCTCGGGGAGCCGTGACCGGAGCCGCCGCTGAACAAAGAGGGGCGGGCGGGCGCAGTGACTTCACCCGCGGGGCCCGGGCCCGCCCCCGCCCGCGGAACCTCCCCGCTGCCGTCTCCTGGCAACCCGCGGGCCCGGCGCCCACCCTCCGCGGTGGGGCCGGAGAGCTCCGCGGCGTGCCGCCGGCCCCGGTCCCCTGCCCTCCCCTACCCATCCTCGGTAGACCGCGTCAGCGGGCGCAGAGAGCCGGCGGCGGCTCGGGACGGCAGCGGGCAGCGCCCACCTGGCCCCGGCGGGGGCGGGTGGGGGGCGGCTGCCGAGGGGGCGGGGACAGCCTCCCTCCCTTTCGCCCGAGGGAGGTGCGGAGCCGCCGCCGCTCCCCGCGCGGTGCCTGGAGCCTCCCCGCGCCCCCCGGGCAGGGAGGGCGGCGAGGCGCCCCTGGCGCGCCGGGCTGGAGGCGGATGGAGGGAGCCGCGCCGGGGCCCAGCCGCTCCCGCTGCCGGGGGGGGGCCGGCCCTGGCGGGGCGCGGGGGCGCGGCAGGCGCTGCCCCCGAGATGCGGCGGCCCGCGCCCGCCCCGCCGAGCGCCCTACCTGTGCCGGGCCCGCCGCCGCCCCTCCCCCGGCCCCGCCGCCGCCGCCCCCGCGGGGGCCGGGACTGAGCGCGCCGCGGCGCCGAGACACGGCCCCGAGAAGAGGGCGAGGGAGCGGGAGCGGTGCCGGCAGCGGCGCATGATGTGGGTGCCGCTGCTGGCGTGCCTCACCGCGGGGATCGTCTCCGTGCCCAGGTGCCAGCGCGGCCCCGGAGCCCTCCTCGGGGCGGCCCGGCTGCTGGCGGCCGTGCCGGGACTCTGCCAGCGCTGTAAGTGTCCGAGCGCCTGGGGCTGCCGGCCGTGCCCCGGCTGGTTGGGGTTGTGGCTGGGTTCGGTTCTGGTGCGGGGGCCGTACGGGGGCGGGGGGCATAGCCGGGCCCGGCAGCTGCCGCGGGGCACAGCACAGCCCTGACAGCCGGGGCCACCCGGCGCCACCGGCACACGCCGGCCGGGCGGGCCGAGCTGGCGGGCGGACGGTACCTGCGGGGAGAGCCGGGCTGCAGCGGCCGGCCCCTGCCCAAACCTCGCACCGCCAGTGCCAGCCCGTGATTTAACCGGCCAGCCTTTCGGGAGCCGTGGTAGCTCCCCGTGAGCCCACGGGAGCCCTCCGGGGTGCTGCGAGTCCTGAAGTGCACCCTCTGCCACACTCCCTGAAGCGGCACGCCGAGCCGCCCGGGGCTCCCAAGCTCTAGGGACGGGTACTTCTTGGGGATGGTAACACTCTGCTTTACGTCGTTTATATGGCGTGTAAGTGGCAGGGTTAAATAGGGATAGCGGTACGAGAAGATTGTCTTCTGTTTACCTTGGGATAACGTGCATGTTGACAGTTCCCCGGGAGCTACGGTCCTCGGGTGAGAAAGGCTCTGGTGAACGTGGGTAACCCCTCACATTGAGAAACTGCTTCCCAAATCCCCGGGCATCCGTTTCGATGCGTGCAGGCTAAGAGGAGTTTGTGCAAGTTTACCTTAGAAAGAACAGCAGTTGACAGATGGAGCAAGCAGGTCAGTCTAGTATTTCATAAAGGATCTTATTTAGCTAGCAGTGGTCAGAAAAGCAGATCAGGTTGTCAGTCATCTTTCTGTATTTTTTTCTGCTTGCGGAATAATTGGCATTTCCAAGTTTAAGTCTGGAGTTGATTTAAAATGTTAACATGTAACCTCTAAAACTAAGATTTACAATGGGAACAATGTATTAGTTGTAAGTTCTTTATTGCATATGTGACAAATTCACGTCTAATTCAGTAGGATTTGCCCAGTGCTATTAAAAACAATGGAATAATTTGTTAACTTTCATAGGATAATTTATTTTGCTTTTTTGGCTTCATATTTTGAATTCAAAATTAAACTGTCAATAGGAAAAATAAAATATATTATTAAATTTCTTATGAAACACGACATCTTGTATGTAGTACCTCAGATTCTTTTTTATGCAGTGCAATTGAGTTGAAAGGCTTATTGAAACTTTATGAAGAGGACGGTTCTATGCCTGAATGCAGTGTTGTGCTTGCTCATGAGTGTAGTTCCTGGGTATACTCTAGTGCAAATAATGCATCAGAACAGAATGCCACAGGGGGGAGGTTGTGCATGGGGCTTTTGTGCCAAAGGATGCTTGCTGTCTTTGTTGTGCTTGATAGTGAAAATATATATGGGTGATACGTCATGGGTTATGTGTTTATTGTGACAACAGCTCTCAGATTGGGCAGACTGTAACTCAGATAGACCTTGTTTTTTCCTTTTCTTTTGAAACCTCTGCTAATTCATGAAAGCTGAAAGGCACACTGAATTCTTTCCTTCATACATAATCGCTTTACGGGCTACAGCCGCAGCTGAAGTAAGAAGAGTGTTTTGCTTTGTTTTTCTGTGAATGAACACGTGAAATTTTTCGTTATCATTAGTGTTTGTGATTTCTACATTTGGTTGTGATAGCCAGTGCAGCACCACCTGGATTCTTTGAATGTCTGCAGGCTGCTCTGAGACTCTGGGCAGCAGCTCCTTGTACAGATATTTGGCAGCATGGCTTTGTTGAAGCAGCCACTCCTCTTTGCTTCTGCATTGACAGTGCTGGGCATAGAGAAGAGCATCGTGCTGTTCCCGTGCCATCAGCAAGTTCAGTTTATTTATGTTGGCAGAACTGGCAAATTTGCTGCATTGAATCGCCAGTTCTAAAAGAGATTGGAATTAATATGAAATGTACGTGGAACTGAAATGTATTTCATTCTTGTTGGAACATTTATTGCTCTTCTAATTGAAAAATGGACAGCTTGATACCAGCTGAGGTATTTGTTTTGCAAACTGCAGTTTGAGATGTGAGTCACTGCTTGGGGATAAGTAAAGGTAGAATTTGGCCCAGTGGTGGAAGTTACAAGGAGTGCAAAAGGAAATCTCACAATGCTGTAAATTTGTAATTCCCAAATTACAGGTTCTGTAAGCTCAGATAAAAAGGGTAGTGTTGCCACCTTCTACAAAGAGTCTCTTGTTCAATAACTCTCACCAAAAGGAAATTTGCAATTCAGTAAGCCAACTATAGCAAATACCTGACATAAGAATCGAGCAAGTTCCATAGGGATTTCTACAGATCCCCCATTTATATTTGAACATTAAAACCTGACAAACTGCTAAAGATGTAAACCAGTGAACTGAATAAAAGCTGGATTCTACAGGAAAAGCATGTGTATGCATTTTGCTAACCAGTTGTGTAAGTGCTCACTTCAGTGAAGACAGTTCCCTTGCTTTGTTCAGAAACTAACTGTTGAAACGCTTATTTTTTACCTGCTCTATAAGCACATGGGTTATATGGGCGTAAATACTGAAGAATGACTGATTGGTCAGGGTTAACAGAGGACGTTGGTTCAAATCTCAGCAGTGTCTCAAAACCAGTTATAAATAATATTAAAATCTGAAAACTGAGGTATTTGGGGTTTTCCAAGATATCTAGGTAGTTATTCCTGAATGAAGCTTAAGTAAACAGAGTGTACTTGTGATGTACAAACAGGGATGGGATAGCATGAAAATCTTTACCCCCGATTTAAAAAGTCAGAGAGCAGTCACACAGCAATTCTCTTAAGATAGTCATGACTGACAGGTCTCTAAATACTAACTTTAAACCTGGTATTTCCAGCCTTACTGAGTGTCATTTGGAAGGACCACTTACGAGGTTGGGGAAAGTGGAGGATCTATGATCATGAAAGGGTCAGTTGTTAATTGATTTATCTCAATAGCATGACTTTTGATTAATTAATGTTCTCCCATCAGTCTTTGGTGCTTCGCCAGTCTTGCCACATCAGATTTCCGTGTGTCTTCCCTCTAGCTGGAGAGTTTCATAAACCATTACTGTGTTACTTCTTAAAGGAGTAAGAAAAGCTATTCAAATCACCCATGGAAGAACAGTTCTGAAGAGAGGTGGTCAGAAAATGTCCTGTGACACATGCAGGCACGCACACAAAAAACTCTGAAATAAATGATACATCATGATAGCTTTAATTGGTGTTTGTCTCTTAATTTCTGTTTTGTACCCATGTGGCCCATTTTCTTTTGAAACTTAGTGGAAGAAGCTGAGTTGTATGGAATACTCAACACTGAGCCAGTTTTGCTTTTCCTGAGGCTTAAAACAATCCAAGAAGAGAAAACCCATTTTTAATTTCCTGAGTCTGCGTGGGTGATCTGCTTCCTAGGGGTAATGGACCATCTTTGGGAAAGCCAGCCTTTTGGGAACCTTTGGGAACCAGCCTTTGGGAAAAACAACCTGGGTGTTTTGAGAGGGCTGTAGGTTGCAGTTCTGAGGAATAGTGAGGGGGAGGTTTGTTTATCTGCACATTGCTCAAGGTGCATATTATGCCAGTAGTATGCATAAATTTGCTTTGCAAATTGTGCACATCTCATAATCTGTTGCAATTTCATGTCTCTTCAGCGGGTTTATGTGGCAAGAGTTCTTATTTTATGGTTTGTACAAGTTGAATGGAACTGGTAGTTGCATGTGTAGTATTTACAATACTTTCATGCTAAGATGTTTGAGATGAGACTGGGAAAAGAGAGGAGATGGGCAGTTTATGAACTAAAAAAGTGATAACCACATCCTTGATGCTCTGGGAAGGTTTTCTCTGTCATTTTGGATATGCTGTCACTGAGGGAAATTGTCAAGGCAGCCTGAAGATCTCATGCAGCAGAAATACTCTACAGTTTGAAGAGGCAGTTGCTTCTTTTCTGGCCTTTAAACTTTCAAGGGCTGGAGCTGCAACAACTGAGAAAGCAAAAATTACACCCCATTAGTCAAGAGGCCTGAATGAATAAATTTGATTTTCTATTAAAGTACAATCTAAGTTTAATTTACTTCCTCAGACCATTAAAAAGATGTCAGAAAATGAGCTTCATGGAAGCTAAAAAAAGTCTTCATCAAATGACCCCCATGTGGTTCTATGTTCAACAAGAGGACATTAAAATGTCACATTATAATTTCCCTTATACTTTACAGAGGCCATAAATGCTGGTAATATTTTTCAAATCCCTATGAAAAATTTGTGATGACTTGTCCATATTGCATCTTGAGTTTGGGACAATTTGAATTAATTACTAATCTACAGTAGGAGAAGAAAAATGTAAGATATTTTCTTTACAAATTGCATAAGTTGATATGGGCCACTGATATTTATCAGGACTTTTTGAGAAAGTCAGAGTAATCATTATTTTTGTAAGTTCTCACGTAGAAGCTAGGGATCTCACATTTTGGGTATCTTCTCCAAGGTTACAAGTTGTAGGAGGAGAGGAAATAGCCTCAAGTTGTGCCAGGGAAGATTTAGCTTGGACATCGGGAAAAATCTCTTCACTGAAAGGGCTGTCAGGCCTTGGAACAGGCTGCCCAGGGAAGGAAGTGGTAGAGTCACCATCCCTGGAAATATTTAAAAGACACAGATATGGTTCTTGGGAACCTGTTTTAGTGGTGGGCTTGTGCTGGGTTAACAGTTGGACTAGTGGATCATAAGAGTCTTTTCCAGCCTAAATGATTCTGTGATTCAAAGAGATACTTCTGACACTATCTGAGCCTACATGTGTCTTTATAAGCCTTACCCCTGAAAAGTTCCATCTCTTATGTGAAGATTGTACATCATTCAGGACAAAATCTTGAAGAACAGAAGCCTCAGACAGGTGCATATAAATTCAAGTTTTTCATGTATATATATCAGTGTAGAGGATTAGTGGTGGACTTGGCAGTATTGGGTTAAATGCTGGTCTGTGTGATCCTAGCGGTCCTTTTCAACCTAAATGACTCTGATTCTATCCTATGATTCTGTGAATAGATCTGATGTAAGAAACATTAACCTTAAGGTACAAATTAAATCCACATTACCTACACAGATTTTTTTCTCACCAATGTACATTTTAAAAACTGCATATAGAAAAACTATATATATTTTAGATCAGGATAGATGTATCTTAGGCAGTGATTGGGATTTAATGACTTCTGTCAGGGTAAGAAGGACAAGTGGAATAGCTTGGGGTCCTGAGCTTTAAAGTTTGCTCAGTTTTCTTAAAATATATTAATGGTGATAAAGTAATACATTATATTTTCAAAACTTATATATGTGAACTATTCAGTGCTTTTACTGTAACTGGTAATCTAGACATCTTGGTATAATGATGAATGTACTGAAAACAAAAAACTGGAGAAGAATATCAGTTCTTTTGTGTTAATAAACTTTCTGTGTTGTTTCTTTTTTTAAAATAAAATTCTTAAGGCCTCAATGCTTCTCATTCTACTTGCATCCTCCTTTTCAGCAAAATCTTGTTTTCAAAGTTCCTGTATCTCCACTACTAATTGATGGCTTCTGTCTAACAAGTGGAAAGATGTAATAATTCTGTCTCATCTGCTTAAGCAGACATAATTTTTGATGGACAAAGTAGGATATGGTCTGTTATTCCTTTCTAAACCCTTGAACTTTATGATTTTTTTTTTCTTTTGGCAGTTTACATAAATGCACTTGGGCTATTTAGTTTGACTTTTAGGAAGGAAATGGGGCTCTAATGAATTAGTTCACTGTACACTGTAATGGAACCTTTCTCCAAGAAGAAAAGTAAGCTTCTTGCCAGCCATTCAGGATTCGCCCTTGTTCTGGTGGCAGAACAAGAATAACCCCTTGAGCAAAATGTAAGTGTTTCAGGATGATTGGAATTTACAGCATTAGAAAGCTGCCAAAAAGCAACTTCTAGCTGAGGCTAAATCGGCCTAAATTGAAAACTTTGCAAAGCTCATAATTGACTTTTTTCTTTATATGTTTCATTGCTTCCCATGACTTCATTGTCATATGCCTGTGGTGACTTCTTGGTATTTACCCATGGTGACAATAATAATGAGTCTGTAGTATTTATGATCATCAAAAGATACTGAGACAAAGATTTTTGGAGGAGGAAATTTCTGTAGCTTCAGGCAGGTGGAACGATGTTCCTGGATGTTTGATTTTCATTTTACTTCAGGCCTCTGCCCACTGACTTGGGAATTAAGTTGTTAACAGCATTATTCATGGGGTTCATATCTTGAAGATTTAAGTATTTTTGGTGTTTTGCAGTTGTAGTTATGTTATGAATACAGCTGCATGATGTATGGTGGCATTGCAAAAGTAACCCAAGTCTGATTAAACCAGCAACTGCCCTTTCCAAAATAAATTCCGTTCCTTCTCAATGGTAAAGGAAGTTAAGCTAAGTGAATTCTGTTTGTTCTGTACTTGAGAATATGATTTATTTCCATGTTATCTCTGCAGGATGACAGGGGTTGGTACTGTGCTGAGGACAACTTGCTTCTCTCAGATGGAAGCTTCTTGCTGGAAACAACCAAGGTCCCATCTTTTTGTTCAAACAAGACTACCAGGAAATAAGAAAACTTGTAACAACTTACACACTGGCACAAATGGCACAAAGTAACTAAAGCTAATGACATCAGCAAGCAGGCTTGTCCAATCTAAGCAAAACTGTTGGAGTGCATTCTGCTGTTAAAAATATTGTGGCATTTCTTCAGAACATTAAATTAACCACTACCTGTTTAAAACCTAGAATCTGCATGTTTGAAGTCTGTCCCTTAGAGAGCAGTTAAGCTGCACCTGCAGACCATACACATATGTGAATACTTCCTTAAAGGAGCACAAGCAAAAGCTTGTATTCAAGCAGTCTGTGTGCACCAGTAGTTATAGCTAGTATGTGAGTCTGCATATTTTATAGCCCACAGTCATGTTTTGTGTAATCTTCACCCCCAAATTACAAAAATTGAACAGGCCAAAAATAAAGGTTGGCCAGTGTCTAGACAGGAGGTATTGGGCTTTGAAGTTATAATTATAAAAAAAATCCCTGAAAGTTTGTCTCAGGACCAATAACAGTCTTTGGAGATTGAAAACCCTATTGGAAAGCAAATTACTGAAATAACAAGTACCAAAGACCTGGTGTTCTAGAAAACAATAACATTTTTTAAATAGCCCTCTTGTATAAATGCTCCTCCCAATCTTGTGGACTACATGCAAATCCTTAAGGAGTGGTGGTTATCCTCTCTGATACAAATGTTAGCTTTTATTTAATATTCTTGAGGTTTTCTGTTGTGAGTGTAAACTATGTATTAAGCATTCAGTGTTTTGTTTTAACCCTGACATGTCTCACTAATCCACACATGCACAGTTTTTGATTTGGGGTTTTTGGTTTGTTTCAGGAAAATCTTCTGTAGAAGCCCAGTTTGGTTTATCATTTTGTGTTCAGAACTTAGGGACCTGTTCCACTATGTTTTCAGCTTTGAAAATTATGGTCTGAAATGCAGAGTAGATTTGTTCCAAACTACCATGTATACAGATAAAAGAGAGTGCAGTGAGCTGTTTGCATTTCTATGGACTAAGAACCTGTGAATCAGGTGGTCTTTGGTGACACTGTGTGGGAAATAGCTCTGAGCTATTCTTAGCAGTTGCCCATCCTCCTCACTGCTGTGGGGTTTGTGAATGAAGACACAATGTCACAAAGCAACAATATGGTGATGACTAGATATGCAATAAAAAGGTACATTAGAGAAACAACTGAGGGTGAAGGCCTGGTTTGAGGAGGTAGAGCTACAGAAGATGGTGGGAGATAAAGCTTGGGCTTGTCTTTTATTTAAGGTTGAATTTCTTAAGCAGGCAAAAAATCATCATTTTTATGTACCTTTATAACCATCATGACCTCCTAATTAGGTAGACTTTGTAGAATGCACAGGAGCATACCAACCATTCAGGACTGTTGATGTGCTACTTGCTAGCAGTGCTTACTAATACACAAGAAATTAAATTAGCAGTGATGTATGGCAGTAGCCATTCCAGGCTTTGCTTGAGCAGCATGACTATTCAAGCTGATCAACTCAAAGGGAGGTTCTAGCAGCTGTAAATGACTGGAGTACAATGATTCCTATGCCCATGTTCCATCCTAGGAAACAGAATTAACACAACTCACACATCTTGCAGTTTCCTTGAGATCAAGGGATCTAATAAAAAAATATTTTACGTTCTCTGGTTCCATATGCTTTGCATTTTTATTGGTGTAAAGCTGTGCAAACAGGACCATCAAACCTATGCCATGAAGGCATTCGCTTTTATGACTGTGGGAAATTAGTCTCTTCTAATGATATAGGCGTAGTAAATTTTCCTGTGTGTTTTTATTTGCAAGAGACAGGATAGGTTAGTTTCAAAAGCCAAGCAGTCTTTGACTCACTGTTTGCAGGCATGAATTATGTCAACAAAATGTAACCATCTCCCAGAAAAGCAGGAAGTTTCATAGAAAGGAGAGGCTACAAGTAAAGTTGGCCAAGAAACAAAAATTGTGTTGTGAAAAATTTCAAGGTTGCATTGCTTGTTTTCATTCTGTATTGTGGTTGGGGAACAAAGTCAGACTGGAGTAGTCAATATCTCTGTCTTTCATAGTCAAGGCCATGTCTGAGGCTGTGGTTTGAATGTTGTGTTTGTGAGTTCTTACTGCGATAGCAGTAGCTACTTTGGGTAGTGCCTTTTCTAAAATGCTGTTATATACATCTTTCTGACAAAATAAAAAAAAGTCTTCTAAATTGATATATATATACATGAAAAACTTGGGTTGCTATACATCTGTCTGAGGCTTATGCTGCTCAAGTCTTCCTCTTGAATCATGTGCAACCTTCAGGTAAGTGTTGGAACTTTTCAGAGATGAGGATAAGAAAGACACATGTAGGCTCAGAGAGTGTCAGGAGTATCTCCTTGAATCACAGAATCATTGGAAAAGACCCTTAAGATCCACTAGTCCAACTGTTAACCCAGCACAAGCCCACCACTAAAGCATGTTCCCAAGAACCACATCTGTGTGTCTTTTAAATACTTCCAGGGATGGTGACTCTACCACTTCCTTCCCTGGGCAGCCTGTTCCAAGGCCTGACAGCCCTTTCAGTGAAGAAATTTTTCCTGATGTCCAAGCTAAACTTTCCCTGGCACAACTTGAGGCCACTTCCTTTTGTCTTATTGCTTTTTAGCTGGGAGAAGAAGCCAACCCCCACCTTGCTGGAACATCCTGTTCAGGTAATTGTAGAGGGCGATATGGACCCCCTTGAGCCTCCTTTTGTCTAGACTAAACAACCCCAGCTCCCTCAGCTGCTTCTCATAATACTTGTGTTCCAGACCCTTCCCCAGCTCCATTGCCCTTCGCTGGACACGCTCCAGAACCTCAATGTCTTTTCTGCCTGTTGATTTCCAGCCCCTCTGCCCCCAGCCTGTAGCACCACATGGGGTTGCTCTGATGGAAATGCTGAGCCTGGCATTTCCCCTTTTGAACCTTATATAATTGGCTCAAAGCCTAGTATCAATATCATTCTCTAATTACAGAAGTGTCCATACACTTCTTGGGAACTCCATCTCCACATGCCGTTACAGAGCAGACTTATGATATATTTCCTATACTTCAGCATCAGCTATGACTGTTGTTTTCTGCCAGGGCTTTCCTAATGCTGTTTTGACAGAGGTGTCCCACTTTTTGTCCTCCCCTTTTGTCTTTGCATTGTTCAGCTGAAATCCACTGTCAGCTCTCTCCAGTGGTGTCCCTTAGAGCTTGCACAATGTGTAAAAAAAGGAAGATCTTGGGGTTTTTTCCTGCATGCTTTGCAAAGACACAAACTCATGCAGAGCAGACTGCTGCATTGTTTTGCATTTTAATGGCTTTTTAAATCATCTGTGTACCTCTCACTAGAGAACCCCATAAGTTCATAAGGTACTGTGTTCATACAGTAATGCAGATTAATTGGGGAACCCCAAAACTATTAAGGAGATTTTGGCAGAGTTAAGAATGGAAAGGCCCTATCAGTTATCAGGACTTGTTCACTAATGATTGTTTTCACTGCATTTATTTAGATGTGCAAAGAGTTCTTATTTATGTCTCACTTCTATCTCTTATCATCTCTGTAACCACATTATGGTTTATCTCTTCCAGTATACTCCATTTTTCTTTTTAGGAACACTGTAACTGATTATGTTTAGTTTGTGGTTTTGGGGGCTTTTCTCTGCTTGTTCGTTTCAGGTGTATTTACTCACTTGACAGACTTACAGAAGTAGTTTTCAGAATTTAACAGTGCCAGTCATGTTTTGTGCCTTTATTTTACCTTTATTTTCTTGGCCAAAGCATGTCTCTGCCCTGCAGAATTTTAGTTTACTGCTGCTTCTGTTGCTGGTAGAATGCAGTTTAAGATCAGTGTGCTGCTTAGCTTCTGTTTGAAACTAAAGTGCACAACC
Organism: Lichenostomus cassidix; assembly: GCF_008360975.1. Taxonomy (NCBI): domain Eukaryota; kingdom Metazoa; phylum Chordata; class Aves; order Passeriformes; family Meliphagidae; genus Lichenostomus; species Lichenostomus cassidix. Next base: position 30,677,195 of record NC_139482.1, read on the forward strand.
CTTAATGGAGAAGTGAAACAAATTAACAAATCCCATATTTAATAGGAAAAAAGGGAAAGGGAAGAAAAGTTGTTTGGTATTTTTGCTCAAGTAATCTTAGGCTTTTATTACACAGCATAAAAAGTGTACCATAATCAAGTTGAAATCTGCTTTTCTGGACAAGGCTGAGTACCTCCTAAAGCTGATTTTGAGGCGTGCCTTGTAATCTTCTCGGAAAAGCTGATGGTGACAGAGTGTGTTTTTAAAGCATGGCACAAAGGTTAGAGAGAATTACTGCTTGTTTGGGTGGGGAAAAAAAAGGGAAAAATCGCTAATTCCAGGATTAAGCTTTAGGATTGGCAGTTAAAGCACAGACGCTCTTTTTTTTTTTTTTCCTGTAGTCTGGGCAAGTAACTGTCTGACACAATAACTGTGTAAAAATAATCTCTCCTCTGTAGCATATTTATAGTGCTTTTCACTGTACCTGCACACTCAGCCAAAGTGAATCAGGAAGCAGTGTGCTAGCTGGGACAGCCACTGCCTGTCTCCTCTGCAGGGGTCATGTTGCTTTGCTCTTAAGAAAGAAAGGTGAAGGTAACTGCAGTAAACTACATAAAAGCTGCAGCTTTTCTCATAAATGATGCCGCACATGAGTTACTGAAGGCCTCATTCATTATCTGTGCAGAGGGGTAGCCTGGCTGATTGCTGCCCTAGAACATGATTGGATGCACAGTTTAAGGAAAAGCAGCTCCTTAGAGGCTGGATAATTTCATACCATCTTGCCTTAATGAATGTTCAGCTGTTTGAGGGCCATGATCAGGGAGTATAAGCTGCTAGCTATAGTCTGGCTTTCTCTTTTAGGAAGGCAAATGGTACACCCTCCAAAACCAGCACAAGCGTGTACCAACAGTGAAGCTGATATAAATCCGAATTCTTGGCTATACTTGAACAAAGTGCTGTCTATTTGAAAACCGGTTCAGCATCCCCTCTCAGATGCCAGAGTGCATTATTATTTCATCTCTGAGATAAATACCCTGATTGTGATAAAGTTACCTTCATAATAAGGGGGAAGGATCTAATTATAACATATATAATGTTTGTCTTGCCTTGATCCTTCTTGTTGGAGGAGTTTAGGCATGCCACACCTGTGATCACTGTAAATAGCTGCAGTTGTTGGAGCACGGTTGTATTTTTGTGGAGGAGGCTGGAAAACTGCAGTTTAACCTGATGCACTTGCTTTTTATTATATGCATATGCCTGTGCAGTTCCCAGCATAGAATTTGGCCCTTGTTGAAAATACCTTTTGGCATACATCAGTTACAACTAAGCCAGTAGAAACTAGCCCTTAGCTTTGGCTGAACAGTAACTCAGTCTTGTCTGGACTCTGTTTTTGGTGAAGTGGCAGGAAAAATCTCAGTTCTTTTTTCAGCCAACTCATAAAAAAATGTGTCTTGCCTTACCAGGATTTTTTTAAAGCAACTGAGAAGTTTATACTAAAACAGTTATGGTTTTAGAGTAGGCTTACAACTAAATAATAAATATTTGATGAATGAAGCATGTCCATAAATGTTACTGCTGTAAGGGACTATGTACTTGGGAACCACAGTAGTGTTGGAGCCAGAATAATAAACAAAGAAATTATTACAACTTTTGCAAGTTTCTCTTTATTAAAAAAAAAAAAATCAACCTTTTGCTCCAATGGTACCAAGCTTGTCTATTGCCAATCTGTGACTTCATCTTGTGAAAATGGAGCTCTTGAGACTAGAGAGTTATCAGCAAAGAGATTTGCATACAGCAGTACTGTATATCTCATTTGTTAAAGCATTTTATCTGCCATGATCACACTGCAACTGGATTTTAAGATCTTTTTTCTGTCTTAGTAGTTCACAAAGGCACACAGACACCCCTATATTTTACCAGACAGACTGTATTAATAAACTAAATCAAGTTTCAATAGATTCAATAAACTACCCATGCAGAAAAAAAATTGGGACAGTTATTTTTCAGTTTTCCAGTGCATCTGGAAAATGGCACATGAATACATACTGTTGGTTTTTTTTAGCAAGTAGTGCATATTTCAAAAAGGTGTTAAGATTTTGTTATGTGGTCAATGGCATTTAAATTAAAGTATATGTTTTGCAGATAGGATTGTATGTCTTAAGAAAGGAGTCTCAGATATTATTGCAAGAAATTAATTAAGCCATACTTATTATTTGGCTTACTTGGTTTACTGATTGCAATGACGAGGAATTAATTTTCCTTATTCCTTATCTGAAAGCTAGAAACACGGGTGTCTCATTTTTTCATGTCAACTATTTATTGTCAGAACAACTCTGTCTCTTTCAAGTGGATGTTAACTTGATGGGGTAGCTTCAAAGTTCATGTCATATTCTCCCTATTTTGCTCCAAGGTGGTCTTTAGCCACTATTATGCTGCAGATCAGCAAGTTATATTTTGCTTTGTCCTTTGACACTTTTACTGAATCTATCACTTCACTCTCTTTTTCTTGTAATGACTTTCATCTCTCCCGTCTTTGATATCCAGTTGAAGATGGGAGTTTGTGTGCCAAGAACAATTACACTCCTTTTATTTTTACTCCTTCAACAACTTTTCATTCTGAGCCTTTCCCCTTTATGAATACAGTCTAGAAGGGGATTTGTGGCAAGGTCTACACCCCTGTGCATGTCAGTACCTACCTGAAATCTTCATCTTTTTTTTCCTCGCCTGCAGTATGTTCAATGGCCTCCAGGTCTCCTCTTTCAGACTGCAGAACATAAAGTGCAGTTGCTGTCTTCTTATAAATGCAAAAAAAGTTTTATTGTGTTAGTGCTGAATGAGCTTGCTCTCATTTAATATCCAAGTTAAACTTGCTGTGTTTGTTTTTATAACAAAAAAAAAAAAACAAAGAAAAACCCTTTGGATTTTGTCTTGTTCTTTTCTCTCTCCTTAGCAATTCCTCCTTTATTTATCCCTACCAAACTCTCCTACTCTTTAATCAGTTTTCCCTATGTTCCAGCACCTTCCTGGGCTGCTTTTCAACTTACTGTTTATACCATACCTGTATCTCTCCCTTTCATTTATGGTTTTTTTTTTTTTTCTCAGATTGCCTGCATGGCAAAAATTGTCATCAGCAGTTGATATGAAATAGAAATATAGGTCTGACCTTTAAAATTATTTAAATTGCCTCTAACCTAAATATTATGAGTATAATGCTGCAATTGTGCTGCACTAGGCTTGTTCACACTGATAATCGAATATATGTTGTTGATCCTAGTAACGTGCAAATTGTGATTAGTTCCTTGGATCAGCCATCGTTCTAAGTGGCCTATTGAGGGCTAGCTGTTGATGTGATACAGGATCTCATCTTAGAATCCATAGCTGAAATCAGCTAAGTAAAGATGTTTAAAATGATATTTTAGTACATGTTTTCCTAATACAGCTGTTCACTGTGAGAAATTCGTGTCATTGCTCTAAAAAGAGAGATGGTTTGCATTAGTATTGCAGGTTGGAAAGAAATTATCTGAGAGACAGTGCATATAGCCAAAACTTTGGATGAAAATAAAATCTTTTGTCAAACTGTTTTGATATGACGGTACATATGCTATCACAATGGACCAATTAACAGATGTAGCCTTTTGCTGCATGCAGAAGTTAAATTTATTTTGTTCCCTGTATGGCGTGCCGAATGTGTCACAGAGCAGTGTTGTTCAACAGCACTACTACTGAGCTGTGTATTTTGTGCCTTCCATATAACTCTTAGGAGGTGGCTCCTGTCTTGTTTAGAGGTGCAAATAGTCTGCAAGAGACTTGTGCTCAACATACTGAAAGGATACACTAATGCTGACATTCAAGTTGAGCTGACCAAGTCCCTTGAAAAGACTCTTCTCAATACCAACTGCCAAAGTTTCATAGGAAAGAGTAGTAACTTAAGCAGTGATCTGTAAGACAAAGATGTGAAAAGGATATAAAAGACTTTGCTGGTAGACATGTAAGTAGGCACAGTTTTTGTAATTGTTAGTACAGAATGATGTGGCTTCAATCTGTGACACATGTAGTGTTGGATACATTTCTATTTGCTTCTGGAAAAGAAAATCTTCCTCTTCTGGGAAACTATTCATTGCAAAAATGAATAAGCAGAGGGGGAATATTTATAGAAGGTGAGAAAATATTTTGGGTTTCATGAGGAGTGAATAATGAATAATTCAGTCAAGTGTAAATGACTTAAAGGGAAAATGTGAAAAGATAAGCTACCTGGTAAATTTTTTTCTGTTAGGCAGTAAATCAGCAAGGTACATGCCAAAGATAAACTTTCACTTCAAAATTATTCTAAATCAGGATCTTAAAATTTGGCATTGTGAATTGTGACTGGAGATTATTCAATCTGTGCATATGGTTCTAGACTGTAGATAAAAGAAAACTGTATTCTCCCACCAGAGTTCCTTTGTTCTGTTTTACTTTTGTTTCAATACATTGTCATCACTTTTAATCTGGTGAAGTAATTTTTGAATCTTGGTTTAAAATTAGGTATTTTACAATTTCATATATCATCATAAATCATGAATGTTTGGGTTTGTATTTCATTGCAGCGGAAAACAGATGTGCCACTTCAAATGCAGTAACATGCACAAAGTGTCTTGCTGTGGGTCCAGACTGTGGATGGTGTGCTCAAGAGGTATGGCGTTTCGCTTAATTGCATTTGACTTTATATTTTAGCTGCTTCTGATCTTTATAAAGATAAAGATTTTTAGACTGAAAAAAATGCAGTGAGAAATAGCAAGGTAATCTTTAAATGACCCCTAGAGACGGAACCTGAGAAATCATGTGAAATATATTTTGTTTCCAAAGGAGAAAAGGCAATCTTTTATTTGGAAAATTGCAGTAATTTTAAACAAAGTGAGAACTTTTTAATGCATTCCATCTGCTTTTTAGACAGCTTTGGCAGACTTACAGTAGCTTTGAGAGTTTAACAGTTTTTTGCTTCAAAAGCAAAATTACTTATCAGTACTTTATATTAAGTCCTCATCATATATGAAAACAAGTTCATACGTGTATGTCTACTGCATTTAGCAAAGGTTTGTACTAACAGTGGAGTTGACTTTGACTTCACCTATGTTATGATCCTATCACAAATGGGAAATATGATGCTTTTCTTATTTTGACACTTCAAACAATCAGTTCTGAGACTTAGCACAGAAGATGGATCTTAGGTAACAATAATTATTCTGAAATTTTTGTTACTTTGCAAACTATAAGAATATGTGAATTTCTGGTTTTGTTTGACAGAAAAAAAAGCCATCCCTGTTGATAGTATGATTTTGAGTAAGCACTTCAGAGGAGCAAAGTTTCAAAGAATATTGCTGACAATCGCAAACTGAAATGCTTTTTAAGGTCACATGCAAATTATTGGTAGTAGCTTTCAAGTCAGTAGAGAAGGTAGATGAGTTACTGGGGTGTGTCTGGAGGAGACAAGGAGTGTAAGGCACTGGGTGGTTTTATCTGAGATATTGTGTCTTGGAATTATTAGCTTAGTCTGCAAAAGATACAAGGATAAATAATGCAAGGATGGGCTTGTTTTCCCAGAGGACACTTAGGGCATGAGTAGATGGCACAGTAGATTACAGTGTGGAGGGGTTCTTTATTTTGCCCTCGTGTCCTGTCTCAAAAAGGGCACAGTTTTATCCTCCTCCATCTGCATTTATCACAGAACAGCACTGGTAACTTTCCAGTGCTGTGGAGCTGCAGTAGGTCCCCTTCTAAATAGACACGTGGACTTGACCAATTTCACTTCTGCTCTGCTTCCCTTGCTTCACTTCTCAAGTCAGTCCTGAGAGCTGTTCATGGAAGCCAGGGGTTTGTGAAACCCTCTTAAACAGCTTCTTCACCTGCACACCATTCTTGGTTATGGAAGAGCGAAACCTATATAATTGCAGATGGAAATATTCCAGAGTAAAGTTATGGCAGCAGTGTTCATCTTAGCCTTCCTGCTTCATCAGAATGATATTTTTAATGAGAAAATCAGCCCTGAGGAACTCTTGAGATGCTTTGAATTTATACCCACACAGAGAGGATTTCATAAAATGCTACAAATCTATTAGTTGTTACTGGTAATGAGAGCAGCCAAATTCTTTACACATTTAAAAATCTATTTTTTTAAATGTAAACACCAAAAAGGGTATATAAATAGCAGTAACTTAAAAAGTGGTCTCTGTTATCTACAATAAAGAAGGTTATGGAAAAAATATGTCAGAAGTAGACTACAAAAATGAGTTGGAATTTGAAAAATAAGATACATGACTGTCAACTTTCATTCTTCAGGAGCTTTCTCTGGTCTTTACAGAATCTGGATGACTATTATCTAACACACAGTTGACTGTATTTAAATTGCTTATGTTCCCCATTTGCTTCTGAAAGATCAGAGATTGTTCTTTGTTTGGTTGGTCTTCAGCTTTGGCTCAGATGGACCAATACTTTGAAAGACTACAAAGGATCTTGTATTTTTATTTTTGCATGCTCAGAATTGTATTAATCATCACATTTGTGGTCAGGAAGGAATTTTGCGTTGGATCACTTTGGCACCATTTTGGCAACTTTGCTCTTTCAATGCATCAAAGAATAGGCTGCTTCTGACATCATCCTTCTACTAATCACTGTTCTGTTGCTACAAGTGCTTTTTTATGTTGGTAGCATCCTAAACTGTCCATTCCTGTAATAATACATGGTTACCACTTTCCAGGAATTGAAACTGTGTAGTCCAGCAGGTCTTTGGATTTTGTATAGTGATAGACAAATTCAGGTTGGCTAAATCTTAGACTGACCTTTGTTGTTCCTATTAAATATTAGCCTGAGTATCATTATCAGTGGATTCCTCTGAAAACTAACCTGTTTTATGTTGTGGAAATGACCCTTTCTTGCTATAACAAGCTCATAGAGTGGCATAGAATTATTTTTAGTGGTATAGTGACAGCGTTTAATTTCCTTTTTCTCCAAAGTTGGCATGTTCTGATTGTGCAAGACCCTATTTCTCATTAAAAAATTTTCAATGTAGAAAAAGACCATTGTGGCAATTAGGTTTAACTTCTAATTTAAATATTGTATCATTGCCATTATTAAAAACCTCTGGCTTAATCAACCTGTTCCATAATTTATGCAATTATAGTAGCATATTTTATTGTTTCAAAGATTATTTTTGGGTTTCTTCATCTTTTGAAGGTAGTACAGGGTTTTTTTCAGCTCAGATTGTTTTATACTTTTTGTCTCTTATTAAACAGGATTTCATGGCTGGCACAACACAGAAGGGACGCTGTGACACTGTTTTCAACTTAATGAAAAGAGGCTGCCAATCAGATTTGGTTGAAAACCCCACGGTTCATGTCACAATACCTAGTGACCACGAAACAAATACGCAAGTGACACCAGGAAAAGTTTCAGTCCAACTGCGTCCAGGTTGGGTTGTCTCTAACACATTGATTTTATAGCAAATTTAAAATAAAAATAGTTCTAAGTTCAGATATTTCGTGAAGAGGCATCTGGAATAATTATTTGGAAGAATGATGCAAATTACACTGTATTGTAGGAGTGTGATGGTGTTGTTCCCATATTCAAGTATCATTTTCAGCAAGATTTTTTTCTGTCAGACACAGCTGAAGGTCAGAATAATGCAAGTAATAAGTGGAAAGGGAATTTTAGGTAGTCTTTCCTGTTTTCTAATGTAGTTTCTTGATTCTTTAGCGACTTACACTGACAGTTTTGCTTTACATGTGTATAAAATATTCTTTCTAAAAGCAAATTGAGTTATAACTCCTAAATTTGTAATTTGATAATCTTCTTGATTATTTCTTTACTTTCAAGTGCTTTCACTAGACAACTACAGAAATACCAAAACCATTATATAAGAAAGGATTGAATTCCTAAAGAAGGCTTACTTATTCACTGCCTAAATTTTTTTTATAGAATATGAGACATCTGGCCCTAATAGAAGTCTGTTGGTAAATCTGAGATTTTCTAGTATATCTCCATTTGCCCTCAGCTGAACTCTGGTAAAGTCAGTGTCCATCTCTGTCTCTAAGAAAGCTGTAGCCTACAGCAGAAGGAAAGGTGATATAAAGAGATGCAGGGTTATCTTTCACTCAATAAAATTTAATTTCTTTCTTTTGCAAAGAATAATTGGAGAAAGAAATATGTAAGAGGGATCAATCTTTGGTAGGAAAATGTTAAGTGATTAGGGGAAGTATTTTGCTGATCTTCACTGTAGAAATGATAATTTTCTGTCAATTACAAAGGAAAAAGGAGGGATCTGCATGAGTGGAAAGCACAAAGGGGCTCTGTTTCTCACTCTTCCTAATAATAAAGCTGTCAAAGTAACATCAGCATTTCTCCTTTCCTCACTCTCCTTCCAAAGAAGTGACTGATACTCTGCTTTGTATTGAGAAATGGTCTCAGGAACTGAGCTACCTCTAGCTCTGTCTCTAGTCACATTTATTTCCAAAGGTATACTGCATTAAAAGAAAAGCTAGCTTTGTAAAACTTGGTCCCATTAACCTTTTTTCTTGTAAATAGTGAAATTAAGTTTGGAGTTCCTAATGCTTTGCAGAATTCTTGCATCAGAAAGGTGGAAGAATGAAATTCCAAGGACTCAAGAAGAATAAATTTTTATATATATCTTGCCCATATTTTTGGCCTCAGGGAAATACACAAATATACCACTATAGTTTTTCCTTAAAACAGACAATTGATACAGTATAACCATGCAGACAAAGAAGTTTTTGTTTTGATACCAGGGTTTTTTGTCACTGTTTACATATACTCAACATTTAGGATTTATGTGGGAAAACAAAAAAACTGCACTCAGTATCTTGCTGTATGCAAACTGGAAACCTGCAAGGGTTGTTTACAAAAAGTAACTCGATTTACATTGGCAAAGAAGAAACATAAATTACAGCACACTGAAATTGTTTTCCTCATGCAAGACCTAATACAGACAAATCCTGACATTTTCAGGTGGATTATGTTCAAAGACTATTAGAAGAGATTACTTTGCATATTTAACTTTTCTGAGTCAAATCTTTGTCCTGGATGTACTTTTTGATATTTTTTATTGAAAACCTGTGTAGTTCTTCTGTAACATCTTCCTTCCTCCTGTCCTTTGCTGTATCTTCATTGCACAGTACTGGATTAGATTCTTCACTCATCACATGATGATCCTAAACTCATTTCTTCTGTGAGCTCATGCTTTGGGTGATGTAAAAAGATGACCAATTTGAAATCATGCTTCACTGTACCTACTCTGCCCATACTTGTCACTTCACTCCTTTTGCTGACATTACAGAATATTAGACAAGCAAAAATGTGAGGACTAGTTTCAGCAGCTTCCAAAGCATTAATGTATTTTTAACATATGAGAACATGTTGTGGTTCTGCAGGAGAGACAGACATCTATCATCCTGGAATAAGAGTTCTGTTCTGTATATGCCAAAAGATGGAATATTTTTAATACTAAAACCTTTCTTAAAAAAAAATATTTAGATCCTACTGAGTTTTCTCCTCAAATCTTTGGAAGCAGTTTGGGATAAACTTGTATCATTATTTACATGAGTTTTTCAGGCTGTGCTGTCCTTGTGGTGCATAAGTAGTTTTAGATTCTGTCATATGACAAACTATTTGCAGGACACATTTACATACTTTGAAGTGTCAACCTTGAAGTGACTGACCCCAATTTGTATGCAGATCTGTGTCCTTTGTGAGCCACAACTGCTTTTTGGTATAATGCCAAAGGGATTGCATAACCATGAACTTAAAAGAAAATGGGGAGAAGTCAGATTTTTACAATAAATTGCACCGGACTCCTGCAAGAAGAAAAAAACAAGATGTTCTGCAAAACACCCCTTTATGGCTTATTTTTGAATGATTCTTCAAGGTTTCATTTACTCTTGGGAGATTTTCTTGTTTGTTTTTCTCCTTGCTGACACAAACAACTTTGTGCTGAGGTTGCTACCAAAATAAATGTATTTTTAAGCATGTCCATTCAAAAATAGTAAATAAATTTATTTGTTTCTTTTTTTAATCAGGAAATGAAGCAAACTTTATTTTAAAAGTTCGTCCTCTAGAGAAATACCCTGTGGATCTTTATTATTTAGTTGATGTCTCAGCGTCTATGCACAACAATATAGAAAAGTTAAATTCTGTTGGATTTGCTTTATCTAAAAAGATGGAGAATATTTCTCTTGATTTTCGACTTGGATTTGGATCCTATGTGGATAAAACTGTGTCACCCTATATTAGCATTCATCCAGGTAGAATCCACAATCAGTGCAGGTATGTCATCTTTTTACATTTGCTGTAGCACTGAGGCATGTGTATTTAATTACACAAATATGAGTTATACATATTTATTTTTTAAATTCTTCAGAATTTATCTTTGTTTCCTTATACTTTGGTTCTTTGACAAGTTCCTAGAGGAAATGCTGAAAATTGTTTTACAATGATTACTTCTGAAATACCTGGTGAGTGATTTCAGAAGAACTGTTTCTGTATCAAAAAAAAATGAGCTGTATTTTCTTTAGCAAAACAGGCCAAACCTCATGCTGCTTTGGAATATTTGGTTATATTATTTATTTCATTTTGAAGTCAACTATTGTGGTTTTGGTTATTTTGGATATGTGTTGCCTAGATTCATCACAAAGTTTTGTGCTTTCTGACCCTATGTACTTTCTAGTGTATGGTCATGTCTTCATTAACTCTTTCCTTAAAACTCTGCTTCTGTCAATATGATGTGGTTCCTTTTAGCTCATTTAATGAAAAAAAGCAATCCTCTGATCTACAGTTCTAATGTGAATGAACTGTTACTGTAAATAGAAAAGATGTTCTGGCCTGCATTTCTTTTCCTATGCCGTGCCTTATATACTTTGTGTTCAACACTTTATGTAAAGTGAGGGATCACTTCCAAAACCTCTTGGAGAACAAGGTGATTCACAATAAATTCAGAGCCGTATAAATGATAGTAGTTGGAAAAGTGAATATTAGTTCTTCATACTTTCTTGCGTACCTTTCCTGGGAAGACGTGATCCACGGTTATGTGAAGTCCCTAAGTCCCCACTGTGATTTCAGTGGGTTTTGAATTGGTTGCTAGTAATGGAATTCATTCTGTAGATGTGACTATCTATGGATTAAGCAGTCATCTAGACCATCTATGTAGAGTGAGTGGAGATCAATTAACATTTCTAGGTCACGATTCATTTTGCCTAAATGTAGACAACTGCGGATGTCAATGTCAACTGTTAATGCCAGTTTCTCTTCACTGACTGTACCTTGAGTTGGAGGAGGGCAGATTGCAGCCTGGATGCCTTCACCGTATGCAGTAGAAGTTAAGAGAGTTGAAACCTGCTCAATGTCTCTGAAATGGATGTGCCATAAATCACAACTTGTGCCATAATCACAGCTGTGAATGGGTCCCAGATCAGTGACCCATATAAGTGCTGTTTCACTAGCTTACCTACAACAAACATCAGACTTTCTCCCTTATACATAATTTGAGACGGTATTGTTTACTATGATGGTACTGAAAATGCAATTTGTCATCTCTAGTGAGGTAACTGTTGTTAATATCAACATTAATTTTATGATGTCCCTTTACGTAACACTAGGGGATAGAGGAACTTAAATTTTATTATAGTTGGATCAAATCGCATGTGTAGTAACCTGCTAAAGGATCTTAACGTTGCAGTGTGATAGTCCTTTCTCAGGATAAGGAAAAACAAAGCTGTACTGCTCTGTAGATATTCCAGAAGGTTTTATATACACCCTGAGATCATACCATCCCTCTTGTTGCATCTGTGTTCTGTACGAAACTCTACATATGTACTATTACTAAATTAACTAAGTAAACAGTTTCATAAAATACAAACTAATATACATTTTTGTAGTTAATTATAACCACGTCCCACTGAACTTTATTTCACATGGAATTGTTATTTTTATTTTTAAATATTTCTTATACTCTGCTATCTACATCTTCATTAGTATCAGGATTTTATGGGTTAATGGGGATGCAATATTTTCTTCTTCAAACAAAAAATAAGGCTTTTGATTTGTTTTGTTTTTGCACAGTGATTACAATTTAGATTGTATGCCTCCTCACGGTTATATTCATGTGCTATCCCTGACTGACAATATAGCAGAATTCAGAAATGCAGTGAATAAACAAAAGATTTCTGGGAATATTGATACACCTGAAGGGGGTTTCGATGCGATGCTCCAAGCAGCTGTGTGCCAGGTAAGGAAGGAGCTTATTTACAAAAGACTAAAGAAATAGGAATTCAGGAACTATCTGTATCACCTATATCTGTACCTATAGCTAATCATCTATATCTATTTTTATATCTATCTCTCTCTCTCTATATACATATGTAGGTACAGTGATGCTCAGTGTTCCTAAATTCAAAATGCTAGTTCTTTGCCTGATAATACTAAGATTTCTTCCTCCTTTTCCATTATTTCCCCGTTAACTATACATTTCCCTTTGAAACTGAAAAAGGAGAGCATGAGGGAACATGTTTCAGTATTGGTTTATGATCTTCAAATTCTGACTTTAACCAGCCTAACCAACAGAGGACGGATGATGAAAGCAACTGCTTGTTTGAATGGACACATGTATTAATTTCAGTCAATTACACAATTAGTTTAAAAAATCATAAAGGCACTGCTTGTGTTCCTCAGTGAAGACGTACCATTTGACCTTTCTTCTCCTTAAGAACTTGAAAATTGTACAATAAGTTTTACATATCTGCTTGTGTAGAGAAGGAAAACAGAAGAACTTCAACATTCTCAGCTTTTAAAGATTTCATATTTTAAAACAGTACCAATCAACTAAAAATTGACTTTTGTATATTGAGAAAATTTCATCACAGTCTCTCCCGTGCAGAAAAGAATGGAAAAGATCTGTGTCAGTAGGTCCCCAGCTATAAGCATATTAGATAAACAGAGTTTGTTTTGCTCTAGAGAGCTATTTTGGTTGTTGTTATTCTTCTTATGCATAAGAATGCAATAGAAATTTTGAAATTTGAGTGATTCGTGGGTTTTGTAATGCTCTATAAAATATTTGACTCCCATTGAAATCACAGGCTTGGCGTGTTTCTCATCTCATAGAATGATGTCAGCACAATTGTTTTATCTTGTCCATCTTCACATTATTTTTCTGAGCAGTACAATAACTCAAGGACAAAAAGTAATCCAAACTATGCTAAAAATGAGGAGAAATTTATTTTCAAATTTTAATGAACAGGTAAGTAAAAACCACTCTTCATAAACACTGTGATCACAGCTATTGCAAAAAATTATTCTGGAGCTTTGGAAAAATTCCTTAAAATTTGGTATTTCTCACTGGACACATTCCACACTTATGACATGTGAGTTCTAGAGTAATATATGCTTCCAAAAACAATAGAATGGAAACATTCATGAGAATGTGGAGGCTTTCCTGCTAACTGAGTTGTGAACTAAAATGGATGGGAACAATGTGCAATTCATAATGGCAATCATGAACTATAAATTATATTACTGTGCACTCATTTTGCCTACAATAGACCTTTACAACTTACCCCATCTTGCTTTAACCAATACATCACTGTTTCAAGAGGCAACAGGTTTAGACCTGGAGCTTCAAAATTTTGATTGCTGTGACATATGTAGGTAGGAATCACAGAATCACAGAACCTCCCAAGTCAGAAGGGACCCATAAGGATCATCGAGTCCAACTCCCTGCTCTTCACAGGATTATCTAAAACTAAAACAGTCTCACAGTGACAAAGTCAAATGATGGAGTCTTAGGAGAAGAAGCTTCTACAGTGCTGGAAGTGAATTTGGAATTATTTAAGACAAAATCCTGTTTATAAATAAAAACTTAAAATACTCCTTTTTAGAGGAATGCTCTCTAGGAGTTTTTGAGGTAGACTGATGCCTAATGTGTAAGTTGGAAAAGACGACACCCTACTGTACTTGTTATCCTTGCTGGCATGAGATACTTAATCTCCATTCAGAGCTAGCAGAGAATGAGCCTGAGAAGGGAGCTAAATCCCTCCCTGAAAAAAGGAAGGCAGAGAGTTAGTCATGAAGCATGGCTGAATACATGGACCATATTGCAGCTACACGTTTCTCATGAGAATGGTAGAGATGAGGCAGTGTCATAGGAAGGAGATAAAATGGAAGCAGTGAAAAAGAGGATGGAATAATTAAGAGAGGGAATAACGAAAAAGCATATGATGTGTTTCCTGTGTGCCTCAGAAGTTTGATTATAATCAGGGAGATAAATGTTTTGAAAATAAAAATTAGCATCTAAATCAACTTAGATATAAGCTTGGCCTGCTGCATCCTTCATATCACTGAATTCCTAAAAAACATTCAATTCACCCTTGAGGCTGCCACTTTGCTGTCAGTCCCTTAACTTGGTGGATAAATGTAGCATTTTGCTGTATAATAAGAAATTTCTCAATTTCTAATTGCATGAAGACCTTCAAACTTTAGTTTATTGATTTGTGATCACATACTAATGCCCTTTCTGGAAAATTGTCTAGGAAAAGGAAGTTACAGAGTAATGATGATAGAAAGTAAATAAATACAAACTAAAAATAGAACAGGGTGCCAAGTATCTATATGAATGAATGCATATTTACTGCTTGCTATGCCTACTTGGATGCCAGAGAATTTTACAAACCATGTGCTTTGCATTTGTACCTAAGAGTGACACACACAGCATGGCAGCTGTTACTCAGCCCACCATATAAAGCATAACTGGCGTGCATATTGGCACAACTTTCTTTTAAAAGCAAGGAAAGTGGTAAGTGGAGAGAAGCAAAGAAATTGGTAGTTTACAGACGTAGAACAATTTATCTATTTCCACACAAAATGCTTTAAGTAGTCAGGTTTAAACTCAGTGCTGCCAAGCAGTATAATATCTGAAAGTTGACTTTCATGTTAATTTTTCATTTCGTTATTATTTTAGAAAATACATAACTACTGCTTTCTTATGCCTAATTTTGTTTTCGTTTTAGAGCCATATTGGATGGCGTAAAGAAGCAAAGCGACTGCTTCTTGTGATGACAGATCAAACTTCCCATCTGGCTCTTGATAGTAAATTAGCAGGAATTGTAATTCCCCATGATGGAAACTGTCACTTGAAAGATAATGTGTACATCAAAGCTACGAGTATGGTAAGGTATATGTCATAGATTCTGCCCTTGGAGAGGCAGTGCAAAACTATGTAAAGGAGGTTTTTAGACTGCTGTAAAAAGCACTGTTTTTATTTCAGTTAAATAAATATTAGATAAATAAATAGTTAAATACTATTCGAGTAGTATTTTTCCAGGTAGGCAAGTTGTGAAATGAAGAATTGGTCACCTTTGGTATTCTTTTTGTGGGGACTAAAGTATTTTGGAGTCTGAAAAAACAGTACATAGCAGAGGAGGATATGTTACTGGTTTTGGTGTGGGTTTTTATTAGCATCTCATAAAAATCACACACATTTTGTATAAAATATAAGAAGTGTCTGGTGTGGTATTTTGCACAAATAGAAGCTGGTAAGAATTACACAATCATGCTAATAAGACAAAGGTAGGGGCTATGGTTTGTGGTCAGAAGATGCACAGGTATATTGGTTGAAAAGGCTTGGTCAGAGTAAACCAGAGGGCATACAACAGCAATGAGCTACCCCAACTGGATGGACTAGCATTAAATGCATTTAGATTTCACAGTAGAGAGCCAGTGTGTGGTAATACACAATTCTGCAAAAAGTTGCATCAAATCTGCTGTAGCAAAATAAGATGCTTTCAACAGATATTTTTAGCTTTCCAAATATTTTCTTCAGAAATGTATAAAGTACTCATAAGTGACTGAAGAAAGGAATTTTTGCCTAAGAATTATAGGTTACATTTGCTTTGGGCATTTTCTTAAATAAAGATGAATTGTTTATTTAAGAGACAAGAATCTCTGTTTAATTGTGATGTAATCCCTGGAAAGCAGAAATATGACCTGTGTAGAATTAGAGCTTGTTGAAGTTTTGTTCTCAGTGCTGCATGCACTTAGTGTATACCATTTGTTGAGCCGGAGCCAGCAGTCTGCAAGTGAAGTCAGTGAGGGCTATGTGTGAAGTTTGACCTGAATTAATCCCGGCAATTGTTGTTTACAAGGATGGTGGGGCAGCAGGAAGAGGCTGCTGGCTGTTGTATGATCATGAAATACACATGAAATACAGGAGGTTTCTGGGAAGCAGTGAGTGTTTGGAACCTTGCTGAGCGGAGGAGGGAGATGAGTGTGTGCTAACAGGAAGGTTGTTTAGATTTCCGATTATCTGACGTTCTTGCATTCATATACTCCCTCTGTCACCTCTTGGATATTCCTTCACAGATGTCAGGATCTTTTTTCCACTCTAATCAGTCTAATGCAAATAATCCTGAAACTTTTCTGGTTTTCCTTTTTTTTTTTTTTTTGTTTTCCTAGTTGCAGTGCTATATATGAGAGGATGTTTGCTCTGCTCATTAGATAATTGCTAAAGGTACAAATCTTTTTCTGGTGTTCAGGATTCTTTTGAT
The DNA here is from genome assembly GCF_008360975.1 of Lichenostomus cassidix. Taxonomy (NCBI): domain Eukaryota; kingdom Metazoa; phylum Chordata; class Aves; order Passeriformes; family Meliphagidae; genus Lichenostomus; species Lichenostomus cassidix. The sequence continues at coordinate 30,693,751 of NC_139482.1, forward strand.
AATAAAAATTTTGTCTGTTCCAGAAGAAAATAAACCCCACACTATTTTTGTTTTCTGTCCAACTTCAGGAATTAGTTTCTGTTGCAACTGAAGAAACTCGCCAATGGAAAATACAGACAAAATTAATTAATCTCTTTCTAAGCAGCAATGATGGATTGATAGCTGACTGAAAAAATAGGTGTTTTAATTGATATTCTGCATTCTGGATTGAAAGATCATAATTTTACTGTCCTGTATGGTAAAAGAAATCTCCATGATTACTACTATTGATGCATTTTATGAAATGAGTTTTTTTATCCACCCAAATGAAATGACCCTGAAAGGTGCTTAGATCTGTGGTGGCACATTTAGGTCCATATGTTTTCTGTCTGCTAACCCTTTTTTTCTTTTAAATATGGGCTAATTTTTGCATACCTGCATGTTAACAGTACGCATGCACTTAATACTAGAAAAGGGTTAGCAAGGGAATATTTCTTAGCATTGTATTTTCTGGAGTGGATTTCATGACAACACAATAGTGTCTGTGAGAAAAAGTGTTTTTTTCTTCTCATCCATGTATATGTGATTATTTTATTCATAGATATCCATGAAGAAACTTCACATAACTAGTGAAATGAGTGGGCTGGGAAGACCATTTGATATTTAAGTGAAATATCGTGAAAGTCTGTTAGTCTTTTAGAAAATACAAAATAAGGAACATATTTTTGGATTTTTTTCATATCAATACTATTTTGTGCTAAATTGAAGAGACTTTCGTAATCACAATGTTTTTCTGCTTTGATTCTTAGCTTTGGGTAGTCATGAGAAGATTGCATTTTGGCATATTTTTATTTCTTACTAGTGCCAGTTAAGAAGACTTTATTTATTTGCATAAGCTGAGCCTTTACATCAGAAATGTTTCCACTTAGGCATTTTTCTGCATGTTTCTTTCTAACTTTTGCTAAGCAATCACACAAAGGTCAGCAAAAAAAAATCCATGGCAGGAAAGAAATCTAGTCCATTTTAATTAGATCTGTGCTTGGTTAACTCCCTTTCTGAAATACTCAGCATTTGTTATCTTCTCAGCTTAACACAGTAGGTTAAAATAATAAAGTGAATGATGTAATTGAAACAAGAAAGATGATCTAAAATTAAAGTACATTTGTCTGAGCAGTACTGGGAAGAGATAAGATAAAAATACATAAAGTACAGCAAGGTTTTCACAGCAAGCAAAGTGAGACTCTATGAGTGACTACTGGTACATTATGTCATCTCTCTACATGCTTAAAATTAGAAAGATAATGTAGGTCTGTTGCTGCTTTGGGTTTTATTTCTTTTTAATTCAATTCTAAGAAAAAGAAACAAGAAGCTGGCTACTCTGGTGAGTTATTGATGACAAGTACATGGAAATTCAGCTTGTGAGCAGAGGTTGTCTGGGGATCCTATCCCTGCAGCCCTTGCACATCTATGGGTGTCATCTCTTGATTTCAAGAAGCTCCATCTGAATATGGTTTTGTTTCATGAAGGCTTGGAAAGCCATTTCTGATGCTCCTGATTCCAGAGTTCAGCTATTATTTGCAGAGCTGTTGAGGGGCCGCTCTGCTGGAGTTCAGACAGATCTAGGATCATGTGCTAAGCAGGAAGACTGACTTATTTTGCCATCATCTCATGATCCCTCTATACTACCCCTGTCATTCACACATTTATGGTGCAGGAGGTGTTTGCAGAACATCTGGCTTCATTCCTGTCCTGGGACCACTTGGTGTGTCTGTGATCTGCCAGCCAGTTGCACGTGGCCAGTAGGGTTGTGCAGCACAGTGGAGGCCCCAGCACTGAGCTCTGTGTCATGGAGAAGGAAGGAGGGCTTAGTACTGCGTTGTTGGCTACTGAAAATGTCAACAAAGCCACCACTGCTGCACTTACTCATGACTCCTGTGTGGTGGGAATTCCTTATCTCTCTCCAGTGAGCATGGCACTCACTCCAGCTGGACCTGTAAGAGGGCCTATTTAATATTGTATTATCTGCCTTTCATCAGTTGTCTTAAGGAATATAATCTTTTACCAAAGGGTTGAAACACTGAAAGGCGTGTACCCTGGCTGATATTAAACTGCATCAAGAAACCCTTTTGTTCTTTCTGCACAAGGCTCTTTATAATGATGCAATATGAGGGAAAATGGCATAACATTGTCTCAGTTGTCTTGCTATTCAGATTATTGCTAGGACAGCAGCTGTCTTATAGGGTGCCTTGAGTAACAAGGGTCAATCTGAGGAGAAAATAATTGTTCAGGGTAGCAGACTGTGTTTGTGCAAGATAGAGACGATATGGAGCAGATGGTAAAAAATACCAGGAAAAGAGAGACAATGAAAGTATGTGGGGGGATAAAGGTTGAATTACCTGAAATAAGTGGAGGTGTCCAGATGAAATATCTGTCCAGTGGAGTCTGAGGCCAGGGCCCCAGTCAACTTTCTTTTTAACCATGAATTTTAAGTGTTGAATTTACTTCTTGAGAGCTATTCACTTAGCAGTGGTTAATAAGCAGTGATTTTCAGATACAGTTTGGTTTAGAGTACTGGAGCTGAAGTGATCTCATATAACCCAGGTGTACAAAGCCAATTGGGACCACAAAGAGATCCTTGAACTTTGCCAGATTTTGGATGAAGAGATAAAAACACACCTCTTGTTCTCAAATCCATGTCAGATCTCTCAATGAGAAGCGTAGAAGGGCAGGTCATTGCCACAGGACATGCTGTCACAGGTACTTCACCAAATAGAACAATGCATTACTGAGGAGAACTGTGGAACTCATGCCATCTTCTTCAAGCACAAGTGTGATTAAGAAAATATAGCAGATTGCTGTGGTGAGGACTGGAGTCATCAGTCCTTAGGTAGGTCTTGAGCATACAGAGGAGAAAGCTGTCAGTCGTGAGATAAGTACAGAATACTGACACTGCCAGAACCTGATCCAGGGGCTGCATTTAGTTGATGTGTATGATCCCTGGCACCAAAATACATGTCTGAGAATCAAACTATTTTAATTACCCACCTTGCTGTTCTCAAAAGCACACCTCATCTCAGTGCTTCATGTTGCACTTTCTCCTAACATTTGCACAAGAGTCCACCTATCATTCCCTGTTCTTCTAGATGGACAATGGACCACATCATATCCATATTTCTTAAGCACCAAACTCAAACCAACAAAATAGTACTGTATGAGTTAGTCCTCCCACTGTGCAGCAGATCTGCAGACGTCACAACAGATAAGCCTGGCTGCTGCCCTGGTGATTTTTTTTTATTGTTTATTGGGATGGCTCCACCTTGTTTTGAATGTATGTCTAGCATTCCCTGTACATTTAGAAGTTAAGATTGGAATAGTTGTGGAATTCTGTAATGTGTCATGTATGAAATATAAGATTTTTCCCTACTAATCTTCAGTCTTCTCTTTTCTGTTGTATTTTGCAGGAGCATCCATCTCTTGGGCAGCTCTCTGAAAAATTGATTGACAATAACATCAATGTTATTTTTGCAGTTCAAGGAAGCCAGTTTCATTGGTATAAAGTAGGTTAGAAACCTGATTTCTTTTTTCAATTTTGAAGGCACAATAGTTATACATAAAATTAAAACTGCATAAATTATTGTCTTTTTTCATAGGATCTGTTACCTCTCTTGCCTGGTACAGTTGCAAGACAAATAGAATCACAAGCAGCAAATCTCAATGATTTGGTGGTAGAAGCCTATCAGGTATGATGAGAGTGACAATATTTAATGTAATATTTGTACATTTTTCACCTTTCATAGCCTGAAGTTGGAAATTCCAGGATCTTGGCTTCCATCTGAAGTCCACACGGTTGCATTACCTACTTTTCCTAATGTCCAGGTGGATAGGTGATACTATCTCATGATAGCTCCCTAAGTCCCAGGGTGTCAGGGTCTTAAAGTTAAGAGCTAGCGTTCTTTTCTTTCTAAGGATGCTTTCAGGTATTCTGTTCGATTCTCTGCACCTGTTGTTATATCATTTCAAAATAAATGTCTGATTTATTTGAATTTTGGCACCTCAGATCTTTAGTTACAGACCAAGACACCACTTTCTAGGCACGATATAAATTCAGAGCAAAAACACAATGCAGTTTTTGGTAGGTTTTGCAGCACAATTTTTAGAAAACAAACGAGAGATGGGAATTTGCAAGGAGGTAGTTTGAGAACAGTGGATATCATGAAAAGCAGTATTTATACTGCAAAAAGCAGTGTAATGACTTGGGGGTTTGAGGCATGGAAGTGAAGAAGAGTTTTGGTAGAGATCTGGGAGAGAAATGGCTTTCTGAACTCCTGCGCAGAGTACTCAATTGAATGTAATAGTTTGGGAAAGAGAAAGCAATAGTATAGGAAATAGCATAAAGTCATCTTCCACAAATGCTTGACAGAGAGTGGCAGTTTGAAAGTGAAATAGGCATCTTGTTAGTGAAGGAAGAGAACATAAACATTTTGAAAATGAAGCCAAGAAATAGCCATTGGATGTACTAGAGCCAAGGGAACTCACAGAGCATCATCAAAATGAATGTGATGGGTTGGATAGTTGAATGCTGTTAAGTTGGGCAGTTACACACAAACATGCAGGTTCAAAAAGTTGAAAACTCAGCTACAAAAGTATGTGCAAGGTATCCACAGCTATCACTTTCTTTTTTATAATTAGTTGACTTTCGGAGGCTGAAATTATGCATTTTACTTGCTTAACCATCAGAATCAGGCAATTTGCTTACATCAAATTGGCTAAAATGAAGAGCCAGCCCCCATGTCTGCTCCTAGTCCCTGGAGTGCTTTTGCACACATTTTTCTCACTGTCATGTTGGAGACACTGTGCAGAAGGCAAAGACATTTAAAAGCAGAGGAGTTTAAGGCTAGTCAAATTGCAGAGAAGTTCTCACTGATACTGTGCTTCCTCTTATAAAGTCTCATTTTATCTCATATTGAATATGGAGGTTTGCAGAATGTCGCTGGCAAAAAATGTTGAAGATTTTTTTGTGGGACGCCTTTACACCATCCTATATTGTGTAACATTATATTGTAACTATATTGTAACACAACATAGTGTGTTGTCCATCCTATATTGTAACACAGCTCTTACCCAGTGCCAGGCAAACATTAAAGGCAGTAATTTAGTTCGACACAAGATTCAGTGGGACTTTCCTGGCCCAGCCACCCCCAGTTTGCTTTTGCTTTATTTTCATATTTTAGACAGTGTCTTTCTTCCCATCCCAACCTTCACTGTATTTCACAGTTTGAGATTTTTATCACAGTTTTAAGGGCTTCTAATACACAAACACGTGGTGAAAAGGTCTTGAATGTCTTACTTTCTAGAAAAAAAAAGAATTAGATAGAAAAATAAAATTAGTGTTGATAGTCAGTGACTTTAGGCCTCTTGCACTCTTGTTCTAGGCAGGGAAACCTTAGGCTTAGCTATGGAAAACCCTGGCTGAAAATCCCTGGCTAAAAAGCCAAAGATGAGTCACTACTTTTCAAAAAGTAACTAAGATAAACATGTGTTCAGATTCACGTAATTGCATTTCCAATTGTAGCAGTAAAAATATCCAAATAAACTCATTTTTTCATAGTAATGTGGCAGAAATTTTAAAAATCCCTTTGTGCAATTTTTGGCTCATAGGTTTGTATAGAGCTTTATTAAATTTTAAGTGGTCAAGAAACAGTATTTCTTCCTTGAAGGAAGCAGGATTTTAGAGCACGTAGTAAATAGAAGTTACTAAGTAGCTGGCTTTTTCATTATTTTTTATTGCAAAATTCCCTAATGGGAATCTACCAATTGTTGACTTCTATAGTCTTAGCTGACCCAGATATATCAGTAAGAATAATTCCAATAGCCTTTAGGTCACCTTAAGGTTTGTTCAGAGAAAACTTCTCCAAGACAGATGCAAACTATCAGACATTTATAAAGTGTCAAGTCAATTAGGAAACTTTTCTGCTGGATAACAGTGGTTGTATTTATATTTACTGTTGTATTTTAGCTATGTGGCTAAAAGGCAATGTAGACACAAACAATGAGCACATGTTTGTTAGAATAGATTTTCAAATTGCAAAAAATGCAGTCTCAAAACCATGTTAGCAAAGCTGAAAACATTTTTATCTGGAAAACCTAATCCTCTTTATCAGAATTGCCAGTTCACTGGTTGTGTGTATTTGGAATGTAATTGGGTCTTTACATGGGAAACAATGCTTTAATTCATTCCTTTATTCACACAGACAAGCTTTCTTCATTTTTAGTCAGACAAAGTAGCCATACTTGGTGTTAGTCACTAATGTACATTATATTTTGAGATGCAATGTAATTAAAATTTGTTTTTTGGTTACAGAAACTGATCTCTGAAGTGAAAATTCAAGTTGATAACCAGATCCAAGGTCTTCATTTCAATATCACTGCAATCTGTCCTGACGGAAGTAAAAAAACCGGGATGGAAGGATGTAAAAATGTGGGATATAATAAAGAAGTATGTTGATAGGTCTCATTCTTCAGGGAACCGGAATACTTATTTTTCTGTTTGGTTGGGTTTCAATGGTGTGAAGTCTTCTAGGGATTTACTTAAACTGAAAATGGATTTATGTGATTAATGATCACAGGCTCTCTATTATTCTCTGGGTTTATTTTTCCTGAATCTTATTTTAATTCTCACTAATCCCATGGAACTAAGGCTCAAAGCTTTTCCTGAAAGCTAATGTCCATTAAAACTTTCCTTCTTTGTCCTCCACTGAGCACAACTACCGCATCCATTGTGATGAAATCTGTATGTAAAGAGGCTGAAAGATAATCACCCAGTGGAAAAAAATCACTGGAATTTGTTTCTTGGGTCTGTACTAGGTGTCACCTTTCTCTCTTCTTGCTTTAGTAGTCTTCATGCATGATCAGGGTTGTGAATAATTAGTTTATTTTATAATCAAATTAATAAAATAATTTATTTCCATTTGAATTGGTGCCACCTACTGAATGAAACAGAGCATCATGCACCATGAGAATTCAGGGGAAGATGTCTGGCTAATGTAAAGAATGCTGTTTTCTTCCCAGAAAAACTTCTCTGTGCCTTGATATATTTATTTAATTGCTTGGACTAGAGGAGTAATTCCTTTAACTTGCCAAGAAGAGGTCTGTGTTTCTGGAGAGCAGGGTCAAGGAGTTCTTTCCTGCTTGATATGTACATATGTCTCAGCTAGTGTGATTTTACTTGTGTCTGTGTGAATAAATAGTAAAACAAATCAGTAGATTAAATGTGTGAATTGTAACACACATTTCAATGTATTTTATGCTTTTCTGAATTTTGTCTGCATGCTGCTGATTAGCTTCTACAGTTTATGGGAGATTTGCTGTTTTTATTCTTAATGCATCTTTTTTCCACTCTTGTTCCCTGGACATGTCATAAGAAACAGGACTGGAATTTGTTCTGTTTAATGAAAAGAAAAATATTTATATCTGTTTCTTTTTAATAAAAAGCCAAGCCCATTGATTGTAAAAGATTGCATGTGGTCCTAAACCTCTACTGCTGTTGAAAATGAGCCATCCTTAAGAGATTGATTTATTTTAACCGTAAATCCTTCTTTCAGTATTTGTTTACAGACAAAATGCTTTTCCTTAATTCTCACATTCCTTTCACTGTCTAATCCTTCTTCCTTCCTTTTCTTACCGAAACACAAAGTGGATTATATTCTGGAAGAATCCTGTGGCCTCTTCAGGGTGCAAAACTAACTTTGGCTATTAGCAAGTTTCTTGGTGTTATAATTATTTAGTTGCAACAGGTTCAATCTTTCTGCTGCTGTGTTCAGTATCAAATTTAATGACTCATATGCATGACATGATTTGCCCTTCCCTCCCATTTCCCTGCCATTCTTCCCGTACTGTTTTGTACATGAAGATGATGTTTTCTGGCAGGGCTCTATGTCGAATAAAAAGCACATTCCCTAGCTGCAGCCTGTCCTCCCTGTGTGATATGCACCTGCTGTATGAATCAGTTTCTCCATCGCCACACTTTTGCCCTGTAACCCAAGGGAAGAGATCTTATGCATGGAGAGTGTGTGCAGCTGAGGGGTTATGTGTGTAGTGGCACATTTGAAAAACGAGAAGAAGAAAAGCAACGGGTGAGACAAAGCCTGTGTGCCCCCTCAATATGACATTAAGTGCATGTTTCTGCACAGCATTCTTCTCCTGTTGTCTGTGTAGGCAGCCGCAGCCCCACTCGCCACAAAGCCACCATTGTCCCCAAGGGCTGGGTTGTTCTCGTGTGGGGGCGCAGCGGGAGGGAGAGACAGTGATGAGAGATGAATGACCTTAGTATTTGTGGGTAGTTTCCACCTCATATGTCATCAGTTTCTCGGGGCTTCTCCCTTTTTATTTGGAAATCTTTATTTTTTGGTGGCAAAGATTAAATGTGCTTGCTTGTCTTGCACTCCTTTCTCACTTTTTTTCCTGCTTGCATTTTCTCTGTGAGGAGGTGAGAAAGAGTTGTTTTGCATCAGCAGGCTGAAAAAATACAAAACCTTAGAGAGAATAGCCTGTCAGAAGCGTATTGTTCAAAATAAAACCAAAAAACAACTGTGAAATACAAGATTGATATCTGGTGTGTCACGTGTCTCAGCTGTCAAAAATCTTTGGTGGTGATTGATGGAAACTCTGTGGCAGTCACCTAACCACCAAAATTATCCTTAGTCCTATGCAAGGATTACAAAAAGCCGTGGGAGCCGCTGCTGTGGTGGGCACTGCTGGGATGAGGATCTGGGGGATGGTGGTCATGGCCATGACATGGCCAGGAGCTCAGCACTGGGTCCACTCTGAAGCAGCACTTGGTCTGCCCAGGACCACAGCAAGAGCAGGAAGACTATCTTTCTCTGTCCCTATTCAAGGAACTGGGAAAAGTAATCTGCTGCTAAGGTGTGAGCCATTTCTGTGTTTTGGTAGGAGTACCTAGGACCATCCAAAAACCTGTGTAGTTCCTATGTATATGATCATTTCTGCAGCAGGACATTCATTATAGATTCTTTTTATGAAGAGTACCTCTGTTTCTGTTTGTGTATTCTCTTGCTCTATATAGTCCAAACTCTTACCTGAGTACTTCTGTGATTTGTGCACATTAAATAATAGAAGGAGGATGGTGATGGTGTTTCTGTTTCCATTTAATTTGTATTAAACTTATCTTTTGCAACTATGCTTTCTTAACTTGTAGACTTCTGTCAATCTTCTGTAGTTAGGATTTTAACTATATTTGTGATGCCTATCATTAGTAATATATCATGTTTGACAAACAACTACTGTGTCTTTTTTATTATCAGCTAGTGCGCATTCATATACAATATAAGATTCTGCTATATTTAGGTGTTAAAAACTTTAAGATGTTTAAGCAAGAAAATAATACTAATAATGTAAAATCTCTGTTTCTTCTTAGGTGCTTTTCAATGTATCAATTACAATGAAAGGATGTCATACAACCGGAGGAAAAAAATACGCCATACTTAAGCCTATTGGTTTCAATGAAACCACCATTGTCAATGTGCAGCAAAGCTGTGCCTGCCAGTATGGAGACAGCACAGGGCACAAAAGAGTGTGGGCTGATGAAACTTCTCTTGACAGCAAACAGTCCCACTGCAGTGACAGTGACTGTAGTTCTAACAGAGAAACGCTTCCCTCAGAGAGCTGCAGGCAACACCAGGACCAACCCATCTGCAGTGGTCAAGGAAACTGCATAGATGGAAAATGTTTCTGCTACAAAAACAAGCTAGGCAAGGTGTATGGCAAGTACTGTGAAATGGATGATTTTTCCTGCCCGTATCATCAGGGAAATTTATGTTCTGGTAAGTTGCAGCATTTATGTCTGTATTTTCCTAGGCTAATCTGCATGATGCAGCTGGAAGCAATGATATCAGGCTGTTAAGAATGAGAATTCTTTATGCAGAATTAGTGTGGGAAATGTCCTGAACATCCTGTTAGGAATTCACACTCCTGGGCTCTCTTCACCACAGGCATACATACACACTGCCTTCTAAATCTCACCACTGTTTTCTAGGCAATACATTGATTTTTTTTCTGTTTAGCTATTTTAATATTTAAAATTCAAAATTAGTAATAGTAATAATACTGATTTCTCAAACAAAAAGTGACATTATTTCAGAAAGCTTGTTGATACATTTCAGTGAAATGGGAATATGAGATACTGAGAGGTTAAGAAGGAATCATAGCTTTCAGATGAGATTCTGATTTTCTAACACCCTAAATCAATCCTGTCAGAGATACAGTGGCACTTGATTTCAAATACTGGTATGAACACTAACACTATTTGGAATGCCTGTTTCAGAAAGGAGACTCTAAGTGAAACAAACAGACTAGTTAGAAATTGTTACTCTTTTTTGTAATTTTCTTTATGGTAGAGAAGAAGAAAAAAGAGAAAAGAAAAAAAATGAAAAGGAAAATGAGAAGGAGAAGGAAAAAGAAAAGGAAAAAAGGGAAAAGAAAGAACCTAGCCTGTACACATGAACTTGATACTCTTTCCACTGAATCTTGCTGTTTATTTGAATAGAATCTATTCTCGCTAAAGAGATGTTTGTTTAGTTTGCCTGAAGGCTATTTTCCTGGTCGTTGTGTAATTCCTAATCTCCATTCCTTTGATCCGAGGCAAAAGGGAAAAACTTTAGTAGAAGGTTTTAGGTTGACATCATGGTAGTAACTTTTGCTCAACCTAACAAGGAACAGTAGTCTTAAATAGGTATCATGATAGTAATTTCAGCCCAAGTTGTTAACTTAAAAACTAACTAGAAAGTCCAGGTCTAAATTTGCTCTGTTTAATGTAAAGCACAAGCAATACAAATGTATTGTATCTAAAAGTCTATTTTCTATGTTTTCATGGAAGCATATGACTCCAGACTCTCTGTGTTGTAGGTAATGGTGAATGTGAAGGTGGTAAATGCAAATGCTTTGCTGGCTGGGAAGGTGAACGCTGCGAGTGCTCATCACAGTCAGCAAAGCACTGCCTGAATTCAAAGGGCCAAATTTGCAGTGGAAGAGGAAAATGTGTATGTGGAAAGTGTGAGTGCACAGATCCAAGAAGCTTTGGCCGTTCCTGTGAATTTTGCCCTACTTGTAACAAAGCCTGTGAAGAAAACTGGTATGTTTCTTGTGCTGGATTGGACTTTTTCACTCTTTAGTGTTGAAACATGAAGAAATATTTCTGCTTTGCTAGATGCTATATTTCTTAGCTATTTAGACTATAAGAAATTGGTACAATTTATACTTGATATTTTGTGTAGTTGGATTCACATTGGCAATTAAGAGAATTGCATGTTGGCATCTATTTTAACCATTTCATTCTCCATAGGAAATCTTCTGGGTAGGAAATAAAACCCACAAATTTGTATTTTTAAAAATGGAAAATAGATCCTACTTTTGAATGCCACCAAGTCCAATAATACTCTCAATATTTGTTTTTGCACACTCCTTGTGCTTCTCAGCTGAAAACAGGTCTGGAACCAGAGTATTACCTGCGTGTTGTCACTGCCATTGATCAGGAGAGCAGAGCTGGTCTTGTTCAGAGAAGAACATTCTTCATTACCCAGTTTTAAAACTCTTAGTCTTTGCCATGCTAGTCATTTTTCCTTCCCCATGTAAAGGAAAGGATAATGTGGAGGTTGAAATGAGCAAGCCCAGGAGGAGAGAAGCTAGACCAGACTCTCAGTGGTGCACTGCATGGTCCTGGCATGGAGAGAAAATGAAGCCCTTGGGCACAGCTCTTCTGCACCCTCTCATCTTGTAATGTTCTGCACCTCACTGTGGTACAGAGAATGAAAGATCAGCCTTTCATTGGAAAAGTCACTGTGCTCAAAACAGAATGATTGTTTATTTGTATTAATTTCAATTATAGCTCATCTGGTGAAAATGCTGGGGAGCCAAGCTTGGCCACATCTGGAAAGGTTGCTGCTAAGATTTCACTAGATAAAATGCAGTTAACCTGTCTGGCTTACACTTGTTCAAAGTCACTGTGAAATGCATGCCTTTAATACATTCAGAAGATGGCATATCTTCATTAAAAATTCAGTCAGGGTTTTTTTTGGGGTCTCTTGTGGCATCTCTCTATACAGGGCTGTACAGTGAAGACAGTAAGACTGAGAGCACTGCCTCCCACTTGTGCTGCTCTCTCTAAACTGCCCAGCAGTGCAGACTTACTTGGCTTTGTCTTAACATAGCATCCAAAAATTTTTGACAAAGATGTGTTTCCTCCACCTATCTCTACTGTTCAGTTCCAACATGCATGTGAATGAGGTTGATAGGTAAGAAAAGACTGGAGTGGAACTGGAAGCTGAAAGCTGAAGAAAGGGTGCTGGACCTTAGCTACACCCTGTGACAAACATGCATCACGAATGGCAGAGCAGGGATCAAACGAAGGTGGCTCGAAGCCCAAGACATGTTTTAGTTTACAACTTCTGACTAGTTAGTTCTGAGAAGCATCAGAGAGATAAAACGCTGAGAGAGGCATCACATTTCAGAAAAAAATAAATGTCGCAATGTTTTTACTAACAACAGGAAGGCATTATGTGCAAGCAGTACGTCAGCCTGTTGATACAATCTCTTAAAGGGGAGTGCAGAGAAAGACATAGGTTTTTAATTATATTTTTTATTTTACAGGAACTGTGTTCAGTGCCATCATTCTAACAATGCATCTCAAGCAATACTTGACCAGTGCACAACCTCATGCGCTTACCTACTGCATTATATTGACCATACTTCAGGTATGTGGCATTTTCTAGGTAATTTTAATAAGAGATTAAAATCTATTGGGACTAATAATTGAATTTGCCTGTGTTAGAATATCTTTCAGAAGTATGTCACATCATTACAATAACAAAGAAAGAAAGCAGGAAAAGGAAAAAAATCATTCGTAGCTTCAGGGAAAGTAAAAGATAAATAATAACAGGAAATAGGATTGCCAAGCATTGCTAAGTTCAGTTTTCCCAGCTCCTTGAGCAGTCACATTTAATAATGATGAATCCTGCCTGAGCAATGCTTAAAGCAATATTTGTAAAAATCTGTTATGACATCTGTATGTTTTATTACTTTGAATATGCTTACATTATTTGACATTACCAGAAACAAGGAAGAAAGAAGTAGAATGCTTACTTCAAGTTCAGTAATGTTTAAATGTTCCTTTCAAGTACAAAAAACTGCAGTTATGAGGGCTGTGGAAGAATTAAATCTTTTTTAATAAAATCTCATAAAGTTTACTCACTCCATGCAGCAACAAAAATGCAGGTAAATGGTTTTTTGTCTCTTTACATTTATATAAATCTTTTGTTTCTACAGTTAATAAATGAGGAAACTAACTGTGAACACTTTTTTCATAACTTTAGTGTTAATTAAGGAAAATATTACTGTGTTAGTCTACCAGTGAGGAGAGAACTGGACCAGGATTCTATAAACAACATTTTCTTTCATATTTTACTAGTGATCTTCACTGTTACCTTGTGAAGATTAAATTCTCTGCCCCAAACATCTCTAATATTTCATCCTCTCTATTTCAGCTTTAAACTCACTTGTCTACAGAGAATTTATGGTGGGCAATACAAGGAAGTCTGAGTCTTAGTTCTGTAGATTAAAGGAAAAATAGTTTCACCATTTTTCTACAATGGATCTTAATCTGAATTGCCTTTCTTGATATGCCCAAATTTAAAAGCTTGCATATGAAAACTTTTCCTCTTAATCCCCCTCAAGTTATTTTCACTTAATTTTTATGAGGCTCGTGTTAACGTTTATGCAATGTTACTAAGCAGTGTTGGATATGCCTGTGTTAGAGGGAAGTGCCTTTTCCATACATTAGGCTTTACCCTTGTGTTTTCCTTTTGTTGCAGATTGCTTCTCTGGACGAAGCTACTTTAGAGTCTTTTCCATAATCTTTATAGTTACCTTCCTTATCGGGTTGCTTGTTGTCCTTATCATCAGGCAGATAATTCTGCAGGGGAGCAGCAATAAAGTAAAATCTTCATCTGATTACAGAGTATCTACAACAAAGAAGGTAATTGATTTCAGAGCCATCATCCTCAGTAATCTTTTTCTTGCATATAAAAGTTAGCTAATTGCTGATAAAAATTGTATCTTCTCCTTCAAGGATAAGATGTTTTTGCCTACAGTTTGTACAAGAACAGTAACATACAGACGTGACAAACCAGAGGAAATAAATATCGACATCAGCAAGTTACGATTAAACGAAACTTTCAAGTGTGAATTCTGAAGACTGCAAATGTCTATTTCCGTCATACTCGACTTTTAAAAAGTTACCTTTTGTACTCTGTGGGAGTCTTGACTGTTGCCATACGGTTTTGTGTCATGCATTTTGTTGAATACTGTAACAAAGTGACATGTAAACATATTCACATTATGTGATTATGTTTGGAACTATAGCTGCTGTATTTTTTAATTTTTTTTTTGAAAGAGAAATGTGCATTACTACTGTTCAGAAACATTAGTGTTGATGTAGCACTTTAGCATATTCTAATTTATTTAGTTATGGCCTAGAATGTAGGTACAAACCGGTCTGACAAAGCACTGATCTCACTCTACATGTAGCTAGTACTGATGTGCTCTGTGGGAATGGACAAAAGCTGTGACTGAAATATTAACACTGCTGTATATTATAGCAATAGATGAAACTATTAAAATGCTCTTAAATAGAGTGAATGGTACTTTTATAGTTCTCTCAGTCAACAAATTCCACTGATTTGTCTGCTTACACCTCTTTTCCTCATAAAAATGATGGGAGTGAATGAGTGCTTAGTTCCTGGTATGGGTGTATGCTGTGTGTGTATACACACACATATGCATGCACACACAGGTAAATTATATATATATAGGGTTTTTATATGGATGATGTCTTTTAAAAATAATTTATATCTGATAAAGAGTATTTTTTAGCCTTTTTACTTGTTTAAATATAAGCCCCCGATTTTATACAAAATTTGTGGTATTTGGAAACTGAGTGGCTACAGAAAATGGGAGTTCCTCTGTCCAGCAGCATACTCTACATGAGGATCAGTGCCAGCAGACTTCACCTTAAGAGTCAGCAGCATCAATTCCATTGCAAATAGACAAATTACACCAGAGCTGTGTTTGGTTTGCTAGCTACATGTCAGTGTTTTGCCAAATAATGACTTTGATCTTTTTGTATTGTGTCAGGAATAAATCTGATTTTACATGTGCTCTTTTTCTCTATGTAAATGAGTTGATGAGGTTAGGTTTTGTAAGTATTTTGTAACAACTTCAGTTTTTGTGACTGTGCATTGATAAATATGTCCAGTGTGATCGGGAAAAGAACCTGAAATATAGAAGTAGCTGAGGAAAATAGGAGTCTTTTACTCAAGAGAACACATTAATTGACATTACAAATATGGATCAGATTCTGCCTTCAGAAATGGGCAAAACTCTTCCAAACATGGTGGGACCATTATAAGCTTATCCAAGAGCAGAACATGAGCTGCAAAGTCAAGAAGAAGCTTTTTTTTTACCCTTGTAACCAGCTAGAGTGGTAGAAAATGTGTTATTGCTATATGTGAGTTGGAAGTGTCAGTCTGATTTACTAACTCTATGCTGCTGAAACCCTACAAAAATCTGATCAACCTCTGATGGACTAAGAACCAGCTGGTAAAAAGAAAAATAATCACAGAAGACAGTGTATCATTTTAGCAACATTTATTACTAATACTAAATATTGTCACTATTTGTCATAGGTAAGAGTTAGAGAAACAAAGGAGTACTTCTTTATATGCAGTTTTTAAGAATTACTTGTGTTTCCTATTCTGTATTTCTTCTGTTAATTCCCACTGAAACCAGAAGAGTACAAGGAGTGAAAGGAAGGCAGGATGTGGAAAAATTATGAGTGTTTTATGAATGTTAAGTTTCTTGGATAATGGATCAAGTGGGATTGAGAAAAATAGTATGTAGACAATGGACCTTTCAGTAGTCATAAAAGCTCTCAACCTTAGGGATTGTTTTTTTAAAAAAACTGTAAACTGGACTATTAGATGTTTCTAAAGCAGTCTCCAAAGTAGACCCTGAGCTTTCTACCACATAGGTAAAAGTGTCTCATTTAACAAAAAGAGTATTTCTTTACACTGACCCTGACTTTGGTGATAGCTTAATTGTAGTACCTTAGTTATAGATTAATTCTGTAATCTATCAAGTATACCTTAAACTCTCATTTTCTTTTAAAATGCAGAAGACCATTTTCCTCCTGTGCAAATTAAAATATTCCAAACAATTGGTTTCAGTGGAATAAAGATAAAAGGTTTATAAAGATTGACCTGCTGTTACCCTTGTCACAATTCATGGCTGCTTGTGACTGGGAAAAAAATCTCTGGTTGTCTATTTAACTTAACAAAAAAAAAATTTAATGCTTAGTGGAATACATCTGAGTATATAAAAAAAGAGAGGTTAATTATGTTCTTTAAACAGTGTGATAAACCCTTTTACAAAAAAAGATTCCTCAGAATGTGTTTTCACCCCTTTTATAATGGCCTTTAAAGCATGTGCTAAAGCATTTACTGAAGTGATAACAATCTTTTTTTTCTTTAGAACTTACTTTTCACTGTTAGTGGGAGTTGAATTTTGTGGGTAGGGGACAATGGAACTGGGTTCTTGGTGGAAGAAAGACTTGAGCTGTAATACCCATCTTCCAGACACATCATGCTGCTATTGCTTTTCTTCTGTAGCACTTGGTTGGCATTGCAGTGCTGTCTGTGAAGGGGCACGGCCAGTATTTCCTTATCAGACACCTGCCTGAATGTTTAAAATGCTCTGGTCAAATAGAGCAGGCTCACAGGACAAATTGCACTGTAAGCTGCTTGCTGTCCTGAAATGAAAAAATGTATAAGAAAAAAAAAGAAAAAGAAAAAAAAAAAGAAAAAAAGAAAAAGGAAAAAAAGAAAAGCTTTTTTGCATCTCCCTCATGGTTTTGCTGTATTGTGGAAGAGGCTAGTGAAAGAGAATAAGCTGCTGCTAATGTGACAGGTCAAGGCTTTTAGAAGGCCCATGGGGAGCTTATACAGAGCAGGATTCTTGGGAGGAGGCTTTGTTTCTAGGGATGGAATCTATCCATGAGAAACTCTGGCTTTGCTTGGTACTTGTTTCCCTCTGCCTTTGACCATGTTTTTCAGAAGAGCTGCTGCTGGAGATGAATAGCTCAACAAAAGCCTCACTATTTTAGGGAGCTGTGTTCCCTCAGCACATGACCTTAAATGAGAAAGCAGCCTTTAATTCACAAGGAATTTCTTCAGTGATTGCAGAAGGACTGTGCTTCCTATAGTGTTTAATATGGGAGATATTAAAGACAAATTAGTTCATGTTAGTTTTCAATGTATTGTGTGTCAAAGATGCTCGTAAAAATGGGGGAAAAAATAACTAACCTCAGAATAGAACATTCCAAAGTTCTCAAATAAAACTTCTTATACTGGGCTTCTTCAAAAGAAAGTAAAAAGAAGTCAAATAATTCTACTGCATGCTTATATTCAAAAATATACCAGCAGATACTGTTGCATCTCGTCATTGGTTTGGAGAATTGTTTTTACATTTGGTCCCACAAACAGAGCATGTGCATGACTTTTCACAGCATATTTGTTACTGTTAAAATCTATATGTGTAATTTTCAAATTCTAGTTCCTCTTTTTTAACCTGTGACTGGTTATTTGCCTAACACTTCAGAAATTGCATGTTTATGTAATTAAAAAGTATGTATTTTATTTCAGTTTTTTTGAGTACTGTTAAATTAAGAAATGCTATGAAATAGTTATTTTCAAGCATCATGACTACCCTAATAAGATTGCTGCAGAAGCATGTGGGAAAATAGCTGTTTCATCCAGAAAACGTGCACATGGTATGCAAGGAATTTTCATTGTGCCCAGCTGAAATTCCCTTACATTTGCAAGGACGTTTAAAGTGAACCTTAAAAAGGAAGGATGTTAGTATGGGCATAGTTTACATTTTATATATTATTTACAACTGGATTTATTTTTTCCTCTCTATGATGTCATGAAAAAGTGCTATGTAAAGCATTCTTCAGACTGCAATGGAAAAATATTATTTTCCCAGTCTGATCACATGTAATATTTATTTCCTGCTTAGTGTGCATACCTAAATGCATATGTTTTGTAAATCATGGGAGTAAACGTGCGAAACAGCTTCAAGCAACCCTCCATCCTAAAAGCAGACATAAGGTCTGGTGATGCCCAGGGCAGAGACATGCCAGGGCATGGCTGCCTGTGTGGGGACTTCAGGAGGGACAATGCACGGGCTCCCCACAGCATCCCTGCAGAGATGGTGCTCTGAGATCTCACTTCGCCTTTTGTCAGGGCAGGAAACCCCTCAAAGCAGGTTGGATTGGCAGCAGTAGTGTCCTAGGTTGACACTGTAGGCACCTGGCCCCACCCTGGGGCTGCTTTATGTGCAGTCTGAACCCTAATGCTGCAGGCTTTTCGCATCTTTACTCATCAGAAATGCCTGCAGGCAGCCCAGCAAGGGACAGCCTGTCAACTTGGATGCTGCAGACCTCCATTAAATCTTCTGGGCAGAATTTGGGCACCTGCCCATTGACTTCCCACCAGCCCCTGGATCTCCACCAGCCAGCCCTAAGGAATGTAAGCTGTAGCTGCAAAGAGCACTTCTCACAGAGGCACTTGTGCTGAGTCACTGCTGGGTGACACCTACTCTGCCCTGACTGCAAGTGACTCGTGGTGCCAATGTCCTGGCTGGCCTTTTGCGAGAGAGGGGAAGGAGAAATGAAGCAATAGTTAAGAAAAACACTAATTTTTAGTTCTGATCTTGAGACTGCTCTGATGCACAGGTATCTGTTGGGTCTTACAGAGAATTGAAATTGCTGGAGAGGGGGAAAAAAGGTTAAAATTAACCAGTGGGAATGCATCTCTATAGCAAGCCAAATCAGTGGGGTTTCAGTGAAAGCAGGTCAGCTCAGAATGATTAGCCTGTCTGGAGGTAGGGGGGAAGAAAAATACCTAAAATTTCTAGATTCTTAAGCTTTAGAAATGCTGTTCTGAAATGCATGTTCTCTTTTTTTCCTTTTGCTTTGAAAAAAAAGGTACCAGTTTACTGAAAAAAAAAAAATCAGATATCAGGCATTTGTTAAAATAATGGCTTCTATCCAAATTCTAACATTTCCTCTTGATACCTATATTGTATTTGAGCTGTTTCAGTTATATTTTGAAGGGAGATGTTGAAAGATGAAAGAGTCTTTTGCAGAGACATTAATGTTGGATAAATTCACTGTACTAGCATCTTCACTCCTACCTACTACTGCTTCAAAAATAATGCAACTTTGAGGTGTCTTACTTAGTGATTTTGTGACAGCTATTAATAATACTACAGTTTTAAACTTTCTGTTTAACCTATACTACCTTTTGTAAAAAAAAAAAAAAAGAAAAATAATGTATCTCTAGATTTTATGCATAGAGAATGTTAGTAAGGGAAGAGGTTTTTAATTTGATAACTTCTTACTGCTCATTTTACATTTTAAATGATACTTTTAAATCACTACTTTTGTTCATCTGGAAATATACTGAATATTTTATTATTTAAAATAGTATACTTTTTTAGCTGTTTTATTAATTTCAGTTGACTACTAACTTCTATTGTGATATTTATTAATGAGTTGACACTGTAGCATATTGAGATGTTTATTTTTCTATCAGAGCTGTAACAACTATGACATAGCATTATTTTAATGCAACATCATTGTACTTGCTCTCTAAAAAATAAAATCAATATTTAATCCATACAGATTTTTTATATTTTTAATGTTAAATATGTCTGTGGCAAGGAAGAGATATTCACCTGCTATTAAAAGTATAAAGCACATTCACCAAGATGCACAGATGTCTGCAAAGGGAAGCATATGATTGTGGTTGTTTTAAACTTGAACAATAGTGTGTCCAGAGAGATAAAATACAAAGAATACCTTGTTTATCAGATGTAGCAAATGGGTGGATACACGTTCAGGATGAACTTTGAGAAGCTGGGAAGGAACACCACCATTTATCTGTTTGGAGGTGCAGCTGGTTTACTTTGCCCAACCCAACTGAAACATGAATGCAGCAGGTTTTAGTACTTTGTAGGAGACAAGAAGATACTTCCTGTGTAAATATAATCTCTAGATTGATAGGTGCTTGTGATAGCCTCTCTTCTCCTTTGCTCTGTTGGGTGGTAGAGGAGCTGGATTTCTAGGAATGGGTAAATCTCTCTGCAGATGCTTCATCTATGCCACTCACTGCACACTTGGGTCATTTTATGAGTACTGGTGAAAACACATCACTGGTGGGGAAGATGACACATTCTGTTCTTGAGCAGAATCAGTCATAGCATTTGCTTTGCACAGTGCCACAAAATAGCTCTTGAAAAGGACTTTACATGTGTCCTATATAAATACATTTAAAATTTGCCATGATGCCTCAGTAAGAGACACCTGTGGCACTAAAACACCTGCCAGACATCACTGGTAAAACTAACTGTCCACACTTCTAACATGATCCAGTTTTTGCTTTAGGAGTGAGAGAGCTAGAATCAAGTGGCAGCTGCTGTGTTCTCACTCATCATGTAACTTAGTGTCCAGGACTTAACAATAAAAGAGAAAAACTAAGTAAAAGGTCAAAACTGGAAAGAAAAAGAAGAAAAAAAAAGTAAATATCACAAGGACAATCTGTTAAACTTTGTTGCTTCTTTTATCAAAGCAAGGAACATCATCCCAATATATCTGTGGTGAGACTGAGTCTGAGAAATTTCCTTTCACAGGTGCTGTAATCAGCCTTCACTGACACCCAGAGCAAGCACGTGCAACCAGTCCTACAAACTGAAATACACATTTTCCTTGGAAGCTCTTTTCTGGGGAAACATCAACATTGTCAATAGTCAGAGTAAACATAATCCTAGATCTGAATTTCAGACATAGAATTCAAGCATATAACTTGAACCAGAGCCATAGGCTTCCATTTTGCTATTTCACAGCAATCTTGAAGCTTAGGTTTTGTTAACACTTAAGTCTCCTATAGACAGTGATCCTGGCACCAAGTGGTATTGCATATCCTGTATGTTGGGAAATGATGGTAAGTGATCTGTATAAAATGTTTCTTTCTTCTTTCCTATGTTCTGACATCCATCAACTAAGTCATGCCTATATACCTTCAGATATTCAGGTAATGACAGGGGTTTTGACATTAGTGACATTGTATTCATCCATTTTTTACCCATATATACAAAGTCATCAGCAAGGGCATAGCAGTACCCTAATTTGTCCTAATGTCATGCAACTGCTATTTTGTTGCAGATGCCATTGCCAAGGAAAAGGCTTGCTGCCCAGACTGTCCAAAGAAAAAAGAAACCTAAGTTACAGTCTCTAAAGCCAGAGGAGGAAAGAGATCCTGGTTTCAGCCACTTTTTTGACACCAGTCATGTAGGTGTATGCTATAAAATTTCTCTGCCTGTGTGATTCCATTTGTGGTAGGTGCAGAATTTTATCCAATATTCAGAGAGGATGGTGTTAGGGAGAGTTGCTTTGAGTGAATATCTGAATATGCCTGATGACAACCAAAAACTTATGATTACAATTAAGAATAAAAACTTTGTTAACAGACTGATTTTGACTAGTAAGGAGTTAATCTGAAAAGTGGGTGGTTTCTTTTGCTTTCAGGCCTGCAACAAAGACAAGAACCTTGGAAATGCATTCCTGCTACCCTGGGTTTAAAACCAAGCAGTTTAATGTATTGTATGAAGTAAATAAATATCTAGTTTTTCAGAAACCCAAATAGTCTGAAGCTGTAATTAGAGTATGGGTGCTGTCAGTTCTTCTGTCTGCTCATCTTCTGCTTGGGAGGCTTGGAATGGTCCAGATTAGGTTGGACTATACAGAATTCCTATGAAGTAGACATAGGCTGCCAGTCTGATTTATTAACACCCAAGAGGCCCCAGCATCCCAGGGAAACTATAGTGGGTGGCAGAAAGCAGAGTTTTCCTTATTTTTTGCAAACCATTCTGTCTCCTCAGCACAGAGCATAGCATGGTCTCTGATTATTTTCTTGGCCTTGAACTGCATGATTCATGGAGGACAGTTACTGTTTAATAAAGATGATGTGTATCAAGCAGATAAAACTGAATTATTAACCACAAAAGCATAATAATGCCAAGTTATGTCACATATACTTACTGAAATCAGTACATGTGATGTATTTCTTTCATCTCTGCAGCTTGCCAAGTCCCCCTTTTGGGGCTCTAAGCCTCATTTTAAGCCTCTTGTTTATGCCTGAGCAATCTGGAGAGCCCAGGACCTATTTGTGAGTGGTGTTCCTCTGCTGTCAAAACTGCTCACCAGAGAGACCTTTCCCACAAACCCCCTTCTGACTTTTTGGGCTTTGACCATAGCCTTAACACAGGCATTCTGAAAGCATCACTGAGGCTGTAAGATACAAGGCTACAATGCTAAGGAGACAGGGGACATGTTAGTGGATGGGGCTTTCACAAAAATTTTAGGCACACTTTTACTTTACTCTGCTCTAGACAAAGCAGGAATTTCAAAGACTTATACAAATTAATCATGGTGCTCTCTAGATTGTCCTTATCTTCAGGAGTGTCTATGGTTGGCTTCTTTCTTTGAATAATTTTGCAGCTGCACCCAGGCTCCTGCAGGGGAAAGGAAAAAAAACAAACCAACCAACAGCTAAAATAAATACTTACTTTCTTTCTTAATTTCTTTTCTCAGTTTCTTGCACATCTCTCTATATCTAAATTGAGCTGTACCTGTGTCTTCTTTGAAAATTCCTATGTCTTCCTGAACGCAGGATCAGAGGGCTTCATCAAGAAACAGATGATGAGGAAATCTTTTTTACTTTCGGGCAGAAAAGAGTAAGTTACAGTCTGTAGTGCAAAGCTAAACAGAGCATCTCTGAACTTGGTCAGGTGCAGTCCCGTTCCCCTGCTTCTTTCCAGAGTTAAGAAGTGAGTGCTATTTCTTGGTGTACTAGCCAGTCCTCAGACAGCCACAGGAATTCTCATGCTGTAAGATTTAAATCACAGCTTTCGTAAAGTGTGCAATGTACAAACTCCAGAGAAATATTTCCCTTCTAATATCCCCATTCAGATGACAATTTTTATCATTTTTAAATAATTCTTCCCATATAACTTCATGTGTGTGTGTGTCTGCATATTCCATCCAAATTAACTTTTCCTCATGATCAAGAAGTCCATCTCTGATTGCCAAGCAGCCTGTCAGTCTATATACAGACATAGTCTTACATAATTTTTTGTATATATTTAAAATGGGCTTCCTCCCCTAATTTCTTATGCATAGTGGGATCTTCCTTTTAAAATTCCTATGTATATCCCAGTTGCTGTTAATGGCTAGGCTGCTATCATGTTGAAACTGTGACTTGAAGTGTTCCCCGGTGTTCTTATTTCTTCTTTGTGCTTTTATCCTTGTTGGCTGCTGCCTAGCGCATTAAATTTAAACCATAGAAGACAGACACAGCACCTTACACAGGGATTTTTAGTTCACAAATAGGTTCTAATCACAATGTCAAAAATAATAAATGAATACTTTCTTAGCCAGTTTTTATCTCATGCCTTTGAAAGCAGAATTTTTTTCCTCGTGCCTTTCATTTTTTTAAAAAGAAAGAATCATTTGGCCCAAAGAAAGAAGAGATAATGTGTCAGATCATTTTGCAAACCCAGAAAGTGTCATTCTCAAAAGGAAGATTTATTACTGTGTGACAGATTGAAAATGTTCCATGCTGTCTAAAATGAAAACCAAATAGATTAATTTCCAGACCCAAAACCAAACAAACGCTGATTTCAACAATTTTGTCCAAGGTTCACTTCTGTGAAATTGCTGGGCCATTGTGGTATGGCTGAAGACTGTGTTAGGAGTGAACATGCTGAGCATCTTTGAATATCAAGTCCTCTTTGAATATTAAGGTCCCCTTTGATATCAGATATATAACAATTTAGGAATGTTAATGTTATATGTTAATGTTATATTCCTTCTTTAAAAAAAACACAATCTTTTACAGAACCTGTTTGGGAATCCAAAACATAAAAAGC
This sequence comes from Lichenostomus cassidix, assembly GCF_008360975.1. Lineage (NCBI taxonomy): Eukaryota > Metazoa > Chordata > Aves > Passeriformes > Meliphagidae > Lichenostomus > Lichenostomus cassidix. The sequence goes on from NC_139482.1 coordinate 30,717,844, forward strand.
TTTATTTTTTGTCTTAGCTGATGTTCTCTCTTGGGTAACAAAGAATTTCTGCTAGCAAATATTGTGGAGTATCCTTACATTCTCTGTTTATCCCCTTTTCATTCACCAAAAAACCCCAGTAGCTTGGATTTGAACTATCTGAAAATAATGCAATGCATAATTTACCATAATTTCCTGTACTCATCAAGAACTTTGCTTGTCTAATTAGCTGTCATTTTGTCAAGTGTGTTATTGTACTAAGTTACCTTTTCCTTTTTTTTTATTTTATTGTGGGGAAGGAAAATTCAACAAATGTCTGTCAGCATCACTTGAAATGTCTCAAAGGAAAGTGTATTACTGAGTCTACTTGCTACTATTTAAGTGATTTCATACATTTGGTGTCCTAATTCCTATGGAATTCAAGTGTTTTTACCTTGCCAGATTTTACTCCTTACTTGGTCAGTGCTTCATTCCTGCTGCTTCCTTAAGTCAATGCAAATGCTTGCCAGCAAAGTCTGCAATTGTCCTTTGAACCAATGACGTAAGGGAATTGCTATTCTTCAGCAAGCTTGGGCAAAGAGGACAGTTTTGTAATTTTTATATGATTACAACACCTGGGCTATTGAAGTTTTATTGGATATAAAATGTATAGTCAATTTATACGTAGCTACCCCTGAAGTCTCACTAATTCTGAAGGTTATGATATGAGGGACTTTCTTGAAGAACCTTTTCTTCCATTCAAGAATTTTTGAGATCTCCCTTGGAATGATTTTTTTAGATACTTTTTTCCCCCACAGTGCCTCCCTAGGGGTCATTAAAATAGGATTTAATTTGCAGTATTCTCAAGGAAGGAGAATGACACTGTGCCCTCCTTACCTTAGGGATGCAGAAGTGACAATTGCTCTTACAGCACCAGAACCATGTTCCAACAAGAGTCCTTAGCTTTTATATCAGTGCCCCATTAGAATAGCCATATTTTTTTTCAAATCTAGCCTCCATCTAGCATGGTGTAGCTGTCTCCAACTGTGGAAACAAGCTGCTGTGGGAAGCACAAGCACATTCCAAGTATATATTACTTCCCTGAGGTCCCCTAGCCTCAAGTAATTTTTCAGCATGGGGAATTTCCTACATATAAGTACTTTGTTTAATCAGTAACCCTCACTTTCAGGTATGTGCCATTGAGATTACTTTAAAAAAATAAAAAAGTCAACCACCAAGTCTGGAACTGCTGCATGAAAAAGAGCTTCCTCTGGTTTTGAATGCAGCACTTGAAATGCAGGAGCTATGGGTGACCAAGCAAACAGAGTGGACGTTGAACCCCAGCCACTCTCTTCTGTAAAACTTGTCATGTGTCCCCAGGTCACCTTTCACAGACTCTGGAGTCCAAGCATACACAGTCATTTATACCAATGCCTGTCCTTATCCTTGATCATCTTTGCAGCACTTTTCAGATCCTCTCCTATCACTGGCATTTTCCTTTCCTTCCTTAAAAATGAAGGAGTAGAGCTATTTTCAAAATTCAGAATGTCCACAACCCACCTATTTACTAGGGACATATTGATGTTTCTTCCTTTTCCTTTTATAATACTTCCTAACATTTTTATTACTTCATTTGAGACAGAATTTTCATGTGGTTCTCCTTAACAGAGGTCTTATACTTAATTATAGCATCCTTTCCTGTTTAGCTCTGAAACCACTGAATGAAGGAAAAATGATCCCTCAGCTCTCTTGAATACAAGTGCCAGAAGTTCAGTTCCCCTTCAGCTCAAGAACAATCTCTGTCTCTCTCTCTCCCTCTCTTTCTCTCTCCTTCATCGCTTCTGTTTAGTCTGCACATGGCACCACTCCTGGTGAAGCAGAAATCTCCACCAGATACCACCCTCCAGTATTACAGCTCTGCCTTTCTACATCTCTTTTCAGTTCTGCACAGACTACAGTCAACGCTTCACAGAAAGTTCCCATCAAAGTCCTGGTCTCCAGCTTTTTTTCATAGCATGAAAGCTTTTTCCACAAGAATTTCCTACCTTCTCTCTTCTATATGTGATTGATGGTTACCTAAGTACAACCCCCTGCAATCCTCTGCCTCTGAGGTTTACCAGCTTTGCGCTTAGAAGGCAAATTGTATTCTTGCCCGTAAGTCTGAACCTTCTGCTGGATCAGAACATTTTGCCCCTCTTCCCTCTCTGCTAGACATCCTAATTCCAGAAGGGCATTTGCATTAAAAGAGGGCACACACAATCCAGTTAAGAGAAACCTGTTACTGAAGTCATGTTTCCTTTCACTTGCCAGCATGACATTCCTGGATGTCTCAACCATCAGCCTAGGTCTCAGCAGAAGTAAATGGCTTTTCCTAACACAACATTTTCAGCAATTGCAATGTGTCCTCAATGAATGTTTCCATTAGCTCACTTCCCTCTGGGCCAGCTATCTCACCCTGATATCCATACACACATGTGCTGGATTTGCCCCAGAGGCAATACTGGGGGACTTGTATGAGTCTCCTTCTCTCCCTTGAAGTGAAGACACTCCTAGTGTTCTTCTTTTAGCCTTTTTGGACAGCTACAATGTCAGTTCCTGAAGGAAACTTGCCAGCTGCTCCTTTTTCATTAACCTCCCATAATGCCCTGGCAGCCAGGAAAGCCAGCTCTGTCCTGGGGTGCACCCTGCACAACATTGCCAGCTGGGCAAGGGAGGGGATTGTCCTGCTCTGCTCTGCACTGGGGTAGCCTCACCTCAAGTGCTGGGGGCAGCTCTGGGTGCCACAATATAATAAGGGCATGAAGCTGTTAGAGAGTGTCCAAAGGAGTGCCATGAGGATGGTGAAGGGCCTTGAAGGGAAGCCTTATGAGGAGTGGTTGAGGTCACTTGGTCTGTTCAGCCTGGAGAAGACTGAGGAAAGACCTCATTGCTTCCTTGTGAAAGGAAGAGGATGGGCAGGCAATCTCTTCTCTGTGGTGACCAGGACAGGACTTGAGGAAATGGCATGAAGCTGAGTCAGGGGAGGTTTAGGTTAGATATCAGGAAAAGGTTTTTCTTCCAGAGGGTGACTGGGCACTGGAAAAAGCTCCCAAGGTAAGTGGTCACATCACCAAGCATGACAGAGTTCGAGAAGTGTTTGGACAATGCTCTCAGGCATAGGTGTGATTCTTGGAGTGTCCTGTGCAAGACACATAGAAGATGAAAATCTTATATATGGGCCCTGAACAGTCCTGCTGTAAATGATATCATCTGATAACCAGATCAATTGGTAAGCAAGTGTCCTGGATTATAACCTGAATTTTTTATTAGATGCAGCTATGGCAATGAAAAGGATTGTTTTTTCTTAGACAACAGTTAAAATGAGACAGAAACAAGAGTGCATGTGAAAAAAATTAGAACAAGGATTGTCACATCCTCTATTATGGTGACTGTCATCTTAAAAATAGTCTCTTCAGGGGGTTGGTAAATCAGTATTTCACTCCTAGGTTTTGTTCAAAGACTAAAGTTTTGAACTTCAAAATTTTGGCAGAGGTTCCTCCAATTTTTGGCATAGCACTGTCCCAAATGCACTCCTACGTTTATTGAATCCCAAGAAGTGGAAAATTAAAAACAAGAGAAGACTACTGGGATAACTCTGAAAGTAAGAGTCAGCATGACAGAAATCTATTAAGGTATTTTCCACAGTATTAATTTCTACTGCATTTCCACATTGCCCGAGTATTTAGATAGTCAACTTGACAGGCTGAAAGAAGGGACTGACAGAAGCCTTGTGAAACTCAGCAAGGGCAAATGCCAAGTCCTGCACGTGGGACAGACTAACCCATTGCACCAATCTAGACCAGGGTTTGCCTGTTTGGGGAGCCACTCTGCTGGGAAAGAAAGATCTGTGAGGCCTCGTGGTCACAAGCTGAATGTGTGACAGCAGGGAGTCCTGCTGTCCAAAGCATGCCAACGGCACCACCCTGGGTTATATTTATGGAAGCACAGCAGGTGAAATGATGGAAGCAACTGTCCTCATTTTACTTAGCACTCGTTAGCACCCCACCTAGATACTACATCCACTTTTGGGTCTCAGTAAAAAAAGGCACTGAGGACCTTGAGCAAGTTCAGCAAAGGTGTACTGAGATGGTCCGGGTTGCAGCACTTGCCCAGTGAGAAGAGGCCAAGACATCTGGGCATGTTCAGCCTCAATAAGGAGTGGCTCCAGGGCACCAAAGAGCCACCAAAGAGGTGATCAAGAAGATGGAATCAGCCTCTTTACCAAGATTCATGGTAAGAATCTTGTGTAATGTGCATAATCTGAAACAGGAGATTGAGACTGGATATTCAGAAAAATGTTCATTCTGACAGTAATTAAACATTCTAATCAATTGCTCAGAGAAGCTCTTAATGGGTTTTTAAATCCAGCTGTGCAACGTCTTGAGCAAACTGTTCTGATGCAGCATTGCTCTCCTTTGAGCAGGAGGTTGGGCTAGAGACCTCTCAAGGTCCCTTTCAGCCTGTGAGACTTTGAGATATGTGGAGCCTGGTGAACCCCCAAGCACACATTGTTGTTCCTCTCTGTGTTACCTACCTTTGCCTCAAGAGCCTTGCTGTATGCAAGTGGTCAGTGCAACTGCTCATGATAGTTTGCTAAGGATCTGCTGGGAAGGAAAAGCTGCGGCCATCATACTCCTTTATAAAGCAGACAGATACTCTTCATTGAAGAAATAGCTATATAAAGAAACTCAATCCAGTGACATTTATAGCATACATTGACTTTTGAATGTATATTCCTTATCTGGCCATGGAAGATTTTTGCCATCTGAAGCAAAGAACCATACTCTGCTCCAAGGCATATACAAATCCCTTTAGCTTCAGTGGGAATAGCATGCACATAGCTGAGGGCATGGTTTGGCCCATGGTCAATAGCCTTCTAAAAGAATTTTTTCCTACTTTTATTTTTTCTTGCAATATTCATATTTTTCCTTTCCAAAGGTTCTGATGTCATTCCAGTTGCTGAAGTTATAGAGCTCAATTTAGTTGGAACATCTTTGAAGTTTAATTAGATTTCTTGAGAAAGACCATGGGTAATCTGAAATACAAATTTACAAGATTGCTTCAGGCCAAAAGTGTCATGCAACCATATTAGACCAAATATTATGCAATTGTTCTGTAATTTGTGCTCTCTTCCGACTCATGATCTGGGTTTAAAAAGCTTGTGGAATATATATGACATATCAGAGAAGTGCCAAATGTTTCTCATATAATCCATTCTCATATTTCTTATGGAAAATGTTCCTTCTCACAATCTTCCCTTTCCCACATTAAGCTGAACTTTGTCCATTACACCAGGGTAACATCCTCCATGCCCACAAAATTGCAAGAAAAGCCTCACATGTACACAAGATCTGTTCTGACCGCAGCATGCAAGGTCAGGTACAGACTGCATCCATAGAGCTAGCAAGATGAAATATTATAAAATAGACACAGCTGCCATCTATGCCCTTTTTCTAGAAATGCATAAGTGCATAAGAATTATGCCAAATTATTCACATATAACTATAAAAACATGAAAATTGAAGCTTAGAGCTGTTCTGAACTAGTCCTGACCATGTCCATCTACTGCAGTGTTTGTGGTGGGTGTGAAATCAACTCTGATTTGGTTTTGTGGTTAGGGGCAGAAAGCCAGGAGGGGAGAGCATGAGACTGCACATGCACACTCCTGTGCTTTGCTCAGGTGGGCCCTCACAAGGCACACTGGCAAGTGCTGGGAATGGGGAGAGAGGCTGTATCCCACTGTCTGGCATCTCAGCACTTCCCTCATGCCCAACAGGAAAGTGCATCTGCTTTGCAGCACAAAAGAGAACAGAGCATGGACTACAACACAATCTTGTTCACAGCTGCAACATTTTTAGCACAGAAGATGCTGAAGTGTATTTACAAACTCCAAGTTAAAATTTACTCTTAGTAACTTCTACTGTGCTACCATTTCTGCCTTCAGTGGAATCGTGGCAACAAAGCTGGTGTCAGCTTTTCCAGACATGACTGTCTCTGTGGGCTGACCTGAAACACTACAGCCATCAATTGCAGCCTGAAACTGCTGCTCTGAAGGAGGGGGTGCTACAAAGACAGGCTCTCCTGGCTGAATTGGGGCAAGAAGTTAATGAGATTTTAATGCTACAAGATGAAATTCTGGTGACATTTTTAGATTTAACAATCTGGCAAATGACCAGAGAGCAAAGCACACCAGTGTTGGTAGCGAGTGCTTGGATCATGTCTCTTCTACACTGTCCCCCCTGCTCTGCCAGGGACAGGGACCCCTGTTGAGATGTTAGGAGCATGGTGGTAACTTCCCTGTGGCTTGAATGGTCATAGGTCATTAATAACGTGCACTGAACAGACTATGAAAAAAACAGTTGAGTTTTCCATGTAAAAACCTTTGCTAAATATAATAGAAACCATAAAATGGGTATGCATGATGGTTAAGATCATATAGAAACAGGGACTTTTTCCTTTTTGTTTGTTTTTCTTCCCTGAGGCACCAATAATATTGCCTAAACTACTGGGATGCAGCAGTAACATTTTTCTTATTAAACTGTGATAGTAAAGAAAAAATTCTTCTCATAAATTTTTGAGCTGAAAACAACTGCAGGGATGGCTACAGCTGAGGGAGAGACTTAATGCCATAAATACTGGCTGATAGATTATGAAAAAATAGACTTTGGCAGGGGAAAGTGTGAGGAACATTAATCCACTGTCACATATTTTATTTCATTTCAGAATCAAATTGCAGGCTTTAGCTATTTTGAATATGCAACAGAGCAATATAAGAGGGAGATTCCATAAACAAGGTAAAATGTAATGTAACTCAGAATAACTTTAGGAAAGCTCTCTAGTACTACAGCAGTGAAGGTAGATTGATCTAATCAGGAAAAAAAAAAAAAAAAAGAGGAAAATACATTAGATATATGCATACTTTTATTAATGGTTTTCTTTTCCTGTCAAAAAATGGACTGATTGAAAGTCCAAAGTGAAACTGCAGTAATTTTGATATTTCAAAGGGAAAAAAAAGGAATATATCTTCCTCAATCTGGTGGCAATTTCCCATTTTATGTAACAAAAATGTCAAGAATGAAGTTAAGGAAAAGTAACATTGAGTTTAACTTAGCTTTCACATCTGTGCTTTCTCTGATGGTTTAAGATTGCTTATTAAGTCCTTTAACAAACAAGGAGGAAGGTAAGATTCCTAGATTATGACACAAACTGAACATTTTCTAAAAACATACATTTTTAACTTCATTTGTAAAGCATGTCTTTCTGTACTCAAATAAAATATTCTTTATAATAAATTCTAAGTCAATACTCATTTAATCTTCCTTGAAATTCAAGATACAATACTGTATATACTTGTAGGAATTGGAACTAATAAAAACAGAGTTTCAATTAACTTTGCAACATCTAAAGTAAACCAGACCTGCTCTCAGTTACTTTGTGGGCTGTGTAGAAACACATCAACTTGCTCTCTTAAATTTTTCTCTCATTTTTAAGCATGAGCACAACACCTACAAAGTCTGGCCTCTTTGCAAGTATTCCCGGTAATGGGTCAATGTATGATTCCTTGGGCAGACATTCCAATGGCACACATCTTTGTCAGCAGGTCATGGTGACAACAAACTACATGGTTGCAGTCCATGATACTTCCTTTCTTTAATGAATATGGGGAAGTTTAAGATCCCAGAAGATAAGATCCCATATTAAAGTGGGATTTTATTGCCTTAACCCCACTTTAAACAGACTTAAATGTATACGTGGAGTTATTTGGACCTACTGAATACATAGGCAAAATCATAATTTTTTTTGTGTCTATGAAATAAAAGCTTTGTGGATCAAAATCTTCCATTCTGCGCATTCAGTGCTTATTTCTTATAAAAAATTTAAGCAATTGTCAAGGGAACAGAGCACGTAGAACTTTACTGATGTTGCAACCCACAAACAGCAGGAGATCCCTTTGTGTGAAGTAAAGCTTATATTTGGTTACAACCACCATTTTACAGTGCATAGCTTTGAGATCTGATTCTTTATGGCAGAGCTCCAGTTTTTTAAATGGCATATAGAGTAACATTAGAATGGTGCTTGGATGATTCTGTCTTTTCAAAGTTTTAATAGTTTGTTGTTTCTTAACTGTCAGAGTTATGTGTTGAAAAAGTAACAGTTGAATGTAACTTCCACAGCCATGAATAGACTAAAAGAAGAGCCCCATAGGTCTCCAACCACTCCCTAAGGAAAGGAGCATGACTGTGGACTGAGAATTGAATATGTTATAAAGCAGAAGTATTGGACAATATATTTAGGATAGTTAATAGTTTTCATGGTGTGTTAATCTGTCATGTGAAGGCTTGAATACGTGATAGCTTTGTGGGATGTAAATACTGCATCCACAGAAGGCTCATGAGCGCAGGCAAATTTGTGTCCCTGAGTGTCACATTTTTTGCCCCAAAGCTGTGTTCTCCAGGTGACTCAAATGGAAAATGACCACCTGGAACAAGCCCTGCAGGCCCACCTGGCCCAAAGCTCCACAGCTGGGCCTCACTGACCTGCCGTGCTTTCCTCCCCACTTTCTCTAGCAGCTGATTTATTAACCAGGAGAAGGATGAGAGCAGTACAAGAGAGCCATGGCACTGGAGCCAGCAGGGGCTCAGGAGGAGCCCATTGGGGGAATCCCAGCCCCATTCATGATTTGGGTCCTGGGTCTTATCCTCACGGGCCCCCTGCTCAGGGCAGCAGTGCCCACACAAGCCAGCAGCTGCACTCTCTCTTAGAGTAACACACTCTTTTTTACCCCTTTTTTCCCTCATTTTAAACAGTCTGAGGAAAAAGAATTAGAATCCCTAACTCATATACCTTCCATGGGAGAGCTGACTTGTGTGCTACAGAGTGGTTGTGTGCCAGGACTTCTCCTTACAGAAAAGTGAGTTCTTCCTCTATGATCATGCTTTGGGTTTGTGTAGGAGTGTGTGGTAATATTAAGTACATGCTTTTTTCAGTTTCATCCAGTGGTTTTAGGTCTCAGAGGTACTAATCCTTTCCCCCTTCAAGGGGATCCCTCCTCCACAGATGAACTGGTCAGCTATTCATACAAATACTGTTTATTCTTTTGGTTTTGAATTATGCCTATTAAAGAATTTGCTCTGCTGCGAGAGAGGCGTCCCTGGGATTTGGAACTGGCCATGTGCCATGGTTTCCACATGCAAACCCTTGCAGCTACTCTCAGCCTTTCCATTGTGGCTTTGTGCTTTGACAGCCTTTGAGGGTAACATTACTTATTTATATTCTCTTTTTTTGATGTGTGTCTGAAACTAGGTATCTGACTATGCCTTTCAGACTTTAAAACAAATTTAAAAAGCATGACTCGTGGATATTATGAAATCTGGTTGTTCTCCATTTACCAGAATTCTCCCCATTTTTCCCTGATAACCCCAGAACACTCCATCATGTCCCTGTTTATTTGGTTGGCAGACAAGGGGTCAAAGCAATGCATATACCTGTTGGCAGGCTGGTATGCCAACAGGACAGCAACAGCCAAGCTTTGGAAAGGGTAGAGGAACACAGCTGTTTCCATAGCTTGTGTCCCCAGGTACCATTTTATCCAAACACTGAACTGGGAGAAATTTCTACATTTAAGAACTGCAGGTTGCTTTCATCTTTCAGAAGTTATGAATGGCAAGTGGCCAATTGAAAATTAAGTGATCATGCAAATCTCTCTTTCTCCTGCTTTTTTTTTTTTTATCTTTATTTTTTAGGAAACCACAGGAGTTAAATCAGCAGTTCTTAAGCTTTTTTCCTGTGGTTGATTTGGGCAAACAGTGGTGCCCACCCACTTTGCAGTTCTCACTGTGTTTATATCTCCTCATGAGAAACCAGCCAAAATCACTACTGAAGATGGGGTTGGGAAGGAGAGATCCCATAAGAACAATAAGATGCCAGTAAAGTCTATCAAAAGGATGCTGATGCTCTTGCTATGTATTATTGTTGTACTTCCAAGGTTGAATATCAGTCTTATATGACTGGTTTTTTATTGAAGTACTACTTGGATAAATCGGAGCATATCCAACAGGAGGCAAAATTCATATGTCATAACCTTCCATGTTATGAGTTATTTACACCCTCCCACTTTTCCTCAGGGGAGGAAAAAAGGTGTGGATCCAAAGAATGCCAGCAAAAAGAAACATCAAGTAATTTCATTACACTTAACACCATGAAACAGGCCTTAAAATAAGCAATGAAGTTCCAAAAAAATCAACAGGGAAATTAGGGACAGAATTCCAGAATTTCAGTGTTTAGGCCTATTAATTTAAATTTATTTTAAAAATGCAAATTATCAATCAGGAAGCTTAGTTTCATTTAATAGACCTTTATAGTTTACATTTTCAGCCATTTGACTATTTTTCTCTTTTATTCACAAATTTGGAGATGCTGGAGCTGCATAAAAGGCACACAAAGCAAAATTCAGTATTGTGACCATTGCTCATACAGTTGTTTTGGTTGGTTGATCTATTAAAGTAGTGGTGTCAACAGAACATCACAAATTGCACAGTAACAATCTGTACTTCCTACTTGGAGTATGATGGTTTTCCAGTTTGGTTTATTACCCTGTAAATAACTCCCTTGTATCTGGGTTGACTTGTTTATTCAATTAAACCTGAAGAAAAAAACAGCTCAGTTTTGCAATAGTTAAATAGAGCAATTGTGCCATCCAGTGGCTAGCTATGTTAACTCATGTCTTCTCCTTCCACATGATCATTTGGTGTTTCTTGTTTCTTATTCAAAATAATATGTAATTCTTGCACTGTACAATGTTCATTCCATTGCTGCATCCCATTTATATATGTAATGAAGTTTTTAATTATTTTCAATTTTTTTTCATAAATTACTCAAACTGAAGGGCCAAAAGAGGAATAAGATGTGCCATATATCCTTCTGGATCAGTTAGAGATAAGTTACAGGCTATTACACACCCTATTACCAAATATCATGAACCAGTGGCAACAATGAGCAAAGAAAAAGAAAAAGAAAAAGAAAAAGGGCTTGACTCAGCTTGTCTACTGTGACGGAGCACAGAAGAAGTTTTAACAAAGAGCTCCCAACAAAAATGTTTGTAATAACAACTATGACTGAGTTTACAAATTGGCTCATGAAACATCTCTGTGAATATTTGAAAGAAAGAATCAGATGGAGCAGACAATATGACAAAATAATCCTACAGTATTGCATCCTTAAATGTCACACTCATTTCTTGAGCATAATTCTAAAGAAATTCTCTGGACCATAATGTGAGGTCTGGGCCTTGTTGCCTGAGTCTCTACTGAGTAGACTGGGAAATGTGGCCACAAGTCACAATTTGAAAATATGTCCTCATTTCCAAACCAAAATCTACTGTGATCACTTCCAAGGAAGAAGAAGCTCCCTGATTGCAACATTTTGTTGGTGATCCACAGACCTGTTTTGGGGAAAGATTCATTGCACAAATTGCTGTACAGCATCCATGTGAAGCCTGCAGTTTGGACAAATGCAGCACGTGGGTGTGGAGGATTAGGCATAAGCTCGTAGGCATATTTTGTTTCAAATGTTCTGACTGTTGTGACAGGCAAGTTGTGATAAGAAGACAGGGTCTCACAGAGGTGGGGCAGCACTGTGCTGAGCCAACTTCTTTTTTCACCTTGAGATTCGCTCCTACCCTGCCCTGAGTCCCTTCCTGGAGGGCTCAGAAAGGCTGACTGCACATGTGCAAACAATGTGGCTGAGTCTGCACGATGAAATGGGACAAAACTTCTGCTTTGTATAAAAGGCCTGCAGCAGGAAAATTATAAAAGTACGTACATTGGTCCCACTCATGGTTTCTCTTTTTCCTCTTTTTCTCTTAGTCTTGCTATCCCAGATCCAGACCATCCATGTAGCAGGACCAGTGCAGGATCTAAGGACTGGAGATCTTTCTGCTTCTCTTTCCTTTTTCCACCTTTATTTCTGCCCTCTTGCTTTGTCTTGTCAAAGTGCAGCTCTTGCATTCTACCCTGCACTTTGTATTCATGTTTGTTGCAGGAGCTGGGAGCTTGTTGAAGTGCATTGTAAAAGTTAAGGGCTTCATGCAAAACACTTTTGAGACTAAAGAGTGGGCTAGTTGCCAGAACTAAGACAATTATACGGTAAAGCTGAAGAGAGTTCCCTGACAAGTGGACTGCTGTCTTTGTTCAGCCTGATGGGAATTTATAACAAACATCATTCTCCCTACCAAGCTGGTTGTGACAGTGGGAAAGAAAAAAATAAGCAGCTGCTCAGTGGAGGCAAAATACAAGGGAAGAGTCTCAAACGTGTATAGTGTTACATACAGTGCTACACTGAAGAGCGGCAGATTCTGTTGGACTGTGCTGGCTCCTTTTCCTACTCAAGTGGTTTGCCATTGCCTTAAAATGCCAGCCTTGTGCTGAAGAGTTGCACATCCCAGAGACTGTCACCAGGAGAAAAAGTGCATTGTTAAAATAGAGTGGGGGCCTCATGCAGTGGGTATGGCTCATGAAGGGACATCTCCCAGTCCCAGCACACAGTGACATCTTGCTTCTTGTACAAGAGCCCTGTGTTCTCTTGACCGTGGGAACATACTCTTTTAGCAGATAGACTGTCCATTAATTTTCTCTTGGGTTTAATTGCAGGTTTGCAGTTCTTGGGCTCTTCATGCAGTCCAGCTGTGGAGTCCTTCCAGGAGCAGCATAAACACACATTGTTTTTGTCCCATGCAAAGCACTCTCTGTCAGGTACAGCAGCCAAACCATCTCCCATTCTGGCATGTCCTCCCCATTGCCTTTCTTCTCTACATTGCCAACACATTGTGACTCGCTATATATCAATGTTATCTGTCAAGTGTTAAGCGATTCCCAGCATATTTTCATGGATGTGAGAAGCAATTGCCCTGTGCAAGGACCTCCAAGGCAATCTCTCAGCACTGCTGCCCTGCCTGTCAGGGACATGAATCAGCACACATCAGTGCCATAAGCACATAGCCATGCTGAGATAGGAGAGAATAGTTAACACTGTGTCAATCCTTTTGCTACAGAGATACAGGAAGGTTCTCCCACACGGAAAACCTTTGATCTAAGCAAAATTGTACCTTGACCTGAAGTTTAGAAGGTGGCTACAGATTTAGAACGTGTCTTTAGTGAGGGCCAGTCCAAGAGGGATTTAACTGGCAAGAGTCCAGTATTTTTGGGGCTTCCTAAAAACAAGGCAGCAAAATCAGTGCTCACTTTTGAAAATATTGCTTGAGATGCTTTGTTCCTGATGCATACAAACTCACATTTACAAAACAGTGTTCACACTGTGCCTCCAGACCTGGAAAGTAGATTCCTACTATTGCTTTTATTTTAGATAGGACCAGCTCTTCATAATGAGAGATAATAATATTATTATAATAACCTATATTAAAGATAATGTAATATAAAAAATATATAGACTGTAATACATATACAACATAATACGTATTACATATTAAATATAATAAATATAATACATAGATTACTTCTGTTATGCTATGTTTATATGTTCCATTTTATTATATTATTTCTAATATATACAGATCTATTCTCAGAAAACAGATTAATAATAGTTAAATGCAGATGTTCTCTGCTAGTTGTTTGTTGGTTTTGTCTTTTCTAAATTGTTATAAAAAGCTAATGTTTAAAAAATGAAACAAACAAACAAACAAAAGAACCACAAAGTCCAGCATCAAGACGTCAGGAAGCATAAAGAACCAAGAGCTTCTCAAACCAAATTTTTCTCAGCTTTGCAGCTGCAAAACTCTAAAGAGACTAAAACACAATTTTGAATGTTTGTGTTGGAGAAAAAAAAATCCTTTTCAAGTGCGAGGCTCAGCCTTCCTAGTCAGATAAAGAATTCACTGCTCTGGAGCCCTTTGAAGAAGGAAAGTGTTGACAGTTGTCACTAATTCACTCCCACTGAGTGTGCGTCTGCTGGGCAGACCTCTTTCACTCTTCCTGCATGAATCCCACTTATCAAATCCAGCTGAAGTTGGGACCAGGTGTGGATACAGAATTGTGGATAGATTAGCATTGCTGTGGTGACCATGGTTCAGATCAAAGGAGAAAAAAAATAAGTTTTAGCTGTCTTGAAGAAACATTAATGAATTTCTAGTGAATAATTTTTACTGGACAGAGCACCTAAGGTAATGTGTAGACAAAAATCCTGACATTTAGCACCAGGAGAAAAAGCAGTATCAGTGTTTTAGTATGGCTATGTAGTTAATAATAAGCCAAATGAAACGTAGTTATGGTAGGGATATTTTTCCAGTCTCACCATCTTGCTAGGAGTGTTAGCACAGCTTTTTGAATCAAACCTCAGTAGGAAGGAGATAAGATTGTGATTATCAGCCCTCTGACTCCTAACCATGCCCTGTTAAAGCAAAGTAAGAGCTAGGCTGCACCTGCAAACAAGGAGGCATTCATTGGGCTGAGCTTTCCTTCCACTGGAGTATGAGCAGTTTGAGGTATCTCACTGTGTTCAGATTCACTGCATGCTCAGTGTTCATGGTTCCATAGTAAAGTCACTCCGCTCCTCAGTCAGGCATGGCTGTTATATCCTGTAATAGATCAGCCATAGATGGGAAAAATATACTGTCTTAGAAAGGATGAGCATGACCATTTCATCACTGTTTTTGTGAAGTAACATAGCAGACTCTGGAAGCTGGCCCAGGCATATCAAAACGATCAGAAATTCGCTTTAACTGTGGGACCCTCTCTTCTGATCACAACTTTCCTGCCACAACAGTCAGAATATCTGTAACAAAGTATGCCTACATGTTTATCAGAGATTAGCTTTAACTGTGACAGGAGTTCATGCCCATAGGGCCAAGAGCTCTCTGAGAACATGTGACATAGGCTGCACTGTGCTGAGCCAGCTTCTTTTTCCACCTTGAGACTCCTACCCTCCCCTGACTCCCTTCCTGGAGGGCTCAGAAGGGCTGACTGCACCTTGGCTGCCTATGGCACTTGTTCTCAGGGAGCTCTTGGCCGTACAAGCATGAGCTCCTGTCACAGTTAAGCTAATTTCTGATAGTTTGGATATGCCTGGGCCACCTTCCAGAGTCAATGTTACTGCACAAAACCAATGATGACATGGGCAGGCTCATCCTTTCTAGGACAGTATATTTGTCCCATCTATAGCTTATCTATTACAGGATATAATAGTCATGCCTGACCTTTTCTGAGGACATATTATTGGCAGTGTGAAAGGGTCATTTCCACTTATAGTGAAAAGCTGTTGCCATGCTATCAAGTTCGTAAGGAAACTTTGTCAAAGGCAATCATCAGAGATTATTCTCTGTCTTCTTTCAGCTATGAATTCTTCTGCAGAAGTAGTACTTATGAGCTACTCTGACACAAATCATTCTTAATAATTAATTTCTCTCACGGCAGTCACCACCCAGGGGAAGATGCCAAACCTCTTTTTGTTCTGTCTCATTAGTCACAAGTAATGAGCATGTGTGCAAATTGCAACTCTGATTCTTAAAACTTCAGGCAGGGAGGCAGCAATAGAAACAAACTACCAGAACTCGGCAACGAGTTTACTTTTGGCTGTGCTCTTTCATGCTCATATCCAAATCGACAGCTACTTGGTAATCTGTGCTCACTCATCTTTTCTCATCATCTACAGTTAAGGTAAATGGACGTTTTCCCCATCTGTAGTACTGTATTTTCATGTCCAAGAATCATTTTTACTTTCAGAGAAATTAAGTTTTTACTTTAAATCTCTTCAGTAATATGTTGGATCAAAGATCAGGACCCAGTCAGCAGTTACTGCCTGCTTTCAGTACTGATACTATCTCTTGGAGATGCAACAGTTCTCCAAAGTCTTTCTAGTATTCTTTTTCTTCCAGAAGTATTTCTTTTGCTGTGATTGCTGATTGATATGATATTATTAATATAATATAATTAATATAATATATTGTGAAGAGAAGCAGACTGCCTTCAGGATAGCTTGTAAGAGGTTCCCCACCTTTAATCTTTCATGAAGCTGGTTCCAGAGCTTAACATTCACTTGTTGCCTTCTTGCATATCTGCAGCATCACTAAAAATTTTGGAGAGGAAGCAGAATGATTAAGTAGACAAGCTGAGGACTATTAAAACATCAATTGTGTTGAAAAGTAAAAGCTTTTTTCCACCACATCTGGTGTTTGCCTTATTATGGTAAGTGAAGGAGATTTGAAAGTGGTTTCCTCAAAATCATTCTTCTGTTCCTGGCAGCCTCTAGTGTGTAAGTGTTGGTTCAAGGTCTGTTTTTCATACATACTTAATCATGATGATTCATAAGTATACACTGTGTGGCTACAGGTAGAGCTACTAATAGGGTAAATTATTATAATTGGTTTAAAAAGACATAAAATCTTATTGAAAAAGATGATCCTCGGTCAACATTAATAACAATAAAACATGGTGTAAATTACCAAAAAACTACCACCAGAAACCAAAGCAGCTCCAGAACTGCTGTAGCTTTCATGGCTTCTAAAAAAGTTTCTCCTGTTGAAAGCTCCCAGTCTTCATTTCTGTCTAAATTTTGGATGATTTGATGGAAAGCTATCGACTTTGATGGGTTTGACTTTTGTTTTTAGGGAGTTTGATACCATTATTCCTGCTTCTGGCCAAGACAGGATTAATTTTTTGCCATAGCCAGAAGGGGCATGGCCAGGACCCAGAGGTTGTTCTATAGCACCTCATATCCTTGCTGGGAGTGGGGGAAGAGCTTCCTTTCAGGTCAGGTAGCATTGTGCAGTCATGTATTTTGGGGGATTGCATGTGGTGAGCATTTGCGTGTGGCTCGTTCACCTCTTGTGCTCTCTGTCACTGTTTGTTTTCTTTCATTGCTGTTTTTAGCAAATTGTTCATATCTCAACCACTAATGTCTACCTTTTATGCCTCCAATTCTCCTCTCTATCCCACTGCAGGGGAGGGGGAGGGAAGATGGGATTGAGCAAGTGGCACGTGGTTTGGAGGGTTTTGGTGGGAACATTAAATTGGGGAATACCATTCCTAAACCACAGCAGTCATATTTGGAATGAGTAAAGCTTCTGTGATATGGTGGACAGTGGCTGAAATGTGAATACTGGGAGGCTTGGCAGATTGACTATGTCACACTCACACAAATCCGCCATGGCATGTGCTGTGAGCTTACAATGGAAGAAGCAACCACTGGATGGCTGGAGATGCACCCTGTGCCTCATGCCACTGCCTGGAATATCATCCTGGGCTTTGGAAAACAAGTCCTGGGGCAACCCCTGGAAAAGTTGAGTTAGATAACAGAACTCATTGCAAAAATTGCCTCATACAGACACCTGGGCCGGAGAGCATGGTGTTGAGGGGTGTATAATATTCTCAAACATGCAGCAGCATCTGGAAAAATTGAACAGTGTAATGGACTATTGAAAACCATATTAGAAGCAATGACTGGTGCACCTTCAAACACTGGGATCTACATTTCATGAGGGACACCTGGTCTCCACCAACTGAGCTGGCCCTGCCCAATGAAAGCCCTCACATGCCACAGAAGGGGATAAGGTCCATGTAGGGCATATAAGGAATATGTTAGGGAAGACACTTTGGATTAGTCCTGCCTCAAGCAAAAGCAAACACATCTGTGGGATTGTTTTTGTTCAAGGACCTGGAGGCATTTGGTGGGTAATGTGGAAGGATGGGGAAATGCAATGTTTAACTCACAAGAATTTGATTTTTTGGTTGAAAAAAGTTTGTGATGTTGAATTATATGGTATTGGATGCTGAATGGCATTGCCACTCTATGCCATAATTACCATGGACATTGAGTATGGACTGTTCCAGATACAACACCCATGATCTCCTTATGCAGCTTGCAACCCCCTGACAGCACAGCAGCACTCCTGCCCTGGAAGCAGCTAGGATGGATAAAACCCACAGTTAGGACTACATGAACTCAACAGACATCTTGGAGGGATTCCATTGACTAGGGAAATTATGCCCATGCTTGTATGTATATATATATATATATATATATATATATGTTTATATATATGCACACACATATAGGGAAGGTATAGGATCTGAGCAAGATATAAATAGTATAGAATAAGGGATGGTAATATGACAAGCATGTGATTTGGAGTGGCTTGGCCAGAACGCTAAACTGGGGAATGCCATTCCTAAACCATGACAACATTTCATACGGCTTTGAAGGGAAAGGTTTAAGGAAACACCTTTGTCCCGTTTGGGGGTGACTCACCACAAGGTCCCTGCACTCAGATGAGCTAGGTGAGGGCAGAGCTCATGTGGTCACCCAGCGAGAGCCCAGCTGTGGGGCAGATGTATGCCAGCATATGCAGCTGTGTGAGCTGTTTTGCCAGCTGGAAGGAGACACCTTGCACCCCAGGAATGCTGTCACACCACATACAGAAAGCTAAGGCTGTGTCAGGGCAGTGGCAGAGCAGTTTGAAAACTAGGCCTTTTTGTTCAGGTGTGCTTCAAGACACCAGAGTGCTTTAGTATGAATTAGTACCAAACACTGAGTGTTATGCAATGCGAAGATGAAGGGCAAAATGATGAAGTTTTTTTAAAATGAGATCTACAAAATAGAAAGAGGAACAGGGCACAAGGGACCAAAGTTAATACAAATTTTAGCTCACCTCCCTGTAGGAATTCTTAAGTGAATTATTTTTTACCGAGAATCGAGTCAATTAAGATAAATTTTTGAATAAAGGTTTGAATACAGTTATGAATAAATATTTTGAAAAGATAAAGTATTGGATGAAAGGCAGACATCACCATCACAGCTATGCAAGATTCTCTCTTACAATTCCTTTACAAACTGCTGGGAGCTCCTCTGCCCAGATAAATATTTCACCCTGATGCTGTAAATTCTAATTGGTCTCAGTAAATTTGCTAGACCTGACCATCACACCAGCAGTGGGGTGTCAGAGCAAAGCTTGAGGACAGAGTAGAATTACTCATTAGCCATGTCAGGGCTCAGTTTGTCTATGGTGTCTTGGACCTGCTGTCGTGTCCCTAGCAGAAAGTGTATGAGCAGAAACAGGCTGGACAAAACTTTGCTCCCTGCAAATTTTGACTGTACAAGTTCTGAGGGAGTTTTTAATTCAAAACTCCTTTTGTAAAATAAAATAGGCACAGAACCTCTGCCAGATTTTTCTGTGATAAAATCGAAGACATGGGAATTTGTGGTGACTTAATTGGTTATTCATTTACTTTTTTATTATCTTTTAACAGTTCATGTTAATTTCTTTCTAAAAACTAGAACAAAGGTTTTTGCTGAGTGTTTGTTGGCAGGATCTGGGAGCCAGCAGCACCAGACTGAATGCTGTTCATTCCAGTTTTCTTTTGCTGGGAACAATGGAATTGTTGCTAAATATTCCTTACTTCTATTAAAGTGGCACAAAGATGCTCTGACCAACATGCAGAGTTTTCATGTCAGATGCAATACTTTGAACTGTATAAAATAAATTTGTTAACACAGGGCAGGGGAAGAAAGTGATTAATTTTAGAGACAGAAAATGAGGAAATTAGGGCAAGACAGCAATGGAGTTGTGAGGCAAGGCCCAAGAACAAGCACTTGTCTAAGGTAAACTGTGGGGACATGGCTTTGCTGGCAGTGAATAGATATGTTCCTGCCTGCCTCAGGGTGGATTAAATGCTGAGAGCAAGCAGATGTGCAGCTTATTCTCACATCATTTCTGCTTCTTATTGCAGACAATTCCACAGTTGAAGGTAGTTTGCTTTGTAGCAGGACTGGAAGACCTGCTCTGCAAGAAGCTCTCCTTCCCTGCTGTCACTAAATTTATGAGCACCATAGAAAAATCCAGGCATTCATACCTGAGAGCACAGTGTGCTGTGCCTGTATATAATGCACTTGAAGGTACCAGTGGCAATGTTGAAAATGTGTCTGCTCCCAAGTATAAGGTGACAGTTTCAAACGGACACCACCCAGAAGCCATTAGTCAATGGGCACCTGGAAAAACAATCTGTTTTCATTAAGAGTTCTTCTTACTCACCAAGTGCCTTATTCAGCAATGAATTGACTCCCAGCCTTGCTCTCCATGATGAGTGAATAGGTTTTTGATAAACTATTATATACAGAATATCAGTGATGGAATTCTCCTCCTTCTTTCCATTTGAACATCATTGATCAGAAGTAGGTTTAAGATTTACTAAAACCTTACAAATTGGTTTGGCCAGCAGGAAACTGCATTTTTCCATATTAAAAAAGGATTATTTTCAATTTGGAAGCCCACTGTCAGTTGTGGGAGCTGCTCCAGCCATCCCTGATGGTAAGGGGAGCACATGAACCACACCTCCCTGCTCCTCTCCAGTACTGGTATCTCCAGCTGTGCCTTACCAGTGCAGGAAGGCAGAGTCCTACAGGTTATCCTTTCCTTCCAACTTCTGCATTTGTATTTTAAGTTCAATCAGCAGATTAAGACTCCAGAGAAATGATGGGGCTCCAAGGCCTGAGTGCTCCACAGCAAGAGTCCAAACCTCAGAGAGACAGCCTAAGGCTTGATCCTCTTGCTACTCATCTGCACAATTTGCTTTCTAACCAGCTTCATCAAAGAGAACAAATCCTGTCGTGGTTTGGAGGCACTGGGAGGCTTTGGGATAATTCCAGGCTTCAAATACAGGCTACAGATATTTATTCAAGACAGAAGTAAAAATCATCAAGATGAGTGATATATATAATTTGATTTTGTAATCCCATTCATACTTTCATTTCATGGTTTCTATTTATTGCAATGGGCTTATTCATACAGTGCTGGAAATTCTGATTGAAAATGTGTTTGTTTTCTATACTTTCCCCAGTACTTGGACAATTTTCCCCTCTTAGAGCTTCCACTTATTTTTTTTCTATTTTACTCATCCAACAAAAGCTAGGCTATTTCTGCATATGCTCTGTACAATTTTTCAGTTAATTACTTTATCAAATTTTATAGACCAGAATTCAATCAATATGAAAAAACTAGGTACTTCTGGGTTTTACATGATACTTCATCTGCCCATCTGGAGTTCTTAACTCAACCTGGAAAAATAAGGCTCCTATTACGGCAAACCTTCTTTCTCCCATTTTACTTCTGGGGATCTGTTGGTGACCTTCCAGTTGGTATTAGAGGAACTACTTTAACCAAATGATAGGTTCTTTCTTTAAATATTTTCATGCTGCAATACCTAATTAAAAGCAGCTTGTACTTTTTTTCCCTCATTAACTGCTGATCAGATCAGATAGCATGGAGCAAATATTATCTCCATCTAAGCAGGGTATAAAAACCATTAGATATCAGTTTTGGTTTGGGTTTTTTTTTTGTCATTCTAATGGACTTTCAAAAGTGTAACAAAATTCGATGAAGTGTGTATTTGGAACAGCTCAAGCTACGCAAAAATGAAGTGAAGCATCCTGAGCATTCTTTGCCTGCAATGGGAAATGTAAAACCTGACAAAACTACCCATTATGCAGAGGTAGCCCCAACAAAGCTGTCACACTGACCATCAGCCAGCACTCTTGAAGCTGTGTAACTCTTCTCTCTGCACACCAGCAGTGCTCCACTCCTCTTTCCTACAGCTGCAATGCTCACCTCTTCCTGGTACTAGCTTTCCATGGGATTTCTGGATTATGTGTTCTGCCTTTCTAAAAACAGCCAAAAGAAAAATCATTTACAGAAGTGTCAGTCCAAATATGACAAAGAACTTACGAAATTATCATGTATGGTTATTACCTAATAGAATGTTTTCAGCTGTACTAATAACCTGAGCATCATTAATTAATCATATAGAGCACACTATCCCCTAATACCTCAACTTCTGTTGGCTGGACCTCTCTGCAAATGCAAGTAGGTTCAAGAGGTTTTTTTTTCCCAGTGTTGTAGGAGACATTGGGATTTGGATGAAATGTACTGTTCGATGGACTTTAGAGTCTTGGATCACTTAAATCATGAAGGAAGATATTTTTCGCTTTTCTTAAGAATATTCTATATTTTTCTGGTTTACTTCAATTAATGTCCACATAAGAAAAAATCTCTCTGAAATATTATTATTACAGAATTTTACCACCAGCTGTGGTGAAAGCTGGAAAGCACTCGTTAATAGACATCATCAGTTTGCAAACAAAGGCTACACTTTTCCAAAACAATCTTCCTCAGAGAGTTAACTCTGTTCAGTGATTTAGAAATACTATGAGCATAAATTTTCCAACAGTATTTTGGATTTTCTACTTGCTGTCCCGGCTGTGTCACTCCGAATTCAAGATAAGCAGATACAAAAAATAAACTTTGCTAAAAGCAGAGCCAACTTGAACAAACCTCAAAAAATACTGGATACTGAGTTTGGAATAAATCCAAATAAATTCTTTTAAGTCATCCTGTTTCATTATCTAACATTTGATTGGTGCTTCAGAAGAAAATCAGCATTTCAGTGATTCAATATAACAGCAGTAATAGATTACTTTCAGGAAAAGCTTTAACATTTCTTGGCCATTGGTTTTGATTTGTTTGGGGTTGGGTTTTTTCCCATTCCTTGGAATGTTTTTAATTCCTTGAATGTTTTTAATTAGTTTCCTGAGAATGTACAGTGTGTCGGCAAGTTCTCTGAATTGGCCATCTTCCCACCACGTGACTTATACCATGGAGTTTGTTTTCCACATTTTTTATCTTCTTTCAGGTATTAAACATATAATAAATACAAATTTAGAAAGCCTCATTATTTTTGCAGTGCCAATTAGGTCTCATGTGATTAACCTGTGGAGTAGGGCATGAAATACTAAGAAACAAATGTTCCACAAGACAGGAACTGCACACAGTAAATGAGGCAAACCATGGCTTAATGCTTTATATGAATCATTGGTTCTGCTTTGTTTCCCTGAGGGTAAATGAATATTTTGTTATTTTTAGTTGACATATTGAAACTGGTAAATACACTAACACCAATTACTGATAACAGTTGATGGACAAAAATTAAGTAAACTACATATGTGGGAGAGAAAAGGCATACCGTCCTGCTCTACTTGAAGTCAAATACATGAGTTTCAAGCTCACCTAAAAAGCTGGACTATTCTGTTTCCTTTACATATCAAGATCACCTCCACTAAGGCAGTAAACTGGATCTGAAAGTGATTGAATTTCTAAGTAGCACTTAAGTTCAGATCTGTCACAGTGCATCCAATAACTACTGCTAAAAGTTACAGATAAAGTCCCAATTATTTAAGAATTTTTCTTTGGAGCATAAAGGTCCACCTGGAAAAGGATTTTGAAGTGTAAGAAAGTTTCTGACCAGCAGGGAAATAGTAACCCAAACTTTCTGTGATGTAAAGTCAACCTTACGTAAAGTCAATTTGCAAACCTGCTCTGCTTAGGGCAGGACAACACTTTTGGGGAGCAGCCTCCTCCACGAAGCAAAACAAACCCTGGAGAAAATTTCACTTCACATTAGACTTTTTTCCTTTGGACAAAGCTTCATGCTGATCCCCTGTGCTTGGCCAATGTTTGTTTCACAATATTTGTGCAAATTTGCTTCAGTTTTATTTGCATTTCTCCATGTAGTAAGCAAATGCATTATGGAATGGCAGGTACACTGGAATTGATACAGCTCCCTCACAGAAAATATCAGTAGTCTAATCAATAAAACTCATTAATTTTAGAAAGATCTCATTGCTTTTTTTTCTGCTTTCCCTTTGCCAAAGTATTTGCTGTGTTCAAAGTTCATGTAACCCTACATTAAAAACTGGTTTTAAAAAACATTTGTCTGTGAGACCTGTGAAAACTCCTTCACAGCCTTCAGTCATCTTCCTCTTCTTTATATTTTCATCATTACATGTTCTATAAAATGCAAATATCAGAGGCCTCTTGCATGCCTCTGAAGAAAGATCACAAATGCATATAAAAGAATAATTGAAATGCATATATATATGACATGGAATAAAGGAGATCTCAGTGGCTCATAGATGTTCTTTGAAAACATCTAAATTCTACCTCGGGAAAATAATAAATTTACCCTTGTTGATATTAAATCTTTTCAGGAAGTGGACTGCATTTCAGAAATCCTATGTCTAGAAGCCCTGTCATTTTAAAGTTGTTTTGAAACTAAAATAAACCTTTCTGCCTTAGAGGTAAGACCTTACCAGCCCAGACACTGGAAATAACAAGGAAATTGGCCACAGGGATAATTTGAGATAGGAATTTTAAAAATGTAAATGCCTTTTGGAAAACTCCAACTGAAGTGCTGCTCTGATAGGAAAAATATTTCAAGTGTTATACAGCAGATGTCAAATTTGGCTGGAATCTGGTTCAGAGAAGATAGTCAGAAGGACAAGTGGGAGCTGACTTTTTTCTAGATAAACATGAAACAATGCCAACTTTCCTGGGCATGGTTTTCCCAGGTGCTGGAGGAAATTACAGAAAATAAATTTTTACTGAGTTTTTCAGGCTCTGATTTCTTAAACATAGACATGTCAGAATATCTGGAAGATTTGATCATAAAGAAGTAAGCAATAATCCTTTTCCTCACAGATAGTAAATTATACAACAACTTAACTTCTGTAGCAGGTCTTTTTATCAGAAATTAATTTACAATCTTCATCACATTTCTGCCCCAAAAAACATTCACACACTACCACTAAAGCTGGAAATAGTCCATATTGTACAGAAAATATTTTTGTATGAAATGAGTGGCAACTTTCCAATATCATGAATGACCCTCCTGAAAAAACATGATTTTGGTAAAGAAAAAAACCATCATTTTTCACTTGTAACTTTAGAGCTTTTGTTTTATTTTTGAGAAATTATACCAGTTTCCAAAAGTTAAAACTGAAATGTTGGTCTCCCAAACTCCCAAAGCATGGCCCTTTGCCTGTTGCTGGACAAGACTGTCTGTGACAGCTAAAACTTTGGGCTCTGATGGTCACAAATTTAGAAAAGGGTCTAAAAGTTCTTCTTGGAAAGAAGACAACTAAGACAATAGAAAAACTTAAAC
This sequence comes from Lichenostomus cassidix, assembly GCF_008360975.1. Classification (NCBI taxonomy): domain Eukaryota; kingdom Metazoa; phylum Chordata; class Aves; order Passeriformes; family Meliphagidae; genus Lichenostomus; species Lichenostomus cassidix. The sequence goes on from NC_139482.1 coordinate 30,742,836, forward strand.
CCGTAAATTTCTCATCTTTTGTATCCTTACATGAACATGTTGTGATGGTACAGACTCTGTTCTGCTCACAAGGTTGTAACTGGACTTCCCTTTTGCTGATTTACCATACACTAAAATCACACAATGTGGAGATTGTTCTTTGAGCCCTTCCTGCTGGCATACATTAACCTGGTACAACGTAAGGTCTACTGAGCTGTACCCAGCAATCATTGTCTTCTAAATATTGACCTTTTGCACCAGGGCAATTCTCACCTTCCTTACAGTAAAGGAGCTGTGCTGATTGCCCTCTGCCAGTGATATTTGTTTGAATTAGCTCATTAACAGCAGAAAGAGATGTGTCCTACTCATCACAATGCCTTGCTCTGGGTGTGCATTGCAGTATGACGTGCACGGCGGCTTTTCTATACTTGAAAGGTAAGCTGAAATGAGCCTCACTCCCTGTTTCTGTCACCTTGTATGAACGTCAGGGTCAGGTTCCTGGTTCATAACCTTTTATCGCTTTGAAAATATTAAACATAAACCACCCTCTGATAAGCAGCGATAGTGCATTTTGTAAAGGAGTTGTAAAACAGATAAGGCAGTTAAGAAACTTGACTTAAATTTTCCCCTCTGACTCAAGGGAATTTCCTGCTCCCCGCATACAAAATCAGTCTACAGGGGAGAGAATAACAGTAACCAACTGCAGGTGTGAGGGTACTACAGTTCTTGAATAATTGCAAATCCTAAGTGATAATAAGTAACAGGAACTGAGCCTTTTATTTCAGCATTTTCTGGCACATCCAACCATCTAGTGGTGCTTCCTGTCTATTTATGGACCCTTTGGTGAATTAAGGCATTTTATCTGTCTCTGATAGTGTTTATATTCAGTTATCTGCTTCCCACTGCATAAATCTCTGGTGTAAGTGTAATTTGATTCTGATAACCATCACATTAAATGGAGATCAGATTGAGTAGCAAAGTTCAAACCAAAAATTGGTCAAATCGGTCACCAGTTATATCTCATCTATAACACTCTCAAAAGCCTTCTGGTGGGAGGAACACCAAATCCCAGCATTTCACTTGTCTCTTAGAAATTATGTTTTTACCACAGCATTCTAGATTTTAATGCCTGGTTTTGTAGCTGGAGCTCAGTGCTAGCACTCAGCCTGTCTTGGCTAGGTTTACTTTACTGTGATTAACTTCACTGATCTTTTACTCAAATATGCTTCCCTTTTTTAAAAAATAAAAAATAATGGAGATAAAAGGTTTTGCTGTTTCACTAGGAAGTTGAAATCCAGTCAATAATGTAATATTGTTGCAAAATGTACTTAGTCTCAGATTACAGTCATTATCAAAGTCAAGACATCAATAATTTAGGGGTGTTAAAAAATGACTGCCCCAAGAATAAAATTGTTCCTGCTGTGAGGTGGCAATAGGTGAATCCTAAGCACAACCAGAGATGGGAAGGAAACATCTGTATTTTCCTTGGATGCTGTGGCAGGACGCCGTCCCCTTCCCCTCTCTCTCTGCTCCATGGCGGAACACAGATAACTCCAGTGGGCTCAAAAGCCCAGCAGGAGGTTATCTCTTGGCACCCGAAGGTCTGAGACCTCTAAACTTGAATTCATGTTTTGGTATGGAGAGAGGATGTGGAGAGAGAAACAAGGAAATCAATACGTGACCCAAGTCATACTTTTACAACTATAAAAGCTCATGAAAGTATCCCAGTGGCAGAAGTTTTCCTACACCCACTCTGAAGATGTGCAAGGAGTTTCTCCCCGGAGTCTGGACACAGGCTCTGTGGTTACTTTCCTGGGAATTGAGTGAAAGGATTCTGAACTATACTGCACCACCAATCAGCTGGGTAAGATACATTTGGTTCCTAAATTATACTATTCTTGCGAGCTGTTAATAAGAATAGGTACCTTTTCATGTTTGTAGTTTTAGCTACTTGCAGTTTGAAATTATTTTATTCCTGTGTAGTATGTAGTTTGTCCTGAGTCTGATGTCTGTCAGTTTCTGTGTCTAATGATAATTTAAGTCATATTAGATGTAATCAGCCATTATTAAAAGAACTTGTGAACAAGACCAAGTCTTGGGGTGCTGGCCACCCTAATAAGAGTTACTGCCTGTTGCTAGAGGCCTGAGCAAATGGCAGAAATTAATCTAAGCTCCTGTCTCCCATTCATAGCAGATGCCCAGGGATTTTCCAGGTTGTTCTGCAAGTTCTTAGAGAGCCAGGACTGGGACTCTGGCTGCCTTTACCCACTGGCAGCACTCAGAGCAGCAGCAGAGTACCTGTCCTGGTGACCTTTGGGAGGCACGTGGCAGGGACAACCACAGCTGAGCCTGGCCAGGAGTGCCCAGGAGGGCTGGTGAGGCCAGAGGTGGAGGAAAGGACGAGTCATCTGAGGTCGAGGACAGAAGGGAGAAAGAACAGCCCTGGGAATTAGAGCAGGAGGTATCCTGTTTGCCACAGTGCCTCTCTATAGGGTTGTTTATTACTATGTAGAATGCAACAGAGGGCACGACTTTTATAGTGGGAGGCAAACAGGAATGGCCTTAACACAACATTTCAAGTTCTTAATTAGATTGCCCTTCACTTTCTCATCACGTGTTTCAGCAAGAGCCCAGCCTGTGAGTGCTGGCTGAACAGGCTTGTACATGTGCATGACCCTGCATACTGATAATTCACCAACTTCTTCAGCTTTTTCTCACAGTCTTCCCACTGGTCTGTCCTTACTGTTTGTGTTGTTTCTGAGCTAAGAAACAGCTTCAGCTAATGAGATATTTTTCCTCTCTTTTAAATAAGCCATGTGGGAGAGTAAATGAAAGATAGAAGGTGATGTTTTCATAAAATGCAGTAGTAGCTCTTCTGCAGTTTACAGCCTACGCAATGCTCTACAAAATATCTGAGGTTTAAACAGAAGATATGTCCTGCTGTAGCCTTCCAGATTTGCCAAGATTTCCTGACCTGAACAAGTATGACTTGTATTAAGAGGTTATTCTGCAAAATGCAAAACTTGCCTTTAAAATGTCTGCTAACACCCCAGAAATTCTAGCTCCTCTCTTGTGAGAAACTGACGTTCCCAATTAAAAATGTGTATTTCTGAGCTGTAACCCACAGTGTTCATTGTCTCAGAAGAAAATAAAAGTTTATTGGATTTTGTTTTTCATTTGCTGGCTGATGTTTAGTACTAGGTACATATCTGACTTTTCTGTCTCTAGAACCTGGGCACTTCACCCTTTCTTTGAATTCTCAAAGAACTTCTGCAGTTCAGGAAAGGTGTATTTCATAAATAGGTAAATATTTTAAAACTTCAGTAAAATCCTCTCTCTTTTTTTAGTAAATAAGAGGAGAAAGTTATCAGCCTAAGATCACAAAAGTTAGAGGTAGAAGAGCTAAAAAAGCAAATAAATCACTACTTTCTGAACTATCTCATTGTCTAACAATCATTTTCTAAAATATTTAGAGCAGAGTTCTTATTCTTATAAGCCCAGGGGAGTGATATCATAACACAAATAAGAGATATAACATAAGGAAATTTTTGTGTGGATTTCCAGTTTAATTTCCCACATTAGCTTCCTTGAATCAAGGCTGAATCAACCACCTCAGTGTCTGATTTGCCTCTCCTGTGAACCTTCTGGTTTCTGATGAAAGAACTTTAATTCAATTTAATTCAGGATATGCACATAAAAGCAGATGCCTGGTAATAAAATAATATTTCTTAATTTCCGTGTTCACGTATCCTCTGTACCCAAAATTTAAAATACTATCTTATGGAATCTCCTCTGAACCTTTGTTTTGCAATATTTTTAAGAAAGCTTTTGGAGAGTAGTAATTTGAAGACCATAAAAATAACCTAACTACTTGTAGAGTATTATTTTTTAAAAAACATTGCCTTTTTGTATCAATATAAAAAATTAATTTGCCCACAAAATAGCTTTAAATACATTTTGAAAACTTCCCTGAAGTTCCAAAAATGCTTTCCTTCTGCATTTAGTACAAGGTGGTCTTCTGACTGAAGGAAGAGATTCTTTCTCCAAAAAGTGACAACCATCAGGAAATAACCTGAACATTATTCAATGCCATAGAAATATTGAGTTTGTCATGATGGCATCATTTTACAAACACTTCATGGATTCTCACTCCTGCCATTCACTTGTATGGAATTTTAAATTTACGTCATGCTTTATACTTTAGAAACAAAGTTAAGAAAAGCAAGATATACCAGTGTCCCTGACTCTCTACTCAACTAGTAACTATTTTCTGGCAGTTACAGTATTATTATGCTATACTGGTATTATTATGCTATATTGATGTAAATAAATTTCATTATTTTATCTCTTGCATTAAATCTACCTTAATGGGTAGGATAAGTCTTGACTGTAATACTGCAGTCTTTCTTTTTCAATGAAGTTATTTTATGGAAGATATTAGTAACAACAAATTTTATGCAAAACAGTAACTTCTCAGACTTTTTATAAAAGATGCCATCAAATCAAGAAAATTTAATATATGTTTTTTAAACTGCAGATTTAGCTAATCTCTTTTCATGTCTATGACCATTCTCAAAACTAGCCCCCAACTTTTCTGCATGTAAATAGTCAAATCACTAAATGCAAATCAACAATATTTACCAAAGTCACAAGTCTTTTTCAATGTTGTTGGTTTAAACTCATTTTCATTCTTTAAACTCATTTTCAAAACACATTGGCACGTAAAATGAAAATCATCAGAGGGACACATTCACAAGCACAGCTTTATATAACACAAGATTTAACCAAGTTAGACGTTCTTATTTTCTGAAAGAGCGAGCCTTATGTACTGAGTCTCAGACAGCAAGAGGCAGTTATCCTAAGCTCAATTTACTTTTTTGCTCTCTGTGAGAACATCAACTAAGACTACCGTGATTTGTCCAGTGTAACATTTCAAGGAGATGGTAGAGCTGAATGGATCATGGACTTGGTTTATTTAAGCAGAAAACATGCTTACTGAAAGTTTTGACCATTCTGAACCATCATCTTTACAGACTTTCCCCTGGGGTAAAATGTGCTAACATTTGCAAAAACAGCTGCCTTTACTTACATTCAAGGTGAAACACAGTGCCCACCTTCAGACATGTCATTTTAGATCCCTACTTGTAGAGATGTGTTGTAGTAAGGAAGGGAGCTTTCGTCGAGGCATAGCCCCTGAACTTGCAGGTTGCTAGCCCTGGCTCTCGCCTAGCCTTAGCTCCGTCTCCGCCCTCCGGCCAGCTCCAGTCAGTCTCGGGGGTCGGTCTGCCGTAGCAGGGAAAATCCCAGAGGGAAAGGGCAGCGGCTAGTTGCGGGGAGACTAACCACTAGGCTCTAGCCCCCAGGTGAGCAAAGGAAGAGTCCAGAGCGAGGGTGCTCAAGGCCTCTTTATTATCAAGGTTGCCGAAGCAGAGGTGTCAAGACACTCTCAGGTGATCTACCAGCACGGATGAGTACGTGTGGCAAAAAGCCCAGAACAATGGGGGAACCGAGGCTTTAAGGAAAAAGCCTACGGTTTCCAGGGGCGGGATAGCAGGGGCAGAGCCAACGGGCTCCGGTACAGAGTTGAGCGGCACACAGGGGAGCAAACCATATTGAACTGGGAAGGGGATATACATGAACCAATGAGGGGGCGGCAGCAACAGAAGTTTCTAGAAGGAGGTAGCCACAGGGGAGGAGAAAAGGCAGGGCAGCATAATTTTAAACCAATAAACTCAAGACAAACTTTCCAGGGGAGGAGTGCAGAGGCCTAGATGTCATCACTGAGCCCCAGGAGAACGCATCTTCTCCTTCAGGGAACTGGGCTGCGTTCACCACAGGGGTTTGGGGTTCATCACTGGCCCTTTCAGGGCGATGAACCTCTGCAGAGATGTCCTACTCCCAGTACTGTCAATGAAGATCTAGTCTATGGAGATATGCAGAGTGCAGGGAACTGATCAGACCACCTTAGAATAGATATCTGCATTATTGACTAGACTCTTATTGACCATAATGGGAATTTGGACATACAGTTCATAGGCAGCCATCAAAAAGTTGTCTCATAAATGTATCTGAGTCTGTCAGCTGAATCCCATTCCCAGTGTAGGCTGTAGAAGAGCCAAGTGCAGACCTGTAATTTTCCAAAGAGGATTTTAATTATCCCTCACTAGCAAGGAGAATTTGCTTATCACCAGGTGTCTAATCTTGCTGTAAAACCTCTTTATGATGTGTACATAATTGGATAATTTTACTTGGACCAAAACCAGGACTCAAAGTGCCCTGACAGATATGGACATCCCACCAGCATGACTGCATTGCCTCTCTCCTGCAGCAGTGGGACTTGCATCCCAGCACCTTGGAACCCTTTTCCTCTAAGACACTCAGAGCCACACTCATGACTCACATCCAGCAGAGTAGCAATTTAAATGTTGTGCATCTCACAGAATGCTGAGCTGTACGGGGATAAGAGCTTCTTGCTCATTTGATTACTAGTGATCATTTTTACCATCTCAGTAAATTTTAGCTTTGTTTTGTTCCACGGATGAAGTTTGATGTGCTTTTGGCAAGAGAGGGATTATTCTCTGTTGGACTCTGGTTAAGGCTATGTTATGTTATTCTGGGGTCTTTGGCTGGAAAATACACAATAATAGTTTTCTTGATTAAAAAAATACATAAATCTTCAAGTTCTCAGGAGAAATAGTTGTGTTCTGAGCTTATTCGTTTTTATCAGTTTTATAGGTAGGGCAACATTGCAGTATATTGTATTCCATAGCATTACAGTACAAATGGCTTGGAGATGTAAAAGTGAATGATAAATGTTCAGATTGTGTCTTCTTAGTGGTTATAGGATAGCATTCAAAATAAACAGCAAAAAAAAAATCCAATATTTTTACAGTGACATTGTCTGCAAGCTCCTTTTAATTGCTCTCTTAGGCATATGGTAAGAATTTACTTGCAATTCATTAAAAGCTTTTCTGAATGACATCAAAAAGGGAAGCACACAGCACATATTGACTTCAAGGATATTTAGTAATGGGTGGTGCAGCTGGGATCTTCTAATTATTTCCATGAGTATCAGTTCATCAGAACAGTACAACTGGGTTGTAGTGAATGACACAGACTGTTGCAAGGAGGAACATGAGGAAAAAGGCTTTTTTCTTGTTTACCAAAAGAAAATTGTATCCTTTAATAAATCAAAGCAAGATTTGAGGAGCAACCATACTAAAACTGAATTTCTTCCCGTTCTTTGAATTTACTTTTGGTGACATTGATCCCAAATAGTTATTTTTTAGAATGCCTATTTTACTATCATTCTGCAATACAACTAAAGATCCCTTAAAAGGAAGTATTGCTTCCCTGAATGTAATTATTTTATGAGCCAGTTAATTAAGTGATGCAGTACCTGAATTTATTGCTGCACTAAGTCATATATTAGGCAAGTGTGAAGCCTTCAAATAGTTTTTGGAAGTATAGCAGAGATAATTTGACATCCTTTTGACAAAAATAGAAAGGAATTAAAACCAGTTACCATTATTTTTCAGTGTTCCTATCCTTTCTCTTAAAATCACATGCACATAAAAGAAAATCAATATATTTCAAAAACTAGTGTCTTGTAACCTAATCTTTTTTGGCATGCTGTTGCTAATTTCAAAAGGCTAACCATTTCCCAAATCTTTAAGAGCTATTCAGGCGTGTTCTTGTGCATACCTTCTAAGCACCAAATTCTTCTTTAAAGGAAATATCTTTCATCAGACCTTTTGGTCATCCATGTTAATTTCAGTCCAACCAGAAGTTCTCCAGAGTTCTTGTAGTCTGTTTAGAAAGTCGTACAACAGAAGGAAAGTTTGGTGACAGCCCAGGCATGACTGTGCAGTGATGCATACAGAAATGAGCACTTACATAACGAGTTTAATATTGCAAACACAGTTAGAGCTAAAAGTTCAGCCCTGCATGAAAACAGTACAGAGAGTCCTGATCTAGAGTTTACATCAACACAACAAAACCCAGGATCTGTATCTCACTAGCCCCTTTAGTTTCCTGAGCACCCCTCAGTCCATGTCAGTGGCTTCCTTCACTCTTGGGATTGTAAATTGTTAATATTACACTGGACAAAACATACTCCTTAACTCTGTTCACCTGCCAGCTGGGTCAGGAACTTATGGGAAAACAGAGTAGTTTCAGATCCCATTCTGCAGAGACTGCAGGTAACTAAGGTCAGTGAATACTGTTACTTCTCAAAGCGGAAGGCAGAAGAAGGAAAGGGAGATTGTAGTGACACCCGAGAGACTACCTACTCAAAAGGGAAGGAAATCTAGAAGATGCCAGCATCTTCCTTATAAGCATTGGAGTTTGACTAAGTCAGCTTTGGGACATGGAGTTCTCACTCTGCCTCTCACCACGATTTATCTTCCTATGCGACAGACAGGTGTGATACTTTGTTCCTCCCCCAGCCCTGTCAGTCTTGTTCCCTCTGAACCAGAGCTCAGTGCCACGGGAGCCAGCATCAGAATTAGCCACCAGACACTGCAGTCTGAAATGCAGGAACCACCAGCTGGCAGAAATCCAACTGCTTTTGTTTGAAGTGCCAAAATATTTTTTGTCAGAAGAGGATAGGGCCAAGTACATGTCAATGGTCTGTCATGGAAAAAACCCAACTGTCCCAAGGCAAAACAATATGTGACCACATAACACAACTTTATGAGCAGAAGCAACATCTTCTCTAACTTGACAGATTTAAACCAGGTTTATAATTAGGATAATTTATTCTGGTGATCAGTGGTAGCTTGTGCCAAGAAGTACAAGGCAGCTGCCCCCAGAAATCTTCCCTATCTCCTCTGTTCCATGAAAATTTCTCAGTAATCCTAGGATGCCTTTTCCCATACGCCATACGCCTTGGAGGTGACTATGAGAAGTAATGCTAGGGGATACCTAGGATTTTCAACACCTAAGGCATGCCAAAATAAATGGGAACTTTCAAACAAAGAAAAAATGTGGGTTTGAAATGAGGGAAGTGGTGATACAGCTGCACAGGCAGGTGAGGCATCTCTCAGAAAAGGACACATAGTGTGGAGCTGGGTGGGGAAGCAGATGATTTAGCAAACACTGTGCTCCCAGTAGTCAGCACCAGCCCAATCCAGGTAGAGCCACCCTCTCCATCTGTCAGGAAGTGTCCATATATGTTTTTTTTTAATAGGAAGCCCTATTTAAACAATATTTATTTGTCTTAAGAGTTTTATTTTAGTCAGAATTTAATGTGTGACATGTATCTTCAAACACTTTTCTTTTACTTCTGCTTTCTAACTTTCCTTTTCCTAATTTTTGTCAGTGGAGGGTCACTCTCTGTGCACATCTTTAAAAAAAACCCAAAACAAAAACCACACAATTTTACCATGGCCTATCCTGACAAGGGAAAGTCTCCTGAGTCATAAAGTGCATGCTCAGAGAGCAGAAATGTTTATGCTGATTTCTTTAGGCAAAAATTACTACATTCACTGACCCTTAGAAGCATATAAACATTTAATCAGAACATCTTCAAGCAGTAAATACATGTTACCTGGATGAATAGCACCCATTTGATTCAGTCACGTTATCTAAATTATATATATGTAAAAAATGCTAAATTATTGGAGAGTGAGAGGGTAGAGCAAGAGGAAGAGGTCCTTGCTATCAAGGTTTGGCATTGTGTTGAGAAATACAAATATTTAAAAGAAAGTAATTGTCAGTTGGCTATTCTCTCTAAGAGTCTGAGACTAAAAAGTGAACTGAAGTTCTCTGTGCTGCTCACACCCTGTCCAGCACCAGGAAGCATGTTCAAAATGTTGTTTAGTTCAAAGACAGGGGCTTGGCTGGTGCTATTCTTGCAATAAAGACGTCTGATATTTTCTTCACATTTTTGTATGTGAACTGTTGATAATTCACTAACACCTAAATTTTTGATGTGAGATGGGACAGAGTCCTTGAATAAGACCTTTCAGAAAGGTTTTTTTCACAGCTTTGTTCATCCCAGGGTTATAGTCATGAAACACTATGAAATTGTACCAATAAAAAAATTGTACTGGGAGTTGCGTCTACCCTGCTAAAAATATATCTATGACCTGCAGAAGAGGTCCATGGTCTTCATTGTTTTAACAGCTTTTATCCATTTTGCTCAGAAATAGCCCCTCTGGATGGCCACATTTCTATGGAATATCACTTAACCTGAGTTTCCTTGGCATCTCATGGTGGTGCACTCAAAACCCTACAACACAGTGTTTATTCCCTTGAACTGTCCATCTTGCTGTGTGAGTGCTGAGCAGTGTCACAGTGATGTTATATGTAAAGAAAAAACACAGAGAAATATTTGGTAGGCCAAAGTTAATGATAAGCATTGAATGCTCCAGGATATATCATGTCAGTGCAGAAATGAAGCCACAAGGACAATGTTCCAGGACTGCAGACAACGGGAAGAACCAAAAGCATTCCACAGAAATAAGCTCTTGGGAGTAAACTCAGAAATAAACTATTCCCAAAACCGAGCCTCACTTTCATCTGAAAGTGAACCAACTGATGCACTCCAAAAAGAAGTCTGAAAATTAATATAAATGTCATGTCAGTGACCTACACTAGGGTACAGACTAGGCTGTGTAGTCACTGCCATTTGTCCACTTCCCCATCTTTCACCAGTGGAAACCCTCACTGAAACTGTAGCCAGCTGTTCCACAAACTCTGTTTATTGCTAAATTCATGTCTTTAATCACAATGCAAGTTGCACCACTTTTGTTTTATTTTATCCTTCATTATATTTATCAGCAGAGCAGAGAAAATAGAGCTGATGAAGAGCTCAGAAGACAATTTCATCTATCCCCAATCTTCAAGGCAAAATCATCTATAGAAATTCTTCCATTATAGACAAAATTGCTTGACTTTAAAAAAAAAAAATTGACAGTCTAGACACTGATGGTTTCATCAGTTATCTGGCTCTCTGGCCCAGTGCATTCTGGTTCTTTTCTTAGTTTAATTTAGTACCACAGTAGAAGTGGAAGCCACTGGATTATACTGGTTTTGCAACAGTCTTTCAGATTTTTCTAAAATCAATTGCATATTTTCAACTATACCAAGTCCTATCCCGTCTGTCTTTCCTCAAGGGTCATGTCTTATATGCCTACAGTTTCACTTTCTTCCTTAGCTCCTGCCACCCACATCTCTCTTGAAACAACCAAAATTAGACACAGCACTCCAGCCGAGGACATGAGAGTGCTACACAGAGAAAATGCTTCTCCAAATGTTTCACATGTGACTCTTCTGTGTTTTTGCAAATTTTGGGTTTTTTAACCCTAGTGTGACAGTGTTGGCTTCTGTTCAGTTTGACTTCCAGTACATCCCTGGGTGCTATTTTGCAGAAAAGGTGCCTAGAAAGTCCTTCCCAGCTTCTGCTTATTATTATTCCTACACAAGGATCTTGTCCTTCTGCATAAAATGTTCTCTTATTTGTGTTTCAAGGTCATAACAAGTTTCTATTGATTAGAACTCTTTTTAATCCCTTTTGGTCTTAGACTGCTTTTCCATCATTAAGTAACAATAATCCTATATTCAAATTTTTCTTTATTTTGTTATCATTCCTCTCTTTTTCTCTAAAGAATCATGAACTACAGAATATCACCTTCTCTTTTATGCAAATCTCCTTCCTTGATCCCATTCCATTTCTCAGGTTGAAATGTAGAAAAACCCATCCTCAGTTACTTCTCTTGACTCTTGAAAGAAAATTCTCTTCCTGGCACTTTCCAAGAATTTAAGGTGCATTTTTTTTACCTCTTGTCTGTGTCGCCCATTTAATACTCCTGATCTGATAGCCAAAAATGCATTGTTCTGTCTGCCAAAAATCATTGTCCTGTACCTCCTGATACAGGACAGAAGGCCCCAGAATTAATAACTTGCTTACATAAGGCAGTTAACGCCCTTTTCCCTTTCTTTCCTCCCTGTCTTTCTGAAATAAGGGTATAACAACATCCAGTCCCCTGACCTATCTCCATAGATCTTTACCAGCTTAAGTCACCATTTTCATAATGTATGACATTTTCTTGTTCAAGGCATACAAAGTTTTCAGAATGACTGCCTCTTTGCTTGATATGATCTTACTACTTCTCTCACTCTATTACTTGAAAAAAAAAAAAGAAAAAAAATCCCTATTTTATAAAAAAGCAATGAACCACAATGGCTTGACTTTCTTTTTTTAAGGCAAGAAGAATTACAGTAATTCTGTCACATTCTTCACACTCATTATTTAGGTGTCTCCTAAAACAGACCTGCAAACTTCATATGTGAGAATAAAATGCATTTCCTTGTGTTTTTTCTTTGAGAAAATGTGTGCTACAGACCCTGTAAAAACATTTCAGAATTAATGAATTCTTGCAAGTTGTTCTGTTTAGAAATTGCTATAAATAAATAGCTATCTTTGATGTAACTGTTTAGTTAAAAGAATAAGATGTGTTCCTGCTCCCCAGTTTCTGGGAAACCACAAATAATTGTTTTGCTTGGTTACAGCATTAGGACTTAAGGAAAACACAGCTCAGTCTTTCTCAGGAAGTTCAAGTGTTGGGACACATTTCTTTATCTGATTTTTAACTCTTACAGCATTCACCTCCACCCAGACCTTCTTCATTCACTGCCTGAAATTTCCAGGAGCTCTGCCCGTGCCAAAGCGGAACATACCTATAACATTGTTTCAGTTTGGAGAGCTACAACATTAAGTTGGCTGCTTCCCTTAATAAGCCACTCCATTATGCCCACCAAAATCCAATGTCCTAACTCCTAGTACTGTGCCATGACTATAGCTACTCCCAGTGATTATTATTAGTATTACTGTTGAGCTTCAGTACAGTACACATGTCCCTGTACTGCAGTGGATATGTGGGAGTGGATTATAACCAATATAGTGATCGGCCCTCAAATCCTACAATAGCAATTTTCCATTTTTAGTCTGATTACCAAAAAATAAAGGAGAAACCAGGACTTCCTTATCTTAAAAGGATTCTGTCAAGTCCTTTTTGGCTGAATCACAGGTAGAACACATCAGCAAAAGTCACAAAGCAACAAAAACCAACATGCAATACAGTCTTTTACAGCTCCACCCTGTGAATTCCAGCCCAGCATGAAACACGAAGGTGATCAGCTATAATTAAGGTAGTGGGTCAAATACCAGCCCTGACTTCCCACATGGGGTTTTTGGATGCACATGAGGTGTCTTGCTGGTGTTCTTCCGGTCTGTTGGAGAAACCAAAAAGTGGTAAAATACAGTAAAATATGTATTTTACCTTTCTTTGTATTTGACTGTTATTTTGAGGAAATGTTCCAGTAAAGCTGGGTGTCTCCTGTTTTTTCACACCATGCGTTACATTCTTTTCAGGGTTAATGGTTTTCTTGGGAAAAAAGTTCTCATTTTCAGCTTGTGTTACAGGGTGTTTCTGGTAGGGTGTTTCATTTGCTTGTCTTTAATAATGTGCTTATGGATAAGTTTTAAAGTAGATCTTTTCTCTAGTCAGTTATGGCTGGTGTTAATTAATGATACATAACTGTGTTTAACATTGCTCTTCCTGTCAGTGACAACATTTGGACAGAAGAACCAAACACATGGAGGCATGGGTGTATATTGGCTGTTTGGAATAGAATAGCTTTCAGATGCATCTGGTATTTTCCGAAGGTAGAAAATATTTTTGGATAAAGAAAGAAATAGTATTTCTTCCCAAAACTGCATTGTGATATTTTTATCATAATGTGTTCACCCCAAAATTACGTGGGCATAATTGTAAATTACACATTTTTGTGTTGCTCCTCTCCCTTCTATTGATCAAAGCTGCCTTGGTTTTACTCATGTATTTTAGTCCCGAATTTTTTCTTCTGCAAAAGTATCAGAATATGCTGGTTTATTTTTTACTTACGCACAGCGTGGTTAGCTGTAATTAGGCTACTAGCCCATATTTCTCAGTAGGTCTGATGGGGAATATTTTTCCAAGGGACCATTTCTTATTCCTTCTTTTGTTCATATTCTATTTCATTTCTTTTTTATAGCTTGGGTGGAGATTTTTCCCCTTTGAATATGCTCATTAACTTGCATAAAGTATAGCATCCCTTCCAAAGGAAGAAATGGGGAGAGCAGGGAGAGAGAAGGAAACAAATTCCTGCTCAACACCCTGTGATTTTTTTTTTTCTGCATGATCAGTTCTTTGCCCTGCTCTTCTCCCACACCCTTTTTGGACTGATTTTTCTATGCAGGGGAACTCTGAGTGTTTAGAGCAATGGATCTGAATTGTGATGGACACTTCACTGCTACTGTGTGTGAATAACTGATAATGAAGCTCTGAAAAGTAAAAGTGTCTGTGTTTTGGAGGTAGGAAACTCCCTAGCTGCCAGTGATGCTGAGTATGATGTGTGAGTGTTTCACAGCTCTGAAATCTAGTCCAAGTGATTTTTTTTGAGTTCTTGCTACCTCCATTCTTGTACTTATCTATCTATGTGCTCTCAGTCCCACACCAGGAATTTGCTTTCCAGTTGGGATGTCCCTCTGCCTACAATTTTATATGCAAAGATAGTTTCTTCTGAAAATAACAGTTTATGACCAGTTTAAATAAAGAACTGAGACATGCTAAGGAGATGTTCTCACTCTTGTTGAGACGAGTGAGAAGAAAACCTGTTACCTTTGGTGAAGGAAATACGACATAAAATTGTGAAGCCTGAGGCTTGGATAGTGAAGTAATTTCAGCTTGTTGTTCTGTCTCTTCCAAAAATCTACAAATTCATATCCTTCATGCCAGCAGAAGCCAAAACCTTTCTCAATTTTTTTTAAACAGGGAGCACAGATGTGTATGTCCATAATGCAGGCTTAACATTGAGTCGTAGAATCACAGAGCCATTTAGGTCAGAAAAGACCTCTAAGATTGTTGTGTCCAACTATCAACCCAGCACTGTCAAGTCCACCAATAAACTATGTCCCTAAGTGCCACAGCTACACACCTTTTAAATGCCTTCAGGGATGGTGACAGAACAACTCCCCTGGGCAGCCTATTCCAATGCTTGACAACATCTTTGGTGAAGAAATTTTTCATAATATCCATACTAAACCTCCTCTAGCACAATTTAAGGCCATTTTCTCATCCTGTCACTTGTAATTTGGGAGAAGATGTGGATCCCCACCTTACTACAACCTTCTTTAGAGCAGTTATAGAGAACGATAAGGCTTCCCCGAGCTTTCTTTTCTCCAGCCTAATATAAATTACATATGTACGCATAAAAGAAATATAAAATATAAGTAATAGAACCCCTAGGTAATGCTAATGAGATAAGGAAGCACTAAAAAAGTCATTGGTCTGATGTGCAGGAGTTTGACTCTACCTGAACATACAGGGTTAGGTAGGAGACAATAATAACTAATAATTCCTTTTCTTCTGAGGTTCTTTCAGAGCATCATGACCAATGTGTGTAACATAAACATAATCTGAATTCTGTGTGGAAGGTGGAAAAGGGAAGCTTTAATTAGGCCAAGTCTTGAATTCATTACTTGAGAAAAATTTCAGGTGAGTAACTAGTTTAAATATCTGGGGCTCTTCTTCGGGGTACTGGCATTGGAGTGAGTGGAAAAACAATGGGGAGTTTATATACCATAAACATTAGAGGCATTACTGAAAGCAAATTTTATAGATTATAATATGTACCAGTGGGGAAGCTGAAGAACTGTTATTTTTAAGCTTGTGCAGAAAACCTGATTTGTTTACATGATTTCTTCAGACAGGGGAGACAAAAACCACATCAACAAAACCAACCACACTCTGAACTAACCCAAAACAAGAAACAGTTTTGAAATTTCTGAAAAAAACAAAATCCCACACAAATTGTGAGGAAGAGGTGGGAACCAAAAGAGCAAAACATGTTGCTTAGTTTCTCTAAAAACAATTATGAATTTAGCTGGCTTCAATCATCATGCCATTTAGAAGTAGAATACAAAAACCTTTATTTAATAACATTTCTCAGTTGAAATTCACCACCATACTGTTACTCTTGGCTGAAACTCTCCAAGTGCAGTGATGCAGTTTCCCAAGAAATTGACAGGACCTTGCAGATAGTTTTCCCAGGCCTGAATATTTCCCTGGACAAGTGACCCTTTTTCAAATACCCCCTCATCGCTACTTAGCAGCTGAGTTTTCTAGATCTAAATTCTTCTAGTTTTAGTATTGGTAAGACTCAGTATTCTGTTCTGGGCTTCTCAGCACAAGAGAGACATGGAGCTTCTGGAGCAGGTCCAGCATAAGGCTGTGAGGATGATGAGGGTGCTGGAACACCTCACTCATGAGCAAAGGATGAGGAATCTGGTCCTGTTTAGCCTGAGAGGGTTCTTATCAATGCATATGAGTTACATGGTGCCAAGAGGACAGAGCACCTCTTCTCAGAGGTGCCAGGCAATATGGCAAGGGGCAACAGGCAGAAGCTGAAACATGGGAAGTTCCAACACGTGGAAGAATTCCTGTTGTGTGGGTGACTGAGCGTCCTAACAGGTTTTGCAGAGAGGTTGTGGAGTCCTCTATCGCTGGAAATATTCAAAATCAGTCTGGAC
Organism: Lichenostomus cassidix; assembly: GCF_008360975.1. Classification (NCBI taxonomy): domain Eukaryota; kingdom Metazoa; phylum Chordata; class Aves; order Passeriformes; family Meliphagidae; genus Lichenostomus; species Lichenostomus cassidix. The sequence goes on from NC_139482.1 coordinate 30,759,391, forward strand.
TAATCAATCCAAAGTGCTCTGGGGGACTGTGCTTGCGCCGGGAGGTCGGGCCGGATGACATCCAGTGGTCCTTTCTAACATGAACCATTCTGTGAGACTCGGAATGGAAGCGATGCTCCGGCAAGCGGCCGATGCGCTCTCCCTGTGAGCTGTGCAGGGTCGGAAAGGGCAGGAGCCGCCGGCCAGCATCGCTCTGCCCCTTTTCCCGGGAGGCTATGCCCGGCTGCGGCAGCGACCTTCACCTGCAACCCGAGCCGAGGGCGGGCGCAGGGCGGGCGGTGCCGGCGCTATAAAGCCCAGGGCGGGCGATGGTGACCCGCCCCGCTGGGACCGGCCGGGGACACCGCGCTGCTGCGGGGACCGCAGCCACCCACCTGTGCGGGCAGCAGCGCGGGGGGGGAAGGTGAGCCACAAATACCCCAGGGGAAAAGCACTGTCACAAACCCAGCTAAGAGGGTGGTCGTTCTTTTCATTATTTTTTTCCTTTTTTTTTTTTTTTTTTAATTTTTTTTTTTTTTTTTTACTCTGAGGTTAATTAGGCATTTTCTTGTCATTGCTATTTCAGGCTTCGTCAGATTCATGTGTGGCTTTCTGCTTGGGATTCTGTTGTTTTGCTGTTGTTGTTTGGTTTGTTTAGCCAGTATATTTGATAGATCAAGAAGAAAAGCCTTGGGAGACCAGTCATTTATTGCCTCTAAATTCATCCTAGTACCACATGGCATAACGAGTGTGTGTCTTTATCATTGTAATCATTACCACGTTATGACTGTTCAATTGCTTCTAATGAAGTATAACGTAATGAGGGAGTTCCTCTATTCTGTAATAGATAATCCACAATAATTTTTAAATTAACGATTTTAAGATTTAGCATAAAAGGCTAAATCTAAAAAGGCTACTAACTCCAGTTATAATAGTGTGCACTGTTCTTAATATCTCATTAATAGTAGTTATTTTGTTATGCTGTTCCCTATTTTATTTTCTTTTTAGTATTTATATTCAAGTAGAAAAATGTTGAGACAAAAATGTAGTGAATCGTGGAAAAATCCACAAATGTGAAGTCCTTAAATATTTACTAATTCAAGGTGTTTCATTGGGGGGGCTGTTTCTTGCAGGTTCTAATTAATGTGACTCTCTCATAAGCATAAAACAAAAAGAACAATGAAGAACTATTCTGCAAACTCCACAGAACAGGACCTGTCTGATGCTGGTAAGAAGGAACACCACATGTGTGTTTGAGGATTACGTTCCACAGATTTGAATGTAAAAAACATTATAAAGCTCTCCTGATTGCCATAGTGGTTTTGTGGGAGATAACATGATGAGTTTCCTATGAATGAGTGAATTAAAGCCACACCTATAAAACATTTTCTGCATGAATCATTCCATCAAGTTCAACAAAATCCATTTACATTGGTAAAACTATTCAGGAGGGTACTAGTCTGGGCGTGAAAACCCTCCTGAGGTAAGTTCAGTAAGCTGGAAGCATGTTATTGTTTTCAAACGGTTGTCTAAAACAGTCATTATAGGCTGACTAACGTTAAAACAGTATGTAGAAAATTGAGTCAGCAGCTAAAGTTAAGATAAATGTAAACTGGGAGTGGCTGGTGTGGGGAGCACCTTTTCTCCTCTATTTTACAGCTGGCTCCCTACTGTGGTTACTTGTCCATTTCTTGATATATTTGTTGCATCATGTTTTATGCATTTAGAATTATGATCATCCTGAGTAGAATTCCTCTTTCATAGACCTTTCTGAAGGCCCTGGCAGAAAAGGGCATGTAGCACATGTAGCAACTACTGTGATAGAATAATGAAGATGGTTATTAGAGACAAGAACATGATTTTTCAGTTAACTTCCATCTATTTTGTGTTACCTAAAGTAATTATAACCTTCACTACAAGCAATTCCACTCACTTCATTAGGGCTTCTCCTAATTTGCATTCAGTTGTGTAGGTGTTTGAAGACTTAATTAACTCTTTCTTTTAGTCTTTGATAAACTTTCTATATAAGTATATTTTAATTATAAAAATGAAGCTTGTTTTCATCTCACAAACAGACATGGAAGCTTTTTCCCAGAACAAAAATGAACTGGAGAGAGAGCCTGAGGAATTTTTCTTGGAATTTCCTTCCAAGAACACAAGGAAAAACTAGTCTTAAATGCAAAAGAATCAGCAGTGAAAGATGCAAGAAAGTGGTACAATAGATGGATAATTATGCTAAAAGGTTTTCATTTTATTTCACAGACTCTGGAAGCAAGGGGTGTGACAATCCTTCCTTCCAACATGAAGAACATCTAGAACAAAATGACAAGGCAAAGGCCAAGAAAAAAAAGTAGGTATTTTTTTTAACTTAAATTAGAGACTGATGGTGTAACTGGGTGTATGGGGAAGTGAGAGGGGCAGGGAAGGAGGAGGAGAGCTTAATACAACTTTGTTAAAAATAACCTTCATCTTAATTCATCTTTTGTATTTTCCTGTAGGAAGGAAGATGAGAAGTCAGAGAAAAAAATGGTTGGCATTCTTGAATTGGTTAGTGTCCTGTTTGATGGTCTGTTTTATGCCTTCTTTTCTTTGTGCCATTGTGAGTTGCTTATGAATTGCAATTAATAGGCAATCAAAAACCTAAGAAGCAGCCTGAGACCTACTGATTCTAGATCTCTTGAATTTTGCCCTGTTATGTCACATTCCCTCCCATTGGTAGATTGTGAGTAGCGAGAGGAGTTCAACCTCAGTGCTGTTGGAATTTGAGGCTGTTTTAGGACATATATATTACACAGGCCCTTGCCTTGGCCCTGTTCATAAAGGGCTTCTCCTGTGTTTGATATGGAAGGGATCTGCTCTCTGAGAGCCAGTGATATGGTTTTGTGTCAGTTTTCCACAGGACAGCTACTCCCAAACTCAAATAACACCTACAGGTGGATTTTCTTACTCTGAAACAAGGGAAGTTTTATTCTTCTCTGGTTTATTGCATGTCCATTTACACTTTATGAGAGGGCTAAAACAGTCAGGAATAAAATGTTCTGATTTCTGATTAACCACATCCTGGGATATCCATAGCAGTTTAAATTCACATCCTTCTGTAAACCAAAGCTTCAGGAGCAGACAAGTTTTAAGATACAATTGGTCTCTGCCAAAAATGTATTCTTCTGGTAGATATAAGCCAGGTGCTGGTGGATAACACACTCCTGTTTGCATTGTAGAGGCGTTATCTTGGTAAATATGTAACTTAATGGAATCCAAAATACAATATATTGTACAAAGGTCATCATCACTTACAAACATGTAGCTGTTTTCCAAATTGAGAATCTGTGTCCTGCCAGTATTCTCTTATCAGCCTGAGTACAGATTTAAAGATGTGTTGTCCTATTATAAAATTCTTATGTCCTGAGTTTACCTTTCAGTTGGAGTGTTATTTAGAATACACAGATGGAAATGAAGCATGTTCTGCAAGTCTGCTGTACTGTAGCAAATACATGAACTATCAGGTGTAATGTTACTTTTTTCTCCTTTTTTTTTTTTTCTTAATGCTTACACAGTTTCGCTATGCTGACGGGGTGGATGTCCTGTTGATGGTAGTAGGTCTGGTGTCAGCTGCTGCAAATGGTACTGGAATGCCTCTTATGATCATTATCTTTGGAGAGATGACAAACAGCTTTGTGCAAAGTGGCGTGGAATCCAATGGTAAAAAGTTAAAATTAGATTCCTCTAGATACTGGTTGTACTTTTCTGCTGAGGCTAAGATTTTTTGTCCCCCCAGACAATGGTACACAGGTGCATATCCCAGAGAGTATATGATAAGCAACACTCATCCTGTTGGAAATAACCTGGTCATTTTAACCAGTCTTTAATGACTAGTCCAGGGCAAAACCAAAGCATTGGACGGGCAATTTATGAATTAACTTTGACTTTGTTGAGATAGTAAGGAGCGCAACCAACCTCCATTATCAGGCACTAATTCCTTAAAAATAAATATGTATTTGCCAAATCATTTTGTATTTAAGTTTGTATTGCAAGACACCACTTCCTAAATACAAAACATGCCCAAACTGATGATCCCATGTTGGCATGAATCAACTTCTCTATGTAACTTTCACAAATATTCCTACTTGTTATTTCCCCTTCGCAGATTCTTCAGTAAGCAATTCCAGCTGCCCACCAGTTCCAGGTGTGGATATAGAAGGTGAAATGACAAAGTAAGAGTCTGTTGTTATTCTGTTAATAAAATATTAGAAGGTTTCCTTTAATTGTGTTATCTGTTTTAGTAGAAGCCAAATGTTTGTCTTCTCAAAAAGGCTTCCAATAATGCCTCACAGGCTTCAGTATTTACTGTGGTGTGATTTGCTATTTACCTGGGTGTGATTAACGAAGACTAGTTGCTGCTCTGTGGGTCTAACTTCTCTCACAAGATACAGTTGGATCACTTGGGCTTCTGTTCCCTTATCCCAGGTTTGCTTACTACTACGTGGGAATTGGCTTTGCTGTGTTGATCCTGAGCACCATCCAAGTGTGGACATTTTTGGTTACTGCTACAAGGCAAACAGCAAGGATCCGGCAGAAGTTCTTTTTTGCAGTGCTCCATCAGGAGATGGCTTGGTTTGATACTACCCAGATAGGAGCACTGAACACCAGACTGACAGAGTGAGGGCTCTGCTTTTTTTTCCACACACATATGCACACCCCCAAGTATGGCATATAAAAGAAAACTGCCATTAATCTCAGCAGAATAGCCTATAGAGAGTTTAGAAAAAAAATTCCTAACCTAAAGCCTAAAATGTGAAATATTACAGCTCCAAGTGAGAAATTCATTATCCTTTTTAGCTTTATTGTGCAGTTTTTGGGATATGTGCATCAGAAGGGTTTTTTCCATGAAATGCCTGACATTGGCTTTCTAAAGTCCATGAAGTACATGTCAGCCACTGCTAAACAAATGGCTCTGCTGTTTCCACCTAGTTTATAAACACTGAAAGCTGACACTTAATTGAATGGAAATGAGCTTGTACTTGCATCTAGTCATATCTCAGGCAGTATTCTATCTAGTCAGTTAAAGCCTTTGAAGTTTATGAAAAAACTTAAATAGATTGAGGGATGAAGACTGTAATGTCCCCATGCTATGGGATTATACGTGTGAACACTCTTTTTTTAATATATTTTCTGGGTTTTATAGTAGCTTTGGATACGCTCAATCCTGAAAAGTGCACAAGAAGCTTAAATGAAAACACTCACAACTCTAATATCTGTATGTTCTGGGGAGAGAAAATAGGGGAGAAAATTTGTGTGAAAAAATTGAATTTATTCCAATAATGGTATGATGGAATGGAGGTAGCTCTTCCTCTGAGTCAGTAGCCAAAATTAAGAATATAAAATGCATCAGAGAGTTGAGCAGAAAAACTCATTTAGAGATGGACACATTGGGTAAAGAGGCTGCTTGATTGTTTACTTATATTGCTCTATTTGGATGCCAGAGAAGGAAACTAGATCATGTGTGGCCTAGTGACATGACATAGAAACAGCAGAGAATGTTGCAAATACAGAAAATGAATCCTTAAAAACAGGAGGTTTCTAATGTGTTTTTGCCACAGAAGAGCCTAATGGTACAGTTCAGTAGCTGTGGTTAGAAATTTCCCTGTGCCAGTTAGAAAATGGCAAAGCTTCTGACATGAGGCCACACAGCATGAAAAGAAGGGGGAGGGAGTCACAATGAGAGGCTTTCTAAACTAACAAATCTTTTTTTTTTTTATCATTTAAAGTGACATCAACACCATCCGCGAAGGCATCGGAGACAAGATCAGTATATTTCTGCAGTTTTTTTCCACGTTTGTGTCAGGGGTTATTATAGGATTCATCTATGGGTGGAAGCTGACACTGGTGGTTATGTCAGTCAGCCCACTTCTTGCTGGATCAGCAGCTGTTTGGTCAACTGTAAGTGTGTGGGGATTCATAAACAAAGAAACCCGAAAAACCTTACAAACAGGAAAGGGAGGGAGAATGGGAGAAACCTGGTGTGGTTTCTAAGTTGGGAGGTTGGCCCCATGTTTACTTGGATTTCTGCTCCTCCTGTAGCCTTTCTCTGGGTTCCCAAGCACACACTTGTGAGCCACGTTCCTTCTGTCTGCATATCCTGTCCTCATGCCAGGAGGGTAGTCTGTATCAGAGTATCTTTCTGGCACAGCAATTCCCTCATGGCAAGCATTGGGGAAGTCCATGCTCTTCCCTCCTAGCACAAATACCTTTCAACCTCTTTCTATCTGCACATGCGTGTACCACATCTCTTACAAATAATTTACCAAGTTTCACACTGTGTGCAGAGTACAGCTATACAGATACACAGAGCTGCTGAAAACTGAAGTGCTATAAATCAGTGAAATGGCTGGAGAGGTTTCCCTTTCAGATTGGAAAACCTTTTCCCCTTATGCACTGTTTAGCCACAGTAATGTGTTTGGTTCATACTCCTGAGTGGCTATTTATATGATTCTGTGGGGTTTTTCCTACCTGAAGCAGTACAAATAAGCCAAGAAAAAGGATGTCAGAGGTTGTAATGTGATTGACTTTCTTCCTTCAATATCTGCTGGTGCTCTAGTGCCTGAACACCTCAGACATCCTCCTGAGCAGCTATGGCACACCTCCCTCCACTCTTCATAACATAGTTAGTAGGCTGTCCTCTCCTTGGGAGGAAAATGGATCAGTCAGGAAGCTCACCTAATGTTTGTGTAGCCTTTGACTGTAATGAGGAGACAATGATAAATTTAATTCAAATAGAGGGAAATTCAGGGCATGGGAAGGAGTTGACCCACAGTTTGTTAGAGTCTGATCTTGTGCACCTTGTATGATGGTTCTTATTCACCAAGACAGTATGCATATTCTTTCAGTAGGCCATAATAACAGCTGCTTTTCAACTTTTCAGCTCCTGGCATCCCTTACTGCTAAAGAGCTGTCTGCTTATGCCAAAGCAGGAGCTGTGGCAGAAGAAATTTTGACAGCAATCAGGACTGTTGTGGCTTTCAATGGACAGCAGAAGGCATTAGAGAAGTAGGTTTTTAAATTAACAATTATATTTAAAATATGGAAAGGGAATTTAGTTGTGCATTTGGTTTGTGGGGATTTTTTTTTTTTTTGAGGGGCAGAGGGATGAGATTCACTTTATGTCATTTTATCTTTCTATAAGTGGACAAATCATCTGAAAACAAAGATGTGCAAATAGACCTAGTCAGTGAATACAGGCTACTTTGTGTTGTCACAGCAGCAGAGATAAAATATCTCCTTTAATTGAGATCTGGAGCTGAATGTGAAATTGGTAGGAAGGTTATCTTCTCCTATGAGTCAGATGCAACAAAGCATGCAATCAGTTGCCTTTAACTTCTAGAGCATTTGTGCTGCTATTCTGATCTTTGGTTACTGAGCTTATTTACAAACTACACTGGATAACAGCCTTGGGTAATATCACATTATTGGCTTTTACAATGATTTGCAACTTTAATTATTTGCAAATAATGAGTGTAGTTGCCCAGTGCTGATCCTAATTGTACATACAAGGTGAAATGATTGTGGCTGACCACAGACTTACTGACATGCATGTCAGATAACTCAACGAGCAAAAGCAGTAACTTTTTGTGTACAAATACGAGGCATCACTGATTCCGTGCAGTTATGAAAAGCAAACCAGGTGACCTGATCCATATGTTCTAGAAACTATGTTCTAGAAACTCTTCTATCTTTTTCAACTCATGTTTGCTTTGGTCTAGTGCAAAATTTTTAAGGTGGTGTCAGTCCCAGTTGAAGGTCCCACAGCCTGTTCCTGCATTTGCTTCCAGGGACTGAGCTCTGACAATCTCATAGCCCTTTCCTTTGCTTACTGGGATTTGCTCTTAAGATGCAGCAGTATTAAGACCATTTCTGCTTTCACAAAAAAGGCAAAAAAAGCTCTAAGATTGTCTAGATCAATTGTTCCCCCTCCTCCCCATCTTCTGCAATTACCAGTGTCTGAAAATTAAATGACAGGAGCTATCTCAAACTACTTTGTCTAAAGACAAAATAACTGATACCTGAGTCAAGTAAGGCCTTTCCTTTCTGTGATTGCCCAGTCAGCCTCTACCTCCATTTAATGTAAAAAACCCCAAACAAACATAGAGGGTCTCCTAGGAACTTCTACTTTGGACAAACTCTTACCAGGGAGTGCATTTTTCAGACAGTAGATTGTGATTCCTACACAGCTCTTGAATGCTGGCCTCAGAGTTAAGAAAAGCATCCTTTCCCTGCACAGTGCCACCACTGACTGCAAAAGTTTACTCTTGCAAGGAATCTTCAGTCCCCTTTAGCTTCTGGCAGTGGCTTGGCTTTTTGTCTGTATTTGGATGATCACATGTATTTATCATACTGCTTAAATCCACTACCCCTTTCCCTGGAAAACCTATGATGCTGCTGACTCAAAGATAGGGTTTGGTTTTAAGAGTGCAATCAAGTCAAAATATTTCAATATATTTGAGTAACAAATACTGCATTGGTGGCATCTTAGAAATTTGCATGAACAAAATTAATGCAGTTTTTAAGATTGCTTCTCAGCTTAATTAATTGCATGTCTTTCTAGCAGGGGATTTTATTTTATAGAAAATACATATTGGGAAAAGAGTGCAAGCTGCTGACCATGATGCTTGCAAGTAAAAGGTTACATTATTCCTAGGCTACACTTTGCATAACAATCTTGAATAAATGAAAGCTAGTTGCTGAAAACTATAGGTGAATGAATGAATTTGAACCATCCTTAGAAGAAATAATTCTCACTTTGAATTTGTTAGTCTTTATACTGATCTTCTGTGTCCACTGGTTTCCTATATCTTAATCAGTAAATTGACCTAAGGGAAAGATACTTGACGTCCCAAAATGGCCAGTAAGAGAACAACTTTGCAGTCAGAGGGAGCTCTCATTTTTCTCCTTCCCTAGTGTCTGGGATCATTGGGTGGTTTTATTTTTATTTTGGTTTTTTTTAAATGTGGAAAATTAACCTTTACCTCTGTGGTACATAATGTTGATAAAACCTTTTCAAGGTTTACTTTTAGGATTTATGGAAGCAATGGGTTCAAGAGTGCTATTGTGTCTTCCATTATGATAACAAAGTCGTGATGCTTTTAATTGTTTTCTGAATGTCTTCCATAACAGTATGCCAATATTGTCGGCATATGTCAGAACAGATTTATTCAAATTAATTGCATCCCTAATAGTGCTCTGTAAAAAAAAAATCTGTATTGTCTCTCTGATTTTAATTGTTTTTCTTACATAAATCCTGTTAATTAAGAAAAGGGCACTGGGAAATATCAGCCAGAATGGCATGTGGTACCTGTCAAATTAATGGTTTCCTTACCCACTTTCAGATATGATGCTAACTTAGAGATGGCTAAACGTGTTGGAGTGAAAAAATCCATTACCACTAACACATGCCTAGGTCTTTCACAATTTTTTATCTTTGGATCCTATGCCCTTGCATTTTGGTATGGGACCAAGCTCACTGCTGAGGATCCACATTATGACATCGGCCGTGTGTTAATTGTAAGTACAGCTCTGAAAAATGTTCTGTGTCTTTAGGGAAAGTGGTGTGTCTGTTTTCTGCCACGTGCTTGCTGAATTAGCTGTTAGACTCACTTAGTGTAAAACAAGCAAAAGGCATTCATCTTGCCTAGATTTTGATATAGCAAGTTTGATTGTCTTGGACTCTATTCATAAGGTGGAATGAGTAACTTAGAGCTGGTGGTTAAGTCTTTCTAATGCACATGTGGGCAGTGGTGGCTGTGTAATCATCAATTGCAATGCTCCTCTCCATCTCCCGAGGTATTCTTCTCCGTGCTTGTCGGAGCTTTCTCCCTGGGCCAGGCAGCTCCCAACCTGGAGAGTGTGGCTAATGCACGTGGGGCTGCTTATGAAGTATATAAGATTATCAATAAGGTAAACATCTAAGTACATAAGTTGGTTGAAAGACTTCTATTCTAACTTCCACTCCCTCTCATTTTTTTCCCTTGAGAAAGGTAACAAAAGTGCTCTAAAGCCCCCAAATCATCAACTCTATAGATGTCTATCGCAGAAACCCATAATATTTTCATTCATCAAAAAAAACCCAGCCTCTTTGTTACAGTGAAAATTGGCAAATCTGGCATGTGTATCTGAGATACATAGTTGAGGTTTTTCTCTAATATTAGACTTTCAGTTTCAGAGGGAAAGTAGTATGGCATTATACTAATTTTTAAAAATGTGTGTATGCACAAATTCAGCTGAGATGGGGTTTATGGGAGAGTGGGAGTTGGTGAACAGGGGATTAATATCACTATTGAAAGTTATAATAATGATCTGTAATGCTGATGTTGCTATAAAAAAAGGTTTTCCACATAATTATCTTGGTCTTGCTGTGCTATGCAGCAATCGCATATCTGTGTATATAAAATGTTTTTAAAGTAGAACTAAAATGTTCATGGAGAAATGGCTATATCATTCTTCTTTATATGAGCATAAAATCTTCCTATACAGATTATTGAGGGCCATGTTTTGGCTGCAAGAGAGTGCAGTTATGTTCTGCAATTACAGATTTTGTGCTATGGATTTTGTTGCATTTGAAACTGTACTATATTTGTCAAAGCAGAATCCACAGTTTGATGTTCCCCCTGTATTCAGCATTCTGCAAATAAAATGCAGCAGCTCTGCAACAATGCACTGCAGTATAATCCAGCAGCTGAGAAAGTAAAGAACAATGTATGCAGCAGAAATAACAGTTCCAAAAGTGAAATAACCACCATTTTATTTTACAAACCTCTTTCCAGAAACGGCTCATAGACAGCAGTTCTAAGGAAGGCTACAAACCAGACAAACTTGTAGGAGAAATTGAATTCAGAAACATCCATTTCAGTTACCCTTCCAGACCTAATATTAAAGTAAGTGTTCTGTTTAGATTACTGTACTGAAATTTCTCAGCCTGTGTCCATATGGTTTGTCTAATCTTGTTGCTCTTGAATGGAAAATGCATTCTTGTTTTGGGGGACAGGGCATAATTTTTCCCCAATAGTGCACAAAGACAAACCTCTAGATCTACTGTCACAGTCTCTCATTCTCTTCTGCAGGACAAATCTAATGTGTTGCTCCTAGTCTGAACTTCTATGAACAAGAGCTTTGACAAATCAAATAAGATTTTTCAAAATCAGTTATTAAGCCTTCCAAAGTTTAAGCAGATAAAACAGAAAGCTACTTTTTTCCGGTTTCTTGGCTCTTCAGAGTTATGATATCCCATATGAAAAGTTATCTGAGATAGACTTTACAACAATACACTATCAATGTATTGAAACATATCATCCTAAATATATATTTGGAAGCATATACATCCTAAATATACATTGTTTTGGCCATATGTTAAAATTGCTGTTTAATAAAATGTTGTCCCTGTGCTTTGTTAGTTCAGTTTCCTTAAGTGACCTCTGTACATCATGTCATGGTGATTACTTTTGTGGTGATACAGTCGGTTTGATCTCTCTGCCTTATTCAAGAGTTTATAATCTTTTGAACACCTTGATAAAGATGAAAGGAAAAGGAATTTGCTGCTGTTTCTTTCTTAATTAAGAAAAAGGTAGAAATAAAGATTTCAAATGTAGACAATTAAAAGTTGGACATGCTGATTTAGTGGTGAGAATGAGAAGGTTTATATCTGTGGCTATTTCTTCAAGTGGCTCTTTCGATCTTAGTCATCTGAGATCTGTCCCATTGTGCATCAAATCTGTTTCCAGGACACTGGGGCAGCAGCAGGACAGGCCCAGAGTTGGGCTTTTTCCTTAACTGAATTTTGTGCAATGCATCTTCTATCCCTCTCAGCTCAGAAATCTGAAGGGACAGCAGGGTCTTCATCCTTCTTCCTAAAAATCCTATTCAGGATGATGAGCTATGTTGTGGGTCAGCACACCAAATGGGAGGGAAAATAAGAAATGTTTGTAATGCTTCCCAAATCTGAGTCAGCAGTTCTCCCTACTTACAGCACCAATGTTATTTAATAGAGCCAAGGGGAATCAGCAAAGCTGTGCAGAAGTTATCCACAGTCTCTCAAGCAATTGATGCAACACAGTATAATCTTTCCTGTCCAGGTTAAACCAAATCAAAGAAATCTAAGGAGTATAGTTATTGTTAGTTTTAATACCATTCCTGATGAAAGAGTTAGAAATAGCCTAGTATCTGGTAGTGATTATTTGCATCTGGAGATATGGTCTCTAGAATATGGTTCATTCTTGATAATGCAGGCACCAGGATATCAGCTTCCTGGAGATATAAACCCGGGTAGATGTAATACAGGGTGAGGAGAGGAATATTGCAACTATTTTAATCTCTCATTGCAAAAACATGTGTAGGAAAACTTATAAATCAGCCTGGTATAAACAAGAAGAGTTTCCATAGCAGCAAAATATTTTGGCAACTGTGCAGCCTTACTTGTAATGACATGGATATCTTTTGAGGTAAAATATTCTCTAAATGTGAAAACAGCAACAAAGATATCATTAATCTGTACCTACTCCCTGTGTTGCTGAGGCTGCTAACAATAAGAAATGGGATTTATTAAGGGCTTGCTAGCAGTTACCTTGTCAAAACAGCCATCTGTGTTCTAAAAATAGAAGAAAACAGGCTTGTTTCTCAGTGGTACTCTTTAGCACTTGAAAAATAATTTTCTGTGAGATTCATAATTGTTCTGCCATGAAAAATGGAGGACAGCAGGAGAATGTAAGACCTCAAGCCTTCTACCAGATCACACAAATTGGAGAAAATGAGCTATCAAGTTTAGAGTACTATGGCTGTATCTATATTAGTTTATTTGAGTATGCTGGGGAATTTTCCCAGGCACTGGAATGCAATGGTCTATGCAAGGGAACTCTTAAAATGTTTCTTGGCATGAACTTGACCTGTTGCAGTTATCCATCTTCTCAAAAAATTCCCAGGCTTGGTTTGGTAGTCAGAAGGATCCAGGGACCATTTCCTAAAGGCAGGTTGCATGTAGCCATCTTGTTTTGAAGGCTAATAAATTTTATAAGCATAGGTGCAGCCTTTTTCCTGTGCTCCAGGATATTCCCAGGTACAACTAATTTATTAATATTGCCTTACCTTCACACTGTGGCACTCACTGCTGCCTTGACAGCAATAGCTACAGTTACCCTGGCAGACTGTTCTCTAATCAAACTAGTCAAATTAAGATAACTTTTTTTTTTTGTTTCCAGATCCTCCAAGGTCTAAACTTGAAAGTTCAAACTGGGAAGACCATTGCTTTAGTTGGTGCCAGTGGCTGTGGAAAAAGCACTACTGTTCAGTTGCTGCAGAGGTTCTATGATCCTGACCAGGGAGAAGTGAGTGTCTGCCAAAGAACTATAAACACTGAGAGCTAGGAGGACATGCATGAGTTTCCCGTATTGACTGAACCTTGTTTTTTGTTTTGACTGAATTGGAGCATATATCTGCATAGTTCATATTTCCACGATTTAAATTTCAAATGAATACCTTCTCTTGTCAGTTGGACTTCATTATTCTGCTCCTTCTTACAGTACTAAATCACAAATAGCAAATGCCACAAGTCTTTGAATAGACTTGCAAGATCTGAATTTAAAATAATTGCTTTCAACAGTTCATTTTTAAAATTGTCCAAACTTTCTTTAACCAAAGTGTAATCGAACAATGTTCTGCTGTATTTTGCTTCCTTTTCATTGAATGTAAGTGAAAACCTGGAGAGAGTTTTCCTATTTTAAATGATTGTTTTCTTGGCTTGCTTTTTACTATCTGCTAACATACAGCAGAAGTTTCCATCCCTATGCACTGTATGTCTGTTTCACCACTAAAGACTAAATCCAGTTAGTAAATGGTAAATATTTCCACAAGAAATTTCCAAAGGAAAAAAAAAAGCACATTTTAAGAAAATGAGTTTTTTATTCTTGATACTTGAAAAATGCTACTGGTGGTTGAAAGCAGGTAAGCATTAAAATATTAAACATTGAACTATCAGTATATAATATATTAAGGCAGTTCTTACCAACACAGTTATTTCTGTGTCTGTTCATTCCTGCCCTCATGCCTCATTTTGCTGTGTCAATGCCAATGTTCATATGACCACACTGCAAATTATCTAGGTTAAAAATAACTTTCCTTTTCCTTTTAGTCCACTTGAACTTTTTCTTTGATGTGGTGTAAAGAACAGCCACAGAGATGATTGTATAGCCACAATTGAAGACAACAAACTGACACAGGGGCATGAGAACTGGATAAAAAGTGTGCAATTTACTTCTGTAAAATTCTGAAGTCAGCTCAAACAGGATTGTTATTGAGGGAAAACTGGGGGGAAAAAAGCCCCTGATGTCTTCTCTGTTTATGCTACTCCTCAACAATTTCCACCTTGTACAATGGATGGAAAAACTGCAGTTGTAACTTCCATCCCAACGTAGTTTTCTACTAAAGACAACAATTTTTTTTTCTTGACCTTCTAGCTGATACTTCAGTCAAGTAATAGTAATTAATTGCATTATTACAGAGTACATTTCCTTGACTTGTTTGACACACTCTTTTCCTCTCAGATTACCTTAGATGGTCGGGATATTCGGACCCTTAATACAAAGTGGCTACGAGAAAATATTGGCATTGTGAGCCAAGAGCCTGTTTTGTTTGCAACCACAATAGCTGAGAACATTCGTTATGGCAGAGAAGACATTTCTGATGCTGAAATTGAGCAAGCAGCCAAGGAAGCCAATGCTTTTGACTTTATATCTAGACTGCCTGATGTAAGTTCATGAACTTATTTTGGTCCATTTAGGTTGGTGTCCTGTTTCTGAGAGGGAGAGCATGGGAAACCAAGTTATACTACAGCTTCTCAAAATATACTTCTTGCCTCCAGCAGCTTGCCATTTAGAGAGTTTTTTAATTAGATATTGTGCCTTTGGTTGCTCTCAAAGGACTTGTGAGGAAGTCTGGGAAAAAAGTCAATGCCTTAACTCAGGAGAAAGGAAGCTTCACAGCTGTATTGCCATCCCTACCCATCTCATGAGGCAGAGAAAAGTTGGGCTTTTAAAATGAAAAACCAGGAGTTGTCTGTACATCCTCAGGAAATGGGGGAAGTGGGTGAAAGTAAATATTCCCTGAACCAAGACCCTTTCTAGCAGCTACAAGTTTGAGAACTCCCTCTGCCTGAGATTCACAGCTTTGAACCCTCTCTTAGCAGAAGGTGCCTCACCCCTTTCAGGGTGGGGATGGAAAGTGAGGTCAATAATTCTAAACACATCCACATAAATGGATATTTATATGTCCTTCCCTTTGCTCCTGAAGTTAAAAAATGTGAGAAAAGTGCCCACCCGGGATTCAATTTCAAATCTTTTTACTGCTTTAAAGAGCTTGGCCCCCATTGCTCAAGCATCTGCCATTTCTAGAATGTCAGTCTGTTCCAAGGTTCCTTCTGCTCAGGAAGGGTTATTTGATCATATTTACTCTTAAACAGCTATATAATAAAAGACCACAGTGCACTTTGAGATTTGCCACTTTGCAGTAATTGACACGGTCAGTAGGAACCAAACCATGGCTCCAAGGGGGGTGTCTCAGGTTCAGAGTAGGCAATTATAGCTCCTGGTGTGTCCCTATAATTCCAATCCTTTTGGAATGGTAGGCAATCCTCAGAAAATATAGAGATGCCTTTTACAGGTTTGTCTTGAGAAACCCCAAAGAGGCATAAGTTCAAAGTTAGGCAGGTACAACATGTGGTGGATGTAGGAGGGTTTGTCTAAGGACTGGTTGGATGGATGTCCTTCCATGTTTGCTCTTCCTGTGCTCAAGTCAGCTGGAAGAAGGTGAATAACTTAGGCTTGCACTGAAAAGTGAGGAATTGAGATGTGTCTCAACTTCTGTTCTCTCCTTCCTCAGAAATTTAACACCATGGTAGGTGAAAGAGGGGCTCAGCTGAGTGGAGGACAGAAGCAGCGAATAGCTATTGCCCGTGCCCTAGCAAGAAATCCCAAGATTCTTCTTCTGGATGAAGCTACATCTGCATTAGATACTCAGAGTGAATCCATAGTGCAGGCAGCCCTTGATAAGGTAGGACTCATGGTATTGAAGCTACCAGCTGCTGTGAAAATGTGCAACAGGGCATAAGAAAAATTAAGGTATAATTTTCAGTGCAAGTTTCCATCAGAGTCAAGAACATCGGAAAATAAAATTTGAGTGTATGCTCAATTTCAGTGTTTTAACAGGCAACTTGAACCATCAACAACTTACTTGAAAATCATATTTATTTTCTTAGGGGTTTTGGTTCTGCTTTATTACTAATTACAAAGGCACTTAGTCATGTGGAGCAGTAAATTAGGTCTCCTGCACTCCCTTTCTCAAACTATAATTGTTCATTTGCTGGTCAAATATTGATGGTATTTTATCAAGGCAAAGTATGCAGACAGAATGTCCTTTCTCAGATAGATTATAGAAAAGTGTATATGATATTCCTAGTATCTGTTCTCTATTGAATAGTTGATTCATAATTTTCAGAAAGCTCTTGTGATTTAGCCATTTTCATTCTTTCCCTGCTTTTAGGAGCTCCACAGCTCTAGGGTGGGTGCTGCTGCAGAGCTATGAGAGTTTGTACCCATGTCTCTGATCAGCACACAGTAGCTTCCTCACAGCCCTTCATCAGCAGTTTCCATCAATACGTAGTAGGCCTTGATTAAAAAAGAATTTTGTGCTTGGGCTTGAATGTTTTTTCTTTTGTCTAGTATTTATTTTAATGGATTTTCAAAAATGAAGTGAAAAATCCTGTCTTTCATTCCAGTAGTTATGCAGATACAAACTGCTAGGATGGCTCAAGGGAAACACAATTTGTCATCTTCACTTGCTAGTCAGTTTAAATCTGAGGTAAAGTGCAGCTGTTCTTATATTCACATCATTCTAGTGGTATTAGTATTGAGGTAACACGTAGATGAAAAAATAATATATAATCTAATGTGTGTATCAATGATATAATTGATGCAGGATTAAACACTAAAAGATTGCTGCTTCAGATGTAATTTGGTTTTCTTCTGCATGCTTGTTTTTAAAATTTTGTTATCAAGTACTTACCTTTTCCAGAAGTTTATTGCTTCGTTGAGTGCATAACAGAGGGAGGTTGCTCAATTAAGTGGACTGTTCTATATACTCTTCCTTCATCGTGTTCCCAGAACCCACTGAAATGAGCCCTGAATCATAACTTAATCATCTTTTCACAGCTTTTTGATGTCCATCAGTGTAGTCCCCAAATGGGATTTCCAAATTCATTGTCAACATCCCTGACTGGAAAAAGTGGTGCTAATATTGTTCATTATTTTTACAGCTGAGGAGCAGAGATGTTAACCTTATGAATGCTCGCTGTTTCTGGCCATTCATGTGCAGCTGCTTGAAGTCAGCTGTTTTTCAGATAACTCTATCTCATAAAGCATTTTGCTAATTCCATTGTATTTCCAAATATTTCCAGGGATAGTATGTAAAGAAGATATCTGCTCTTTATACGTTTTCTACTCTAGCTTTACTTTCAGAAAGATCTAACTATTCTCATACCATTTTCCCCTCATGCTTGCATGCACATGGAAACACTTTATGAGCAACTTTAACTCAAACAGTTCAAGTTCCATAAAAAGTCAAATACCTTAATTATAGTCTTCAATGCCTCTGTTGCCTGTCTAAAAAGATTGTGGCTTTCTCTACCTAAATAAGTCAAATGAAAGTGTCTTTGGACTGCTAAACAAGAGACATAAAACCAGGGAAAAAATCATCTTTGCTTTAAAAACAAAGAGAATTATTTCTGAAGTTCTGATTTACTTTACATTACAAATGGCTAAAATAAATTTGTTTTATTTCTGTGCTATTTTCTTACATCTTAATTGTAACTGGGTTTGGTGTGTTTCTGTAAGGCTCGGGCTGGCCGTACCACCATTGTGATTGCTCACAGACTGTCTACCATCAGGACTGCTGACACTATAGCTGGATTTGAGAAAGGTGTTGTGGTTGAGCAAGGGACACACAGTGAGCTCATGCTGCAGAAAGGAGTCTACTATTCCCTTGTCATGCAACAGGTGAGGGCAAATTTCTTCACTTTCATTCTCCATTTCACGACACTGTCAAATGATGGTGGGTAGAGCCATTTTCTCCCTCCAGTTCCTGCATAGTGTCCAGCTGGCAGCTGCTCAGTTATTCTTGTCTGGGCACAGACACAGGCTTGGAATTCTTGGGGGTTTTACCCGTAAGTGTTTCATATTCACACAATCCAATATGTCAAAAACATAAGTGAGTTTAAGGCACAGACTGCATAATTATGGCATAACCACTGAGGTTTTAGATTCCATGTTGATTCCACAGACTTTAAAGGAAAAGAGGGGAAAAAAAAATCAGTATCAAATAGTCTACTGCTCTGCCATTGCAGACTGAAATATGGATGACTTATAGGCAACACTAATTACACAACTGAAACAGCAGTATTCATGAGAAAAAAAATTACTTTTCTTTCTTTCTGCTCAAAATGCCCTGTAATTTTATATTCTGAATTACCACTAGGGTTCTAGCACTGATGTTCAAGATAATGGCACATCAGAAGATAGTGAAGGTGGAGATGAGGAGTATGAGGAAAACATAAATCCTGTGGAAGACCTGACTCTTCAAGATCATTTTGAAGAACCTGTCATCTCTGGGAGAGACAGCATTCGAAGACGATCCAGCAGATATAAGAGCAAGAGGAGTTCGTCTAAACAGCCATTTGGAAAAAAGAAGGAAAAGAAGGAGGTGGAGGTTGGTATTAGAACTTCAGTTTAGAATTTTAACGATAAGATATAAGCAGAAACAAAAAGCACATAACTTGGATCACTTTTAGATTGCTGGCTGCCATGCAACCTTCACTCTGGTGCTGTTGCAGTCAGGACTCACCAGACTGAGTATCTGGGGACAGTCATTTGTCTTAACAAAGATCTTCATTTTAACCCTACTGAGCCAGTGTGGAACTGGAAAAAACTTGTGCTATTGATTTGTCATGCTTCATACAATTATTATTTCAGTGGTACTGATGGTTTCATTCCATCCAATTAAAACTAGCTGTGAGATTTCATTTGCAAGATTCTTTACTCCCTGGTACTTATTGTTGCATATACTGCTGGAGAATGTAATCCCTGGAGTGTGAGTAACCAAACTGAAGGCACTTTGGAATATAGTACTGCATTTATGTCAAGCAAAAAAAAAAAAAAAAATTCAAAGCCTTAACATTTTGAAGAGCATTCCCAGTAAAAGAGCTAATACTCTCTCTCTGTTTTAGGATATGCTTCATTTCTTCAGGTCTTTTACAGATAAAACAACTTAGTTGACGTATGCCATACATCAATAAAAGTCATATAGGAATTTCAGAATTTAGAAAAATTATTTTGTTTTGTCGAAGTTGAGTAAACCTTGCTGATAGCATCAAAAAGAGCAGATTTCTAGTGCGTTCTGGATCAGATTTTGGGTAAGCAACTCAAGAGAAACTTGACTTTATTTTCTATGTTGTAGAGCTTTAACTGCAGCATTTGTTTTCATGAAACACATTGGAAAAGTTATTTGGTATATTGAGTTTACTTGGGTTTTTTACCTGATTTCAAGACCATTGAAGTGAAGAAATAAAATATATATTCCAGAGTAAAACCATGAATCCTCCTAAATCTGTGGAAGTTAGGATCTGATCTGTATTAATCTATTTAAATACTTTTGAAAGCCTTAGTATAATTTTTATCTATAGATATTCCTCCTCACTAAAATATACCTTCCAACTAATGAATATATCATATAGCGCAAAGGGGCTGGATCCATTCCTATTGTCATATAAAAAGTCATGTAACTTCAAAAAATACTTTTTGGCTGTGTATTAGTACTGCCTAAGAGATTAGAGGATGTAGTGGGTGTGCATGCTTAGGAACACAATATTCATACCATTCAGAAAAAATTAAGTCAAGCGTCCAGCAAGTTGTAGTTATTTCGGAAAAATCAGCCTTTTTTACTTGAGGCTTAGCCACCCTTATTGAGCATCTGAAACACAGGATAAAATAACCAGCAAGAAAGAGAAACTTGCTCGTAATCCTGACTAATATTTTGTCTCATTTCTGATGTTTCCATTTTTTGATTTTCCAGAAATATCCCTGTGGAGGCATAGGCACTTAAATAAAGTGATAAAGCAGGACAGAACGCTTTTTGTGCTTTCAAAGCAGACACAGGCTTAACAGACTCTAACACATTGGATATAGTTTGCCAAAGAGGAAAACTACCTCCCTACCCAATTGTTCTACTGCCAGCCCACTGGCATTTAGCTGAACTGGAGGGACCTCTTCTGTGCTCTGAACAAGGACACTTTTAGGTCTTTGCAATGGTTGAAATGTTATTTGCCATTCATTGTGACCAGTCCTATCTGACTTTCAGTGAACTGTCCTGGCCCTTCTCCCCTCATGACTTAGCTGTTCGTTTAGTTTTTTGCCTCCAAATGTTTACAGTGCAGTTGATGTTCTAGGATGTGGAACAGCAAAGCAGCAAATCTCCAGCATGTTTGCTTGCTCTGAGAGCACAGAGAGGGCTTTCAGCAGTTTACCAAGACTGTTCACTGCTCAAAGCCTAATGAACACACACTGTCTGCAGAATTTTGTGTTCTGCAGCTTTCCAAGGAAAACTTGCAAGTTTTTCCTGTAGGAAGAAAATCTCCCTGCTGTGCCTTACTGGAGAATCCTGGCTCTGAACAAACCTGAGTGGTTCTACGTACTGCTGGGAGTGATTGCTGCTGCTGTCATAGGTGCAGTCCACCCTACATTTGCTGTTATATTTGGAAAAATCATTGGGGTAAGCTTTTTGGGGGGTTGTTTGGTTTGTTTGTGTTGGGGTTTTTTGTTGCTTTGTTGCTGAGTTTTTTGTTTGGTTTTTTTTTATGGTTTTTTTTTTGCTTGCTTGTTTTGTTTGTTGGAGAGTGTTTTTTGGGAGGGGGGGAGTTAGTGATTTTTTTTTTGTTTTGTTTTTTTGGGGGCTTTTTTTTGCAACTGGAGGTTGCAGTCCTGAGCTTCCTTCATGCTCAACCACTCTGTCAGTTCTTTCCATGTAAGTCTCTGAGTGGGATTAACTAGTAGAAATAAATAAATTGAAAAATGTTGAAGAGGCTCCCTAGAAGCAGAGCATGGTGGAACTGCATCTGACTAGCAGAGGAAAAGAGGAATATTGATGAAGCTGGGAGAACAAATTAGTGCAATGTAAGTTAAATGGAAATCTGGACTGTCTACTGGGTCTTTAACAGAAAGTTGACTGCAGACTGATTTCAGCATCCAGAATACTTGCTAAAAGAAATTAAAGTAGACAAACTTCTTGAGATGAAGGCTGGCTTATGTAACGGACACTTGTCTATGTACTCATTTTTGTGGGTTTTTTCCTTTCATAGGCTTTTCAAGAAACAGATCCAGAA
Source organism: Lichenostomus cassidix (assembly GCF_008360975.1). Lineage (NCBI taxonomy): Eukaryota > Metazoa > Chordata > Aves > Passeriformes > Meliphagidae > Lichenostomus > Lichenostomus cassidix. Next base: position 30,780,830 of record NC_139482.1, read on the forward strand.
AAAAGGAGTAAAAACACTGTGGTGCTTTCTTTAATATTTCTTTTACTTGGAGTGATTATCTTAACAGCATACATAATCCAAGTAAGTGTCACTACACTGAAATCTTAAAAGCTCCAAACTTTCTAGCAGGCTGCAGGTATAACTCATCAACACAATCTGAGAAGCAGTACCCCAATCAGAGCTTACAAAAATATGCAGAAGTGCCAGAGTCTTCCTGAGATATATTGGCTTAATGTTAATGTTCACTTAAAGATTATATTTGCTCTTGGTTCAAATAATCCACTGAAGGCAATGTTAATTCAGCATGATTGAAATCAAAGTTGAGAGTCTGGCCTTAAAAGTCAAAGTTAATACTGACATTTTTCACTGACTATATGAGTCTACAGGCTCTTGCCAAAGTAAGGATAAAGCAGACTCTTTCCATTGCAGTTGGTACTTTTCAGACCATCAAGTAAATTCCATCACTTTCTGTCCTCTTCTGACTGCTTTAAAGCTTGCAGGAAACACTTAGTGCCCATTGATGTCCATATTGTAAAATCCATTGGTATGACTGCTGTGAATGAATGTCTCTGGTTGCAGTCAGAGGAAGGCCAATCACTGGACAGGTTGATTTATCTTGTAGTTCTACTGTCTGTGTGCAAGGCTGACCAGAAAAGTTTAATCTCCCTTTGACTGGGTGGTCGTGATACAAGTATGTAATATATAGATGCCTTCTCTGCCATGTTGCTTCCTTTCTGTGAGAAAATTGGGTATTAGGTCCAGGAATATGAATGATGTTTTTCCCAGGATATATGTATTCACAGGGGGTTGTGGGTGTGATTGCTTTTGTTGTGCAGATTTATAAACAGAGTTACGGCATCAGATGAGAAAATGTGACCCTTTTTCCTCTCTCAGGGATTCATGTTTGGGAAGTCTGGGGAAACACTAACAATGAGACTGCGCTCTTTGTCCTTCAGAGCTTTACTTCAGCAGGTATGAATTAGGCAGCTAGCATATCAAGAGGGCAATGTGTGTGTTCATAGAAACATCTGAAAGGGATTGGGAGACAGTAAATTGGTGATAGGAAGAAAAAACCTACTATAGCCTTTGCAAATAAAAAGGCTTCCTTTCTGTATGTACAAATCCTTGTGAGTTTCTTCAAACTCAGGATATTCTATGATTCTATATCTGATGGAATAAGTAATTTGTAAGAGAATAGTTAACCTCTTCAGGCCTAAGGAATGTCTAAGTAAATGGTGTTTATAATAAAAGTTTCTAGATAGGAACATTCAGGAAAACATTGCAGCCAATAACACTTTGACTATAAACAATTAGATGTCCACAAAAGAATGTGGTTTTAAGCTTTTTCTTTTAGTTTGCTTGGAAATGCTGACTACAGAGAAAGAGCATTCAGTCAGCCATCCTGTTTTGTACTTTCATGTCTTTTCTTGCAGGAGATTGGATGGTATGATGACCAGAAAAATGCTGTTGGTGTTCTGCTAACTCGTCTTGCTACAGATGCTTCCCAAGTTAAAGGCGTATGTTGATTCTTTCATGTGTGTTTTTAAAATATATTTTTCCTTACAAGTATTAATTTCTATTGGCAAGGAACGCCAGATTATTTCAGAAAACAAAGTAGTAAATCTACCCCACAGACTGGCAGATGCATTCACATAGTATGCTACAGTCACATTGGAAATGGCTTCCCAGCTGATAATTTACAAGGACTATCAAAAATCCAGCAGATGTTCACATACTTTTCATGTCCCTCCCTGCAAGTCTTTAAGCTAAATCTATTATATATAGTAACTGTAGACCATTTCACCATGCAAAGTGAAATCTGCATATATGCTTTAACCACAGTCACTGGATCTCACATTTTTACACCCTGTTGTGGGTGTCACCTGAATTTTTACACCCTGTTGTGGGTGCCACAAAGAGGTTGCATCTGCAGAGGATACAAACCCTTACTGGTCTCAGTGAAGAGAATTATTCTTCCCATTGCTACAGAATGTGCTTCACAAACAGTAAGAAATAGACCAGCATAATTAAAAAACACCACAGAGGGCAATGGCCAAGGAAGAGAACCACTCAAGAAGCTGGTATGGGAGAGGTGGCCACTGGACACTGGCAAGACAGTGCACAGTTCCTCCAACTGCTCACCTCATCAGCTGAACTTCACAATCTGACAAACATTTCTGTTTCTTCCTATCCCTTTGGGGGGAAAAATCACTGCAGGGCTTGTGGGGAAAAGTTTACTAGTTCCTTTTTTCCCCTTCATATTTGTACATCAATAATCCTTTAATGCCTACATTTTTCAGTCTCCATAGGTTTTCTTTCTCTCCAGCCCTCCTTCATTATGGGCTTGTAGGGAGAAAATAGTCTTTGACAATTTTTTTCATTTTTGTCTTTTAAAATTTAAAAAAAAAATTAAATTTTTTGCTTCAGTGTTAATGAACTCTATCACCCTGTCAGGGCAGTAAAAAGGAGGGGTGCACACACTTCCCTAACTACAAAATACACCTCTGGGCATGAATGGGTCTCCAGAGCTACTGTGTTCTCTAGAGCGCCAGAGTCATCAGTAAGTCAGTACCATGCCTCATGTTGCACGGGTTGAAGCTTCCAAATTCATATTTATGTGCAACCCCTAGAACATATGGCAACAATTCACCTTGGCATTGGTTTAATTACTAGTATTTTAAATTTATTGAACAAGAAAAGTCTTTTCAGGGCAGGAAAGTCTTTAGCAAAAGAAAGAAGAATGTTTGCTTCCCACACAAGGATTTTTTTTTTTTTGCCAAGTTCTGGAAGATGAACTATTTCCACAGGGCTGTTTGCAGTTTTTTCTGCAGACCAGAGCCCACCCGGGTGCTGGATGCTAATCAACTCTCATTTAAAAAAGTTTTTGATGAAAAGGTTGTACAGGCTGGGAGGAGGTGAGAATTCTTCAGTCAGAGTTAATCTTTCCTATTCATTATCCCACTGAGATAAAGTATTTCTTCAGGGTGGCCAAATTCAGATTTCTTTTCTAAGAACTCAACCCCAAGTGCAGCAGTGTGAGAACCTGAGGATGAATATTTTTCACCCCTGTTAGTGTGGCGGGTCTCAGTGAAAGGCTGTTGTTAGAACCAAGCCACTCTTGCCTAATGCTGGACATGTCACTGCCAACTTGTCCTGCTGTCACAGTGGTCACATTTTTCTGTACCTTGGGTAGCATGTGATGTTCTAGACACATATTTCATTAAACAACTGTTGAGTCCAACTCTCTAGACTACGTTAATATCTCCTGAAGGTCTGAATGCTGGCAGATATGGGGACTCTCTAGGAAAGGTTACGTAAGTTGGTGCATAATGTCTGAACACATGGTCGCAGATAGTCTCATTTCCCAGCAAAAAACTTTGGCAATGACTACAGCAATTTGAAGTGGTAATTTAAGCAACAAAAAGAAAAATCTAATGTATTTGGGGTTTCTGGGGTTTTTTTAGGCAACTGGAAGTCGACTTGCACTGATGACTATGACTGTCTTCACCCTTGTGACTGCCATTATTATTGCATTTGTATATGGCTGGCAGCTGACTTTGCTTATCCTGGCCTGCATTCCTTTTATTGTTGGTGCAAATGCTGTGAATGCTAGCTCTATGTCTGGTCATGCTGCAGAAGATCAAAAAGCTTTGGAAGAGGCTGGAAGAGTAAGTTCTTCAGTTTTAACTACAGGGCTCTGATGTGAGATCACTTTCAAGGACAACATTGCAGTTATGTTATAGTTGACTCAATTGTCCAAGACAAGCGAAGGGTGTTGAGGGGAATGTTTATCTATCTTCAAGAAAAGCCAAATATGGATAACACTAAAAATCTGCAAATTAGACTATAAAAATGCATTTAAAACCTCCATAGTAGATTTCTGGGCAGTGGCAGCTGCAGCAGAAGCAGCCCCAGCACTGGTGCATCTCACACCTAGGGTGAGCAACGTGGCTCTGCACTGCTCTTCTGCAGCCAGAAGTGTTGCAACATTGATATCTTTTTATTCTGTCATAAAGGCAAGCCGTTAATTTGCTCAAGAGTTTCAGGGTACTGCCTTCATTGACCTGATAGTGCTCCTCCAGGAGACAGAAATAGCCCATGCAAAAGAGCAAGATGTATCTGGATTACTAGTGTTTTGTTCCCATTTTATTAAATTTGGTTTCATACATGAGGGCCACAACCCATACATTAAGGAAGACACTGGTGATGCTTCCTGCATGCTGGCCTGGTTCTGAACTCAAATATGTTGTTGGCTTCAGCCCCAACCATGTCTCACAACCATGGGGTGAATAATTCCATTGCTCAGGACTTTCCTTCGCCTTGATCCCTACTGTTAATCTAGCACTTTCTGACACAAAATAATAAATGCTAGAGAAGAGATCAAGTATTCAGAAGATATGTTGTAGATTGCAGTTGTAAGGGATTAGTTCTTATTTGTTTAATGTGTTTGTTTAGATTTCAACAGAATCAGTTGAAAACATAAGAACAGTAGCTTCACTGACCAGGGAAGAAGCATTTTATGAAAGATATGTTGCTAGTTTGAATTGTACATACAGGTGGGTTTTTTTTTTTACTAATTCTTTCTTACTACATTTTAGTCTTTCAGATTTACTGTAAATACATTTCTTGGAACCTGTCCAATACCCAAAAGACTGGGAAGAATATCAATAGCTGTATATAGAGTTTTGAAATTTGTATAGTCTCTATATTTTAATATGCATTCTTAAATGCAGAGTGAAAAAAAACTTTTTCAGCATTTGCCTTTTAAGATACAAACATTTTATAAACAGCATTCTCTGCATATGTGTTTGCAAACACGTATGTTTGCAAGAATATTGTGTTTGCCTACAATATAGGATATACATTCACTCCATTTCACTGTACTGCACTGATACTACCTAACTTAGGAACTGACAATTCCACTACACTCTTTATAACATAAGCCAGTTTTATTCCCCTCATATGACTTTGTAGCCTTGAAAAGAACTTCATGTGTTTCCATTGTTTGACCCACTACATCCCACTGACTTGTCTCCACTGAAATGCATTTGAATCACCACAGCTGATAGATTTTTCTAGCTCCATTTTATATGAATAAAATAGGCCAAAATCTAAATGGTTTCTAATGTAAAAGAAAGAATTGAAAATTATGTATTGCACAATCTGTCCTAAGACAAAATAGTGTTAAAATTCAATGTCTAGTGAACTGCTAAGAGCCCAGATTTGGGCAGGATGCTTGCCTGGAATGTCACAGGTCTGATTTACAGCTCAGACTAGAAAGGAAATTTCCTCTTCCTCTGAGAGCATCCTGAGCAATGAGGGCAGAGTTCTCGAGACCCTGATTTGGTGTGTGTTCAATTAGCTACACAAAATGAAACTTTTTCAGAGGGATAGACTGAGAAATAGCAGCATAGTCTGAATCCTTGTGGGAATACCCAGCAATACATTTCTGCTCTGAACTGGGATGAGAGCTCTCTGCTCAGATGGCCTGAGCTGGTGTCAGCTCTTAGAGCTCTTAGACCAGGCTGGATCCTGCTTGTTTTCCCAATAAAATGGGTCATATGGTATAGTTATTAACTTATTTCATTTTAACTAACTGCTCTAGTGACCTGCCCTACTATAAAAGAAAAGGAAGGGGATTCAATTTAATATAACTGAGGATCAAGGATTTCATTGCTTTCTGTCCTAAGGGCAGCTGTGTGTCATGAAGCCAGGGCCTTTTAGGGTCTGGCAATGGTTGTTTGTGGGTGTGTGTGTTGTGGGCTGATTTGTTGTGTTTTTGGGATTTTCAAGCTGGATTGCTTGAAAATTTTATTCCAGAAGTCTGGCTATCCCCCAGCCAGTGTCTGCTGTTTCATTTTACAAGTCGTTTATGGAAAGTCTCTTCTTTTTTCAGAAAATCTCGGAAAAAAGCTCCTTTCTATGGATTCACCTATGGAATAGCTCAGTGTGCAGAGTACTTTATTAATGCAGCAGTCTTCAGATTTGGGGCGTGGCTCATTGCTAATTGTATGAGCAACTTTGAAAATGTGTTTATGTGAGTATACTCCACAAAATGTTAAAAATATCAAAATCAGTACATAGGATAGTGATTTCAATGCATGCAAATTATTTTATCAAATTACAGAGGTAATGGGAATTTAGTAATTTGGTCTGCTTGGGAGTGTTCTTTGGGTATAAGGGCTGATTTGGGGGAAGTGAAACATATTTGGGCAGTGAAACAGCAAGAGGGAGCAGCAAGCTCAGTACTCTGGAGAAGCCTTTGCCCTTTGACATCCCATCCAGGCAGAGGGTGTTAAAAAGAGAAGCAGTATGATACCTCTGTTCAGCTGTAAAGTAACTGTGGGAACAAGCTGACCTTCCTAATGCTGGATGACATTCTGGAGTGTGGGGAGCTCCAGAAATATCATAACTTAAAAATACTAAAAAACTTTATTCTGAAGGTATATCTTACACAGGAGGAAGAGAATGCATTGTTCTACCTGGAATGAATCACACTTTGTCCTTTGCTTTTTAGAGTCTTCTCTTCTGTCATATTTGCAGCTATGAATGTTGGTCAGTCTGCTTCCCTGGCACCAGATTATGGCAAAGCTAAAATGTCAGCCCAAAGAATCCTTCAACTTTTGGACAGAAAACCTCGAATTGACAGTTACAGTGAAGAAGGTGAAAAATTGGTAAGGGTTGGTGGTGTTTTGGATTGGGGTTTGGGGGGGATATTGCACATTTGTTTCTTTGAGGTTTTGGGTTTTGGAGGTATTTTTTAGGAAGGAGTGGGTTTTTTTCCCAGAAAAAAAAGTTGTAACCAACTAAATTAGTAATGACATATTATCAGCAATTGTATTCACAGCTTCATATTTCTCAGGGTGTCACAAAAGGTAACTGAATTAGGATGACATAATTGCAACCTGAAGAGAGCCTACAAAAAAGATGGAGAGGGACTTGTTACAAGAGCATGTAGTGACAGGACAAGGGGGAATGGCTTCAAACTGAGAGTAGGCTCAGATGAGATACTAGAAAAAAATTCTTTATTGTGAGGGTGGAATATGTTGCCCAGAGAAGTTGTGGTAATCGCATCCCTGGAGGTGGTAAAGGCCAGGCTGGATGTATCTTTGAGCAACCTGGTCAAGTGAAAGGTGTCCCTGTCCTCAGCAGGGGGGTGGAATGAGATGTTGTTGAAGGCCTCATCTAATCCAAACCATTCTTTAATTCTATCAAAAGACAGACACTATATAAATAGTGGTTCTGACTTATTTAGGGACCATATTATTTCTGGGTTGCAGATGAATGAGTAAAAAAAAAAAAATTCATTCTACTGACTCACACCTTAAATGGCTTCAGAAAAACACTGATAATGACCATTCCAATAAAAGTTGTGTTGTCTTTATAAGAGTTTACCTAGAAGTAAAATATTAATGCATTGTTCTAATTATTTTGTAAATATGAGACACTAGTTCCTTTAGAGGTAGAAACTTTTGATAAAAGCCATCCCATTCCATCTGTGGAAACTCTTACGATTAAAAATGTGTTCTTGTGAAGTCAAAACAAACTTAATGAATAATTTGGTTTGCTCTAAAGTTAGGGGAGGAAGAAAAACAAAAGACACTCAAAAATTCCCCAAAGAGTCTCATCTCTAAACCAAAATTGTCATTAAGGAGGCTGAGCTCAGCACATGTCAAATTTCTGCATCTAATTCTTTCAATTTGCATGTTCTGGAAGGATTACATGGGCACATCCAGGTTCATCTAAGTTTAAAATTAACTTCCCATGAAGGTTTAAATGGTAGCTCCTACTCAGGAAGCAATAATCCTGTTTTCTATAACTTTATGCTTATGTTCAGGATTTTCAGCCTTTAAAGTTCTGAGCATACTTGCATATTTTCTTGAACCAGGGCTCTCTGGCACAGACATTGAATGACTTGGCAGAAGGTCTCTGGTAAAATAAAACCTAAGTGAAAACACTTCTAATATAGACTGGACTCAACTACCGGTGATGCCTGTGGCTTAGCAAGGCAAAGTTTTGATCCCATCAAACTAGGTCATTACTGCTGTGAGAGCATCGTATTAGTGGTGCTGCTGGTATGAACATAGGGCTGGCTCATACCCCAAAGAGCAGGACAGGCAATAGCCTTAACATGTGCCCCCTTTCTCCCACTTGGGCTTAATATCAGCCTGCCTAGAATGCCTAATTAACAGCTATCACTGCTTTTTAAAACAAAGCTTTGTCATTCTTGCCTGTAAATAACCTACCAAAGAATTTAGCTCTTCTATCTTAATCTCCAATTTCGACCTTGCGATATTTTTGTTCAAATTGCACTATCTGAAGAGAAAGCAAATGATACAATTTATATCACAAGCAGTAGTGCTTTAATTAAATGTGTTACAAATTAAAAATAAGGATGGCGTCTATTTGTCTGAAGAGGGTGGCTGGGCACTGGAATAGGCTTCCTAGGGAAGTGGTCACAGCACCAACCTGACAGAGTTCAAGAAACATTTGGACAATGCTCTCAGGCACATGGTGTGGTTCTTGAGGATGGTCCTGTGCAGGGCCAGGAGTTGGACTCAATAATCCTGGAGGGTCCCTTCTAACTCAGCTGATTCTGTGATATTCATTTCAAAGATGAAGTGAAAAATAGATACAAGAGATGCAGAAAACTCCTTCTCCAAAAGGATCTAGAGACTTTACATCTCCAGAGCACCCTATAACTAGTGACACTATGCTCAGTCCAATATGTCATTTAAAAGAATTTCAAAATCACTTCTGAGAACTCCCTCCAAAACTATCTTGGATCTCTCACTTTAATAACAAAACCTTAACACGTGTTGTTAAAGTCAAAGCTAACAATTGTGAACGCTCTACTGCTTTTCAGAGCCATTTTGAAGGCAACATTGAATTCAGAAACATCCACTTTGTATATCCAACAAGGCCAGAAGTTCGAGTTTTGCAAGGACTCAACGTGAAGGTTAACAAAGGACAGACTCTGGCATTAGTAGGAAGCAGCGGCTGTGGCAAAAGCACATCCATTCAGCTCTTGGAGAGATTCTATGACCCTGTGGAAGGACAAGTGGTAAAAATAGACTTGTGTGGCTATTAATAGTAAATCTACAGGACTCTTTATCAGCGGCTTTTCACAATCCTGGCAGTACCTCTGTTGAGATGCCTTTTTTAGAGGTGTGAGTTACTGAGGCTGTGCCTCCAGCGGATCTGTAGACACTCCCAAAGCTTTGTCATTGCCTACAATGTGCATTTGCTCACACGTACCAGCAGTGGCACCCATGCTGGTATGGTGTGCTGGCTCAGGTCACAGATCTTGCCTGGGAAAGGAATGACCTTATCAGACTGAATTTCTTCCCCAAGGCTTCTCACACCCTGGTCCAATAGGTTGGCATAACACTTAAGTATCTTGCTTGTCAGTGTGTAAGTTTTCTTGCTGATATGAATGAGTACATTAAGGACATGGATAAATGCTTCAAATAACACTAATGTAATCTCACATGGATCATATTGTGTCCCCATCAGAAGATTGCAATGAGCTTTTTGATGCAATCCCCATTAATGAGTATAGAAAGTCAAAAGAAACCTTGGAGGTTGTAAGATTGAGTCGAAGGCCTATAGCTGAGATTATTTATTGGTGTGTTCAGCTTCTTAAAGGACAGGCTTTCCTGGGAGCTTCTTGGGGTCAGTAAGGCTTGAAAGACTGCAAGAACAGCCTGTGATCTGCATGTTGTTTCTGCCTGCAAGGAAATGGAAGCAAAATAACACAGAATTAAAAATTAATGAAAGCAAATATTTCATCTATTCTGCTAGTTCTTTTCTATTTTGCATGCAAAAAGTTTATTTGATTTCATCTGGGAATCTAACACATAATGGGCTTCCTGTTACAAATCATATTTTCTGTTTACAGCAGGCATGTGTGGATGAGCTCAGTAGCCAGCTTGGCATCATGTTTCTGTTGCTTTTTCTAGCTAGCAGATGGATTTGATACCAGATCTCTGCATTTACAATGGCTGAGGTCCAGACTGGGCCTGGTGTCACAGGAGCCTATTTTGTTTGACTGCAGCATTGCTGAAAATATCCAATATGGAGACAACAGTAGGGTGGTTAGTCAGGAGGAAATTGAAGCAGCAGCTAAAGCAGCAAATATTCATGCCTTCATTGAAAAACTGCCAGAGGTAAGAGACAGTGATGTTCTTTTCACAGTGAGATCAAATATTTGAAATTATATGGAGAAATCTAGGTAGTGCCGACTTAAACAAAATTTAGAATAAACACTTTTGTTTCCCTTAATAAGAAAAAGTATAACATTTATGTTTTAAAATGCCAGTGTGTTTCAAGCTTAAAATCCTTTTTCATTTGTTAAAAAAAATAAAAAAGCCAATGTTTCCACTATTATGGTGGTAGATAAAGCAGAATATCTGGGCAGGTAGGTGGGGAGAGGGAAATAAGAGGATGCTCTATGTATAAGCAAGCGCTCATAATAATTTTATTTATTTTTTTCTTTGACAGCAGAAGCTTCTCAAATTTCTCTGATAAAGAAATTTTATTTTTTCTAAAGTAATTTGGTAAAAAAGTAGTCTTTCTAATTGAATGGGCATGCAAAGGGAGTGTTTCTTAATAAATACAAAGAGCCAGTAAATCAAAAGTTAATGACATGGCATTTGACCTTTTTGCCTGACATGAATTTGGCTCTAACAAGGAAAAATACCTTGATAGTTTGTTTTCACTGTAGTTCTGTGTACCTGAAACTGTGGTAATGATGCTGAAAAATATTTCATTTTCATTACTGCTAATGATGCTTGAGCTTTTCTATTCACAAGCAACACAGTATCAAGTTCTTCATGTTTATATCAGTAAGCATTACATCCCTAGTTACACATGCGATTGTATGCTCTGTGGACACCTCACTGCTGGTACCATTCAAGACATATTCGTGTTTGAGGGAGTAAATTTTCAGATGGGGTATAAATATATGTGGCTGCTTATATAACTGCTTGTACCAGAGGTGTTTTTAAAGTCTTAACTTTATTAAAACCACTTACACTATTCTTTTTTTCAAGATGGAAATACTTAATAACTTTGATAGCTATGCATAAAATTTTGCTTTTCTAATCTTTCTTCTCTGAGAGTATTCACTGGTGGTCTTTTTTGTTTTTTAACATCCAGAAATATAATACCCGTGTGGGTGAGAAAGGAACACAACTTTCTGGAGGTCAAAAACAAAGAATAGCAATTGCCCGTGCTCTGGTTCGTAATCCTGCTGTTCTGCTTCTGGATGAAGCTACATCTGCTCTTGACACAGAAAGTGAAAAAGTGAGTAATGATTATTATGTGTAATACTTATGTCTGTATACCTGGCTAGTTACTTTCTGTAGAATAAAATTAATGCAAACATGTTACAAATGCTAAGTTGAGAAGAAAGGCAGGTGTATCATGGTAGCTTTTCCACCTGAAAGCTATGAATTGAATTATACTAGGAAGCTGTTTATATCTACTAAACAAACAAGTAGAAAAATCCCAAAACTTTAAGTATAAAACATCTTATGGAAATCATATTCCTCAGTTGTCTTCCTATTAGCGGTATTTGATGGCAAATACTGAATTTGTGTTCTGACCCAGGCTGGATGCCCAAGAACCTACTTCTTCATGTTTCACAGATGTTTGATCAGGCTCACTGACCTCAGTGAGAAATCCTGCTGAGTAAAGGTCTCCTGTGTGCACTGACTGGTATATCTGTGGGAGACCTATTCAGGTGATAAGAGAGTGAGAAATCAGATGTAGTTCCTAGGACAAAGGAAGTCTTTCCAGGTGCTAACAGCATTTTCATGGTATCTGTGTGCAGATTGTCCAGAAAGCTCTGGATAATGCCCGGCAAGGTCGGACTTGCATCGTCATTGCTCATCGCCTGTCCACGGTGCAGACAGCCGACATCATCGTGGTGATCCAGAACGGCAGGGTGGTTGAGCAGGGCACCCACAGCCAGCTCCTGGCAAAGGAAGGACACTACTATGCCCTTGTGAATGCACAAGTCTCTAATTAGTCCTATTGGCTGAGTCGGTTTTTTTGTTGTGGTTTTTTGGTTTTTTATGGGAAGACATGAGAAACTCTACAGAGGATGAATGTTGGCTGTGTCTGTGCTGACAGAGCAGGAACTGTGTTGCAGCCTGGTTTCTGTACCCAGTGTAGCCCTTGGCCCACACATCCATGGGGATGAGCAGTGCATGCCTGGTGCTGGGCCACAGAAGGTGCACAGAGGAGTCCTAGGGACAGAATGTGCTGAGCAGTTTGGTGTGTCCCATGATCTGGAGGGTGTCAGACCTGGTGCAGTCTCACCCATGGCTCAGGTGGGCACCCTGCTCTCACTGTCCCCCCAAACTCTGCCCCACAGCAGCTGCCACAGATCAAGGTGATAGCAGAGTGTCATAGCAGTTGAGCATCATGGACAAACAACAAGCTGGTGCTTGTTGTTGCCCTTTGAGTTTCTTCAGATGAAGATGAAGTCATAAAGCCAGCCAGATGAAGTCATAAAGTTGTCTTTAGTTAAAGATGATGGTCAATTCTTACTGAAAACTGAAATTCCAAATAAAAAAACATGCATTAAATTTAAAGGGGTGGAAGTATGGGGTTGTTTTTTCCGCCTCTTTATGCCACATTTCTGGTACTATTGTGCTTCACACACTTCTTGAAAATTCAATTTTTTTCAGACAATAATTTTAATAGCTACAAGCTTTCCGCATCAAGATAAACTGACATAAAAGATACCATTGTTTTGTTTAGTATTTTTCAAATGCTGACCTAACAGAGTTAAATAATTCTTTGTATCCAGCAGGATAATTTCATATGTTTTGTGGAGGAGCTAGGACGGCTTCTAATTGAGTGGACTAGTGTCAGCCATGTAAATTGCTTTTCTTTAAATAAAGAAAAAAAGGTTTTTTTTTCAATATGAGTCCCTTTATTTTTAATGGACATGGTACTTAAGGACATGGTTTAGTGGCAGATTTCATGGCATCAGGTTAATGTTTCACCTTGATGATTAAAAGGGTCTTTGCCAACCTAAATGATTCTATGAATGATATCAAAGATTTATTTTAAGTGTTGGAAAAGCTTGCTTACACATGTGCTTTAATAATTTTTTGTTCCTCTGATTTATTCCTCAGGGTGCTGCAATACAACTTTAACAGTTGAATATGTACTATGTAGTCAGAGTGACTCAGCAGTTGGGTTTTTTTGGCTGGTTAAGCCCAATTGCAGCATTTTAATTTTCCAAGGCTTTGCACGTGGCTTTGGGTTAGGATTTATAGCCTGGAGCAACCTGCAGTACTTTATAATTTCCAGATTGTAGCAGACAAACTTACAGTAATTACCATCTCCTTTGCTGATTTCAATTATTTTCCGGCATCAGGATCTGCAAGGGGAATAAAACACACAAAAGAAAACAAATTCTGATCTCAGGTTTGCCAAAATAAATAGAGTTGCTCTCCCTTACAGTTTTTCTCAGTCTGTTTCAAGAGGAGTTCTTACTCACTCAGGCAACCCCTCTTGTGTGATCTCTTCATTTTCTTGTGATAGGCAGATACTATGGAACTGCTGCCCTTACTATATTCCCAATAATCTAATGTGTACTCCAATTAATTCTCTTTTCCCTGTTTTTTTTTTTTTTTCTGCACTGGAGTTAAAATTACATGCACTAGATTTTTATTCTTAGTTTTGAAAATAAGAAAGGGGAGTACCTTCAGCATACACTCTATCCACTACTTTCCTTAGCAGTGGGTAATTTTTGTCCATTTCCCTTTACCAGTCTCTCTCTTTTTTTTTGAACTTCCAGTAATGGACACTGGAAACAACTCCCCACTGTGAGCCTCTTAGTTAACCTCAGCCTCTGTGAGTAACCACTAGCCTGATCCTCAGCCTGATCCAAGGCCATAGTTAAGAAGTGGAAATTAAAAATATAATAGGTAAATCAACACTGTTTACTTCTAAGTTCACACATGTAACATACAAACATGTTTTACTAATTCATCTCAGTACAAACACTACTTAAAGCCACCTCTGTCACAGTCCTGTTCAATAGATCAGCTACAGGCCTGACAAAAACAACCAGACAAAAGCAAGCCCTACCCAACACAAAAATGGTGAACAAGGAAAGAGAGCAAAGCCCCAACATCTGTAATAATGAGAAAAAACCACACTAGTGCCTGTCTACTAGCAGACAGATTGAGCTGGATGATTTTACTGACTCCATGAAATATAAGGAGATGAGTATGTTCATCTTGTAGGCACTAATAGTAAACTCTATGCTCTGATAGTTTATGTCAGACCATCCCAGTCACCCTCCCAGCTGGACATGCCCACAGACCTTGCAAACTGGTTATGGTCTGATTAAAAGCAGACCCGAAGTAAGAGAGAAATGTATGTCAAAAGCACCTATTTCAGCACCAAGCCCTATATGATAAGGAGATCAAAAGAATTAACCCTGACAAAAAAGAAAAGCCCATAAGGATACATTTTAAGGGCAGAGGATTTATTTGGTCCACCAAGTAAACACTAAATATTTCCTTCAAAATGCCTTCTGAATGCCTTCTCTGAAGCCTTCCCTTTCTTTTCGGGGAAGTCGTATCTTCATCATTTCATAGGAGACTTAGATCAGTGCTGGCATTGAACAAATGTCTGAGCTAAGTGCTCCTTGTCTACTCATGAATGAGGCCTTTGGTGTTCCTTGACAAGCATGGGCTAATTGTGTTCCCTTCACCCCTATCCTTGTGGTGGTCATTTTAGGGGTGAGGTCCCTGATGAGACCAGCAGTGACTCACCAGATTGTGGGCATGTTTGGAGAACACCAACACAGCTTTGTGCAGTGTCAGGGGAGACTTTAAACTCTGACACCTGGGATATAAAGCAGCACAGAACAAACATTTCAGAAAAAATGTGATTATAAATATGTCCTGGTTCAGGCCAGGACAGGGTTAGTTTTTGGTGGTTATTCTATACCACCTCATCATTGTTGGGGTCTGGGGAAATGGAGTCTCTTCTGGGAAGAAGAGGGTCTTTTCAGTCAAGTAAGTGTGGTGGGGGGAATGGTGGGGTAACTCAAGTTCTGAGCCAGAGGGAGCTGTCAGGCGGCTCCAGTTTTGAGCAGGAGGAAGCTGTCATGCGGCATGGCTATGGCTGAGGCAGTCTCTGCAGTGAACATTTTGCATGTGAATCACTTTCTCTCTTTTGTACACCTTTGGTTTTAATATTTCTACTTTTACTGTTTGTTTTCTAATCTCATTGCTGTTTCCAGTAAATTGTTCCTATCTCAGCCCATGATCTTTACCTTTTGTGCCTCCAATTCTCCTCTCCAGCTACCTGCAGGAGGGAGAGAGAATGGAAGGGACAAGCAAGCAGCAGCATGGTTTGGAGAGTCTCAATGAGAGTGCTAAATTGGGGAATACCATTCCAAAACCATGACAAAACATTATATTGATTTACCATTTTGCAAACAGCATTATTCCTGACTTGTCAGTAAGTGTTTTAAATTAGAGAAGGGCTGTTTACTTTTACTTTGAATTTCTGTGGTATTGACAAAACATTCAAAAATCTTTGATGACAAAGTCTTCTTAATTAAGAAAGCATCTAACTTTATTATCAACCAAATCTATCCTCTCTCAACAGCAGAAGAATCTTGCTGATTCTCCCACTAAGAATGCTACTTAATAATTATGTGAAGGGAACAAGTCAGCCCATGCTTGTCAAGGAACACCAAAGGCCATTCATGACTAGACAAGAAACACTTAGCCCAGACACTTGCTTTAAGTTTGCCAAAGTAAATAGTTTCTCTCCTTCATGGAGTCTTGTTCAGTTCCTTAACCGATGAGTTTGACTCCATTGTAGTATCCCACATGGCTGTGAAATTTGGTGAAAGCTTTTCAGTTGTTACTCTAGTCACAATGTTAATTATGAATGTAGACTGAAATGCCAGAAATGGGATAAGTAGTTGAACTAGAGGGCACAAACCAGACTTCTGTAAAACACATCTTCTTTACATCTGAGACATAAAGGTGTTTCTAAGATCTTCAACATAGTAAAAAGAAACAGCTAGGCAACAAGATCACAAACAGTATCTGTGTAGTTCCTTCTTGCAAAATGCACTTGAAGGACTTATTTTGTTAAGTCCTGATCCTTAGGTACTTGCAAATGACTGGTAGTTTTAGATGCAAAGGCAGAAGAATCCCATTGCCTTGCTATCCTTTATCACCCTCCAGCTGCTCTATATATAAGCTTCACCAGAGATTGCCCATCACCCTGACATTTTCCAGGGTTATGGCTATCCCTGACTGTTCTCTTCCAGTTGCCTTGCTTTTCCTCCTCAAGCACCTTTGCTAGCACAAACAACAGATGCTGGTGCAAACAACAACATGTGATTTGCTAGCACAAACAACATGTGATCTGGTGCAAAACACACAGAAATTATAGGGGAAGTCACAAAAACAACTGCAAAGCTAAAGGATTACTTTCTAAAATTACCAGCAAATTCTCAGCAGAAAACTGGTCACTGCATTCGGTAAATTAATCATTTACACTGGATTGCTTTCATCTGCCTATGTGCTGTGCTATGTTAGCCGCACTGCAGGCAGCTTCTATCTGCCTGAGACCCTAGTTATTACCTCATTTTAACATTTTATTGCCTACCTGGTTCGTCAGCAGTTAATTCCAGAAACTATTTTCTGAAGCATATCTTTCCATTTGGAAGTAATAATTTGTTGTGCCCTTAGGGAAGCTCACACATCCGCTGGAGTTATCCCCAGCCTGCTCAGTGACATCAGTATCACAAGCTCCAAAGCAAACTTCTAAGCCTTCCTGTAATTCTCCTGAAGATGCCAATCTTTACTGAATGCTTTCACAGAAAGATGTTTTAAAGTCATGTTAGCTCAACAAACAGATTTTGTGGGCTTGCTTGAACTGACCAGCATACTTTTCATTGCACTGCTCTTTCCAGAGAAGTAACATCCTCATTTCTTTCTAGTCCTTGCGAACAGCATGTCATTACTGCTCACTCTCTCCTGTCCAAAGCAAAACCACCTTGCAGTCAATCATGAATAGAGTAGTCCCTCTTGTTATAGCCCTTGAAGTTTCAAAGAATGACTGTATGAACATGGCTGTTTTGTGGAAATAATTGTTCAAGTTCACCCCAATGAAAAAAGGGTATCCTCAGTATTTGATCCACCACGAGCAGCATTCCTGGAGAATGCATGTGTTGTTCTACCAAGAGGGTAACAAGGGGGAAGAGGCACTGATGTGGGGCACTTACCACTTAACTGCAGACATTTGGGTCTGAAGCAATCCATCAGATTGCCTTAAAAGTGCTCTAGGACATGACTCATCTGCTCCCAAATGTTTCCCTTAACACACCATGAACTGCATCAAGGAAGTGCCTACTTACCATAAACTGAAATGAAGAGCAACTGTTTTTAGTCAGAGTATACATTTACATCAGGTGAAGGGAGTTCAAATCTGAATGTTTGATCTTAAAGAGATGTCTAGGTTGGTTTATTAGTCCTGCAAATAATTTTTGGAGATCCTTATCTGGCATGTCCAGGTATCTCCAGATAGGCAGTGGGGAGCCCAGTCTTGCAGACAAGTGCTTTGAGGAAGAGGAAGAGCCTCTGCAGCAAACGAGGGTAAGTTTTCTTCATCTAGATATTAGCAGTGCAAGAAGCTTTGGAGTGAAGGAAGAACATTCAGGAAATGGGGAATATTCATCCTGAATGTGCAAAAATGGAAAAGAAATATAGAGATTGCAGAAGGATCCAAAAGAGTTTATAACCACGACTGAATTAGGAGAATCTGGATTTTTTCCCTCTTGGAGGGCATGAAGAAAATTTTAAACAAGGAGCTAACATTTTCATCAATCAAAAGAGTTGATGTCTCTGACATCCACATAAAATGCATTTTTTTAATGAAATCACACTAGAAATGATAGGTAGAGCTCCCATTTTCACATCTGTTACTCCCATGAATATCCCTGAAAATGCAGTGTGTGTATTGATTCAAAGCAAACTCAACCAAACAACTATCACTTTACACAGCCCAAACAGCTTTGGTTATAAACGCACCACATGTATTTTATTTACTACAAATGAAGTGCATATCAGCAACACTATATGGAATACAGAAACAAAATTATAATGGATCACTTCTATTATTCTAGAACAATATGAAGAGATATCTGTGATGTGATTTACTTTTCAGTATTCAGTAATGTTGTTTTAATTAGAATAAGTAGGATTCCCAATACAGATTTGCACTACTTTCTTCAATTTCTTATTTACACATACTTTAAGACCTGGAACAACTTTTTCCATGAAGTAATGCCAATACTTTTGGGACTCTTCCAGTGTTATGTTTTAATGCTTTCTTTCTCTTTCTCTCTCTCTCCCTCTCTTTTCTTTTTTTTTTTGTTTTGGGGGGGTGGTGGGGTAAACATAATGCCTCACTGCAATTACTTTGCACTCATAAATTTAGATACAGAGTGTGATAGTGTATATTGATTCTGATAAATTTGTCTGCACGCACCACCATCATTTAATATTTGCATCTATCACCTTGTAATTGTTTTTAACAAATTAACATACATATGAATATGCTTTTTCTGTGAGGAAAATATCTAGTCTACCCCATTTGTAGAACAGAGGAAAGCATACATTTTTCAATAAATATATGAGAGTACACTGAAATGGTAATATAGTTCTATATTTATAGAATATACACTACTGTATACTTATATACATTAAAGATTTCTTCATGATAAGAAATTTGAAAAGAATCCAAGAAAAAAATCATGTGAATCATGGGAAAATTCCATTTACTGTCAGCATTTTTGTTCAATTTTGCAGAGTCAAAACTAGTTTTTTCTTCTGAAAAATCTCTCTCTCATCAAGCTTTGATGATGCAATTTCTCTTTTCAGCTTAGTCAGACTCTTAAGCCCTTCCTTGACTCACACACTGCACTTGCCCGCATGATGCCAGTGACTCACACGTATTTATTCTCTTTTTTAGTAGATAAACCATTGTTAGTTTTATGTCTAGGCCTTTTAGCCATACCCCCTGGGAAAGCAATTAAACCCTTGAATTGCCCTTGAAAAACCCAGACAGCTCAGGCTATGAAAGCAGCAGTGGGTCTGTCCATCTGCCCCCAGCTTCCATGAGAGCTATGAATATCTACACAACTCAAAACAGCTTCTCTGAAAATACTTGCAGCAAAATTAAACCTTTCCTCATCTCACTGATTTGCCAGAGGCTTCCTTTCTTCCAGAAAGCGTAGTTTTCCTATGAAGGCTTCATATTTCATTCTTCACCCATCCACCCTACAACTGCACATCATTCTTGGAAAAATGAGGGGCAGAAGTGCCCTGCTGCTGCTCAGGAACCTCCACTCAATGATAGAAAACACTCAGCACAGAAGGAGCCCAGAAGTACCTCCCACCATGGCCAACACCCTCACACTGAGTGTCCTTAAAAACTATGTCAAGCCAATGGCAGCACAGCTTATCCCACCTTAGTGATCATCACAGAGTATTGCCAAGCACAAGTGAAGAACTGTGTTATGTGGTGACATTTAAAATGCATTTCAATGTAGCTCAGCTTTTGCTACGTCTTCTTTAGCATGTTTTCATCTTTATGGGAAGCATAGTTCATATAAAACTGCATTTGATCCTCTTTCCTGTTAAGTACACTCAGTCATAATGCCACCAGGATGGTACATTCACATCAAAATTCACAGGTGTTTATAATAGATTTGTGTTAACACAAGTCATATTTTGTCTGAATTTCAGGTTTTTAATTAAAAAGAAAAAAATGCACAAGAACAGACTGATTTTTTTTAATGTTGCATATAAAAGGTCGTGCTCTTTGATTACAAGTGATTTGTAAATAGCAGAACATTGTTGAAAACTACCTACTGCATTGCATACATATGGGGTTTTTTATAGACCAGTGGTTCTATTTTTCTCCAAAATCTGATGGAATTTCCTTCACCCCCACCACTTCTTCTCCAATTGCCCCAGGTTTTAGTCAATGTCTCAGTTGCAAAAGCTGCCATGCAGAAAGAAACTAAGGACTCCTGGTACCTCCATCCTTCACTAAGACTAGCAAGGCCCCAGGTAGTGTAATTTGACATAATGGTTCTCTGGAAACAGAGGCACACAAGAAGTGACTTGCTGGGTTTCTTTTACTGGGCAGGAAGATAAAGATGCCCTGATCAACTGCTAGAACTGGAAATGTCTGGGAACTTCCAAGACTGAGATGCAGTTACTGCATGTAACCCTAGTTTAATGGCAAGTCATAGTCAGATGGGACTTTACTATAATTGTTACCATATTTATTATGTGGACAATTGCCTCTAAAATGTGCCAGCTTTGTTATGATGAGGCAAGGAAAATCCCATCCCAAATGAGATCAATCTAACAAAAAATTAAACAGGATAAAACCCCAAACCTTAAACACTTGACATACATGGATAGGTAAGTATAAATACAAACAAACAGTAAATGTCTCTTTCTCAGGACTCTGCATTATTTTAACCTTTCAAAAAACTTGGCAACCATTCAAGGTTGAATTGAATGATAGTCAGATGTGGGTGTTTTCTGGAAATATTTCACGAGGCTTGAGGTGTAAATTATGTTCTACAAGGACATTAGCCATCCATCTTTCACATGGCCTTCCCTCTTTCAGCTCATCATATTCCCTTGTCCTATCTTGCTTCAGAATAAATGGCACACATGTCAAGAGAGGGGGAGGAATTTCCCCAAGTTGTTTATGAAATGTCTGGCACCATCCCGCTTCAGCCCTGTCTGAATACCTCTAAGCACATGAAACACAATAATAGCATGTCTTAAACACATGAAAAGGGTAGGCAAACTCCAGAATTGGTGAGTGATGGTGCTACAGGAAACTACCAAAGAACGGAGGAGTTCAGTCCAGTATGGTTGCTCTCTAGCAATCTCTAGTACAGATTTTAAAAGGTCCTGTTTTTCTAGGAAGCCTCATTCTGCTCAATTCACAAGATAAGATTTTCTCCATCCAGCAGTAGCCAAGACAATTAATCTGTCCATCCAGTCCCAGGTTTTGAAGTATGAGGATCTGCCACACCACACCAAAACCTTTGAGACTACAGGGAGGTGGGCTATGTCTACAGGATGATTTACTTAGCTAGATATGCTAGGATCAGTGCCAGGATGTGCATCAGAAGGTTTTCAAAACTGACTCAGTGTCTCACCTGACATCATTAATTCTTCTGTAGAAAATTCTTCCCTAGTTAATTGCAATCACAATTGCAAAACTGTTGCAAAGACATTCTCCCCCAAACTGTTCTGGGGAAAGCCAGAGTAAAAATTCAATCACTAAAAATTATTTCATCTAAGCCAAATGTTTTGCATATTTTGTTCAAGCAGAAATGAAGGGTTTTTTCCTGGTTTTAAAATTCTTGTTTAGGAACAATTTTAACAGGTAAACAATGTAAGTTTATTTTGTCTAGATGTGATGAAATGAAGAGCTTCAGCATCCTCAGCAATGCCTCCCTTGAAATGAAATACCTCCCTTGCACTGGGGTGGCTGAGCTGGGGCCAAAACATCTAAAGTTCGCCGCAGGAAGAGCTTGTGCACTTTGCAAATCCTTCTTGTTCAGCTGAGGCACAGAGCACCTTGCACCCAGATGGTCACCCTGCTTACGCTCACCAAGTTCCTCAGGCAGGATGGGAAAGAAAGTTTTATGGAAAATAGATGGAGATAGATGTGTGGAAGAGGAAAGGGAGGACAATGACAGGAAGCCAGAGCTTCTGGTCCCCTGTGCTTTGTCCAGTGCTTTCCTGACCTTGGGCCATGGCAGCTGGCTGTCACTGCCCATCCTCAATGTGCCTCTCCCAGCGCTCACCCCACAAAAATCTGGTTCTGTCATGATGAGGATGTCTGTGCCACTCTGAACCTGCCCAGCACAGCCACCACCTGTCCCCTCCCAGGGAACCCTTGCAGTGCTGTCCAAGGTGGGACATTCCTTCCCCTCCCTTCTCCCAAGGGATACCGCTGGGATCCAGGGCTGCTGGCAGTGCCCTACTTGGGCCTGCTGAGCAAGCCTTCCCATGGCTCTGAGGGGGAATAGGGTCATCTACGTTTTCACCTTGATTTCATATTAAAATAACCCAACACCCAACTTTCTAGCAATATTAAAGCACCACCTTTCCTCCTTTTTTAACCTAGGCTCAAAAACTCTCAGTGCCTTTTAATACTTCAGCATATAGCCAAATATTTTTAACTTGCCATAAATCCATGTTTTTAGGCAAAATAGGTCTTGAGCTATGTTTTCACAAGAAATTCTCTGGATCCCCAATACAGGATATGTCTGAGATTCCTGAAGAAGGGCAGTATTCACTGAGCAAGGTGATGATACTCAGTCTGCACCTCCAGCTTTTCTTATTGGTATGAGAAATGTTTCAAGGCAGCTTAAGTTTAAGGAATTCTGGCTTTTGATGTAAATTCAGTAGCTCACATGTTCCAAGACTTAAAATCTAATAATTTACCAGAAAGTCTTTTTTCATTTGGACAGCAAAAAGAAGAATTGGAAATAATAGCCCTAACTTAAATTCTCATCTATTTTTTTCCTTTTATTATTTTTAAGTATATAACTTGTGAGTTGCATGAGATATGATATGAATAGGGAAGGAGAGAAAATGAAAACAAACAAAAAAATACAGGAGAACAAAACCTTCCCACCTATTGGGCATTTTTGTGCCATTTACAATGCAAATTCCTCAGGTCAGAGTCTCATCTTTGGGGATTTTCCATTTCCCCACTCTTGAGGAGTGCAGGGGCTATTGCACATCAGCACACACTGACCCCCACAGAGAAGTGAGCTGTCAGATAAGAGATTGCTTCGGTTCCCTGCAAGCTCCCAGGAAGGTCCGCAGTGCACAGAGCAATGTTTGTATTACTGCAGAAGGGAAGGATTTTGGCCAAAAGAAGCTGGCAGCCCTGGCTTTCTAATGAACCGTGTGCTGACAGGCCTGCTTGTGAGCTGTTACAGATGTGCGCTGGACAGTCTAATGAGGCACAGGAAATTCAGGAAGCCAAAAAATCTCTTTGGATTTTCTGATTATGGTGGTAGTAGCAAAACTGCTTGTGTTCCACCTGGCATGGCCAAGCAAGGGGTATGTTAGCTGTCCTTAATCAAAACATTTCCATTTGGGGTAAAAGCACCGATGTGTGTTTGCTGCCATAAGGGGGAATAAAAGAAGGGCTGAGTCACTAGTCAAGAATGAGAGCAAAGGCAGGACAGGATCCTGCAGTGGCACATTAATTATAGTAACATCTTCTGTGATTCCCCTGCTTCGTAACCACAGATGCATGAGTGGGGGCTGCAGGGTGAAAGGAATTGTCCAGGATGAATGATGTGGCAAGTAAGGGAAAACAAACCCTCGGTGAGAGAACAAAAACCCCTGAATAATTCTTCCTGCAGAGCGGAGTCTCCCGCTGATGTGTCCAGCATGGAAGAGGCACCTTTTCCCAGTGCTTTAGCAGAGGAGTGCTCTGGTATTTCTCTTAAAGCATGAGTCAGACCCAGGGATTGCCAAAAATACATGCCAAGTCCTGCTCTCAGTTACATGTGCCCGCAACAACTTGGCACATGAGCAGATAGTATCAGCACCAAGCAGCTCTGCAGCTCCTCCATTTCACCTCTGCTCTCCCTCTGAAGTCTGATTAGCAGCTGGATTGCAGATGGTATTGCTAATTGTCAGGCCTGCAAATTCAATCAGATTGATGTTAAAAGTCTGCTTTTACTGTTATTGGACAGATAAACATTATTTATAACTATTTAACTGATGAAGCACTATCCAGAAGATGCTCCAGTTCACTTGCCCTTTGTCATATGGACAGGCTTAGATATAAAAAAAGCATAGACAAGAGTCCATGAAAAGAAACAGGACACATACATAGACTTTCCCAGCAGAGCTAGGTCTGATAGCACTTGCCAGAACTGTAAAGCTACATAAGACATGCAACACTGACACCTATTGGCACATAAACTGGTTTCTGCTTGTTTATTCTCTGGCAATATTTTTAGCCTTGTTCACAGTGCCGTGAGTGCAGGTCCCACGCTGCTGCAATAGCATCCTGCCAATCCAGGGCACAGCACCACAAGCTGGTAGGACTGCCCTGTAAAGAGCTTCTGTGATAACTTGCCATTAGGACACTGAAAAATTCAGTCTAGACTGCAAATGCACAATATGAACTGCAGAGAGTCCATGCTTCTGCAATCTCCACTCACAGTGGGCCCCCTCTTTTTGAAGTGGTTTTTTTTTTGTTTTTAAGACATTTCCACTCGTGTAAACATTCGTTTGTAGCAAAAACATGGACTTGTGACATGCTGCATTCTGAGGAAAGACTTCACTTCAAGAATTTCTTCCCTCTTGGAAACCCAGGGGGGTTAGGAAGTTAGGAACAAAACTGTTAGTAAAACTATTTCCTCTCTTTAGCTGTGAAGTCCTTGAGGCTGCATGTAAGGCCAGCCTCAGGGTACTATATGATCTTCAACCTCCTGATTTCCCATCCCAAGAGAATTGTCTGTCACCTTGTGAGTTTTCAAAGTCCTGGGTTGATGCTTTTAGATCACTTTATTTGCCACTCCAATATGTTTCAATCTGACAAAATTTGCACCTATGGTGTAACTTTCCTGAGGAAGAGTCCCAGGGAATTTTGAAGTCAGTTCCTGGGCCACATCTGTTTGCTAATAAGCCTGTTCACTGAGAGGGCAAGTGAGATTTAGTCAAGGTAATAGTTAATATTGTGGGCATTAGGGACTTTATCTGCTGCTCCTTGCTGGGCTGCAGACAATAAGCAAGTGGTTTTATTCCCTTTCTTATCATTGTAGTCTCAACTTTTCTGATTTAGAGTGGCATGCTTTGAGTGTTTAGAGGTTTGCATCTAACTGAAGCTGCCTGCTGACTGATTCACCAAAAAAAGATTCTAGCTGAGTATGTGGTTTTATAACTATTATTAACTCCTGGTGATCTTTTCTCTTTTTTCCCCATAATTATATCTAAACCGTACAGTTCAATGCAAAAGGGTAAACTGAGTTCCTGGAATAAAGTATGTTTTAGTATTTCAGGAACATTCTTAAATCAGTTTAAATCTCCTATTCTGATAGGATTTTTGGGGTTTAATACGTCAATTGGAGAGTTGGCAGAATTGCTCTAGAGTCAAGAGTATTAATCTTGGGGAAAGGTCTGGGTGGAATCTCTTCAGAAAATAAATATAATTTACTGTTATTTTAAAGAAAAAGTGCAAAAAGACAACAATGCTCATTAGCCAAAAGCAAGCCTGTAAGCACAACATGGAAAAATAGATCACAGCTCTTTTTTCAAACAAGTTAAACTTTAAAATCAAGAATTTAATTAATTCATTAAGAAAATATCATATGCTGACCCAAATCTCTGTACTCTTTCTGAAGAAACACATGTATGTATATCACCAGCCAGAAGAAAATACTAGTTTTATAAGGCATACATAGTGTATAAATATATATATCACATGAAATTATGCATTTAGTACATTTAATACATTACATGTGATAAAAGTATATAATAAATATGTATTAGTATTTAATTGCAAATACATAAAAATGTGTAAGTAGGTTTATAATTTCAAATTTAAAAAAAAATAAGGTAATTTACAGAATTTTCATAGGATCGTAGGATCAGTAAGGTTGGAAAAGACTTTTAAGGTCATCAAATCTAACTGTCAATCTAGTGCCACCACCATGTTCACCATTAAACTATGTCCTCAGGTGCCATATCCACACATTTTTGAACACTTCAGGATGGTGACTCCACCACTTCAAATAAAAACCTTTTTCAGAAGAATATATTTCTAACCATAGCTCTTTGCAAATCAGGTTGTGTTCTTGACATCTCATGTGAGTGGCATCATTTACATCATTATGATGTTGTATTTATATGTGTGTAATTTATAGATTAGCAGTCCTAGAGGTGCTCTAATATCAGGTAAAGGCACCAATGAAATAATAATTTCTGGTGGGAGTGTCTTTTTTTATATACAAGATTAGTGGCATGAATCAGTAGCTTTAAACATGAACTTCATATACCATCTGAATTTAAAAGAGTTACAGATTTCATTTTGACATGCCTTATGACTGGGATATGCTGGTGGTGGTGGCCACCAGCATTGTATTGTAACAGTAATTTTTTTTTCTGCATTTCCAGGTAATCTTCATCCTTGGGCTAACATAGAAAATTTGCACCAGAAACTTTAAACAAATCCCATTACATATTGAAAGATTCTCTATATTTAACCTGCTGATTTAAAATTAAATTTTTGCTGATGTAGGAAGAGTTCATTAAATTAAATTACTGATTATCAAATTGGATACAAATTTACTTTTGGATACAAATTTACTTTCCCTTGATTCCTTTTACACGTACTATTTATTCAGTAAAATAAATTTAAGATTGCCTAAGTCATTCACACAAGCCTAGAATATGACTCAGTCACTTCTAATCAGTTTCTTCACATCCAAAAAAAAATTTGTAATATCTCTTTTCTGCCAAGTAAAGCACGCAATGTACCTCTGATGCACCCAGAATGTCCCAAACTGGCTGCCTCTGGGCAGAATCACAGATGTCATTTCCTTTCCGGAACAGAGATTATCCAAGCTGAGCCCACGAGCTCCCTGACCAAGGTCATTTCCATTTCCATGCTGTCTGACCCCCTAGTGATTCTGCCTTTCCCACATACATGACATCATCAGCTTCCTGGAAAGCTGAGACAAGGTAAAAACTTTGTAGTTACCTAATCTCTATATTATGCAGTCGTGGTGGAGGCAATTATACACAGTGGCCTTGCTGCTTCTTTCATTTTCTATCTTTCTGTCTTGAGAACCAGCTAACATTTGTTTTAATTTTTTGCAATATCCCAATCTGCTTGATTTACCATTATTCTCACTTATGATCCTGACATCTAAAATGCATCTACATTTGGTGATAAATATATTTTTCCCTTTTCCCAGGTTCTTTGTTCACCTCTAGTCTTTTTTTGAGATGAGTAATTGCCATGAGGCAGTTGAATTCTTGGTAGTTTTTGCTTCTTCTAAACATAAAGACCTTTCAAATTCAATCCCTGAGCTCTATAGCCCAGCTGACATCACTGGATATTCAATCCACCTGAATAAAAACTCATAATAAACTGTTTCAGTTAGCATACTTATCATCCTGATGATGGGTGAAAGCAATGGAAGAATGGGCTATGATGGTTGGAAAAGGATTCAATTTGTCTTTCAGTTTTAAAGACATATGCCATCTATTGCTAAATTTGTGTTGCCACTCATCCTAAAATTAGTTCAAGAAAACTTTTTCAAGATTACAGCCTTTCCTGTCTTGGTATGGACTGCACTACTTAGATGCTGAAATTCATGGATTGGTTATAGTCATAAATTTTTTAAAGGATCTTCAACCCCTTTTTAATCTCTGTCTTGGGCATTTCATCCCATGCTCATTTCCCTGCAGTAGAATTGAAAGCAAAGAGGTGTACCAATTTTTCTTACTCTGCAGTGCCTGTCATTTTTTATACTGACACCCTTACCCCTGTCATACCTCTGACAGCTCTTTTCAGCTCACAGGTGGCGGCAGCTGGTGGCGTCCTAGCACGGCTTGGATAAGAATACTCCATGAAACAACTCTGTAGAGTGGTGTTGGGGTTTTATTTGCTTCTAGAGGTAAAACACAGAGGTAAGAAAATGCAGATCTGGAGGTGCAAAAGGTCTCAAGAGGTTGATTTTGAGGGATCATTCAACCCTCAAAGCTACATTGACACAGGACAGCCTCAGTGGTGCTTGTGGGACTCTCAACCACTGTCAGCAGCAAAGGCTCAGGGCCAAAGGAGCAATCCTTGTGAGTGCCCTCTTGTCCACCACATGCAAAGTCAGCAGCTTGACTCTGATTTAAACTGGGATTTCCTGGTATAGATAGCACAACAGACCACATCTGCCTGTTCTTCCTTTATGTTTTTCTTATCAGCTCCTAAGACTTCACTTTCATAATGTTTTGCACCAGCTCTTTCAATATGTCTTTTGCCATGATTTTTGCTTGTACAAAAAAAGGCAACAGTATTATTTCTACCTTTATATACAGTCTGAATAAGTCCATTTTTCTAAGTTAATGTTTGCTTTGATAAGCTGAAGAGTGTGCTCCTGCAGCTATCACAACATAGTAAAGAAATAATAACCAAGTTAAAAATAGATTCATGCAAAAGAGTGTCTCAAGGTAAAGGAAAGGAAATTGGTTGCAGTTGAACTAATATTTCTCTTGAAATGATCTCTAGCTGCTATTTGCTGCACAGCTTCTTCTCTCCCCTGGGCAATTCCGGATGCCTTTGGAAAACCCTCTGAAACTTCATGCTGCGCTGCCTAAATATGGTGTGATTCCTCATGTTTGTAGCCCTTTGGTACAGGAGAAATATATGTCTTTATATGAGGCATGTAGAAAGTGCCTATTGTATGAGATGACTCATTCATAGTATTTCCCCTCTGAGTGAAGAATAAAGGAAGTGCATTCCAAAAATGGGAACTTGCATTCAGGCTTGCAAACTTTTCTCTCTTGGATGTTTTAAATAGATAAACAGAGGGAAAATTACACAAAAATACACTAATGGCTCAGTTCAATGTAGACTACTGTACAAATTTGAAACAATTTTTGGAAATAGATATCATGATCACAAACATAAGTGAAACTTTGTTTACTAGTTGATGCAAGATTACAGATGAAACAGTGATGTTTACAACATAGCCAATGCAAAACTTGCTGTAATCATAACTACTTCTGTTAAGCTAATAAATATTTAATAATTAACTTCTTGCTGTCTTTTTGTGATAATCATGTTTTCTCCACAGGAGATGAATTTCCTTGAAAGCAATCTATTCATCAGTCTCTAACATTTCAGCCTATAAAGCATTCTTAGTTTAAACTTAATCATTTTTACAATTCATGTGGGCATTATTTTACCTGGCTTTAGCCATCCATCCAGAAGTTTGATGTCTAACTATCTGCAGGCATATTTGAACACCCACCTAAAGCAGACAAACCATTACCTAATGATTTGTTAATCTGATATCAGATTGCCCTATCACACATATCAGTCTGATTCAGAGGTGAGAGGCTATAAAACGGAATCTTGCACCCTGATAGAGAGTGGGATGTTTTCTGTAGCCCATCCTGGAGGAACATGACCTAAAAATCATTTAACTCAAGACATTTCTGAGAACTCATAGGCATGGTCAGCCAGGCAGCCATTGGTTTTGGAAGACTATTAGAACAGGTGTAAGGCATGGCAGAGAAAATGCAGTGTATTAAAAAGCTGTAATCAAAACAAGGGAAGAATCTGTTTGTGTTAACCTAATGGATCTTCTGTAATGATATTCAAATTTCTTTCTTCCTGGGAAATGAACTGACACAAAGTTCAATACTGAATAGGAGCTAGGGGTTTTGTCATGTGTGTAGTGGAGTTTTGTGTGCTTGTCTATAAACCATTTTATCACTAAAATTTAACTTTTCTCTAAACTCAACGAAATGAAAACCAAGGGGTTTAGAAGCACACTGGGAATAGAGAAATTAAGATCAGCTGGGTAATAAGAACAAAGTCCAAAACTACAGAGCGGCTGAGTGAATGTAAATGCAGTAGAAATATTTGAGGCACATCAAATATTACATCATATGATATAGAATATCAAAGGAGGGGGAAGGAAGGTTGTATGCCAATCTCAAGTGGGTCACATCTGCCTCCCTGCAAATCCAGTAAAAGCAGAGGGAGAGCATGTGTGTTCCTAGGAATTTAAACCAAACACTGATTTTCTGCAGCCACCTTGTGTCGAAAATGGAAAACGCATCTCTCAAAATCTTGAAATCACAGTGCCCTGCTTCAGCGAGGTGCTGCACTCAAGGGACTCAAGGCTCATAAATGTCACTGCTATTGCCAGGGGACCTGCTCACACATGGAGAGTTATGTCAGTGGGAAAACACCCTGAATTAGGGTGGATTTTCACTGATACTCAGTTTCTAGGAGAAAATGTCTCATAGCAAGAAAACATTACTTTTAGATCCCACTCCTTTGAAACTTTAACTTTGCAGAATCAAAGGGGATCTTGCCATTTATCTTAATGTTCAGTTGGGTCCTATTAAACATTATTTGTTCACAATGCAAAAATTTATAGGTCTTATGGCCATCTTTTCAAAATGTGCTAGCATTGTGATTGTAAGAAGAAATCTGCAGAATTCAGGGGTCAGAAACCTGAAATGGCTAATGATTGAGCTTCAGTGTGCAATCCCAAAATTCTCTTTCTAGACAACACTGCATCTCCTCAAGACACAGGCAACACATTACTAGCTCACATTGGACTAGGAAAACTAAGTGCTTTTTGTCATTGATACATCCCTCATTTCTCTTTTCTCCAATCATGCATTTAATTTAAATTCAGAGAGAAGACACAAGTGACAGGTATCATTTTGTATGACAGGTTTGTAACGAGGACAAGGATTATTTCCCATTCAGGGCAAAAAGCCCTGTTCTTCTGTGACAATATTCTCATCTCTTCCACCTCACCACCACTGAAACAATGATTTCCACCTGGCTCATCTAGCTGGGGGCTGAGCTGGCACCATGTGATGGCCTTCAGAGCAGAGGAGTCCTTGCTGCAACACCCCAAACAGCTTAACTGCACTGAGCACTTAACTCCCAACAGTTCATTAGGAAGAAAACTGATTCAGATGCATTTTGGAAAAGGTCTTGGTCTCTGTTCTTTGGTTGGATAAGCAATCTGCAGGTACTAACCTGTATGCTTGTTTATTCCTGGAAATTTGGCATTTGTGCTTATGTGAGGTGAACAGCTTTCCTCCATAAATTACCAAACTGTAACCTCTTTATTTTTTGAGTGGCAAAGGAAGCCCAAAGCTGCCCATTTAAGGCAAACAGATTGCCTTTATCCAGATAATACTGAGCAACCTTTACCAATGGCAAATAACTGGTGTCATGCTGTTAGAATCAGTGACACTGGGAGCAGACACATGTCCTTCAGCAGTGAGCCATTCTCTATGGAAATGCCCCCAACTTTGTACACCATGGCTGGGCTTTTCCATGGCATTTTAAACAGACATACTCCAAGAAAAGCAGGAGCAGACAATAAGCCAAAGGGGAGAACAGGTGATGACTCCAGAGTGCCAGGGAAAGGAGCAGGTTATTGGTTAAATCAATTGAGAGAGAATCACGGATTATACGGATATTCAGCAAATGGGATCAATGGTATTTAACAGCAGTATCAACATGACAAATTAGAGGAATTACTCCAAACCACCAAGCAACAGGGGACATGAATTACAGTTTGGTGTTTTGTTCACAGGCCAGGCAAGGTCAAACTACTCTTATTATTGCTCGTTGGCTCTCCACTGCTCTGACTGCTAATGTAATAGTGGGCATTGTGGATGGCACAGTTGTTGAAATGGGATCACACACAGAGCTGATGGAGAAAAAGGAGCCATATTATTCACTTGCAACCTCACAGGTATGTTTCTTTTCACTGTATAGATATAGTATGCAGGATAGATATATTATGGATCAAATCCCCATTGAGCCATATTTTAGATATGGGATCTGGAAATATGATCATGCACAGATACACTTGCTACTCAGCAATTTTACAGGTGCTGGTTTCTTGTATGTACCACTGTGAATTTGTTTATTTCTGAATGTCTCACATGACCTTTAAAATGCAACGTGACTCATGATTCAAGCACAATCTGGCATGTGCTTTAAAGTGACACATGCACACAGATGTGGACACACAAACCTAACACCCACATCATGGCCATCATCAGGAAACCCCCTTGGTGCTCTGCCATTAGTGCTGCCTGGTACTGAGATACCAAAATCAGTGCACCTCCAAATAAGGTTGCACCTCTTTATATCATTCCTCTGCAATCTCCTGGCAACAATTTTTCCTCTAGTCTCAGTTAGAAGTGTGGGCAAAGTTTTCCACAGTTCAGAGTGGGCTTAAAGACAAGAGCAGTAGCTGAGGCTGTAACTCTGAGCCCTGTATGTGTGTAAGACCCAAACTGAAAACAAAATCTATAGGACACAAAAATCATTCCAGCCTTATTTTGTGCAGAAATGTTAACAATTTGGATCTCTTTTCCATGCTGATCTACCACCAACAACAAAATGAAAAGTACAAATGAAAGTATTGGAAAGGGTTAAGGAGGCTGGTTATGGGCAGGATCTCCACCACTCCATCTAATGAAGTTTGAGTGATTGTCAACTCTGACAGGCAGAAAGGTGCTGACAGCATGATAGGGGAGAGAGAGACAATGTCTTGACCTGGCACATTGTCAGTTCACATACTATTTGTAGGAACATAACTTGAGACACTTCTTTTTAGCACAACCAAGTTAAAATGGACAATAAAAGCAGCTGGACTGGATTTCCAGAGATTGCTAAAGCACAGTTTAAAAGCTATGTTCTGGAAAATTACTTTAAAACATATACTGATCTGGGGCTGCCCAGGAACGCTGTGTGAGCCATTTGATAGGTGTGGCTCTGCCATGGCTGGCAGTGTGCTGTGGCCAGGGTCTTTCAGGCATACTGTCTAGAATTAATTAACTTAGATATTTGTGGGTGGAAAAGGTAGACAGAACTAGAAGGGTACACAAAGAAAATGACTCCAAAATTCTCAGGGTGAAATCTTGCGTTACTTGACTTAATGTTAGCTTGGGTAAATGGTAGACACTGATAAAAATGTGCTTGCAAATTGCAGCAGCCACAAATGCATTTCATCAAGAATTTAACAAAATTCCAGAAAATGGTATTAAAAGTTATGCATAAATATAAAAATCTTTTGTTTGCTTACAAAGATTGTAATTTGAAAAGGTACTAAGTAATTATTACATCATTGTAGTCAATGGATATTTGCAGGAACCTTTCAAAATCACACAGAATTAATATCACTGAGGAAACACAAGCACAGTTTTCCTAAGTCTTTAAAAAACATATTTGCCTATTTTTTTATGCTGTAGACTTGTATGTGGATTCTTAATAACTAAGGGAAATGTTTATAATGTTACATAGAACCATGGAATTTTTAAGGTTGGAAAAGCCATCTAAGATAACCAAGTCAAATAAGAAATACCTTTTAGAAATGAGGCTAATTTGATGAGATGAATAAATCTAAAGCTAGAGTACCAGAGTACTTATGTGAAACTACAAAGAGAAACTTATGCACTTTCCAGAGCCACAGTGACCAACATAATACATTTCTGACTGAATTTTTTTCATGTCTTATCCTCCTTGAATTAGTTTGAATGGATGTTACTAGAGGAACAAATGACCACAGAAGATCCTAAGGGTGGATCAACAGTTTGAAGCCAAATTGAGCAAATGAGAAGTCATGCTCCATAATAAGAAGACAAAGAGAAAGAATAAACCCCTCAAAAAATAACAAATTACACAGGCTAAAAAGTCCAGGGATCTCACTGAACCCTAAAACTACTAACATGAAGAGGATAGACATTTGTCAAACTGTGTAAATATGGACTGTCCATCCATGGAGCTGGTGAAGACTCCAGAAGTGAGGCCCCTGGCAGCTGGCTCTGAGCATAGAGTGGACTGGATGACCTCGAGATTCTTTCTGACCAAAAAGGTTCAGTGAACTTATGACAGCTGGTGATAGCTCCTGCACACCACTTCCCCTTTCACACTGACATCACTTCTTCAGAAGAACACGTCAATGACTGTTTCTGTAGTGATCAAGAGGACTGTTTCCTTATTCTAAAGTTAGTGTCACTGATGCAGCACAGTTATTAAGGTCTATTCTGCTGTTATTTGTGGTCCTGAGGTAGCATTACAGAATGATTCAGACCTCTGTCCTCATCCTTGTTCTCTGCTGCTTCAGGTTTCTTCTGCGTGATTCCTCCTGCACCTGAAGACAGCACTGAGAGCAGCTTATCCTAAAAAATAGAAATAACTGTAATTTCAAAATATGTTTTAATTTCTTATTTCTGAGGATAATAAAATTAGAGCATGAAGGTTCATTTACTGGTCTGTGAGCACTGGCCACAGTTTGAAAGTGGCCTGGTCCCCTGTTTTGCATCACACTTTCTGAAGGTGTAAAGAAATTACTTTTATTCCCATGATTTATTTGAAAAAATAAATTCAGTAAAGTGACATGGTAAGTACCTTTAACAGTCTTTGATTATCGACACTGCAGGAAAATACCAGTTAGAGTTGTTTCTTAGACTGATTATTAAACATTATTGCCAGCTCTTCCTTGGTCTTTAATCCCCCAACTTAAAAAGGATGCAACTTTGATTTCCAAAATGGTCCTGAATGTGGCCCTGCTTCATTCAGGGCAAGAATGACTGGGTTCTACTACTCAAAATAGTTGCTCTTGGCATAGTTGTTTAATGGTGTATTGAGTCTAGCACATATATGGCACATTTCCCATCTACAAAGCTTGAAGAATTAATGACTGATCTTTTACAGTATATTTGTGAATGTGTTTTCCCAGGAGTACACTTTGCTATGTCTCAGAAACATATGAGGCTTCTGCTCATTTTATTTACTACTACAAATGAATCCTGGGAGTCTCTGACTTTCAGTTGTTGTGTTTACATCTCTAAATCATTCCTTTTTTCCAGCATTCCCTAGAGCAAACAGAAGTATTTCTCAACAGAGAGAGGCTCACAGCCCCAAACCTAAACTATTGTGTGATTTTATCTGATGCAGACCTTGCTCAAAGCAGAGAGAACTGTGAAGCAAGGTCAGGTTCCTCAGGGCTCCTGAATGCAGTCCTGAATAGCCCTGGGGCTGGCAAACCCACAGCATGTCTGGACAGTCTGAGCTACTGCTTGGCCACTCCCCTGTGAATATTGGGCTCCCGTTACTCAGTCAGCATTTCCTCTCTGTAGTTGGCATCTTTTGCTCATCATCCTTTTTCTATGCACCCCTGAGAAGAATTTGGCTCCAGCTTCCCTGTATATTCCCATTACCCAGTTGTAGAAAGCAACCACTGTGTTTATTTTCTCCAAAGAGAACACACATTTCTCTCAGCATCTCAGCAGCTTCTCATACACAGTGTGTTCCAGAACCCTCTTTATCTTTGTAGCCTTCTGTGGGGCTCACTTCAAGTATGTCAATGTCTTTTTTTTTTTTGTGGTGGGAAGCCCAAGGTTTGACACGGTGGTCCTCACATGCTTCCAGTTTCTGAATGGAGGAAAATCATTTCCTCCCTCCACCTGCTGACTGCACTCCTCCACTAGTCACAACCCCTGTGCCATTGCCCTCTTTTCTGGAAGGGCACCCTGCTCATCATGCCCACTTTGTTGTCCACCAGGATCCTCAGATACTTATAAAATAAGGCAGACTGATGATCCAGTAGCGAGAAGCTGAAAACTGGCAGTAAGACAATCTCACTTAGGATAGTCAAAGCCACGGTCAGGGAACCTTAAAAATTTAATACAAAAAAATATGTGCATTAAAAGTTTTCTTTCATGTGACTGAAATGTGTACCTATATGTATATCTAAGTGTATTTTAAATACATTTACTCAGTGTAGGTAAGCCCAAAATATCCTTGGGAGGTCTAAGCAAAACTATAATAACTGCATATTTTGAACAAAGCTACATATAATCATTTTTCCTATGAAAATACTCTATGTAAATATAATCTGTTTTCAGAATCAGTACCCTAACTTTCACCAGAACATCCTACTTTAATACTCCTATCAGCAAGGGTGAACTAATTTTTTTGATCAGTGTATTGGGGGGGAAAAAAGCAAAATTAATCTTAATATAAACCTATGAAAAAAATTCCCCAATACGTGTTGTACATGATCTAGAAAAGTCCTTCTCATTTCCATTCTCATTTAATTTGGGCTTCCTTTTTAAGATTTCATCTAAATATTCATCCATGGGAAACAATTTCCATAAAAGTACTATATATAAATCTTTAATTCAAATTGCAAGTTTCTCCATTTTTTCTAATGCAGCAAACAGCCAAACCCTATTACCCTGAGCAGTTTGAGATCATAAATATTTATCTGAGCCCAGTGGTGATTTGTTATAGTGAGGTTAGACTGTGTCTTCAACACAAATTTATTTCTGCAGTTGCAGTTGGAGCTAATGAAGTCCATATTGTCGCACTGATGATGTTCTTTCAAAATGCACATTAGAACCCAATGTCTTTTACAGAGTTTTCAACGCAGCTGCTTTGGAAAATTTTATACTGAGTGCTCATTCCCAGTCTGGAAATAATCACTCATATAGTATTTTCTTCCCTTCTCTATTCCACTGTCAAGACTGTGACTGAGAACTGCATAAAATCCATGAACTACAACACTCTTTTTTGAGTTATTAAATATAATTTTATTGTCTTTTTTACTTTTTGTATATAAAGAATGATAACTGGGGGACTCAGAATGAACCCAGTGCCTTTTCTACTACATTAGTTGTACTTTGCTAATCACTTAAATTTTGCAGAAAATACTTAGGTTTAGTAGAATAACATTTAGAAGAAGCAGTTTCTAGTCTTCTTTTTTAAATTGGAATAGATTCAGTTTTCACAGCTGAGGGATCATGACATAAGAGGCGAGGAAGTGTTTGGCTGTGCAACTGTCCTTATCCAGTCTCTTTAGGATTTACCTGTAATGTTCTATTCTTAAAGGCTACTGCAATAACCTGTACAGAGTATGCAAAAAGGCAGAGTGGCTACAAGTGTAAAAGGGGAATATAGTACACAGTTGTTTTCTTGAAAGGATTTCATAATAGGAAAATGAGAGAAATTCTAAGAACATTGCTCAGGTGTATAGAATTTAAAGTCTTGCTTAAATGGGTTGTTGTCAGGCATACTAATGAACTCAAAGGTTCTTTTATTACAGAAAAACTTATTTTATTACAGAAATTAGTAAGAAATAGGTCTATTCACATTTTACTCTTGTCCAGTTCAATTTTATTGTATCAACTTCTATGGAAAAAAAAAGAAAATACAGTTAATACTTCAAGCATTTGCTAATTACCTATCTTTTGGTGCATCTGCCAGTCTCAGAGCAGATATTTGCTAGGAACACCCACAACTAAACATTGTCTTCTCACACAATTTTCCTGACCAATCATGGCACTAAAATGCAGTGGGAATGGAGTTCATCTCTCTTTTAATAATTGATTTAACTAGCCAAACATGTTGCATAAGGTTTTGTATGTTTATCTCCAACACACACCACACACATACTTGCACAGAAAGTTTGCAAGAACCTCCACTGTTTGGCCACCATCCCCATTTTGCTGATTAAGACACAAGACATTGTTTCTTATTTTTAGCAGTCGTAACTCTGCCTGCCAAGAGCAAATGATTAATCAGGTCCTTAAAATGACTTAACAGCTGTAAATCAAGTAGTAATTTTAAGAAGCAGAGCTCATGGACAAAATAGCTGTTTCATTTGCCAGGGAGCAGAAAGATATATTTAGTCACCTCTGGATGCTAAAATTGCCTCCCCATCAGATCTTTTAGAAGGTCAAGTTGATTATTCCTCAGGTCTTGTGTGCATGTTTCTCCTGAAAAAAAATCTCACTGCAACATGCATAGATTCACAATTTTTTTCAAGATTTCTGAGTATCACAGCCACAAGTCTCTTTGAACTTGGTCTTGCCTGGGAAAATAGGAGGTGTTTCCATGTATTTTTGGCTGTGTGTCCTGGACTTCGTTTTTCATGTCTCTTGGAGGCTCTGCTTTCCATGCTGCTCCTTGCATCCTTACTTCTGCCAAATCTATTAGCTAAGATCAAACAAGAAAATCTGGCTGAAAGTCATAATTTTTGTCCAGAATTACCTGTATGTCTCCCCATCTTATATCCCAGCAAGAATGATTATTCTGGGAGCTCATTTCTGGCCATCTCAGTGCCAGATTCAGCAGGTTATTTCAGGGCACTTAACTGAAAACCATTTCCAAGGTGTTCATGGTACACTAGTGGCATGCACTTCCCTGGGTGGGCATGAGAGAGCTTACAAATGTGACCAGGGTAGCAATGTAGGCTGCACATTCAGAACGGTGAATGGTTGAAGATGGAGAAGTATTTCTGTGTATTTACTGCCCAGGAGTATTTGCCAAAGCCAAATTACCTGCTACAGTTGATCCTCAAAGGACAGTTTATATCATATTCTGGTTATTTTACAACCAACTTTTGTTTGAAAGGCCTGTTTCTCCATCCAGTGGAGCCAGTGCAGCATCCCTGTAGTCTTTAGGGTCAGACCAATGTTATCTCACTTCAAGAAAAATGGCATTTTGTATTTTACAGGCTCTGCAATACATCCACTGCAAAGCCTTTAAGAATGATTTTGAAACTATTCCTTTAAACCTCTAGAAGGCTAAAAACCTAAACAACCTTAAAAGCCTATTTTTCAGACTATGTTGATGTCATTTGTACCACAACATTCCCTTATCAAAGGCAACATGGCCCGTAGCAACACAATGAAAGAAGTCTCAGTTGGAATCAACACCTGCATCAAAGTAGGCTGTTCACTGTTAGAGTGGAGTTTAAGCTGGAGAAATATTTGAAAAATTAAGCATTTTTCAGGGCTTCATTTTGCAGTTACCTTCACTCCAGCCTTGGAATCAGACTTGCAGGTTACAGGACATGGTCTGAACTTATAGGGAGAAAGAGGAGCTTCAGCATCTTGCAGACAATGCAAAATCCAGACCATCATTAGAGTCAGATACTGTCTTTATTAACAGTGCCAAAAGTCAGCTTTTTAAAGCAAGCCTGTAACTGCATCTATAAATCTCCAAGAATGAAAATTGGCTGAAAAAATACCATGGAATAATTCTGTAGTGAATATAAACCAGCATAGTTTGACTGAAACCTGTGGAGTTATTCCAGTTTAGTTAGTTCCACTAGGTTAAGATCTGGCCTCAGCTGGACATTTGCATGCATAAATCAAGAAATTGTATGCACAAACTGATAGTTATTTTGATTTGCATGTGTAAGTGTTCACACTAATTAGCAAGAGCACTATTGAACTAATGCATATCATGGGTTTTTCATGTGCAAACAGATGCATTTGCAGACACTGAAGACTTTGTTAATAGTAACAATGTGGGAAGGAGAGAACAGGCTTCTTACACACCAAATAACCTCTTCTTTCTCTGCCTTTGCTTCTAAAGTCTGTTCTTATATGAAACTCCCTCATTAATTAAAAAAATAATATTGGACCTTTGGGGACAAGGTTAGCCGGAGAAAGAGAAAAAAATTCTAATGCTGTGTCTGTTTATGACATTTCTCTGTCAGCTTTACATTAACATTAAATACGGGTCAGTCTTAAAGGATATTAATCACGACAAACTTACTACAGAGTGCATATTTCTACGGTGAAGCATTGCAAAGCAAGCAATGAGTCACACTAGGGAGAGAAAAAGAGGCGGGTTTTAGACAGGAGGGAAAGTAATCAAGTGAACCCAAAGTGTACTTGCAAGAAATGAATGTAAAGCACATGTATTTCAACCAAATTCTAATGAAACTCAGAGAATGAAGAGGCAAAACTCATCGAGCTGTGAAGTTAAGACATTTGCACCACAATTTGGCAAAAGCTTGAGTCTTCTCAGATCTTTGATTAAAAGGTCAGGCAACTGCAGTGAAGGATGCCAAACGTCAAGGTTCTTCAAATTTAAGGGTACCAGTTCCAAAAAGTGCAAGTTATCAGTGAAAAGGAAGGAGGCAGAATGCCTGAGTTAAATGTGTTTCAACTGAGTTGTTACAGAAATCCATCCCAGACAGGGGAAAAAAAAAAGGCAAATTGTAAATCTGCCCATCCAGTCACTTTTCTCAAGAATCCAAACAACTTCTTAAATTCAGCAAGGGGTAGAAAAGGGAAGAGAGGAATTTGCAAAGGGCAAAACATTTTATTTTGTTATTTTCAAGCTGAAACATTTTGTTTCAAAACAGTATTTGCAGTTCAAGCTGAACTTCAACTTTTCAAATATCACTCAAGGATGGCCGAGTATTTAAAAAAAGGAAAAGAAAGAACTTTGGGTACTATGAAACAATTTTTATAGCCATTATTTTTTTTAATCACTGAAAAATACACTGATTTTCTGATTTCGACTGACTTTGAGCCATACATAATTTCCTTATTTTGTGGTTCAGCTGCCAGACTAAAAACTGACATTATTTTCCATGTCTTTAATTCTGTATTCCAGTCTGAATGGAAGCCAGTTAATAGAAAATCCTGAGGCAGGTTATTTTTCAAAGGCTGATGTTAAAATGCAAGCTAGAATGGGAGAAGAGAAATTGTTTCATCTCAGAATGTCCTAACAAGGATGGTGTTATCCTGTTCTCCAAGCACATCACTTCCAGCTCTGTATAACCAGCTGTTCTGTGCACACACACTACAGATGCACACAGCCCAGGAGGGTGTTTAAAAAAATGGTCACTGCCTGGTTGACAAATTGCAATACACATTTCTGTCAAGGGAGATGAGGCCGTGGAGAATGACTTCTATGACATGTTCATGGCCTCTTATTTTTCTCCTCTTCACAGCTCTCTTACAGTTCTTGCTGTGATCTAGAGGATGAGATTTTGAATTAATATTAAACACTCAGTGGCAGACTGTTGTGGGGTTGGGTTTTTTTTGTTTTTTTTGCAATTACCTGATTATAGCTTACTGGCACAAACTTGGATCTGCAATATAAAACATCTCTGTCTTCGGTATTTATGTCATTTTCTCTTTTATATATGGATAACTGCTGATCTTTTCCATAGCATCTGTGCTTTCTGTCACAGGAATGCTATAGATGATGTAAGTGCCATGGACAACCAGGATGAAAAGGGACTTGCAGGCATTAGGGAAGGAAAGTGAGTACCACTCCCAGTCTTCAGAATTTAAAGGTTCTGTGCCTGTGATATGGCCTTGTTAAAATGTGTTTTTTGTACAGCTTTCTTCTTCTTTTTCTGTACAATACTTGTTACAGTGAGATCCTACAAATGAAGCTCTTCAAGCTACCACAATGATGAAAGCACTATATCAGCACAGTAATACAAATGACCCAATAACTATCATATTTTACATATAAATATTTTATACAAACTTGATAATATTGTCAATCAATTGGGGGAACATCCACTTTACTTTTGATAAAGAGAATGTTAAAACTCAAAAAATCCACTAGAGAATTACAAGGGACAAGTCAAACACAGTCAGCAAACATAGAGACAATTTGTGCAAATCTTGGGGGATGCATAGGCACATTCCCTTCTTTCCCAGTCATATAACCTCAAGGAACAGAGCATTTCTTTTCCTGTACCTGATACAGCAGCTACCAAAATACTCCAAACCCTAGCTAAGAAAACATCAATGCAAGATGTCACTGGAAAGAATGACTGACAATTTTTCCATCTTGTTTCAGGTGATTGCTTTTCCTGTTTCACTAAAGGAAGCAACCAGAGATGTGAAATACATCTCATTAACAAAAGAATACTTCTGAAAAGAGGAATGAAGAAAATCCACAGATGCTGTATGCGTCAGAAATTATTCTGGCAATCAAGTCATCAACCTGAGTGATCTCAGTCATTCTTGGAAGCACTGAAGTATGCATTGTTTTTTTCATCATTTTTGTAATCATCCGTTGACAAAATTAAATATTAAATCAATTTGTAAATTCCCCAGAAGCGAAAACAAGGAGGGAAAGTCTAGCAAAAATCTGTACTAGTATAGATGTTGAAACAACATTTATTTTTGTAGTTCTGTGACTTCATCCTGCAAACACTCCTGCTCTTCTATATGAAAGAAAGGTATCTTTTCCTTTTGATACTCCAAGGAGATTGAGACCAAGTACCTGTTGATTTCTGAGAAGTAGAAGTGTTCAGAGTAACTTACCTCTCACTGCAACTGCCAGGAATACACTGACAGACAGGCTTACAAAGAGCATTGGTGGAGGCACAGGTTGTTAGCAATCATTGCCCAGATGCCTTGCTTGAAGGATGCTGTTTTTAATGATTCCAGAAAGCTTTTCTCATCCTTCTTCAGGTGATAGGTGGCTTTGATGACACGAGGTCTGGACAGAATCAGGGGATTATAGAATTATAGAATCATACAACAGTTTGGGTTGGAAGGGATTTTATACGGTCATCTAGACTAATCCTCCTCCAATGAGTGAGGATGTCTTCAACTAGATGTGGTTCCTCAGGGTGCCTTTCAACCTGATCTTGAATGTTTCCAGGGATGGGGCATCCACCACCTCTCTGAGCAATCTGTTCTGGTGTTTTACTACCCTCAGTGTAAGAAACTTCTTCCTTATATCTAGTCTTAATCTGCTTCCTTTTATTTTAAATCATTATTCCTTGCCTTATAGCTACAGACTGCACTAAAAAGTCTCCCCATCTTTCTCGTGAGACCACTTTAAGTATTGAAAGGCAACTACAAAGTCTTCCCAGAGATTTCTCTTCTGCAGTCTGAACTGCCCCAACTCTCTCAACCTGTCCTCATAGGAAACATATTCCAGTTCTCTGATCGTTTTTGTGGCCCTCCTCTGGATCTGCTCCTATGTGTCCATGTCTTTCCTGTCTGAGCACTCCGGAGATGGATGCAGTACTCCAGGTGGGGTTTCACAAAAGTTGATGTGTACTTGTGGGTGCTCTGTATTAAAAAATGTATTTTCAGGTTTTTCACTGGAGTGACAATTCATCGCATCTTATGCGGTTCCCTGGTGAAAGCAATGGAAGAGATTAGGCAATATTATCAGTTTCCACTTGTGCATGCAGTCTGTGTGTGGTGCACCTTACTGTACACAGGATCTTCCTGCATATGTGAATTACATCTACCAGTGAAGCTGTTTCCTTTATGGAACTCCCTGACTCTTCAAATTGAGATGGTGTTGAGTTTCCTCAAGTGATTTATGCTTCTAAATAGTGAGTATTTCAGAAATACTTAGAATAGAGCTGAGATAGGTGGGTCCTGTTAAGGATTCCGTCTTGATTTTCTGTATTTCTCCTGTACTAAGGGACTCAGGTTGAGGGTGTATCTAATTATTCATGTGAGACTGACTGTGAAGGGTGTTTTCAGGCAAGCTGTATAAATTAATAAACATAAATGTGTTTATTAAGAATGTGCAGATTTACACCTCCCTTCACATCTTGGAAAATATTTCACTGTCACCAAGACAAATGGCCTTCTGAGTGGGAGGAAATAAATTCTAGTTTACATCTGCATTCTTTAAAATACCAGAGACTTTCTCAAAACACTTCAGCTCCTGTTTCCACAACAGCCTTTTGGATAACATCAGAACTTAATTTAGCCACTGCAGTTAAAGAAAAAAAAGAAATTTCTATAAATACATTGAAAACAAAAGGAGGGCTAAGGAGAACCTCCATCCTTTGCTGGATGCAGAGGGCAGCATAACATCTGGGGATAAGGAAAAGGCTGAAGTACTAAATGCCTTCTTTGCCTCAGTCTTTAATACCAAAACCAGTTGTTCTCAGATTATCCAGCTCCCAGAGTTGGAAGTTAGTGATGGGGAGTGAAACCTGCATAATCCAAGAAGAAAGGATTGGTGACTGTAATGCCAGTTAAACACTCACAAGTGTATGGGTACAGATGGGATGCAAGAGTAATGAGGGAGCTGGCAAAAAACTTGCCATGCCATTTTCAATTATTTACCAGCAGTCCTGGTTAAGAGGAGAAGTCCCATGTGGTGTCCATCTGTAAGAGAGGTCAGAAGAGTGATCCAAGGAGCTACGGGCCTGTCAACCTGATCTTGGTACAAAGGAAGGTCACAGAGCAGATCATCCTGGGTGCCATCACACAGCACATGCAGGACAACCAGGGAATCAGGCCCCGTCAACACAGGTTTACA
The DNA here is from genome assembly GCF_008360975.1 of Lichenostomus cassidix. NCBI lineage: Eukaryota > Metazoa > Chordata > Aves > Passeriformes > Meliphagidae > Lichenostomus > Lichenostomus cassidix. Next base: position 30,824,744 of record NC_139482.1, read on the forward strand.
AAAAACAGGGCCTGTTGACCAACATGATCTCCTTCTGTGACAGGGTGACCCACTTAGCAGAAGAGGGAAAGACTGCAGATGTTGCCTATCTAGACTTTGGTGAAGTGTTTGACACCAACCCCCACAGCATTCTCCCAGAGAAACTGGCATCTCATGGCTCAGATGGGTGTAGTCTTTACTGGGTGAAAAACTGGCCATGTCCAGAGTGGTGGTGAATGGAACTAAACACAGTTGACCACAGGTCACTATTGGGGTTCCCCAGGGCTCAGTGTTGGGGTCAGACATTTTCAATATCTGCACCGATGGTTTGGCTGAGGGGATTGAGTGCACCTTCTGTCAGTTCACAGACGACACCAAGTTAGGTGGGAATGTTGATCTGCTGGAGAGTAGGAAAGCTCTGGAGGGGGATCTTTCATGGGCTGGGTTGATGGGCTGAGGACAACTGCATGACATTCAATAAGGTGAAGCTCAGGGTCCTGCACTCGGAGCACAACAACCCCCAGACAGCACTACAGGCTGGGGGAAGAGTGGCTTGAGAGCTGCTCAGCAGGAAGTGACTTCAGGATGCTGACTGACACCTGGCTGGATATGACCCAGAGTGTGCCCAGCTGGCCAAAAAGGCCAAGGGCAGCCTGGCCTGTGTCAGCAATAGTGTGGCCAGCAGGACCAGGGCAGTGATTGTGCCCCTGTACTCAGCACTGGTGAGGTTGCACCTCAAATCCTGTGTTCAGTTTTGGGCCTTTCACTACAAGACACTGAGGTGCTGGAGAGTGTCCAGAGAAGGGCAACAGAACTGAGAAAGGGTCTGGAACAAAAGTCTTACAAGGAGTGGCTGAGACCTGGGGTTGTTTAAGCTGAAGAAGAGGAGGCTTGGGAGGCCTTTTTGATCTTGATTGTGACAGTAGAAGTTTATTAATTCACCACAACTCTGATCCCAGTATATTTGCACATCCAAAAGGCAAAACATGCCTGGAATTGCTCTAACACCACATAGTGTGTCAAGCACACAAATAAATTGAGGCTGGAGGAAAGGATTTGAACCTTTTTCGGGAAAATATGAAATATGCATTGCTAAGAATTTTACAGTTAAATTGGACCTACCTAAAATAATTTTCTCAGCTTGTCAATGTTTATTTATCCCCTCTTCAAGCATCCCTTCTGTCCCCTTGCTACTTTGCATTTTGTAGTAATTACTAAAATATGTAAAAAGATATTTATTTTAAACTGAAAAATTAGAAGTCTGGGCATTCTCTGCATTTTTATCCAAAGCTTTTCTGTGGATGACACATTTTTGGATCCTGTCTGATTCTGGTTTCAAACTGCTGGCAGTAAAATGTATTTACTCTTGTTGTGCCTAACCATATACGCCAGTAATATCTGGGAAGATATTGGCAATGTAGGTGAGACAGATCTGAAGGGCAGATGATCAAAAAACATAAATAGCTCCTCAAGAGGGGGAGTGTCTGGCAAAGAATTTTGCCATCTTAAAAATGTTTAAGTGCTAAACATAAACATATCTTGTTCCAGACAGATATGTCTATTGGGGTAATATGACCACCTAGAGCCAGGGAAGAGAATTGTATCAGTGGATGGAGTACAGCAGATCAGCACAGTGCAAGAGAGAGGCCACTGGTGTGCAGGAATGTGGTTTTGGCAGCTGATTATTAAAATGAAAGCTTATGAAATTCATTTTTGTCCTCATTTGTTACCTGGTGTTGGCAACGTTGTTTTAAAAGGAGAATTAGGCTGAGCAGTAATTTTGCTCCTCCTTTTTGCCATCAAAGGCTGAGGCAGCCTTCCCAAGCCCCATGACAGCATCAGTGACCCCAACCCTCGGGCACTCCAGCCATCTGCCACACTGGGCCAGCATCACAGAGGACCTCTCACCAGCACTGAACAAGGCTTCTTGCCTTGAGGCTTCTTGCCCATCCCCACCCCATGCCCCCTACAGATCCACACAGGTCTCATCACCCCAGGCCCTTCCCCTGCCAGCATGACTCCCAGGTGTCCTGGTGCAAAGACAGCATCACCAAGGTACCATTTGGGCTGGAAACTGGCTGTTCAGGGGAAGTTCAGGGGAAGTTCAGCTCTCTGCCACCATGGCCAGAGTCTGAAACAACTCCTGGGCCCCTAAGGCACCATGTCCTCTACAGCCCTGGAGGAAAGGCTGCACTTGGGGTCCTGGGGCAATAGTGGGCTCTGAGCTCCCTGGCCAGCCTCACTGGAGACTCACCCTCCATCTCCTCAGCCCTTCAACACAGCAGACACAATGGGTCCTGCATTAGAAAAAAAAAGTACTTTCCAGAGTGGAATCTAGTGTTGAATGTGTGTCCCTGTACGTTTCCATATTTTTCTTTTAAAGACAGATAATTGTAAATGTAGTTCTAATTTTTCCCATTCTGTGAGAGATAATGAGAATGCTGAGAAATAGAGTGATATCAATGCCAGAGCACTTCAGTCCAGTAATTCATGTCCCTTGTACCAGTTAAAAAAATATTTTAATCTGGACTATTCTTTGGAAACCAAAATTCTGGAAAATATTGTTTCATATGTCACTTGAATCTATTTGCACTTTTTGCAGTCGTTCACTATCTTTCCAATTACATATCCAGCTTTAAAATGTCCTTAAAGCAACTTAGTGCATTTTCAGATGGTATAAAACTGTGAGAAAGATCAGTATGTCAGATAATACAGCTGTCATTCAGAGGGATCAAGACAGGTTGAAGAAATGGGCTGACAGAAACCTCATGAGGACACCATACTTGGGACAAAAGTAATGCAGTGTAGCAGGAGAGTTTGGGAGTTGACTGGCTGGAGATTAACTTTGTAGAGAAGGACCTGAGAGATCTTGGTGGATGGTAAATTGGTGATGAAGACTAATCACATGCTGGACATTATCTAGAGTACTGCACCAGTTAGAGAAAATCTATACAGCACTTGTAAGGCCACTCTTAGAGAGCAGTGCTCAGTTTTGGGGTCCCCATCAAGAGTTTAACATAATCATATAATCATGAAATTATAGAATGGTTTGGGGTGTAAGGAACTTCAAATATAATCTAGCTTCACCTCCCCTGCTATGGGCAGGGATGCCTTCCATTAGACAACCTTGCTCAGAGCCTCATTCAGCCTGGCCTTGAAGACTGCCAGGGATGGGGCATCCACAACTTCCCTGGGCAACCTGTTCCAGTGTCTCACCACTGGAACAAAGTCATAGCAAAGAATTTCTTCCTAACAAACATCTAATCTAAACCTATTCTCAGTTAGAAGTCATTGCCCCTTGTCCTATCACTACAGTTCTTACCAAGAGTCTCTCTCAAGCTTCCCTGTAGAACCCTTCAGATACTGGAAGGTTGCTATGAGATCTCTACACAACCTTCTCATATCCAGTCTAACAGCCCCAACTTTCTCAGCCTGTCTTTGTAGGGGAAACACTCCCATCCTCTTATAGACTCCATGGCCCTCCTCTGGACTTGCTCCAACAGTTCCATGTCCTTCTTGTGCTGAGTGCACCAGAACTGTAATACAGTATATTGGATTAAGTGTGTACTGGGAAAATGAGAAAATATGCAAAAACAAGGTTCTAACACATAAGTCTGACTGCTGTGGGGTGGTTTTTAAGTCAGACATTCAAATAGAATCACATATAGAGCTCACAAGCAGCACAGCATCAGGTGGCTGCTGGGAAGCAGAGTTCAGGCAGCAGGTGGATTTGGCAGATATTTTGAATGAGCTTCACATAACACAAGGCATATATGGAGAAGGGCTACAGTGTAATGTTGCTTTCTTCTGTAGGAGGACAGCTGGGTATGTAATATCCCTAATATCTTTAGTCCATTTAAGCCTACACACTGCCAAATTCCATATGAATCAGAGGCAAATCTAGCTGTTTGATGAACTTACCTTTCTGTATTTTGTTTGAAAAGGCAAAATAATCCCCTTGACTCCTACACATTCAAAAACAGAAGAAAAACAAGGGAACAAAGGCATTTTTAATATTTCTGCTTTCTGAATTCTCTTCAAAGGCACATTTTAACAATGTAATTTCATGTTTCCTTTTAAAAAATATAGCAGTGTTTTTTGCCAAAATATATTATTATATCAAAAAGTGTCAGTTTTCATTAAACTACAAGATACAAAAGAACTGAGTGGCACTTTAACTGGAAAATAAGGAAATTTCTTGGACTATGGAAGACTCATTTCCCTTCTTTGCCTCATTTTAAGGGTTTAGAGGGTAAAAATAATTATTTAGAGTCATTTTTATTTCTAATCTTATCTGCTCTGCAGTATTTTTGGTGGAAGAGCTTGATTTTGTTCTGCATGCAGCCTAAAAATTCAATTTACTCTGAAACTTTGGTGTCTAACCCAAAATAATGCTGTTCTGCTGGTCTACCTTAGAGCTCAGTGTCTCAGAGATGATGCCTTGATACTTTCTTTCTTCAAATGGGGTTAATGCAGAAACAAGTGGTCACTGTTGTTTCAGTCACTGACAAGAGTCAGAATCTACAGAGAAGTTGTCTGAGACACAAAAAAATACTTGATGCACAGTCATAAACCACTCAGGAGAGCTCCTTTTATTTGTTATTTTGCATTACTGTGAGATGCCCTGCTTACTTCTCTATCTCCTTTTCTACCTAGTTCTTCAAAGTAGCTGCAGTACATGTGGTAATCCTTTTAAAGTAATACTGAGTTTTCCTCCCATTCATAAAATCATCTATTTTTCCCATGAATTCTTTAACTATAGAAAATCAAATGAAATAAGGACTGTTCCAAGATCAGGCAAGACAAAAAAACACCCAGTGTGCTAGACATGTTATGAACTTTGCTGTTAAAAATCAGATGATGAAAAAATGGAAATTTTCAAATTTTTTTTGTGATGTAAAAATTTCTTTGTTGCAGAAATCAGCAACATAAAACAGAAATAGCCTAATGAAAAATTATTGTATCCCACTGTCCTCTTCAAAAAACAGAAAATATGACCTTTTTCACAGCTAGTTTATAATCTATAAAAATTAAGCTCAGATTAAGCATGATTTAACTGAAGTAGGTGTTTTAATTACACTTACAGTAGTACAGTACAGTATACAACCCTTATTCATGCTGCAGTTTTATTGGTGACAAGAACACCTGATAATACCACATTATATTGAAAGATAGCAGAGTCACCATGTCCTGGAACAATTTTCCAGCAATCATAGATGACAAGCACTCAGACCTCAAATGAATACTGTGGTATTTAAATCTTAAGAGTTTCAGGGCCCAGGGGCTGGTGTAGCTATATAATTGCATCCTATTTGAGTGTTTTAAAATTGTTTTGTTTGGGAAGGACATCACACATTCCCCTACAAGTAGACATATATGGTCAAGTTTGCCATTATTTTCCATGCAAACACTCAACAAATTCTTTTCCTGTAAGTGTTAAGAATACAGCTTCAGACCTAAAATTAAAGACTGATTATAGCAGAATGAAACTGAAGAACAGCTAATAAGGGTTATTCAGAATAGTTAGTCACCATTACACCCACATCAGCCTTTCAGGGATATTGCAGAAATCTTGTGGTGAATGTAATACTTCAGGGCATCCGAGTATGATGGAGCTACCTAACGTAGGTCTACAATAGATTCTTAATCCAACGTGAGCATTTTAAGACAAATGACTAAAGGAAATTATTATTTTCAGAACATAAAGTATCACGTAAGCATTGTTGATCGCATCTCAAAGGGTACATTTGATGGAAGTTTAGAGCTCTGTGACATTTCCTTTGTGCATCTATGTCACTCAGATATCCTCATTCTAGAAGGCTTGTCTCTTCAAGTTGAAATTGGACGTATTATCACCTGTGGATGAGGGAAAAGTGCTTCTCTTCTGTTGCCCTGTAGAAGACTGCAATTTGCTGTACTGATGGTTTCATTGATTTATCTAACTAATGTCACAGCTGTGCAAAGAGAACTACTGTCTAATCTCAAGGGCTTTGCAGGAAAGGTGATTACTGCTGTTACTTATTATTAACACAGTGAAGTTTAATATTGTAACCTGTAAGAAAACAGGCTTTATTTTTCCTTATCTATCTTTAAAATTACTATCAGCAAGTTGCAGATTAAGAGGAGGAAAGCTGTTATTTTGTTCTGCTTCACCACGAACCCACAGACACCAATTATAGTATCCCTGTTTGTATCACATAAGACAGATAAACTGCCACCATGTCAGTGTGGGTCCAATTTTACTGAGGAATAAGTCCAGTTGATATAAGTGGAAATGAAATGCTGCTTTTATGCTCTATGTCAGGGAGGATGATGAAGATTTAGTAAAGGGTGGTTCAACTTCAGCAACTGCCATAGCTTTGGAATTTGGAAACTTCTTTCACCCCCTTGTGTTCACATCCTCTCATCCTGTGAACCTTCCTGTCCTCGTAAGTGTTCCACTTCACCAGGGGATATAGCAGGACTATTCTTGCATTTCTTACTGCTGATATCCAACACAGAAAATCATATTATCATGCCAGATTTTCTTGGCAGGCACACAGACAACTGTTTTTCAACATCCACTCTTCCCTGCCTTCTCTACAGAAAAGAAAAAAAAAAAAAAACCTTGTGTGTTTTTTCACAGTAAAGCCCTAACATAAAAAAATAAATCTTGAAAAACATAATTTTTGAGGTCTTGCATAAAAATGTACAGAGTTCCTTAGCAGTGTAAAAGAAAAGGGAAAAGACAAAGACAACAGGATTAATTTGATCCAGTGTGAATACTCCAGATGGAAACGCTAATTTCTAACCTTGACACAGTGGAAGTACAAAGTGGGTAACAACTGGTCCCCAAGTTTCTTATGTCTCCCTACTGTCACCCCACAGCTATGTCTGGTTATTACCTTAGTTCCTTATTCAGACACGTGTTCAGCTAAAACACTGCAGGGCAAATGCAGGGTCTTGGTGCAAGTTCCATGCTTACTTCTCTTTGAAAATAGTTTTCCTGAGTTTGTTTGTTCTTCCCTTCTGGTTTTTAGATGCTTATGTTTTTATTGTAATTTTGTGTGTTTAAGGTTGCTACATGTCTAACATTTCTTACATAACCACGAAATGTTTCCCAAATTGGTAATTCTTTACTGTGTTTTCACCCCTTTACCAATGTCCTTGAATGGAGAGAAATTACAGCCATTGTCATAAAAGCAAACCAAAGCCCAGGATGTTAAGAGCTGTTGAAACTAAGTGCTCAGGAATTTTTTAAAAACACCCTAGACCTTGTTGAAGCCTGTTAACAGCCACTTTCATACAAGTAGATATTTCACTGCCTTCTTTCATAGCATATGCTTCGATGTTTTAGAGTTTATTTGGGCGCAGGATATTGCAATTGTTCAAATTATTCTTGTGTACAAATCATATTATGCAAACTTCTTTTTTTATTTTCCAGAATATATACAGGAGAATTTCTGAGTATTTTGGGGTTTTGTTCGGACGAAGACAGGCATTTAAATCTTAAAAATATAGTTTAACTGGTACATGCCCAAAGCCTTTAAAATCCAGCAAAAGCCAGTAAAAGACAGTCATCAGTTTGCTTAGCATCAAGAAGCTCCAGAAGGTGATTTCAGTAGTTAACACCTTGAGAGCCAGATTTCTGGCCCAAGGATTTCTGATCTTCGCATGAGTAGATGACAGAGATCAAGGTGTGAATTGGTGTGTGGTCCAACCCTGACACTTGAAAGATTTTCTTGGGTGGATAGCCCTCTTCTAGTTTCTACTCAAGATACTTAAGCCTAAATTCACATAGAGAATTCACTTTATTCATAGTTTCTGATGACACATGGACCTATGTGTGCTTCTTATACCTTACATTTTACAAGAGGGTCTAAACAAACAAACAAAAAAAAATCCTGTGGCTCTCAGTGAGATAAGTTGCTATCCTTGAGAATGTACTTAGAAGTGGGATACCAAAAGTAATTTTAATGCATCTTCTGTCATTGGTCTAAAGTTACTCTGTCAGTACATATGTGGTGTAGAAAAACATAACTATTTCTCCAACATACATCTAAGATGAAAAACAGGAGAATGGGATTATAGCCAGATTCCAGTCCTACTCCAGCAGAAAAGGTAGAATAGCTTTCAGTAAATAGTTACTCATATTTAAACCTGCACTTCTAACAACTTTACTGCACAGTTTAGGCTTAGGTTTTCTGGGAGAAAAAAGATTTGCCGGTTTCCTCTAAGAGTTTCACAAACTTTGGGCCAGGGTCACAGAGAATAGTGCTGCTCAAAGCTGGGCTGAGGTGGAAATGGCACAAAAAAACATCCTTGTAACACAACTGAAGGTAGTTTTCTCTTAAACTTGTTTGTTGTGTGTGTAGGTATAACCAGAACCTGATGAAAGTATGCATGCATATATCTACTACTCCCCCAGGAGAAATATTTAATTTAGCAGTGTTTCTTGAGATGTCTGGACCTGTCTAAATAGGAATATTTACCCGCTTAACTATACCACTGTAATTCCCTATGGGGATGGAAGGTCTAAGTGTATCCATGAAGACAGTTGTAGTTCTGGCAGTAAATTTCACTGGGTAGACAAACCCTTCAAGTTTTGCCCATAACTTGAAAATTCAGACCTGATGTTCATAACACATAATTGATGAAGTTGCAACACAGAGACAACACAGCTGCTTAACCTTAGGGGAAAGAGCAAGGAGGCCTGTTTGGTGCTTTACAATATATCCTAGGATATGAAGGACTATCTTCATCTCATATAGTGTTTTGTTTTAGAGCCCTCTCAATGCTCTGTAGATCCCCATTTATTTGAATTAGAATTGAATTTGAATTTGAATTTGAATCCCTGTTTTATTTGAATTAGACATTGACTCTTCAAATCAAACTCAACTGATTTGGGTCATTAGACTCAACTTCAAGAAGTAGCCTGTGCTCTTCCCATCCCTGTGGTGGAAGATTCAATACAGAACCAGGTTTTGCCAGCAGAGGGTTATCTCATGTGAGAGGGATTATACTGCAATTCCAAATGTGTGCAGCCTATCCAGTGAAGCAGACCTACAAAAGCACACTCTTTTCTTAGCTAGTCAATGACAGATGTTACACAGAGATGCCTTGCAGGCTCATAGAAATTGATCCTATCCATCCTAATTCAAGAGAATTTGCACATCCAGAGCTGCCTTCAGGGGCTTCCAAACCCATTTCACTTTTTGCTGGACTGTGTAGACACATTATAACTTCTCTTACTTTTCTTCAGATGGTGGAACCAGCTCCCACCTGTGCCCAGAACAGAAGGACCTGCATTGTGACTACTTACCAACCATCGCCAGCACTAAGCACAGTTGTTCTTCTCATTACCAATGAAAAAATAATAAGAATTCACCAGCAGTAATGGCAAGACATGAAGCATATTTTAATTTAGCAAATGCACAAACATTGCCATAAAACATCAGTAGCTTGAGGTCTTCTTTAGAAATGAGCTGTCAGAAGGGGAAGGAAAAAAAGAAAGAGCATTTAGCATCAAAAGGGTGTTGTCTGACCTGCTGGATTTACAGGCTTTTTTCCATAGTATATAAGTCCTGTTTAGGACCAGAAGTCTTTCAACCTGATCAGTATTCTTGCCTTCAGAGAATAAATACACACTTTTTACATTGAGCTGAATATGAATGTGGCTGCAGACAATTTTTCATCTTTTCACTCAAGTGCTTACTCCTTCTTTTCCTCCTCCATAAAATACACAACTGAGCAGACTCCCTTGGAACTAACAGTGACAGATAAAATTAATTAGCTATATAATCTTAAATTGTTGTTCTAGTTTTTATGCTAATTTTTGTAAGAGGAGGTTTAAATCATTAAACTGAGCTCTTGATGCTAAGGATTGTAGTGATGGACCTGATTTGGAAGATCAAATTAAACAAATTAAAATCTGTAAAATAGTTTGTTCTGGTTTCAGACTGCATCACAACTCAGCTCCAATTTAACTTACTATTTCTTGCTTTAACCATTTTCAGTCCCAATTTAAACTGCTAGAGGTGGCTTTTAGAGATTTGTGTTCTGCTCCTGAATTGTCTGTCCCTGGATTTCTTAAATGTTTGTATCCCATGCTTCAATTTCTATTTGTGTGCATCTGTATTACTGCTAACCAGTTCAAACTTAAAAGCGCCTTAAGAACAAAGGATGCAAAAAAATCTAATAAGGAGCAAATCTGATAAAAAATATTTGTTATGATAATGACATTTTACAGAGAAGCTTGAGGATTATGATAAATTTTCATTCTTCACAATCTCTTTTCTTGATCTGTATTTTCTTTTTCACAGTTGTAGCTAAATTATAAGGTAATTGTCAATGTAGTTAGTGCATATTGTGGTAATATAGAGTAAGTGTAGGTGCACTAACTCAAGGTTAAATTTGGCCTCTTTAAGGGACAATTGGAAAGGAAAAGAGTTTTTTACTGGTTTTATCAGTCAGTTTTCAGCTTATAGCAACAATAAAGTTTCATCGTTTCCTTCTGCTTATTTCCTGGAGGAAATATCTTTTTACTGGTTCTGATGAAGTATCCTGCAGAGCTAAATGCCCAGAATAGGAAATGTCAACCCATAATAGAAAACTACTTACTCTCCTAGACATGCACATAATCCCACAGCTACCAAGCGTATACCAAAAGATCAAGAAGCGTTAATAAAACATGTAGCCTTGACAAACTGGACAAACCATCTGAAAAACAGGCTGCCTAAGTGCTCGAGTTTCAATCTCTTGTGATGTTGAATCCTTCAGTGCACCCAGTTCAATAAAGATCATTACTACAATTATTAGGAAAATGGTAGGGTTTTTGGTTTACATTTATTGTGTGACCCATGGAATTACTGAAGTCACACAGAGGAGGAAATGGCAGTGGGAAATACTTTATTATTAATCAGTCTGATTATGACTTAGCCATGGGTTGAGAAATTAGAAATGCATTTTCAGATCTGTTGAAGCACTAAGGATCTTTAAAAAATTTGTGTATAAATAATCTGTGCATCTTTTGAATGTAGAATAATCTTAGCTGAAATACATATGTATTGATAACTGAGGCACTTCTAAACATCCTATGCCAGACATGACCCACTTCTGAGTTTAGGGCAGACTTATCTTCTAAAAACATTTGCTGAACCGTAACCAATTCACATTACAATGTACAAAGCCTAGAATAAACACAGATCAATGTCACTTAAAGGCTTTGTTAGACTTGCAGGTGGAGTGTCTAAAGCAGACCTTCATCTTTCTGGGATACAAACAGGTATTCAGTGCTGACAATTCCTAACCATCAGCAACTTCTTCTTCACTCTCCTCGTTGAAAGGACTGCTTTGTCCTGATATCTAACCTAAATCATCTTTGCTGTTCATGGTTTTCTGCTGGATATTTTCCAGCTGGCACTTACCCTTAATGAAGTCTTTTGCCCAAAGCAAGGTTTCATACTCTAGCTGAGGCATTTGCAGTGCTGAGCAGAGCAGGATTATTTGCCACGCTCTGTAATCTGTATTCCTGCCTAGTGTGTGTCAGGAGGGTGTTTTGCAACAGCAAGACATTGTTGCAACTGGTGACTCCCTGCTCAGTTTAGTTCCTAGAACTTGTTCTTATTGAATATTGCCCTATTTTTTAAGGGAAATTATCCAGTTAGTCAAGGTAATTTTGAATTCTAATCCTGTCCTCCGGCATCCAGTCTTTCTCAACTTGACATTTTCTGGAAATTTAATAAGCATGCTCTTCTTCCCATGTAGGTCATTAATGAAAATATTGAATATAACACAGCCAGGGCAAACCCTTTCAGAATTCCATTTATGCATCTGTTAGCACGACAAATTCATGGCAGAGCAATCAGTACAAGTTAGTAGGCAGATACATCTAACTGTTAACAATTATCTCTTCTTCTAAGTCAGCACACTTTGACTTGAACACAAACAATTCAGATTCAGGCTGTACGGTTTAAAAATCCAAATATGATTGCATCTGTTCTCATCTGAGCAGTCTGTTTCACAAGGGACCCATTTCAAAGCTCATTATAGTTAATGAATAGCTCCTATAAATTTCAGTGGGCCATGAATCAGGTTTGAAAAAAAGGCTAAACATGATCCTTCACTGACACTAAAACAAAGTTCTGCAGAAGTCAGCATTTGATTTTTTTAAAAAAATATTTTGATTAATTAAATTAATGAGTCAGCAAAACTGGTCAAAAAATTATTTTTCTCAAACTTCGTATTTTCACCAAATGATAAAGGAATAAATTAAGCACATTTCAAATTTATTATGCAAACATCTAAGAATGCATTAATAACCCACCCAAACCTAGCTATCTAAAAAATATCTCAGCATGAGCTGATGGTGGGCCTCACTGGAACAGATCTGTGAGTTCAGAGTCAGCCTCTTCTAGCTCTCACAGAGTTTGAAATGTCAAATACAGATTAGAGTTTCCTACAGCCTCCAGCAGTCAAATAATTTTGCAATTTTGTAGCTTGATGGCTTATCTACATTGAGTCAGAGATAGTAAACTCATTTTAGAGGAGTGCTGTGATTACCTTCAAAATATGTACCAGGGAGTTCCTTAAACTAATTTCTGCCTAGACTACATTTAATATCCTTTAAAAAAAAAAGTGGTTAAAGAGTTTACACTAGCAAGAATTTTACTGTAGCCATTTTGATGATTCGAGAAAATTGTTATTTTAATTCAAATGAGTAGTAATCATCACAGTTAAAATTTTGCAGCCTGGAGTCTAAACTCGGTTCATTTCAGCCAAGTTCGCAGACAATGAAATTTGAAGGATCACAAGAGCCTTTCCTTTTTATATTTCTGTTTTCCATACAATTACTTCAGGTGTAACCCCTTATTCTCCTCTTTCCCAAGATAGAAGTAAGTGTCTTGAACAAGACAGGGTTTGTAAAAATATCTTCATTTCAAATGAAGGTAGTGAGACCCTGGAACAGGTTTCCCAGACATGTTTTGGGTGCCCATCCCTGGAGGTGTTAAAGACCAGGCTGGAAGCATCTTTGAGCCACTTGGTCTAGTGAGATGTGCCCTTGCCAATGGCAGGGAGTTAGAACTAGATTATCTTTAATGTCCCTTGCAACACAAACCATTCTATGATTCTGTTGTATCATGGTCCGGGAGGGCAGCACAGGCCGGTTCCCCCCCGGACCGGGTCTCTGGTTCGTGTAAATCCCACCGGATCCAGGCGGGCGGCCCCCGAGGTTCTGTGGCATGGCGGCAGTCTTCTAACCGCGTCAATTCAAGCAGGAAAATAGTGATACGAAGGAAGAACTGGACTGCATCTCTGTTCTGCTAGAGGTTTATTTGGGGTAATGGGGAAAGGGTCACAGGGAAGGAGAAGGGGGAAGGGAGACAAGGCAGGTAGCAGATGCTAGCAGCCCAGAGATGCAAGACCTCGAGCAATCTGAACATCACCTTATAAAGGGAAAGGAAGGGGAGGGACTGTCTCCCCTTGAGCCAGTCCCGGGGAGTCTGAAGGGAAGACAGGCATAGGGAACCCACCAATAGATTTCGGGGTACAGCAGAGCATATTTCAAAATGAACCAATGGTATACAGAGCAGAGGAACAAAGGAGCACATGGAATCCTAAAACCCACGTTGCTACATGATTCTGTGAATTACTACTAGATGTCTTCAACTTTCAAATTCAAGCCCTCTGCCCTTACACACTGGAGGCAGGCATTACCACAGTTTCCCATGACTTATCTCCTACTTTTTGGACCACCTTTACAGATCCTTTCAGCTGCCCTTTTCTTTCCTCCCATATTCCAACATCCATTTCTGTACCTAAGCTTCCACACTGTTATTTATGTGTGCATTTATTGACAAAGATCTGTTGTTTTCTATTTGTGTGAACTTTCTCAGACCAGGGTAGCAGCAAGAGAGCAGTCAGTGCAGAGCGAAGGGCAGACCACCAGACACGTTGGGCAGGAGACTGTCCGGTAAAAACTTGGAGTGACAAAACAAACAAACTGCAAACCAGACTATTCTTTCAAGAGGAAAATGGGAGAGAGGATGGAATAGAGTAAAAGGAAGAATAGTGAGAGACAGGCTAGAGTCACATCTTCAAACAGACAAATTGTGTTTGTTAAAGATAAACTTATAATACTTCCCCTTTCGATTTTTTATGTCTAAACTTACAATACTTCATCTTGCTCTATTTTTTTTTTTTTTTTTTTTTACTGTAGGAGAGTTATCTTTCTCTGAATTCCAATTACCTGGATTGTCCCCTTCAGGATGCCTTATGTGTCAGGTCTTCTGTTCATCCATCACTTTGGTATGGGAAGTGTTCCTCTTCCTTGGGTATAAACTGAGAATGTCAAGAGGGTTTTGCTACTAGTTTGAATAATGCTGAATATTTTTCTTGTGCAACACAGTTTAGTAATTTGGTGGTCTAGCTGGAAATATCCAATTTGTAGTTTGGAATCTGGAAAAGCTTAAACCATGGAGCAGCTGTGAACCTTCAGCTGGGAGAGCTACTTATGTACCCTGCATGTAGATACTGCTGCTCACCTGGGCCCTCCACCCTCCTGTCCTGCTCACTTGTTTTGACTTGTCTCAGATGCTTTAGGAAACAAACTGTGAATATGCCTATAGGGAAGGTGTTTGGGGTTTTTTTTTGCAAAACCTCAAGTAGACACTTGCTGTGATAGTGTTACTTCCACATGATCTTTGCCAGAGAGAGGCAGTCTAGCCTATCATCCTATGAAAACATACTATTTATCTTTCAGTCGACAGGACAAGTATTGACCTGAGCACCCAGTACAAGACCTGCAATGCTGACTGAAGTTTTCATGCACTCTTCCCATGCTAATAATAAATCTAATTAGCAATTAGAGAACTTTTTTATGTCAAAAACATAGGAAGGGAAAAAAATCTATATATTGTTACAGACTTCACTTATGATTTTTAGCTAGCTGCTTCAGCTCTATTTTTAATTTTAATTTCAGGAAGAAAAAGTTGGCACTTTTTTGTGGAAAGTACTCTGAAAATGTGAAAACCCTCTCAAAATGGTTTTGCAAATAAAGCAAAGTAAGACCTGTCTTCTCATAAAAATTACCAGGTTCATAACTTGGTGAAGACAGTTTTCCTAATTTAGATTTCACTTTCATTACAACACAGTGTGAAATAATCCATTTCAATGAAAAGGCATCATTCCATAGTATTTTTTCAGCCAAAGCAACTGAGATTTGATAGTTGCAATTCAGCCTAGGAAAGGAAGGCTTCCCAAGGCAACCATGTGGAAGTGAAAATTGCCTCTGACAGAATTGTATTACAGGCATATTTGACGATTATGCAACAAGCATGTGTGACTGAGACTCCTTCCCTCAGCATGTCACTCATTTGGCTACAAAGAGCCACTTTATGCCTGGAGGCACAACTGCAGTGCCTTTTTGTGTGCCCACCAGCACCACCCTTGTGAGAGCAGGCATGGCCATCCACCAGCACCCCTTCCTCCTGCCGGTTTAACCAAGCCTCTGACTGTTCAGATTTATTGTGAAGGTCCTAACTCCCTGTGTTGGCAGAGCTCCATAGACAAGAGGATTTGTATATTTAGACACATAACGTTCCAGTTGAATTTTGAAGTGTCCTGCATATCTCCATTTCTCTTCCACATAAATGTGTACTTCATGTTGCCGCTTTAAGTCTTCCAGTCTTGGAAGAAAGATCAGAGCTGCTCCTTACACAGTGGGAAAGAGTTTCTTTTCAACAGTCCTAAATCCATCCTAAATATACTGCTTTCCACAACTGCTGGAGTCCTGTGATACAGAATGTCATTACAATACAGGTTTTATCCTCCCAACTTCCCACAACCTGGGAGGAATGCAACTGGTCCTGGTGGCAGGACTTGCAGTATGTGAGATGTTTTACCATCAAAGTGAAATCCAAGGTGCTTATGCTCAGGGAAAATCAGTGACTTAACTTTATCAAACAAAAAGTATTCCAGAATTTTTCCTGTAAAACCAGGTTGTAAGGCAGTACATCTTAAGAAAAGTAATCTGCAACTCAGCGACTTTAGTCTGCAAGCCTATTTGTATCAGATTCTGAATTGAATGGTCTTTTGTTAATTAATTAGTATATAAGTCTGAGTTAAGTGTGCTACAATTCCCTTCTGAATTTCACTTATTAGAGCAATCCATCCTACAGCCTCAGTAACACAAATCAGTTTTATGTAACAGTAAAGGTACTCGTCAAAAATAAACACAACCTCAAGAAAACAGGCAGTCTCTAGTCATACTAGGGACATATCCTTGTATTAGTCAAAAAATGTAAAGATAACTCTGATAAACAGTATATTGTTTGCCAGTGTGCACATGTGGAAATAAATTTGTCTGTAGTTTGAAGTGATTTCTTATGGAAACAATTCTCATATGATCAAACCACCAGTCTGCCTCTGTACCTCTCCTAACAGGAACTCTTGTATCTGTTGACTTTTGAAAGGTGCAAATTAGCTTACCAAAAATTAAGAAAATAAGCAGCTAGGTAGTGGAGTTTATTACTGTATTCCAATTAAACAGAAGGCCAACCTCATGTCTTGTAACATGTTGGAGTATCTCTCCAGCCCGGCAGTTTTCGTTACTGCTCCCATTTCAGAAGAAGCTTTCATCAGCATTTACATCTCTGTTGAGATACAGATCTCTTTGTTGTTTGGCAGAAATACAAGAGAAACCACACATCATTTGATCTCTGGAGCAAATGCTTAGTTTGTCAGTGTGCATTGAGCAGTTAGACAGCGCCCGGAGGCAATGTGACTGAAATTCTGCTCACTTCTCAGCTTGGACACCTCTGATCTGACTACTTGGAAGCCCTACCTGGTTGAGTCCTGGGCCAGTGGCGAGTCACAGGAAAGGGAGGCACACTGCTCTGACCTTCCTCTCATCATTCATTAAAAGCAGTTTCCTGTCCACGGTGTGGGGAGCTAAATCCTGATAGTGTACATAGGGAATCCTCAAAGTGTGTCAACAGGGTCAAGCTCAAAAGGGACTGAGAAGGATAAGACACCGAAGTGGCCATGTAGAGCCTGAGAGCGTGAAGGGCACCTGTAGCATGTAGCATGTAGCATAGGCAGGCAGGGACCTGTAAAGTAAGGTGCTTGCTGAGTTTGGTGGCAGCCAAGTGTCTGTGTTCTATTTCCTGTTTCTAATCTCTTCACTGAGTTTCATCTTGACTTTTTTGGTTTTTTTTTTCAGAAAGTGAAAAATTTTTGCCTACTTTCTCTGCTGGTATTGTACTCTCTGGAAGTGTAGATTATGCCTCAGAAAACAGAAATAACGTAGAAAAGCCCATGCCATCAGGGGAAGACCACAGTAAGATGAGCCTTGAAACCTGCCCATAACCAAGATCCTCCCTTCTCCCACGTGCTTGTGTCCTCAGGCACATTATCATGAAGTGATGCATTATCATGACATGTTATCGATTCTTCAGCTCAGTCTTCACCCAGGCAAGGCCCCAGTAAAAACAGTGTTTCATGAGAATGAAAATTTGTCCAACACAGACTAAACACAGATTTTATCAGAGAAGTTATTGCAGTCGGGCTAGAAATGATAGCTGACAAAGAAAACATAAGGGAAGGATACCAAGTGTAGTGAGATCATGATGACTGCTGCTAACAGGGGAGGTGTGGCTAAGTTATGTGCCAAAAATGTATCTAGTAGATGTAGCTATTCCCTACTGATCTCTTCTGTGCCTGAAGAAACACAATAAATTTTATGAAACTATTTGTAACAGAACTTTCTTGAATTAAGCCAGACATCAGAAGTGCATTTTCCTCTGCTACCAAATGGCAAAATCCACACACGTAAATTTAAATATATTGCATCAGGTAAGATGTGCATTCAGCCCACAATCAGTAAGTACAATTCACCAACCATTTTACAGAAGGCTGAATTTTTTTCATTTATATTTATCTGTTGAATCTCTCCCTCACTCCTTTACAAAAAAAAGAAGTGACAATGTGCATATTTTCTTGAGGTTTTGGGTGTTTTTTTAACTTTTGTTAATTCTCCCATGAGCATTTTGATAGCAGGTCAGCAATTACATTACAAAACAAACATGTCTTTTTGCCACCAAATTAAAAAATCAAAACAAAATAGATAAATACTACCAGATGAAAAACTTGTTATTTAAGACATTGACCATGTTTTTTTCATAGTTTTCATCTTTTGTTAAGTTTTGGTAGAAAAATATTGAAAGTAAGTAAGTCTAACCTGTAAAATGTGTATTATCTGTAGAAGGCAACATGGCTTCTCCTATTGTCCACAATCATTTTATGTCGTATTATTGACAACAAGATTTCATTGCCTACTGTACATTTAAGATCAAAAACCACTGAGGCGAGAGGAGGAAGACCTTTTGTTCTGCATATCCATATTTCAATTTGGATGTATATGAAATAGGGATTTTTACACTCTCTCTATGACATGCTACGATGCTGAATACAACGTACCATGTAACATTTACCTCACGATGGATTAGAGGATACTGATGTGGAAACTTAACACCTCAGAAGTCCATCATCTTTCTTACCTGACTCATACAGTCAGAAGAAACCTAATGTCTGTCACAGCAAGTGAAAATTAACAGGGCCTGGCATGAATTCTAGCCAGGTTGTGATTTAATGTCTATAAAAAGTTATGAACTCTTACTTAGTGTGTTTTGTAACTGAACTCGTGTTTGGATACACAGTAGCTCTCCAGAACAGAAACAAGATCCACAGCATGATTTTGACATCAATTAAGCTTTTCTCATTTATGAGCATAAACAGGTCAGACTGAATTTTTGGGTTTCTGTGTCATGAAGGGAGAAGGATTAAGCAGAACCAAATATATTGCACTTACATGTTCAAGGATGTCCTTGATGAGAGCAATTTTTTTCAGGATCCAAGTACTTCAGAATTCACGGAGCTTTGAAAGCTCTTTTTTAATAAAGATATGCTGTTTGGATGTGTTTTCAATTCATTCTTTCATTCATTCTTTTAGAAGTTCTGTTCTTGGCAAAACAGGACGTAAGTTTAGTCTGCAGCTGTTCCCACAGGCTGTTGAGTTTAATTGAAAGTAGAAGTGACCCAGTGTCAAAGCGAGCATTAAAACAGAAGTCTGCTGGAAATCTTGGGCTTGGTGCATGAGGCTGATAAACTGCCTGGCTGCTGAGCAAGGGCTGTGCTACAGCACGTGTGAGTGACACCAGTGCTCTGGAGGAAAGGAGTCCTGCTCTGCACCCCTTTAGAAGATGAGACCTGTGTTTGTCCTCACACAGAAATGGCTGTACAGCGTTAGCAGTGTGCCGCTGCACTCAGCACAGTAAGCAATTGAAAACTGCGTTTGGCAAGTGCTTGCTCCGTTTGGCTTTGTCCTTTCATATGTATATGGATAAGCAAATTAAACCCCATTCTTAGTGTGGTAATGGTTGGACTACCGCAAGCAAAGCAAACACACGCAGCACACAGTGATGCTGGCTCTTACTGACATTTCAGGTACAAACTTATTACCAGGTAGGCATTTCCTCCTTGGGACAGCCTGTTTGCATTGTCCACCTAAATTCCACAACAAATATAGAACCCTTTGCTGTTCAGCAATTCCACTTTATAGGTTATTTGTTTATCTGGAGAAACTAAAAATTGCTATTGGCAAATAATTGTGGCTTGCCTGCTTTACCCTGACGAAAGAGAGGTTCACAGGACTCACCTGGCGACTTTGAGAAGAAAACATTACTACCATACCTCTTTGCAATAGGCAAGATTTGCAAGGATAGGTAGAATCCTCACAACAGGTCGATTGCTTTAAGGGAGAAGAAAATCTTCATACCTGTTGCCGGGCATCCATGTCTGATCTTCAGGTCAGAGCATGAAAAAACCTAAAAACAAAACCCCCACAAAAACAAAACAAAAAAAAGCCACAAAACAAAACAAAAATCCCAGACCTCTGAAGAGTAGAGGAGAGAAGGCGACCAACGGGTTAAAAATTCGAGAGCTGTGTAAGAAGGGACAGCAGTGAAAAGGGGAAAACCGCGTAGTTCTGAGTGTTAAAACTTCTTCCTCCGTGTAGTTAAAAATCCGACCGCCTGCTCCTTGCAATCGGAGGCAGGGAAGCAGGCGGCGATAGTACTTTAACACTTTATTTACGGGCTGAAGGGGTTTTCCTTGCCGATCACCTTTCGTTTCAGAGGACACCTTTACCCGCTGTGCCCATTCCTCTGCATTGCCACCGTGTCGCTCCGGCCCCCCGCGCCCCGGGACAGCCGCCAGTGCCTCCCGCGGGGCTACCGTCTGCCCCGGTAGCCCTTCCCAAACCAGGTGCCAACGGGGCTGTAAGAATTTAATAACACGATATACACTCTGAGTGGAAAAAAAAAAAAAAAAGAGCTTTCTAATGCAACTCGGGAGCAGCGTTAATTAACTGTGGAGCAACTTTAATTGTCGCTTTCTGCCTTTCGCACGCACAAGTCAGTGAAGAGAACGCCCGAGCTTCCCTGAGAAGCTAAATTTATAAAATATAGGAAAGTACTTTGGAGCGTCTCCTCGGGACAGGATTTTCCACAATAAACAACGACATTAATGAGTTTAGCAGCTCAGCCAAAAGCCCTTATCACCCTGTCACCTCTCCCTCCCATCAGCTTTCAAAGAATTCGGCGTTGAAACACCTAAAATAAATCCCAAATCCTTCCCCTGTGGCTGCTTTAGCATTTCCAGGGTCTCTTCATCTGCGACAAGGACGTTGTCCTGCTGAGGCAGGGACCCCCGGCCGCCCTATGTCCAGCCGCCTCATGGATGCTCGGCAGAGCCTGGCGGACTGCACGCACCTTCTCCGTCTCATTTATTTCCAGGCGATTTCACGGAGATTCGTTCTCCCGTAAAGGCGTGGAGCTGCTCATCTGCCCGCAGAAACGAATTCTGGACCATTTGCTCTGCGAAAAAATAAACCCGCCGTCCTAAAGAGTGTCCCGGTGTGCCGCCTGGGGGAAAGCAGGGCACTTTCTCCAGGGGGAGAGAAGTGGCTGTGATTTGGCCTAAAACACCCTGAGTTTGAAGGACACACCGGCGCCCGGTGCGAGGACGCGTGGTGCATCGGGGGCGGCCAGCCCCGCGCCTCCCTGCCGCTCCCGCCGGCACCACACGGGTCAAACACAGAGCTCCGCGCAGCCTTCGAGAGCTCCCCGTCCGCCCCAGCCCAGCAGCCCCGCCGGGGCGGCTCGGTCCCCTCGGGGGTCCCGCTGCCGACGGGGCGCACACGCCGGGTGGCGCTGCGAGCCCGCGGCAGCCCCGGCGCGCCGCCGCTCTCCGTGTGCGCGAGTGTGTCTGTGTCCGGATCGGGGCACAACGGGGAAGGGGAGACATGGGGAGGCAGGCAGCCAACCGCTCTCGAAAGAAGCACCGGTGCAGCGATGGGGAAAAAGTCCAGGCGAGATGCAGAGCTCTCTGCTCAGCAGCAGCAGGGATGTGCGAGTGGCCAGCTTTACTGCCAGCGAAAGGAGAGCTGGTAAGGCGTGGGACAGCTGGAGGTTGCATCGAGTGCACAGGCACACGCATACATACCCTCTTGTCTCAAGGCATGAGGACAGGGGTAAAGAAAAGTATGTTGCCGGCAATAATAATACTTTAAAAAAAAAAAAGTTTAAAAAAAAAAAAGTATTCCTTTCCTCGGCTCCGCAAAAGAAACTTGCACGGCTTAACATCGCCCCAGAAGCAAAAACTGTTCAAAAGAACCCTCCCACCCAACCACCTCTCTATCCATAACAAGGGCTGAACGCTCACACGCCTTCCTTCTGCGTCTCCGATCCACAGGGCAGCCGCGAGGCTCCAGCCGGCTGCAGGGGCTGCTCCCAGCATCACCGCCCTGGGGACACCGACACTTTGCGAAAGCGTCCGGGCTCCGTGTCTGCTTTTTGCACTCTGCAGAGCAGTATCGCTCAGCCTGAAAAGTAGAATTCTCCGATTGCCAAGACTAAGATTGCTCCCCGGGAGGTTGGTCTATTATTCAGCTCCTCACAGGGCCTCACAGGCAATATAAATATGTTTCTTGGAAAATTGTGCTCTTCTCAAGAAGTAATGCAGGATCCAAGTTTGTTTCGAAATCCACAAGTGTAAAATGGAATTACTCTGTATTTAGAGTGCCCCGCTAAAGCTCCTATGCACTATTGCTTGCCATTATCCCCTATTTCCCTAATCCCTTTTTTTAAAAAGTAATTCCAAGTGGCAGTTAGAAAACCATAGAACAGGAAACACAGTAATTGTCCTAAATAGTGCAGTTTTTCTCGATACACACTTGCCTGATGTGTAATAATTTCTCCATATCCTTTAGCAAAAAGACAGCCAGTTTGCTTAAAATGATACCACAACAAGTGAAAAGTTTGTGTTCTACGTTTTAAAGCAGATAGGGCAAAATGTGCTTTCCTCCGTGGAATTGTTGAGGAATTTTTAATATATCTTTATTAAAAAAAAAAATGTAATGAAGTGAGCTGAGAAAGCAGACCCCGATTTATTCTAAGAAACATAAGGTTATTCTGATACAGCAAAATAGTTTTGTTCTTTTATCATAATCCTGGCGAGAGCATGAGCAACTGCACGCCTAACTCGTTCACACCTTTTCCCAGCTCCTACTTTGCAAAGCTAAACCAGAGGTCGCTTCACGGCACATAACTGAAACGTGGCAGGTTTTGGCAAGTGCATACTTACTTTCAGCCATTCGTACTGAAAGATTTGTTGGACTGCATCAAGTATCCTTACTCCATCACCTTTACAGCTGTGAAGGTGTTGACGGCTGGATTAGCCTTCGCATCCACAAATAAAGCATTTGAGATTTCATTTCTTGTTTTCTGCTTTCACATTCCTAGACTGGAATCGAGGAGAAGTCAACACCTTTTCATCGCTGTTTAGTCTCGTCAGGCACAGGCCGAGGTTAGCAGGAAAGGCACTACCAGCAGGCAGAAATGAAGTGGTGTTTTAAATCACTTCAGCTCCACACATCTCCCATCACTGCTCTATTGAAAATTTAAACTAGAAAATGACAATAAAAAGCCGGAATAATGGGTAAAGCAGGACACGAAATTCGATAGACATTGCTACTAGCTTGAAGGGAAGCGACTTAAAAGGTCAGAGAGCAAACGGGAATGGCCACAATCATCTGAAGGCAGTTGGAAGGTAAGTTGATGGACACCGGTTTGACCTGTAGGTCAGCAAACTAGTTTAACTCTACCTTGATCTGCACAACGCAGAGACAAGTTCCCGGCTCCTATCAAGCAACTCAATGCCCTTATCTGGAAGGGTTTAGTAAAAGTAAATCCACTACTAAAAGGAGCTATTCAGCCTTCAAGTGCTGGGTTTTGCTGGTAAAAGAAAGGGAAAATATGTGTGTTCTCACACAGCCTGGATCCAAACTGGCGGCTCCCGAACAGCAGAAGCTAATGCTTCTTCTAGGGGGAAGTAGGAGTTTTGTTGCTGCCTCTATCCCACTGCCAGACAGCCCCGAGACGGTGCAACCAGTGCCTAAAGAAATCATCAAATCCTAGACAATAGCATTTTGATAGCGCTCTCTTTTCAGGTGGATATCAGAGAAGCAGTATTAGAAGTTATCCTCTGCTCCATTACCCTTTTTACTGGGTGCTCAGACCATTCCATCAGGACCAAAATTTCCAAGTAACTTAACCACTGCCTCATTCCCAGTGGGGAAATCAGGTCCTGCTACACCACCCCATTTACATGGCATTAAAAAATAATTTTAAAAAAATCAGAGCAAACTGTTGCTTTGTTTCAGTACTAAACTTCGCAGGCCTCTCCTGGTTGTACTTGTAATGAAGTAGAATCAGAATGCAGCTCAAAAAAAGTCAAATAGAACAACTCTCTTTTCTAGTGGTTGGTAACAGTCCCCTCCAACCCCTACACCGTGCAGACGACCAAAATCTTGAACTCATCTGGACTTGACTCGTCTGTGCTTTTTTTGCCCTGCATTTAATACCTGCTGCTTAAGGTACTACTAACAACATGATTTAAACGTATGCACAAAAGATCATTCTGCTATGCAGATTCCATGCTCTAGCTCAGATTTTTCAGTACCTCGACAGAGAGCATCACCTTCCTGTGTAACACAAGAGGCCAGATTTCCAAACAGAAGCAACACATCCTCCACACGCTTCCCCACCTCACCCCCAAAAAAAAGGTAGTAAAAGAAAGTGTTAAGAGTTTGAGGGTTTTGGTTTGGTTTTGGTTTGTTGTTTTGGGTTTTTTTGCCAAAACGCTAAGCTAATGCCAAAGACACTCACAATTGCGTTTTTATTGTTGTTCAGGGACAGCTTGTGGAAAAGATTTAAAGGACACAGCAAGGACGGCAGTGCTGGAGCGGCTGGCTGACAACACCCCGCAGCCCCTGAAATTGCCCAGATTCGCAGTCCTGTGGGGAAAACGCCCCCGAACGAGAAGGGAGTTTTCACATGCAACCGCGAAGTTTCCCAGCCCTGAGACCTGAAGAAGTTAGTGCTCACCACGGGAATTAGCATCGCTCCCAGCCACAACCTCAAAACAAACCACCTTACCTCAAAACAAAAGCAGAGGTCCACTTTTTATTTTGTCTTTTAAAGCAATAATGACCCCCAGCATTTCAATATTAAATGTCCTTTCACAATGGATCTGGCACGATACGAAAAATAATTTCACAGAGGAGGTATATGCAAAGCAGCTTCTCAAACACACTCGGGTCTGTGAGAGGCACTGTATTATTAGTCTGATTTAAAAAAAAAATTTGAAAGAGCTAATGTATTTCACTTAGTTTCCTCTAACAGTGCATTGTAGAAAGCACGAAACAGAACAACTTACTCATTTTAATGCCTCAAAGATGCTCTCAGTAGGTTCTACAATTTACACTCGTTGTGTTTTCACTTTTCTCTGAAACTCTAGGGAACAACTCATGCCATATGAGTTCAAAGTAAATCATTGACTATAACAATAGACTTACAAAGAAGAAAAACAACTGGCTGACCTAAGGTAGAATGTTTTTCTGGAGTTTATTAATACCATTTAAAATATTACAGATAAAAATCAATTACATTTCATGCATTTAAAATGCAAATCTAAAATGTTCCAGCGAAGGGCTTTTCATTTCAATGTGAAATATCCAAATTATTTCAACATTACAATGAGACAATTAGTTTGCAGCATTGCAAACCGCTAATGTAGTGTCAGGAGTGTTTATTAACATTTATCAATATTATTTTCAGGAAATACACATAGGCCAACGTTAGTTCAGTTTCACTTGGACAGTTTATTTAATACATGGGTCGTGGCAAACCCACTTTATGAAATATAGGAGAACTCTCACCGTAACTATACCTGAACTGCCAGCAAATGCAAATAAGTACATGCTCCATTAAATTAAATGTCATTCAACATTTATCAAATATTGTTTGCTTAATTACAGTTGTATGCCTAGCTAAATTAATATTCAAGCAAAACCTATATCCTGAAGTGTGATTTGGTGCACGCTTCAAGGAAGGAGTCCAGAAAAAAAAATGCAGTGAACCAGGACTGCAACAAGAATGTTTTCTCGTGACAGGAAAAGAAATAAAAATAAAAAAGAAAAAAGTTCAAGTGTACTTCAATATATTTTCAAATATTAACTGGAAGTAATTTACAAGAAAAATACTATACAAAATCGTCTCCTGGACAACTGCACCTCACACCGATACATTGGTGGAGTTTTATTTAATTGTTAGCTAATCTAGAACGATTCCCCAGTGGTACAAACCTATAGGTTCAGACGTATTTTACAAATATTTAATTTTCCTATTCCCCCCAGCCTCCCTTTTTTGGCATTGGAAATACATCTTCGCTTGAAACCCACGGTGCTTCTTCTTTCGTCTGAAGATAAAAAAAAATATATATATATACGACTTTCAACCTAATTATTTTCACCGTATTTCGCTATTCCTGCTCAAACGAGAATCATACAAGTGCGCTGGCAAACGCAGTAAAATTTGGAGTCGAGGAGGTAAACGATTCGTTAAAATTGAGAAAAAAAAAAAAAAAACGGGGGAAGGGAAATAAGCACGCTGCCGCTCCGGTGCCGGGGAGCAGATGGGCTCTGAGCAGTCACCGGGATGAGCAGGTCCGAGGCCAGCTGGGCGCTGTGCGGGGCTCGGCCCGCTGCTGGCGGCGCTGCCGTCGGAAGCCCCGCCGCGGGGCAGCCCCGGCCCGCCCGCCCGCCCTGCCGGGGCACCGCGGCTGTACCGGCGCCGGTGGCGGAGGGAGGGAGCGCGGGCCGGTTTCCAGCAGCAAAACGAGAGGGAACGTGGGTATTTTTCCGCTCTAAAAGCGATACGAGGCGGGGGGTCTCAAGGCGAAGGGGAAGAGAGGCGGCGGCGCGGCCGCCCCACGGTGGGTCGCGGCTCTCCCCCCTCTCCGAGCCGCTCCCGCGGGGGTTGCGCGGCCCGGCCGCTCCGCCAGCCTCGTGCGGGGCTCCGGGAGGGCAGCGGAGCGGCGGCGGGGCTGAGCGTTGTTCCTGCGGAGCCGTGCCGGCTACTTACGTGTCCGCGTCCCCGCCGCAGGGCTGCGCGCTCGGGGGGCTGCGCGACCAGGAGGGCGGCGAGACTGAGGGGCGCGACGGCCCCGCGCCTCCGCCCGTCACTCCAGGCCGTTGCGGTGGCCGGGCTCGGGGGGCGGCAGCAGCTCCGGGGAGTGGCACGGCGGACTGCCGGCCGCGCTGTGTTCGCTGTCGGTGTCGCTGCCCTTCTTGCCGCCGGGGCCGGGGCCGCCGCCCGGGCCGCCGCCGCCGGGGCCCCCGGCGCCTCCGGGGCCGCTGTGGGTTTTGACGTGCTTGCTGAGGTGGTCGCTGCGCATGAAACGCTTGTTGCAGACGGGGCAGGCGAAGCGCTTCTCGCCCGTGTGGGTCCGCAGGTGCCGCTGCAGCTCGTCGGAGCGGGTGAAGCGCTTGCCGCAGAAGAGCCAGTTGCAGACGAAGGGCCGCTCGCCCGTGTGCCAGCGCAGGTGCGCCTTCAGGTGCGAGGTTTTGCCGTAGACCTTGCCGCAGCCGGGGATGTGGCAGCTGTGCAGCCCCTTGCGGCGCAGGCTGGCCCCCGCCGGCCCCAGCCGCTCGGCCTCCTGGCAGTTGGGGCAGTCGCAGGTGGCGCGCCCCGAGTAGCGGCGGGCGGAGGAGCGCGGCGAAGCGGCCAGCGGCGCGGCGGGACCGCCGCCCAGCATGGAGCCCCCGGCGCCGGCCAGCGGCGAGGGGGCCGAGTCCGGGTAGGAGCCGGGCAGCACCGGCTTAAATCCGTCCATGAGGTGCTGCCCGGCGGGGCTGAGGAGGTGCGAGGAGGCGCCGCTGCTGAAGGCCGAGTGGCCCAGGCCCGAGTAATCCGAGTTGTAGCCGCCCAATGGCGAGTGGAGCGAGGTCTGGAGTCCGCCGGCCGCCGGGTGCAGCGAGCCGGGCAGCGCGGCCGCCCCGTTGGGGCTCTGCACGTCGATCCAGCCGGCGCCCACGTCCCACCAGCTGGAGGCGCCCGCTGAGCCTACTTCGCCGGCGCCGAGCCCCGGGTGCGAGGGCTTGAACCAGGACTCGTAGGGGTGCGCCATGCCCACCCGCGGGTAGATGCCCTGCAGCCCCTCCACCGACGTGTGCACCTTGGAGATGAAGACGGGCTGGTGCGCCGCCGCCTCCTGTCCCGCCGCCCCGCCGCCGCCTCCTCCTCCGCCGCCGCCGCCACCGGCGCTGCCCGGCGCCTGGAAGACGGAGTAGTCGTTGGCGAAGGGCGAGCTGGCGGCCGCCGCGCTGCTGGAGGTGAGGGAGAAGGCGCTGGAGCCCGGCGAGCCGCCGCAGCTGAACGAGTCCGAGACCAAGGCGGCCGCCGCCGCCGCTGCCGCCGCCGCCGCCGAGGAGCCGTTCCGCGCCGCGCCCGCCACGCCGAAGCCCGGGAGGCCGGAGCCCACGGCGCCGCAGCTGCCCGCCGAGGCTGAGGAGGAGGAGCGTTTCCAGGGGTGGAAGCCTTTGCCGAAGGAGGACGCGCTGTCCGAAAGGGCGGACGGCGAGGGGCTGGGGCTGCCGATCTTGTTGCAGGTCGCGGCGAGCATGGCCAGCGGCGTGGAGCCTACCCGCGGTTCCTCCTGCGGGCACAGAGGGGAGAGGGCCGTCCCGCCGGC
Organism: Lichenostomus cassidix; assembly: GCF_008360975.1. NCBI lineage: Eukaryota > Metazoa > Chordata > Aves > Passeriformes > Meliphagidae > Lichenostomus > Lichenostomus cassidix. The sequence continues at coordinate 30,852,851 of NC_139482.1, forward strand.
GTCAGGGATGGAGCGGTCCCGCTCCGCCGCCCCGCGCCCCGCGTTCCGCGCCCGGCACCGCTCCGCCGCCCGGCCCCGCTCCGCTCCTCCGCCGCCCGGCCCCGGGCGCAAAGTTTCGGGACTCCCGCGGGAGGATCCCTTCGCTGGGGCCGGCACCGCGGTTCTGCCTCCAAACGCCTTCCGGGGCTTTTTTCAGCATCCAACTCCCCTCCCCCGGAGGAGCTCGGAAAGGGTTAAAAAAGGGGGAGAAAAAAAGGAGAGAGGGGGAAAAAGTTGCGTCTGTTGCGGTAGCTTTAAAGATGCCCCCGGCACGGCGGCAGCTACGTTTCAGCCTGCTCCCTTTCCCCGGTACGTGGCCGGTCACCGTCCCTCAGGCCAGTTAGGCTGTTTTCTTAAACACAGAATCGCAGGACTATCAAATTACTGATTTCTTTTATGAAAAAGAGTCCTTAAAATCCGCCTAATTTACGTAGCAACGATAATGAAATATATATATAAATTTAACATATGTAAATATGTATGCATACACGAGTTGAACGTACCTGCTAGACACGGTGGGTTGTGTTATTTTAAAGGGAAATAAAAAGCCACAATCTGTTGCAAATTTGAGAAAAAAAATTGCACGCAAAAACCCGATAGTTCTGGGTTTGGGGTTTTTTTTTTGTTTGTTCGTTTTTTTCTTCCAGCAGTCACATGTAAAGAAGAAAAGCCACTTCTCCGGGGGCACAGGAACAGCACAGCCCAAGGCGCTGTAGGTTGTTTCTACAAATGCCCTTAAAACCTTTTCCTGCTCACTGAAAAGTGACTCTGCCCCTTTTTCCCCCTCTCACTCTTTCTTTTCTCCTAAACTCACTTGTGCTTAAGTTAAAAAAAAAAAAAAAAAAAAGAAAAAAAAAAAAAACCAGGCTGAATAGAGGAGACTGATAGCCCCGGTCAAGACAGGGGTTATTTTAACCCCCTCCAATCGACAATAAAAAGAAACCAATTAAACCAGCAAGAGAAAAAAATCCTTAGACTCACCCCTAGAAGTGAAGTTGCCATCACACAAAAGTGCCCTCCTCTCAGAGGATCTTTTTTATATTGATAAATCAGAGGCAGTGTTTTTTTTAGAGGTGTGCAATACAATGATCAGTTCCGCCCATTCCACCACAATTGTAGCTCCCTCGCCGGCTTTGAAGTGCCGCTGAGCCGCCGCCAGCCAATCCCCGCCACCGCCGCCTCGCTCGCCGACGTGAGTGCGTGAGGTCAGCAGCGCCGTCGAGCCCGGCCGTCGAGCCCCGCCGCCGCCGGTGACCTCACGCACTCACGTCGGCGAGCGGCGCGGGCTGCGCTCCCGGTCCGCAAGGACCGCTCACCCCCCTCTCGGGCTGCTTCGTCCCGGCTGCCCCTTTCCATCACCCCCCCGCGTGCGTGATTTGACAACAGGTTGTTTGGTGTTTGGTTTTTTGGGTTTTTTTTTTTTTTTTTTTTTTTTTTTTTCCGCGAAGCGTTTTATATTTGAATATTTATATCATCATCATCGCAGCCTATATGATTATCGGCACGCACTGGCGAGAGCGGTAGCATCCCGTTTCTCCACTGGGCACCCCGCCCCCACATCCCGATCCCCTCTGGTCAGTCCTCTTTCTCCCGTTGTCCCAGCAAGGGGGGGAAATTCTTAAGGCCATTGCTGCCTGTCCTTCCCTCCCTTCTCGCCCTCGCAGACCCGCGGCTTCAGGCGTGATTCTTGGCGGTGGTGTCGCACAAGTCCGGAGTCCACCCGGGCGGCAGCGGCACGATCAGGGGCTGGCTGCCGAGCTGCCCCGCCGCCTCGTCCCGCAGCACCTCGAAGGTGCGCGCTTTGCACCCCGCGGCTCCTCGCCCGGCCCTGGGCGGCTGCGGGGAAAGGCAGAGCTCGCTCCCCTCTCCCTGGGGAGCCATCCGTGAGGGCAGCCCCGGCCCGGCCCCGCTCGCCCAGGTGCTCTCACCCCCACGGCTTTTCCGCGGCTCTGCTTAGCTTCCCAGGGGATGTTTTTCTCTTTCTCTCGGCTTCGGTTTTGACCCGTTTCCGTGTCGTGGGGATATTGACTGTACATCATATCTATTGATCAAGGGGGTAATGTACATTATCATACTTTGAAGTAAGAATGAAGAAAATTAATGAACTGCTTTCTTTCTCTGAAGGCTGACGCTTACCATAAATGTCGCGTTTCTCTCCGCGAGCTGCTCTGAATGATTTTAGCCTGTTGAGAAGGCGTGACAGGCCAGCCCAGAAGGAGGAAGGGGTGGGGGAAGGAGGGAACTCCGTTTAACAAATAAAAAAGAATTAACTTCATTGCTTTGGTCTCCTTTTATGATGATATTCATTTTACAGACCTAACGCACACTTGTTTAAATTTCGGGTTTAATTTAATCAATACTATCACCCGCAAAGAGGGGAAGAACATTTCCCGGAATACTCCCTTGTATGAATGCTTATTAACTTTTTATCTCCACTTTCTTTATCTGCTGGAGATGGGGAGGAACTATTAAGACATAGATCAGAAAGCGTAAGAGCAAAACAAGCATTGTGAGCATTACATTTTAGAGGAACACAAAATCGCATTTTGTGGTGTGCCAGGTTAGGTAAAAAGATCGACACGCATTCCTTTCAGCCCCAGAAAGTCTGAGAGACTTTGCCATCCACAGGGGAAGTAGAAGCCTTTAGTGATATATCTCTTTTTAGGAGAGCCTCGCCGGGTGGGTCTTCCATTCGGATCCATATTTTGTCTGCACTTGTCTGCCCAGAGGAAACGTGCCTTTTTTTTATCTTTTCATGTTTGTTTGTTCCGATGCTTGCCCTGACTCTTTTGATTTGGGGTCGAAAATCCTTAATTCGCAATGCGCTTTTCCTTTAAAAGCACCGTGCGGGAAATTATGAAAAAGTCGTTGTAAAAATAGTCGTGGGAGTCTTTACCAGGGAACTCAAGTGAGAGGGAGGAAAAAAAGGACAAATCCATCAGAACAGAAATCACAAAACTCCTGCCAGTGGGCATCCTCCTGCTACTCTGATAATTTCCCCGAAACTGGAAAAGCAGCAGCTTCTGAACTTTGAGAGCGGTGAGCTGATCTTTCCTGAATTCGCCACGGAAACATCTGTAACCCTCCTCCTTTGCATACATTTCCTGGTGGGCAAAGGATTTAAGCAAGCTTACAATTTTGTTTGCATTCGCCTTATTGACCACTGCACTTAAGGGTGCAGTACATCAACATAATATGCAGGTGGGGGGAGCGGGGGGGGGGGGAAGCCAGCAAAGAGAGGTTTTCCAGAAATTAATTAAAACTTCCCCCCCCCTCCCCATTTGAAGTTTAATGTACGGGAGGAGATAAATGTTCGGTGCCGTTTCTTGAAAACCTGTGGGATCCACTCTCAATAAAGCTAAAATCTATTAGCATTCTGTATGCATCTGCAGCATAAATTTCATTTGAATTTCAAATTTAATAAACCAGGAGGTTTTTAATCATCCCTGGTTTTATTTGTTTGATATTAACATGCTTATTGACCGGGTCTGTTGACCAGTTTGATCATTACAGGACAGCAAAAAGTTAATTAAAACGACCACAGCTCCTTAATCATATCATCTGTCTCATCCATGTCGCTCCCTTTATTACAGCCTATGATGGATAGTCTCCCAGATTAATTTCTCTGTTTCTTCGATTTGGACAACAGCTTTTGGGACCTAATTTACATCCTGGGAACAACTTGCTCAAGTCTACCTAACATCTTGAGTCTACAATGTAGATTAGCAATCTCGGAACTTTAGGCACAACGATAGCTGTCGCTAACCTTTCGGGAAGGGGGGTGTATTTTCCTTGGAGCAAACTCCGATTCTCCGAGCTGCGACCGGCGAGCGGACAGAGATGGATAGACCCTTGTACCAGAGGTCCTTGCCTGTCTACAGGCAGCGCTACCGGGGTGTAGAGGCAGATTTCTCTTTGAGGAAACAGAGGTCTGCGCTATTTGAAAATGCATAGCTGGAAAAATTAAACTGCAGGCTAACCACGCCGTGTGCTGGATGTCCGTGTTAGAGAGGGAAAGCGTTTCACGCCACCCTTGAGCGAATTTAGGGGCACACGGGTGGGATCCAGACTCTCCTGTCGCCTTCCTGGCCGTGCGGCTCCGCTCCGCCGTCTGTGAAGCGTCCAGCGAGGAGGAAGCCCCGCGTCCAGCGGCTCCTAGCTCCGCTCCCGTGGGCACGGGGAAAGCCGCTAGGCAGGGACCTTGTCCTCACCCTACCTGGGCTCCGTGCGCTGGAAAAGGCTGCGTTGCCCCCGTGTTTGCCCCACCGTCCCGCACCTGCTGCCCTGGGTAGGTGGGGGCCAGGAGGTGTCCCCTTCACCCTCCACCTTCACCTGGAATCTGTCACCTGGAGATTTACCGAGGGGTGACAACCAATTCTCCAGGCGGACGAGGGCTCGACTTGTTCGGGGAGCGGAGGAAGGGTAATAGGACGTAAATGAGACAAAACGGCCACCAGTCAGAAAAGACCGCGCTGTGCCTGGCGGTCCCTGAGCAAAGGGGGTGGTTAATGTCTTTCTTGAACCTTTATCTGCACCTCTCCGTCGCCGTGCTTTACCTGGGACGTTTCTCTCACTGCCTCACTGGGCACTTTCTCTGAGACCGGAGCTCCCTGTCGGGCACCGGGTGCAGCGCGGCGGGAGCGGACAGCGCGTGTGCGCCAGTGCCTCCACCTATTGCTATGTAGGTTTTTTATTCCGTCGGTGCAAACGTGTCCCAGGTGCCAGCCAGCCCTGCCGGGGTCCCCGTCCCGCTGCCCGCCACGCGTTTCCCAGCCTTGAGCGGCCTGGCTGCTCCCTTGCAGCCGGCGGAGGGGATTCATACCGATGTCTTTCGTCGTTTATTTATTTATTTATTTATTTGTCTGGATCTGAGCTGGGGGGAAAAAAAAAAAAAAAAAAAAAAGCTCGCTGCTGAGCCTCCGAAAGGTCCCTGTAATTAGATTGGCCCAGGAGAACACCGTGCACATGCTGGTGTATGCATGCCTGGGGAGGGAGAAGAAGAGGCACGTTCACACCCACTCTGTTTACATCGCCGGTGTGCTCCCAGATCCGATCTGCATCTCCCCTTTTTTTTCCCGGCCCTCTCTACCCCCCCTCCACCCCCCTCCCGCCCCGCTCTCCCGGTACGTTATCGCTGTGCACGCATCGGCTCCTGGGCGGTCATGTAAGTACCGGGAGGCGCCGGAGGGGAGAGCGAGCGCCCGGGCTGAGCGCGCCGGCACCGGGCGGGGCAGAGCGCGGAGCCCCCGCCGCCGGCCCTTCGGTCCTGCCTAGAATAGATTTGTTTAAGCTGCTTTCTGTTTTTTTCCCATTATATATCACCTTCTCCCAGGCACCACTTACAGTTAAAAACTACTAAATTCTTCTCCTCAGCGGTATTGATTTCTTTTCATTCTGCTCCGTTAGGAGAGGAGGTAATGCTTCCAGATTACCCCGCGTCTCCTCCAGACGGTTGACAATTGCAATCGCAGTTTCGGGAAGATAAATGTTACTTTGGGAATTGTGCTTAATTACAAATAATCTAGGAGCTGCTCTGGGTCGGACGCTTTAACCACACGTGTTCAAATCATAGTACAAGCTTTACAAGCGGGTGCCAAGATATAGTAAACGTTTGGAAAATCGGTGTGTAAGACAGGACGTTCCCATTAGACGGGCTGCCTGAAGCTGGGTCACGCCCCGCAATACATGCTATTTATATACAAACATACAAATATATAAATATATATACACATGGGCACCTGTAGATATGTGCGTGTATATAAAAGTGTGTGATAGACACTCTCATACGCAAATCCTAAAACAGCCAAAACTGTAGCCTGCAGAGAACACAGAAGAAAAGAAAAGCTTTCTATGCGTGTATGTATGTACGTATGTACGTATGTACGTATGTATTTCTTTGTTCTCCCAAGTGCACAGAAGTGTCAATCTGGGAAAAATAAATAAAAAATTTTACTTGCTGCAGTTTGTGGCGTGGAAGAACTCCATGTCTTCCGGGAAAGACGTACCTTCGAAGCACTATGCCAGGAAGGTTTTGCCTACGTCCGTTCACACGCTCAGTGTGCACCATAGCCGTCTCCTGAATGCAGAACTACTGCGATTTGACTTGAGAGACCCTAATATTGATATATTTACTGTTCCTCTTACAATGTAGCTGCCACCTTTCCCTGTCGTTATTTGCCTATATGGCAGAGCAATTAGGTCACCCCCCTCGCGCCCTTCCCCCCCACCCCAGCAGCCTTATTAACTTCGGGGGAGGGAGGCAGACGAGCAGCGGGAGGGAGGCAAGGTGGTGAACAGGTTATTCTCTTAACCCGACCTGGCTGCAGGAGCGAGATGAGCAACACTGAACAGATGTCCCCATTTAAGCCATTCTTTTCCCACATGCCTGCTGGATGCTGCCAGGGCGCAGGAAGCTTGCTGCAGACCTGGCCCATTCCCGGCCATTATGGCCAAGTTATTCTGGACCAGTGAGCACGAACAAAATGGGCTTCAGATCGCGTGCTTGAGAATAATTCGACTCCGAGCCCTGGAAGAGCCCCCTCCCCCCATTTTTTTAAGTATTGGGGGGTGGACAGGGACGTGTTTCAGGTCTGATCGTAGCAGAAGAACTTCTCAAAAGCCCCTTCCCCCTCCCTGTCTTCGGCAAATATGGTATAATTTACAGAGCAACTTAATAATCCGAGGGCCACCGCAAAAGCCCTTTGCGTTGTAAACCGCTTCTAATTACCTGCCAGAGCAATTAGCTGACTATCACGAAGAAATTAGATCGCTCAATGTAGCATAAATAATGCGAATAATTTTGTAAGGAGAATGGAAAGCGAGACCTGGTGTTTCTTTATAAGGAAATAACACCTCGTACTGTACGAACCCTACATGAACACCTATTAATGTCTAGGCATGCACGGAAATGAATCCGAACATGAACCCTCTGGCTTAGATTCAGCACTTTCTTCATTTACATATGCGGGGTGAAAGTCGGCTTCCAGGCGTTTAGATACAGAGCTCTTCCAGATCACAGTAATTAACACATAGCGACTTCAATAGGAAAACCTGTTTTCCAGATGATTTTTACAATGCGGCTTTATGTCTCATTTGGCAGTTTAAATAGCTGGAGTTGTTTTCTGGCTGCATCTCTGCTATCATCTGTTGAGCATATTTTGCCTAGAATATTGACCAAAACTTCCGAACCCAATTTTTTTTTAAACATAGATGACTAATATACTGGGCATGCCTAGGGTTTTCGGGAGGTTTTTTTTTTTCCTCATGTGGTTAGTTCCTCGAGAAAATTTTATGAATCTCATTAGAAGTTTAAGTTTATCCTATTTAACAACTATTTTTTCTTCTTTACGCATTTCAACTCGAAGGATCACAAGCCTTTACTCCATTCTCACTGCTTCAATATTTGATCTCAAGAGTAAAACGCTTTTTTTTTCCAATTTAATAGGTATTGGACAGTTTGCAGGGATTTAAACGTACGTGTATAACAATTAGGTTATTAAACAAAAATGTTGGCGAAATATTTGTTCACGCTGCTGGATCTACAGCTGCGGAGTAGAGGAAGGAGATTGTGCCCACCAACGGCTGGAGTATCGTGTAATGAAAGTGCCTTTACAGATGAATTCAGCTAAAGTGGATTGAATTTGTTTCTGTTGCGTTTCCCCCCCTGCCCCCGCCCCCGTACTGAGAAAACTGCTAGTCATGAAGCTAAACTCGAAGGTGCCTGATCGTAGTGAAGATCATCCCAGCCCAAACCACAGCTGCTCACTCCTCGGAAGCACTCTGGGATTTAGCATAACTCGGTAGGAGTCCTCGGGGCTAAGGATAAACACAATTGATTTGGTTTATTTTTGATAAATAGGAGCAGCAGAGTGTACTGTGATTCTTTAAATGCCTCTTCGAAGGGGGGCAAAAGCTGAGTGTATGATCATATCTTTCATAACTTTTCAGAGCTTCCCTTTCCTCACGGTCGGACACTAACGCAGCAGACGTGAAGTGACTCGTCTGACACCCTTGTCCTCAGGTTGTCCCCGGAAAGTTGGAATTTTCTCTGAACACGGTTTCTAAGCTTCTCCAGGTCTGAAGGGGACTGCTCAGCTGTTCCGCAGCTCCCACGTAGCACACTCGGAATGGTACAGCATGTTTAACGATTCTTGCTCGTCGGCTAATTAGAGAAGGCTTTGAAGCTCCATTACCGGCAACAAAATTATTGCGGTCAGTTTAGGCCAAATTCTGCGGTCCTTAATGGAGCGAAACTCCCATTGAAGTCAATGGGACAGAAGTCAATGGGCGTTGTGCTCTATTAAGGAGCACAGAATGTGTCCCTTTGTGATTTAGAGATTAAAAATCGGTATCGGCAAAATGTGCGTTTAAAACGGTCACCCTCCCAAGGCAGGATCCCACCCTCGCCCCGGGGAGGGCCGATCCTATTGCACGGGGCGGGCTGAGCCCCGCGGCTCCCCAGGAACGATGCCGAGGGCAGGATCAGTGCCGGGGGTTATTAATCATCAACCGGGGCCAGACAAAAGAGCTTTTCCGGCGGTATTGAAAGGAGCAAAACTTCGGTCTCCCGGGGGCTTCAGACCCCCGGGGCCGGCGGGACTGCCAGCGCTGTGGGAGGAATTCGGTCCATCCCGCGGCCCCGGTGCTGAGGGGGTGTCCCTGGCTCGTCCCTTCCCTCCCCCTCCACGGCGCTCTGTCCCCCCGCTCGCCGTGGCTGATGTCCCCAGACACTGACCAAAGAGGTTCTTTTCCCCAGCGAGACTTTGGATGCCGAGAGTCCTGCGTGAGGGCACAGGAAGCAGCCACTTCAGAGCCCGCAAGCAGCACATGCACCGTTCGGACACCAGCACAGCAGGGCTTGGGAAGTCCCGTTCCTAACCCTGACCACCCACTCACTGCTATCGACGTGATCTGACAGCTAAATTCTGAGCTCGGGTTTAAGGCGCAGCTTTGGGCTAACCCTTGATCTCTGAAATGGAGCTTGGTTGTGCATTATTAAAAATTTCCTTATTATGGGCTCGAAATAGCCCTAGACAAGCGGAAAAGTCCTTTTTACAAAACTGAAGGAAATGCTGCAGGTCACTGAAATATGACTATAGTTCAATATCTTTTCTCTTTGAGAGAGAAGAGGGGTGGGATATAGAGATCTTCCTTTCTTCTTGTATTGCCCCAATGGAAAGTAAAAGCCTTCAGGAAAACTTCACAGCGTTTTTCCCTGAGCGCAGAGGGGCACACGCAGCTGATCCTTTAGGAAGCTGTGCACAATTAAGACTCATTTTCTTTCTGCTGGAACAGTTAATTGTACAAATGAAAGGTCAGGCATGTGCTTTTCCGATGTTTATTAACCACAATAATGAGCCCCTTCTATTTTTTCCCCCAGTGCATTATATTGCAATAGAGCGCTACTGCAATGCCGTCTCTCTGGATAAACATCTCCAAAGGCGATGCAGCGGAGCCGAGAGGTATGTATATGTATGAACGTACATGTATTTCAGAAGGGCGCAGTGGCCGAGGCGAACGCAGACGCGAGGTGTGACAAACGAGGCTCCTCCAGCCCCGCTGTTCCCGCATACCGGCCAAGGAAAGGCACCATTTTCCCTGGAGCGCTACAGGAGTGCCGCCGGCGAGGCTGGCTGAGCCCAGAGGGAGAGTCCTACCTCCCGAGGTTTCTATGCTCCTCCCGGTTTGGGTTACTTTTGTACAGGGAGGGACGAATCCTGCCCTACTTCCCCGAGGATCCAAATCACCTTGGCAAATTCTTCCCACTTGCCTCCACATCATAAATCCCCTCCTGAAGAGATAGGCTGGCAACACCTCCATACCCGTGAGAGGTTTTTCTTTCCGTCGCAGGATACTTCTGCTTACATCTTCAAGAATACACCAAGATACCTGCCAAATCCTAGAAAATTCAAAGGGCTCCACTTTTCCATGCCAGCTTGGTACAGTGTGGATTCACTGGACTACATATAGAGGTAACCTTTGAAACAGAAGTATAATATTTGATATTTTCACCAGCAGGTTCACTTATTTTCCCTATTACTTGGAGAACAGGCAAGTCACCACTGGGGTTGTGCTTGGGGGAACACAACTAGTCGACAAAGTGTTTTTCTCCCATGAAATTTGATGTTGCCCTACATGCAACTGTCCAGAACATCTATCCCGTGTAACATTCTCCTTAACCTCAATCTGCCCACATTCACAATAGATAAATTTTTCGCTCCTGACACGTGTGAGAGGATGGAGGAAAATAACCCCACTGCAGCAGTCTAACATGTTATGTTGTGTCTGTCCAGGTGACCGGGTCTACTTTGATTTTTTGAGTCATGGTGACCTAAGATACCCAGAAGGTTTCTCAGAAGGGTCAGTCTCCCTCAGGACCCAAAACGTGGGTCTGTTTCTCTCTGGGTAGCAATCATTGCCCTATTTCTTACAACACTTGTAGGAGGGTGCCCTCTGTATACCTGGCAACTGTGGAGAGGCAAGTCTGGTTTAAACCAGCAGGAAGCTCTGAATACCTTAAGCTGGCATTCGGATTCAGCATCACTGCCATAACCAATGCAACAGGAACATCCATCTGGAAGAGGAAGAGCTCCGCTGGACAAGATGCAGCATGGCCTCTTGAAATGGCCGAAGTGGTGACAGGACTGCATTCCATGAGCCCAGGTCCAAAGAGAACATGCAGACTGAGACTTAGATCCAGTGGATGCAGAGCAGTGGTGCCTGCACAAGGAGAAGACGTCTTTTCTCCTGGGGTGTTCAGCTAATTGTCCAGCAACTGCTCTGTAAAAGAGATATGGTAAAAGGCCACAATGATGTCTGGTAGAAAAATTCATTACTCCTCTGAAAGGATGCTCATTTTTGTGCAAGTGTAAAATTGTTCTTCAAACACTGAGCAGTCTCAACCGAAGTTTACTGTAGTGGCCTGTTTCATAGAGAGGGGGAAAAAATGGTGATGTGCAAGTACTGACTTTTGCCACAGTGGCGTAGAAGGTTGTGCCCGGGCTGGAAACAACATTGGGATAAACACTTGGGCCACACTGAGACGGCAGGGACAAAGCACGGAGAAGCACCCCTACCCCCGTGGGAGGGACTTTTGAGTTCAGGCGCAGAGCCTGGACTTCCCTGACACACCGCAGCCGTGACCTGTCCGACCCTCAGAGCCCCTCTCCCGAGTCACAGAGACGCACACAGGCCACTTGCACCTGTATGTAAAGCGCTGACCCAGCGGCGCGTCCAGAGCGAGCACACTCGTGTGCCCAACCCCTCCGCCACGACCCGCTGCCTCGGTCCCCCGGGAGGGCATGCGGGCAGCCCGAGCCCCCGGGCGCAGCCCCGGTGCGCTGCCCCGCTCTCGCTCGCAGCCTCCCCCTCAATCACGGCCGCCCGGCTGACAGGCTGGGAGGGCGCCGCACAAAAGGCGCGGGCGGGCGCGGCCCTCCCCGCCCGGCCCCCGCCCGCCCCCCGGCCCACCCCTCCGCCCGCGCCCGCCCCGCTCCGCCCCCGCCGCGGGAGAGCCGCCCGCACAGGCGGCAGCCAGCCCGAGCGGCGCAGCGCTGCCAACGCCGGCAAGCCCAAACCTCGCGCAAGCTGAGCTTGTGCAGGTGGATGGATAGCAGTAAATCACACGCCTCCTGTGCTCGGGTCTGGCCGCCGAGGGCTCAGTGTGATGATAGGTAATAGTGACTAGGAAAGATGTGTAATCGGACTATAGTTTATTTCTGTGTGGACTCTGTATTTCTCAGACACTGCAATTCAAAAGTGACTTTTATGGCATAAACTACTTTTTTCCTTAGGTGTTCTCGGCTAATGAAAAATTGAATAGTGCTGTAAAGAATGATCCTTTAAATATCAGTGTCATGCTATATTAAAAGTAGATAAAAGAGGTATCAAATACTAAATGGATTTTCTGAAATGGTTGAAGTCCATTCTTTGGTAATTAGAAATCTGTTTACACAGAAAAAAAAATCTCTCACAGGCAGAAACTTTAAAGTTATTTTTTATTAGGATGCAGTCAGTGTTTTTTGCATGACAGCAGTAAGCATTAATTAGGTCTTGCACAAATTTCAGGATGGCTTCAAGTACAAATTTAGGAGCCTGGTATGTTCAGTAGTAAAGACACATTTCATTCCATGGGGAAAAGTGACATTAAGTCTATGCTACATTTTTGTGGAATTACTGTTTCCACAGAATCATTCAACAGACATCATGTTAGTAGTTATTAATTTATTCATCTACTTTTGCTATGCTAGGAATACTGCCTTCAACTGCTAAAGAAGCAGCTGGCTTTTTTATACAAATAAACTGGGCTCTGAGACTGTCAATCTTCTTTGTTTGACAGAGAGGAGTTCCTGCCCGCACTGAAAGAATAGCTCAACATCTGTCATCCCATTCTCTGTGATGGCCCAAAATCAGGAAGACTACAGCTGTCCTCTTCCTTTCAGATACTTCTGGGAGAGAGAGGTAGGAGGACTGTGTATTTGGTCAGCATGTTCATCATGCATTAAGCAAGTCCCTACAAGCCCTTGCATGTAATTGCATTGTTTTCCACTGCTTGAATTTGCAGTGTAAAAGGTCTTTGGAATTTTGATCCTATTATGAGGTTTTTGGGGTTTTTTTTTGCTTCTTTTTTAATATATCTAATTAGTTTAGTTTGCATTTGTTAATAAAACACATTTCATTGTAATTAAAGTGTTTAGCAATAATTTATACCTAGGCATGTGGCCCATGGACATGTAAATTGCAGATACATGAGCACAAAGCAGAAAATATTTATTCTTACAGGTTAGGAATTACGCTACAATTCTCAGTGCTGGAGGAAGATGAAAATGAGGGATGTAAGTTAGCTTCTTCCTTGCAGGCTCTAAAGTGGCCTCTTTTGACATGTCTGTGTATGGAGCAGAGGAGAGAGGGAAGGGATGGAGGAGGAAGAGAAGGGGATGGAAGAGGCTGGGAAGAATGTGTTATTATGTAAAAGAAAAGTTTAACCTCATTATCTTTGGTTTATTATCCAGCAAATTAGACAAAAGCAAAAAACAAGCAAACAAAAATATCAAACAAACAAACAGAAAAGAACCCCAATCCCAAACCCAGAATAGAAATTCAAGTAATTATTTAATTACTTGCACTGTCTTCTTCCAATTGTATACAAACTAGTAGTCAATAGTAGGATGTGCGTCACTTTTCTTATTACCGCAATTAATAGCTACTGTGATAATCTCAGAGTTCCATCCTGCAGCAATTGTATGAAGCACAGGCCTCTGTGACCTACAATTTCAGCTTCACAGTCCTAGGATTTGGGGAAAGCAAGAAGTGCAAACTGCTCAGAGGGATTTAGGCATTGTGAAATTCAGCTCTGCTGTCCAGGGGAATCCACAGCCTGAAGTTAGGCTTTCAGGCTGCCTGTTGTGTGCCTGGTGAGAGTTAGGCTGTGGTTACATGGGGATTTTGGTTTAACTTACACCCATGCTGCCACTGAAAGAACAGCTCAGCAGCTCAGTCACACTGTTCCCTACTGCTTAGATTCTTAGAGCTCTACCACTGCTATCTGTTTGTCTTAAAAGAATGCAGAAAGGAGGCAGTTAGTAAGGCTGGTATTGTTTCAATTAGAGTTTTCTAACTAAAAAGAAATGGATTACATTTTCCACAGAAATTTCCACAGAAATTCCAGTCTAATCTCAAGACATTTACTGATAGCAAGTGCTAGAACAGGACCTGACTAGATTGTATCAGATCATATTTAGGGGAGATTTTAAAGTGTCACCACCAATTGCAAAATAGTACCCAAGTTTGCATAAAAAGAAAAAAAAACCAATTCCTATTTACAGATAGATAAACCATCTTCGATCCATAGCTGGACAAATCCAGAAAAAAATCCCACAGTAACAGGAAAATCTCCTGCACTGAAGAAGAGAATCATGAACAATGAAATCCTACTTTCCTTTCAGTCTCTCTGCTTCAGGAACTAAATCTATACCTTCCATTTCCTCTTTTTCTTTTTACATACATACAAAACTTTTCTCTGCCTGATGTGGAGTGACATACTTGTCTTCATCTGGGCCCTCAGGCTTTTAGAGACTGCAAACCTCCTCAGGTCTCTGTTTCCATACTGTTGGAATCTTAGAGCAGGAGTGAAGACTTTAGTCAAAAGGACAACAGTTTAAAGGAAGGAAAGGGACTTGCTAGACCTCCCAAAGGTGGATATCTTCCTGCACATGACTGCTGGGGGAAACAACGTGTAACTGAACTAATTGTTGGCCTTCTCTTATTGCTCAGAAAAGAGAGTCCTGTTGGCTGTCTTATTCAGAAAGCAAACCAAGCCAACCCTGGCCTGGAAATTTAATTTTCCAATATCCCAGTAAGTTTTCTCCAGATCACTGTGTATAGGAGTTTCCTGGGCTAACAGAAGGCAAACAAACCACTGACAATTCTGCACTGCCTTTTCAGGAGATGATACAGATTAAATATCTTGCGTTTTCCTTCTGTTTTATGAGTTTCGGGTATACACTCATTTTATTCCTTTTTTCGTAAAACAGTGCAGAATAGAATTTGGTGTGCATTTTTAAGGAAAACTGTGAATTTTGCAACAGCATTTTATTCTGGGGTCTACAGCTTGGGAAAAACACCAAATATTGTGACACAATAAAATTGCAAGGGTTCTAAACATTGTAACTAGCCTTGGGGATGTTTTGACTGAGTCCGTCCTCCAAATCCTTTCGAGGAAGCAGATCCTGAAAGTTAATAAGCTTAGGAAGATTTTAATGAGTACATAGACGGTGAAGCAACTCAGAGCCTTTGCTTTTGTCATGTGAAAAGGAATCACACTTAAATTCCTTATTACTTATGACATGTAGTTTGTGCTTTGGATTGACAACCTTCAGATCATCACACCCCCATGATTTGCTAAATTATGGGAAATAGGTAGAGAAAAATTTGCAGCCTTTAATGACCTGGCCAATCCTGTCACTTTATCAGGTTCCAGAGAATAACTCTTGAAGTAAGGAGCAACATTACCATTGACTACATCAGAATCTGACAAAACCACATTCCCATTTTCATCATGACAGAATAAAAAATAATGAAACAAAGCAAACACCTGTTAATGTGGTTACCCTGCATGCAAGTCAACAACATTCAAACACCTGTGACTTGGATGGTTGTGCGGCTTCCATTTCTGGCTTGGATTGCAGAGTGGCTTCTGAGAGCCTTTAGCATCCATACTATCCCACAGCCTATAGAAGCTATGCCATGAGGTGTCCTCTTGCTATCTCTGTGATCCCACTGAGAGTCTAACATGCTGAGGATTGTAACACTAACTCACTGGATTGCTCCAACCATAATCCAGTCCATTTTATTCTGTGCTAAAATGCAGACAGCAGCTGATTTTAGGAACTGATTCATTCTCTCCAGCCCTGTCTTTGTTCTATCAAGCAATTTTGCTGCTGGGGTTGAGGTCCTTGTCTCTCAGATGAAGGACATGCAATTACCTCTAAGTTTAAGACTGTATTTGTTGTTATTTTTTTTTTTTTTTTTACCACATAATTTATCTAAGGATTAAATTATGGTCTGAAAAGTGTGAAAATAGAGCTCTTAGATAAAGAGGAGCCTTTGAATCCAAAGATTATTTGGGGGTCTAGCCCTTCTAAGGAAAAGAAAAACAAAAGTTGAGTTCCAACTGTATTGTTAATCCTGAACTTTACAAAGAGAGTTTCTGCATGAAATAGTGAACAGGCAGGGACCACCTTTAGGGACATGTGTCATGGGTGGTTGCACAGGTCACCACAACGCAGGGTTGCTATTCACACAAAGTGAGAATGTTGCAGTGTCATGCCTGTGCTGCTGATTCAGCTCCTTATCAGCTCCTGGCTTGGAGCTTTGATAGCTGATGTGACAAACCATAAATAATGGAAGGTCAAACTGAGCAATGTTGTTCACTCTGACCTTCTAATACTTCTGGCTTATTAGATCAGTCATTAGAGTTTCAACAGGCTGCTGAGAAACAGAGTACAGTGGCTATAGCTGCCAAATCCTTTCCTATTCACAGACAGCCTCTCTGTGTAGGTATTAAATGCATCCCAGGGAAAAAGACATATGTTCCTTGAAAGGAAATCAATTTACAAAATAAGGTGAAAATCACAAAGTAACCAAATATAGAACATGGCCATGTATAAAGAGAATCTGTCACCAAAATACCTCAACCTATCACTGCCCCCAAAAAACCCTCTAAAAAATAACCAAAAAAGAAAAGATCATGGTTATCAGGGCAAATAATCTTTTCTTTTTTAATCAAAGGGGTATGAGTAATAGTGTAAGAAAAGAAGGCAGTGAAGACAGTCAGAATCTGACAAGGAACAAATATACTGTCATTGTCCAACCCCTGCCTCCTCCAAAATTCTGAAGTTGAGGAAGCTTAGTAGTTTCCATTTTAAGGATCTGTTTTTATCCTTCTTATAATGTTGGGAATTTTTCCATTAAAACTAGGAAATTTTCCATACCAGTAGTCTGCCAAGTCTTAAAACTTTTAAAAAGTTGAAAGAAAAAACAATTCAAAATTTAAAATCTCATTCATTCAAAAATTAATTTTAGGAACAAGCATATTTTAGCTAATTTTAAGAATTATTTTGCAATTATTTTCTTAAATACATCTAGATGTACTTAGAAAAAGGAAGATGTAGGATCACAAGTGCTATACTAGAGGGAGAAAGACACACTACTAGCACAAATTCCTCTCAAGATTTGCTTCAAGATTTTATGGCTGCAAAGCAAGCATCTGTAAAATCGACAGGCAGAGTGCCATGTACCCTCCTGCTCTGGGCTCATATGAAGCTCCATGAATACCATTGCTGCTGCCCCTATGTTATCTTGTCTTATAGGAGATGATGTTGTGAATCACAAGCTGCCAGCCATGCCAAAGAGCCACCCTGAGCAACAGTGTGATTCTACACAGCAGAAATCCTGTTTAGTGGGAAAAAAAATGAGATTAAAAAACTGTATAATAAAAATTAGCATTAAAAAAAAAAAACCTGTGAAGATTGTACATTCAACTGAGAGATTAGAAATGGACAGAATTAAGCGTTCCTTGCCAGCCCTTAGTGTTCTCTTTCATGCTATGAATCAGTCTTTAAACAAACAGTCTTTTTGTTTTCCATTTTTTTCTACAGCATTCACTCTTTGTCAGGCACAGGGGCTTCTTGGAGTACTTTAGCATAAAAAGCTGTCATCTGCTGGAGTATCATGAGAAGCTGCCATAAATGGAACCAGAACAGGGAGACAGCAAGCACTCTTGTGAAAACAGCTCTCTGTTATGATGGATAAAAGGATTCTCCTGGAACTGCAGCTCCAGAAGTGAACCCTCATCTATCCTGATTTTCTTCCCTTTGTAAACTCAGATTCCTCATATGATTCAAGTGAAAGTTTTATAGGTGGAATGCACTTGTTGTGTATTCCTTATTTCCTGAGAGAACAACTTCAGATACTCAGGACTGAATCACAGAAACACTGAGTACTCACAGATGTTGCTGAAATCAATGGGACTTATGCTTCAAACACATAAAATACCATAAAAATGCTAAGTATCTTGGAAAATGTAGCTCTAAGCACATCATTTTGAGGACCCCAAATTAGTAGACATTTTCATCAATCTTGGCCAGCACTTCAGTTCCCCATCTATAAAGTGAGTGCAATAGTATAGACTCACTTCTCAGGTTTAAAGGTAAATTAATTAGTATTTGGGAATCACTCAGAAAACCTTGTAGAGAATGCTACAGAAACACCCATACAGATATTAATAATTCAGTATTCTGCACAGGGTTTGAATGATGTGCAGTAAGGAAGGCATGGAGCCACATATTGAGTGATAAGAATAAAAAGAATATTGAACAGCTGCTCACTCCGGGAGCATCGTCCATCCTATGAACTGAATGATGTATGTGTCTCTGCAGTTAAAGACTTATTATCATGCATATGTGCAACGAGCTCAAATTAAAGTTGCAAAAGCAAGCTTAATTCTGATTTTTCTGAAGTTGGGGGGGCTTAAATTTGCAACATGAACATACTTTCAATATAAATATTTTGTGTGACTGTCTCTCTATTTTCATGTTTTCCTCCTGAAGACATGAAAAGTTTCTTGTGTCAGTGAACCCAGTGACCACTTACATAAAGCAGCCATGTGGCCTGATTCACTCTGGGAACAAATATATTGATTTTCCGGGGACCGACACCAAGAGCAAATTTGGCTCGGATCATCTTCTTTGTCTGATTGTATAGCTTTGTGGTGGCTGCTGGGTAGAAGTGAGGCATTAAATGTGTTCAGGGACAGAGTAACAGGCTTGTCTTTTGGCTTTACTTTGTGTCAGGGTTTTTTGGTGGTTAATGTAGCATTTGGAGAATCACATAAACTTCCATCCCAGAAATGAAGTTATTGCCAAAGCAAAAATTCCTATATTTACATATAAATATCCCCATTCAGCATGACTGAATACCTTTCTCATTTGTAATGAAGTAGCAACATCGACAACAATCAAATTCTAAGACAGAGATGTTAGATTAAACTGACTGTACGTATCTTTGGATGTAAACCCAATCTTTCAGAAATTCTACCTGATCCAAATGAATAATCATTACTGAACATGTTCTGAATTATGACCAGATTTGGAGAAAAGATTACTTATCTCAGCTGAAGACCCCTATAATAGACAAATAAGACTGCTGGCTCCTTCTCTCTCACTCAAGGATGTAGGTCTATTTTTAGTATGTCATCTATACTTAAATCAAAGACCAAAGGCTTGGATTTTCATAGTGACCTGGAGCAGTCAGTGGACATTGTGGTCTTCTATTATCTGTGACCAAACCACAATCTGGTCATTTCAAACCTGTCATCTGCTTTACACTTTGAGTACTGGAGAGAACAAAAGTGATATTTTAAATTTAGTTTCACTGGTCGTGTAAAAACAATCAAAAATATCTGCTTCTCCCCTTGCTTTATTCTCAATTTATCCCAGATTTCATAAGAAATATACTGGATTCCTAACTAGATACAGCCCTGTTCCACATTCCATATTTTCTTGTTATGCTAACTTAAAGATTATTCCAGAGAAAGCTGTATCATCCCTCATCAGGAGAGGATTTAAACTATTAAATCGTATTGTTTTAAGCAAGCTCTTAATTTTGCTTCCATTTTTAAATGCTTTTCTGGACATAGATACATTTTTGAGGAGAAAGCAGTATTGCTTATTTACACAACTCTCTTTCCCCCCCCTTTACCTTTTTTTTTTTCAGAAACATAACTTATTATATACTCCAAGATTAAAAGCATTCTAAACCATATCAGCTGCGAGAAATAGCTATCTTGTTGATTTTCGGAAAGTCTACAATACTCCATCTAATGTATTCAATGAATTATTTATTTCTTAAAGAGATACAATAAATCTTTACGTACTGTATTTGATGATTTTCATAGCAGGAATAATAAGTAATATGATTTGAGTGTGATTGGAACCAGGTTCTGTGAGGGGGGGAAGGGAAGTCAATTTAGACTATTTACCAAGCACAGTGGAAGAGAGCACGTCTGTAAAGGGACTGGACATTGCTACTCAGTTAAAATTTCCAGGTGAAGAAGAAGTAGATGTAATTCCATTGAAAATAAAGGGCAGGAATTACTCAAATACTTATATTTTAAAGGAGAAGCTTAGGTGCAAAAGCACAATGGTGATGTTCAGTGCCATTGTTCTCCGTTACATTGGAGTGAATCCAAGTAATTCCATTGATTTCAGTGGACTTTCATTGGGCTAACTGAGAATAGAATCTGACTCCATGTTAGCTGGGGGTGGGGGAAGTGACAAGAATATAAATAACTTCCGATAAGTATTTGAATTACAAATACTCTTCAACGTGGTTTCTATCTTTTGAGACTGGTCTTATACCAAATCACAAAAGTCCTGGATACATCCTCTCCCTTTAAGTTCTTACTGTTTAAAAAAAGATTTAAAAAAAATTAAAGCACTGTTTTTTGGGCAGCTGTTGTACTGTATACTGTTGATGTCATGCCCTAAGGCATCCA
Organism: Lichenostomus cassidix; assembly: GCF_008360975.1. Lineage (NCBI taxonomy): Eukaryota > Metazoa > Chordata > Aves > Passeriformes > Meliphagidae > Lichenostomus > Lichenostomus cassidix. The sequence continues at coordinate 30,872,943 of NC_139482.1, forward strand.
TCAGAGGATCTCTAGAGTACCTCAGGAGTGTGAAGACCTCGAATCAACAAAAAGTTATAGCTTAGTCTAACTTTTCTTGACAGGTGGTGAGGGGAGTTGGTGAGTCCTCTGTCCCAGTGCTGTATGTTTGCACAGTGGCAAACAGCAGAAAAAGCAGTTAGGAGCATGAACACCAAACCTTTTGATTTTAATATTTTCCAAGATATTCAAAGGAATCTTGCTGAATGTTTATGTACATTACATAGGAATGCAGGGTTTAACAATTCCTCACCTTGCCTTGCCTTGCCTTGCTTTGTCTTCCCTTTCTCTCCCCATACAGATACTGCAATTTTCTCTAACTTTTATTGATGGGATGAAGCCTCTAGTTCATACAGAGCATAAGATTTTGATATAATGCCTTACTCCTCTTGCCTTCTCTGCAAGAAGGTATATTTTACATGGAATACCTGCAGTGGGATCTTGCTCTAGATCTAGCTAGAATCAGCAGCAAAGCACAAACTCATACCAGCTCTCTCTATATTTACTGGTATCCATCATCCATTCACCTCTGATGCTTCTTCACAGATGTATGTAGACTTACACAGAGTCTTTAAATCCCCTTGAGGTCTGGTTCTTTGAGATCACTGGTATTATATAAACATATATTATCAATATTTTAGTCATCAAAATATCTGACCTTCAGAGTATGCTGTTAAACAGCAAACAGACTGACGGGTAATTTTGCCTTGTACACTTTTCTACTTAAATCTTCTGTAAAAAGCTATTCCAAACATCTGTTTGCAAAAATACCCTAGTCATTTGCAACTATTGACTGGATTGCAGATTCTGTTTTCAGTTTTAGGAATAGTTGACTTTAATTTCTGTGTTAGTCAATGACTTTTGGTTGGTAATAAGAGTGGTGGCACACTAAATAGATGAATTCTTGTTTCACTTTTTTTCTTTAAATCATGTTCATCTTTTTCCTGTCTTTTGCATTAGAGATCTGAGTAACTATCCAGTTAATACTTGTTCTGCTGATACTCTGGAAAGCTTTTCTTTAACAACACGAATGAACTTCGCATAAATGTAATCCTAAACTTTGGCTGACATAGCTCAATAAATCAAAACCTTCATCTACCAGTCATACACTTAGGTTCATTACATACATAAGAGTAAAGCTAGTTAACAGTATTAACATGGCAAAAATATTGCCTATCAATCTGTTGGAAAATCCTCACAAATATACCTAAATAGATACTGATGCCATGAAACCATCTTATTTTGGGTATGCACATTCAGGTGGCAGGACATGCTTGCTGTATTTCTTTTACCAGCTGTGGTAGGGAGGGGGAGTTTCCTGCTGGTGGGGTCTCTTGCAAATCATTGAGGATTTTTTATTGTTGTAAACATCTGAATGCAAATGTCTCCCACCAGTTCCCTTAATGTTTCAACCAGTTCCCTCAGAGTAAAGAATTGGTGTCTGTGGAGACCCCGTAGGAAGGGCAAAAGGGCCACGGTAAACTGCCACTTACCTACCCGGGTAGGCACAGGGTTATTGACCTCAGTAGGCAGCCCTTTACAAGTAGCATTTGAAAGAAGATGTGGCAAGATAATACAGGGATTTTGAATCTATAATCTTAGCCAAATAATTTGGAAGACCTGGGCAAAGTCAAAGATCACAAATTCTCTCCCAAAGAAGCCATTATCTCTGTGAAAATAATCATGTCCATGTAGCCGTACAGCTGTCACATCCAGCATTTATTGTAGTTCCTTAGATTTGTCATGGGATATAGAATGTATTTGCAGTGAAAAAAAATGAAAAAGCTCTCTTTTATTTAAAGATGTCTTATTCAGAGGATGCACAGCTTAGCTGCAAGTCTCTTGTCTTTATTAAACTAGAGTACACAGGGAATCATGATGAAATAAACCTTCAAATTTTCTTGCTCATTGCTAGTTCTTTTGGCTTGATTCTCCATCTTGATTTGTCTGATGATGTAGGTTAGGGACCAGGAGTCTTACTTTTTCAATATATGTAAAATCCAACAGCATTAGTTACGCCCTAGTTTTGTAGCCAACAGTGTTTTCTAATGGCACCAAGGAAATGTTTTCCAACTTAACATCAGGTGATTGAGCTTGGCAGTTATCTGTTAAATCAGCCTTCAAGCTTCATGCTGTTCTTTTTAAATTAAAACTTTTACATATTTATTCCTGGCTTTACTGTACTGTGATGGGATGCTAAATTGCCAGTAAAAAGATTTCTTCAGTAATAATTAAAAACAACTCTTTCTAAGTCAGATTCATATGCATTTTTCTTAGTTTAAATTATGTTTTGAGTATTAGAGAGGAACCTAGATTTGGTTATCACTAATAAGTAGTAAGTGTATGTCAGTATTTCTACAGGAATATTGTGTCCCATTAAGATATTAACTTTTTACAGGGATTATAGAAAATTGGAGCAGGTTCAGAAAACAGCTGCAGGAATGATTGGAGACTTGGAAAGTGCTCTTTACAGTGGCAGCCCAAAGAAAATTAATCTGTATAGATTATTTAAAAGGTAAAGGTAAAGGTAAAGGTAAAGGTAAAGAAATGAATTGACTGTGGTCTCTAATCGTTTGCATAGCAAGGTATTAACTGAAACAAGAGGATTCTTTACAAAAACAATACAAAACAAAGCACCACATATAACTTGGTTCAATGGCAGGAATCAGCATTCCAAACTGGAAACTTCTGAGGAGGGAGAGCAATTAGCCACTTGAAAATACTGACAAAGGATGCAGTCAATTTTATGTATGCTAAATCAAACCTGCATGTTTTTCTGAAGGTGCACTACAGCTTTATCCCAAGCTGTGCCTTGAGGAGGAAATTGTTGGGAGAACTCTGGTAGCATGTGTTATGTGGGAAGGCAGAGCACACAATTGTAACTGTCTTGGCTGGGAATCTGGGAATCCTGCTCAAGAGCAAGTATGAGATATTCTTTAATCAGAGTCTCTAAACATATATTAAATGCAGTCCAGGTCATTACAATCCTTTAAATAGAGTGTCAAGTCTCTAGTTATTCACAGACTGCCCTTTTCTTCAGCATATAGAGCACAGAATCAAATTTTTCTTGGTGGGAGGGGTAAACATTAAACTTTGCTCAAGGAGGAGCTGTGGGAAAAAGAAAATGCCTAGAAGGTCAGAATTTCTTTGTTCACATTTACACCACCAATTGCCTTTCTTTTGTTTCCTTGGTGTGTTACATTTTCCTATTTGCCAATGGGCAGTTCAGAGCACTTTCTGAGTACATAGGGGGTTTGCACCAGAGCTGTTGTGACTGCCCAAGGTTTTCTAGGCCCTGTCCAGCTACAGTCCATTTTGTGATGAAAACTTATTGAGATATCGAAAAAGTGTTTGATTCATTGGCATCAATTGCCAGTAATAACAGTTATCTCATAGTTGTAGCACTATAAAAAAACAATTCTCTCATACCCTAGGCTGGGAGTTAGCTGCATGTGTGGCTGGTGATTTAATATGGTTTAAAAGGAGTCTGAGCTGGGATTCAGTCTGTTTATATTCTGCTTGAATCAGGACAAGTGCTTAAAAACTTGTACACATTCCAGGCACCAACCCTGTAACCTATTTGCAGTGCTACTTTACCCTGTAGTTTTACTCTGCCTTTGACTGGAAGTAGGATGTTTTGATTTTTTTTTAACTTTTCCTCCTTAGTGAAGGATTTTTACATTTCTACCTGCAAATGAAGCATTTTGCACAAATGGGAATTCTCCAAGACAACATTTTAGCCTGACACTAATGATTCTCTTCTGAAGATTTGGAAAGTTTGTCTTCACCTTCCTTCACAGATGCAGTTTTTTAATATAAGCTGCTAAATCATATGCTTATGTTGGCCCTGGTCATCCTATTCCTGATTTCTCTTTCTATCTCCAATCTTAGCTTGTGCATGATCCTGATAGAATCATTTTTTTCTGGGTTGCTTCCTATCCATTCCCTATTTTGTGCGGGCATTGGTGTGTTGCTGGTAAATGTCCCACATCAGTCAACACCAGGGTGTTTTAGCTGTGCTGTTACAAACAGGTTGCTACCAGTACTACTAGCAGTGCTTTTCACTGATACCAGTGCAATCTGGGAAAGTGTGGAATGTTTGCTTTTTTTTTTTTTAAACGAAGGTTATTTGGGTTTTATAGAAAAAACAACACACAGAACAAATTGCAAAAGTAACTGATGATGTCTAAGCCAGAGGCATTTATAGTTTGGTTGTTCTTGTAACTGTAGTCCATAACTATAATAAAGATTTTTGAGAATTAAAACCAACAAATTTCTCTGTCATTTGTGATCCAGTTTTTTTCTCTCATTGCCATCAGTGGCAACAAATGAAAATATCTTTTAAATGAAGCAGTGAACAAAAGAGATGTTTGTAGGGCTGTGTTAGAACAGATTGCCTAGGAAAGGCTCTGGGTCTGTATTTGTCTTATTTCTTGTCCCCTTTGACATTCACCTGGACTAGTAACCTCCAGACTGAGTGGACCTAGTAATTCTTTCTTCTATTGTGCCTCTGAGGCAGAGAGGCTGGATTCAGGGAGTAATAAGCATAGCCTTTAGAGGAAAACAGCACCCAAAGGTGTCACTAGAAACCACTGAAGATGAGGAACTAAGCATTTCCCCACCTTTGCTAATTCTTCAGCCTCTAAGTATTGCCTTTGCTAAAGAAGTGTGTAATGTCTGATATCTGATGCATAATGACCTAACTTAAGGACACATTGTCAAGTCCTTCTTTGGATTCTTGTCTTTTGTTGTCTTGTTTCCCAAACATAAGGCTATTTGAAGCTCCCAATATGTTAACTAATATGTTGTTAATTATTTTATTTTTAAAAACCCTTTGTCTTGGTGTACTTGGATCATGCAAGCCTTTACATATTTCCATACTTTCAGCATATTTTATGCAAATGGTTGTTAAAAATGAAAATTCTAATTTCAAATGAAGAAAATTCATGACATGCATCTTGTGTTGCAGTTTAATCACTGTATACCGGGGAAAGTATTGACAGTTGTCCCGAGGAAGCTATTAAAGTTCCTGTCCAAGGTTAAATGAAATTGCAGTTTATCAGAGCAGCATTGAGAAAATAAGGGAATCTGTTCATGGCTCTTGATTAATGCCAAGCATGATCAACACAAGGGGGTTCATTAAGCTATATATCATGTGGGTAATTTAACATGTCATTGTGCCTGCTGTCTGCTTTAACTCTCTGCATAACCCAGTGTTCTGAACTTGTACCTAAAGTGTTGTCTCCCAGACTTTGTCATGCTTGGGTTGGCTCAACATTTGCATTTATACCAATCCCTTTTTTATGACCATCCTCTTTTTTTATTTGTGTAACATTTACAATTTCTGTAGGGAATTCATCCTTTGTTGTCAAGATTTTCTTTGACTTTTTAGATATTTCTGTGTTTGGGGTTGCTGGTTTTAAACAAGGCAGTCAGAATTAAAGGAATTAGGTTCTAACCTTAGAAGAGAACAGTCTCCTCAATTCCCAGTGAAGGAATGCATCTCCATACAGGATCGAGCCTGACAGCTTTCCACACAACTGTTAACTCTGAAGGATGGAGTGGATGAGACTTTTCCAAACAGTTACAGAAACCTGATTACAGGCCTTAAATCTCCTTGTGATTTCAATCACAGAGACATTTGTTGAAAGTCAGCATAGCACTGTGCAAGGAATCCAGAAAGTTTTTAGACCATTGAGACAAATTTTCTAGCACAAATGGACAAAGCAGCTCAGACTTTACCAGCCTGATTACTTGATATAATAGAGTGACTGGCTATGTGAATGAGGGAGGAGTGGTGGATACAAAGTTTGGCTTTATTAAGGTTCTCATGCCATCTCCCACAGCTCTCTGGTATAAAAGACTGCTAAATGCATTTGGTCTTGTCTGGGCTGTTGGACCCAGAGGCATCCATTGATGACTTCAAGTTCAGTTAACAGCTGACAGTAAAAAGACCACCATGACATTGAAATGGGACTAACTCAGTTCAATGTGTTTACCATCAACAGCAGCGATATTAGTAAATTAGGAGGATCAGTTAACATGTTAAGCAGGAGAGACTAGATCCACAGGGGCCTTGAGAAATTTGAGGATGGAGCCAACATAAAATCTGTGAAGTTCAGCAAGAGGTGCAGAGTCCTGAGTAGCCTCATGTATCAGTACAGGTGAGGAGAGCCAGCAGGGCTGAAAAGGTCCTGAGTATGAGCTAACAATGTGCTCTCACTGCAAATAAAACAAATCTGCTACTGAGTTATACTTCCTGGACTGAGGCCAGTAGACTAGGGGAGGTTATTATCCCATTATGCTGGTTACTGATGAGGCTGTACTGGGAATATTTGTCCCCTTGGCTTCTCCAGTTCTAAAAGCATGTATAGAAAGTAGAGAGGGGCCAGCAAAGGGTTATGGAGGTCAGGGACTTAGATCACTTGCCTTTTAAGGAGAGGCTGAGGAAGCTGATCTTTAATCTGGAAAAGTGGAGGCAAAGGAAAAATACGGTAGCATTCTTACACTATCTGCAGAAGACTTGTAGAAATGATGGAGTCAAGCTCAATTTTGACAGCTGGTAAAAAAAAAAGATGCAATGTCCTACTAGCATCCCCCTATATTGTAACTGAAATTTCAGGAATGTCCAGCTATGCATCTGGATGCATGCTATGCTCAAGACCATATTGGGACGAAAATGCTGAAGAATACACTGTCTCTCTCCCCCCTTTTCCTCCCTATATTCATCCTGAGGCCCATATTTCCCAATCTCTATGTACTTGTTTCCCTGTAGTTCTGGGATTAGCTGAGATTTCTGTGTCTAGGAAGGACTGACTTTGCTAGAACTTTCAAAGCATTGTCATTTAATGAGTTCATCTTAGCGATGAATTTCTTTTGCAGAACTTGGATTTGCTGCCTAAATCTGAAAATAATTAAATTTCTAATTTCTTTTAATATAAGGATGGAGAATTGAATATAAGTAAATAGATATTACAGTCTAGATTCTAAAACCACATTACAAAGGTATACATTGGTTAGAGTAAGTAACATAGAATGGTTGTTTCATATAATGGTAGTTATATTAAGTGTATTACTGCTTCTAGCAAGTTTGCCTTTGGTTACAACTATCATGTCTCTTGCTGCAGTGTGAATACCTTTTACCCTGAAATCTAAAATAGTTTTCAAGTTTTAAATATTTTCAATAGTTTTCAATATTTCCATAGTGGAATAGTTTAAAAGAGATACTGTATTTTTTTTCTGCTACCATTAATTACCAAAGGTTTATTTACAAGACAATAATTAATTATACTTCTGGGATGCTCAAGAGTCTAACATAAATCAAAGCAGACTTGATAAGAAGCGATGAAAGTCTCACATAATTAAACAAGGCACTAGAGACCAATTGTTTATAGAATTATTTGCTTGGGCTAATTGACACTAATTATTTAATCTGATTTTCTTCTTCCCAGTAATGCTTCTACCAATTCACTATTCTCGGCTGATGGCACAAGCATATTTCACTTTATCAAGGTGTTCTCACTGTATCAATACAAAGGATTTTTGGCTGTTACCTTCACTAGACTACTTCTGTAGCAATGCAAGAGGGAAGTATGGAAACTGATGATCATTAAGTTTTGGTAATAATTTTCTAACTACACAAGGTATTGAAGTGTTGCAAATGCTAAGCAGGGTAATGACTTAGTTGATGATAGAAGTTAATTCTGCAGTAGAAGCAGCCTTAGGAACACAAACACGAAACATATTTGCAAGCCAACTGATACCATAGCTCGCTTGGTACAGCTCCCTAGCTACTATAAAAATTCTAATAGCAACTTTATTTCTAGGTAAGACCAATAACATTTCCCTGATGATGCATTATCTCATATTTTATAAATATCAACATGTGGTATAAGAAACTGTTTGTGGAATTTTTTATTTTCTTCCAAGGAACTGAATTCAAGGCCCAGTGATATTATTGAATCTCTGGTGCTATTTTATTGAATCACCTCTCACGTGCTGGAGCAGAGCATCAGCATGTCCTGTACCCATATAGAAATAGTAGTGAAACACAGAGACAACCAAATTAAATAGGCTGATCCTACCATACTATTCATTATATCTGGATATGCCTTTTATTTTAGACTTTAGTGTTACTTGGTCAGTAACATACTTGGGAAGATGTTTGTGTGTATTTTTAAACTGTCTCCTTAAGGAAATGAGGCTAATATACTTCTAGAAGGATGCCCAGAGACTTCCTTTGACTCAAAGTTTTAACTCAGTAATCAATTTGAAATGGATGTAACAATGAAGAGATGGCTCAATTATATGAATTTCCAGTGAAATTCATGAAAATAGGTGTTTATGCAGTGGAAAAAAGATATGTATTAGAATCCCCACAGAGAAAATGGCTGTAGTAGAAATTCTATTATTAAACAACAGAGAATCCATGTGGGATACAGCCTATAACTCATTACAGAGCTAACATTTCTTACGCTGTAGTGAAGAAAACAAAGGTTTTGGTCAATCACTTGCAAACATCTGATTCCAAGCACATGAGTCCTTTTCTTCTCCTTAGTGCTTAAAGTTAAACACTGGTGAGAATTTTCAGCATGTAACTGCTTAAAGCCAAAGGGCTATCAAGGTACACACACAGCCCTTTCAACTGCAGCACTTCCAATTCCCATGTATCTTGAAAGCTGCTTTTCTTCTCTCTCTGGAGCTACACATCCACCTTTTTCCTCCTTCAAAATATTTTTAAGTAACTGAATAAGTTATAAAATGGTGAGTATGATCCAGTTCTCAAGACCTTGTGTCCTGCTCTGTTCCTACACATCATAGAGCCAGAATTAGCTTTGCATTCTAACACTAGTAATTGAGATACCTTGATTATGATTGCTACAATCATTATTCTGGCAGAACAGATAATATCCTCCTCCAAGGAACTCTGCATTTTGTGTCTTCAAATTACTTTTCAGGCTCTGCTTCTGAATATAAGAAGAGTTTCAACAAGTGATAGCAGGTCAGGGTTTGTGGAGTAATGCATCCAATACTGCAGAGCGGGTGACTCAGGGAATATGAGTTACTAGTTGCTGCTGGATGTAACTGTAGAAGTCATGGATCATCCAGGGCATTGATACTAGAAGCAATATATCACCTCGCTATGTCCTAACTAGGTCATTACAAATATCTATTACTAATTGGTTTTTACTAGATTACTTGATTACCAAAATCACAATTTATTATTTGGGTTTTCCCATCTTGAGACATATCTATAAGAACCCACATCCCACAAAGTCTCTGGTCCATGTTACCACTGTGATTTTTAATTTAATTTTATAAGTACCTTAGGATTCTTGGATAAAAATTGCTCTTGTGTATAAAGCTATATGCATGGAAATATGAGCAATAACAAGAAGCTTAATAAGGAAGGCATGAAAACTAACTATTTTCCTACATCACTTTAATAGAAATCTGTTAAAGTCCTTGTTAACAGAAGCCTTACAAGAAAAATATAGTGCATCAGACAGGAATGCTGGTAAGTGCTCAAAACACAAGAGCCTTCATCTCATCTCAGCCCAGATGAGAGTTAAATATCTGTGTGTCTGTATGTCTGTCTGTATATAGATTCATAACTTTTGTGAATTTTCTTCTTGTAGTAAGCCACAAGAAATAATTATTTTCTAGGTCCTTTTTTTATCTTGATGCTGGTTTTAAACTAACTTAAATCAATTTCATATGCATTTGTTTGTATGCCTTGTAGGGAAGATATAATCAGTCTGTTATAAATTTACCTTTAATAGGCAAGGTAAAAGATGGTTTAGTGTTGGAATCTAATTATCTGTGTATAAATGGATCTTGTATGGAGATGCAGCAGAACAGTATGGTTTTGAGAATATCTCAGAGCTGTGCTTCAAAATTGAGAGAAAGCTATTGCATTTTAAATAATTGTTACTCCTTTAAATAGAGAAGCTGAAACTGAGAGGAAAAAATATAAGATGAAAACTTTAATGTGAAAATATGCACATGTAAGCATCTGAAAGTGAAAGAAGAGTTCAGGGCTAAAATTTGAAAAAAACAGGTTTATCAGAGAGCTTATCTATATTTTATTATTTCAGTTATGAGTATAATATAGAGAAAGGAGTTTTTCAATGGTTTTCCAAAATAATCAGGCAAGCTCATATTTAGGCATTTAAAATAAAAATCAGGACTTTTTGAAAGTACTGTGTCATGATTAGTCTAATTCTAAGACAAAGCAGTCTATGTACTTCCAGATGTGAGGGAATTCAAGAGATTCAAGGTGTTGACTTTAATTTCTAACCCCCTAACTGACTGGGGTGTCAGGATTGGAGTGCATCTTTTCCATGCCAGGATGCAAGGCTGCAGCTGGAGAGCAGGAGCTCAGCCTTCCAGCGATGGCAGTGTGTCCTGGAGCAGGCACAGAACAGCCACAGCTTGCTTTGTGCACTGCTCACCTCCTTGCTAAGGCTCAGGAGAAAGGAATTAAACTCTGGAACTAAATAGTGAGGTTTTTCCCAGCCTAGGTGTTTTATAGGTTTAAAATCCAGGCTTGCCCAGGTTCAAATTTCTGTGTGTCCACAGGTAGGTTCAATGACATGATTTAGACTTTGTTTAAAGCTGCTGTGGCACCTGCAACCAGCAAAGCTGGAATCCGACAGTCTTGCCAAGTCTTTCCTTGGAGTAACCCAGCAATTCAGATACACCAAAGATAACTTATCCACAAAATAAAAATCATATTCCCTAAAATACCAGTCTTAGGTACTTGTGACTCACTGACTCCGGTGTCTGATTGACTGATTGATTGATTGATAACTTTTTGCCAGCAATTTGTACTTCCTACACTCATGGAGTTTTCTGTTCAAATATACCTCCTCTGGTACACATATAATGAAATACACGTTGTGGGGAGTTTTTCAGTACAATAAAATCTGTGATGAAGGAGTTATCAGACATTTTCTCATGCTGATGTCAACAGGAATTTGTATTCTGTGTAGATTTTGTGAAGAACAGCCTACTGCTGTATGCTAAACTGCCACAACTATACCTCAGGATCAAGGATACAAGAGAACAATTTCTTTTTTCTGTCTTACATTGAGCCTGGTAATCAATGGGAAGCAAAGAAGAATCAATATTAATTGATCAGTTAGGTTTTTAAATAATTGGCATTCACTCCATTCGCTAGACAAAATAACAACTGGCTTTTAAGGTTTGCGCTTTTCCAATTTCATGTAGTGGCTGCTGCGATGCAGGAGATGCCCCCAGGGTGTGTGGTTCCCACAGACACCCCTGGTGCTGCAAACAGAACTCAGGGAGGTGGAATGGTGCAGTGCAGCACCAGGGGATGTTTCCAGAGTGCTCTGCTCCATGCAAGGCAGTGGCCAGGCTCACCTTCAGGTGTTGTAGATTTTTGCTCCTTTGATTTGCTCCTGGTAATTCCAGCACTGCAATGAAGCCTAGCAGCAGCACCAGGACTGCCATGATTTCAGGGGACAAATATGCTAGCAGTGACACTGTAGTTTATCTCACACAATCTACAGTTTTGTATAAACTTTCAGAGCACACTAAAGGTTAAATAACAGCACCCATGAGAGAAATGAGCTTTTAACAGCAGAATATGATTCACTGGTATGAAAATATGGCCCAAGTAGCGCTGGATGTACACATATGTGCTCTGCAAGGAGCAGAGGAGACATGGATGGTCTTTTGTACTCTGTAAACCTCTCCTCATGTTTCTCGGGATGGATTTGGACAGAGGTGTCTCTGTCCCATTCCTGACCTCTCTTTATATAACCACTATAGAGATGTTCATTCAGCATTGAATTGGGTAAAATTGCTGATATATCTTTTCAAATAACATCTCCTTTTAGATGACCTTCACTCCTGCAGCTAATCAGGGTGAATTTGGATCTTCTGAGACTGGACCTTTTTGTCAGTGCTACCTGCTTTCCATAGATATGTCTGGTTTCCCCTAGTCTTATGGCACAGCCAGCTGGGATTTCTAAACTGATCTTCGGAAGATCTTTCTAGGATCTGGTCCTTCATGTCTCTCTAACTTCTCAACTCTGAGAGAGCTGGAAAACCTCTGCTCTACTGAAGTGGTGTGACACAAACACAATACAGATTTTGTGGTGTTCAAGTTTATCTGTGTCTGATCTACTGGTGGCAGCATGCAGGTTTGGGGACTCTTCATACTGTTACCCCTTAGAGAGCACAAAGAAGAGTACCCATGGAGGACCCAAAGTCTACCACTCTAGTCAGCTCTACTGTAAAACTCAAATGGTTGTTGGCTGCCTATTTACCCAAGAAAATGGAAAGACATATACCTGAGATGTGTAATATTGGTAAGAAAGCATTTCAGAACCTGTGCTGTGGAAAGTGGTTTTTAATTGACTATCTGATACCATGCCTGAATTTATGTTGTTTGCTACTCACTGTGCATGCCATTTTTTTATTCTGTAAATATGACAGAAGCATTTTGATCACCTGCCCTAAGTGCTTAATCAAACTCTATTATCCTGCTAACCATAAACTAGCTAACAGAAAGTTACTGCCTCAAAATGTTACTACTTGTGGGCCAGCCTTAAATAAGAAAAGTAATGGCTTTTTTCTTGGGTGTGATAGAAACCTCTGTTTCCTGGAACCAAAATATTTTTATACTTTGCTATTAAGTTTCATTGAAGCTTTGTCTACTTTTATGTAAAGTATACTGATTTATTAGAAAGCTCACTTCACAGTATGCTGGTAATTGGATGCTGTTGAAAGAATGAGTTTCATTGATCTAGTCAATGACCACAGACATTACTGAAGTAAACCTCTTAACAGTGTTGGGGCGTATTTTGGCCACAATCAATTTTTGTGAATCTTCCCTTGTAGCATTTTGTTTTATTTGACACTATCTGCATTGATCTAAACCCGGAGCACATTTAATGTGCAAAATTTATCTTGACAGAAAGTTTCATTACTTTTCAGTCAACACAAACTTCTCATTCTTTATTATAGATTAAAAATCTGCTGTGACAATTTGTGTGAGTAACCTGTGGACACCTGTTGAATCAGTATTCATGTGCTAGAGCCAGAAGAAGGATTGTAGTTGGAGACCTGGACTTCAAATAAATGAGACATTGCACTTGCTGATGTTGAACAGAATGGTTTGCAATATCTGTTGTGAGGAAGATGCCAAATGTAAAGATTCACTTCTTGCTGCTGCTGGTTTAATTTAATTGTTGATGGTTTTAACAGAGCCTGATTCTTCCCCCTCCTCACAGCATATTTAGGGCTCAACACGAATGCAGCAATTTTAGTGTAAAACTCCACAGGTCTGACTCAAAGGCAAGAGAGGACTCATAGAAAGACAGGAACATCAGAAAAGCCTTTCTTAGATTTCTGAAGATGTTTGAGTGCTAATGTTTTAGAGTGGATCATCAGAATGTTTTAACTGTGGTTAATGCTTAGAAATCTGAGTAAAGAATTATAATTTAATTTTAAACTAAAACATCATTAATACTAATGTTTTTAAAACACGACAAACCTGTGTGTTTCACATGAAATGCTTAAGTTACTATCACCTCCAGGAAGGTTTGCCCTCAGTGGGGAAGAATTTGTTTTGCAGGTGAGCTCTTAAGATTTTATATAATATTTGAAATACTGTTGTGATGAGCTAGATATGCTTTTTGAATTCTTGATTTTCTTTGTGTTCCATAATTCACTAAGTGAATTCATAAGAAGTAGTAAGTGGAATAATGCTTAGTCAAACCCTGATAGAGATCAGGTTCAAATTCTTTAACCAGATGCACACTATATAGTTTGTATTTGTTTCACTTCTGGTGGTAGCTGCTTCTCATCTTGTGACTCTTGGCTGGTGAAAAAACATGGTTTTTAGTAAACAGTTTGTATGAAATTAATTCCTGGAAAAAATCAATTGTCTTTAGGATTTATAAACCCCTCTTTTTTATGAAATGCAAATTCAGAAATACCTTTGATTAAACAGCCAGTGCTTTATTTTTCTATTTTTAAAATACCAGAGACACAAAATATTTCCAGGTTAGAAGTTCCAAGATTAAGGTAAATTCACCATAATCCAAAGACAATAACTCAGTGACATGAGATGTTTTAAATGTCTTTCCTATGTAGTCTGAATTCCAATTATTTCTGGACAGAATTTCTGCCATCTTGGTGCTGATTTATAGCCTGACTCTGAAGGTGAGCATCCGGCTGGCATGGGTTGTTTTTTTTCTTTTTTTAACCAAACCAAATTGTTTAAAAAAGCTAAAGCCCTGTAAACAGAGACCTGAATATTGCAATGCAAACGAGAATGACTTTGACTGATGCTGAAAATAAGTATGAGAACCTGCCTTATATGTCTGGGAGGTTTCACAGGAGGGGAAATCCAGCCCTCCTTGAAGAACAACAGTGCTTGCATAAGCAGGATCACTCTGAACCATTTTGGACCTTTCTGGGAGTCATTTAAGCAGAGCAGTTAGAACTGCTGAGCTGCTACTTTGAATTCCTAACCCTTCCTACACAGGCACAAAACGAGACCTTAATTCTCCATGGCTGGCAGTGGTGAAAGAAAACTTCTGAGAAAACCTAAAATATTCATAGGATTTTAAGTTATTTTTCTGTGTAAAGGACAACTGAAAGAGAGCAAAAGAAGGCAGTTCTCTAATTTTCTTGCATTTCAAAAGCAAAATTAATAACAAAGGTCATTGTGTGGTTGTTCTAGGTATCTACAGATAGGAGATAATCAAAGAAGGTACAAGTACCCATTCAGTGGGAGTGGACTTTGCAAGAGATTTGATAGTGGAAAAGTTAATTTCCCTGGTGACCTAAGTGAGATAACACAGTTTTATCTTTTTCAGAAAACTAAAGGTAAATTGTCTGGTTCAATAACTCTCACTAACTACATTTAGATAAGCATTTTGTGCGTTTATTAAGTTGTTTATTTGTTATAATGCTACTAGTCATCTAATGAAGATAAGAATTTAGATGGAAGTCAACAAACTTCCCTTTAAGCAGCTGGCTCATTTCAAGAATGGGGAATAAATTAAATGATAAAGCACACTCTGTTGTTTGATTCGAAGACCAAAATTAGTCGTTGTGGAAATGTTTCAAATTATAGGAAGCAGCTTTCATTCTCTGTGCTAAGAGATAGACATGTATGTGCAGTGAATGGCGTAACACTTATTGCACTGTTGTGTTGTCTTTAGGGAAAGGGAGGACTGAAAACGCACATGTTTCACAAGTTAGACTGTTAATGACTTATAATGAAAGAAACACAATGAGTTTTTGGGAAAGAATACTAGATTGAAAACTGCAGTGTTATACAGGGTAACAATTTATCTTACTGAGGAAAGACATCTGAAATTTCACACAGTAGAAATGGGAGAATTTTCCACCCTACTTTTGAATTCTGTATAGAATAAATATCTGTTCATTATCTTGTATCTGTATGCACATGTGGTGAACTCTCAGCCTGACTGTCAGAGAGGAAGAGATTAGTCTGTGTCTGTTTAACAGTGAAGTCCTCTAAGTGCTTTTATGTTCTTAAAAGCTCAATCTGCCCTTGTATATGCAATCTGCAGTGTGGTGTATCATCAAAAGAAAAGCTACTGAGTTTGTGCATGCATGTGTAGTAATTGATTTTTTCCAAGGTACTTGCCTGGGTGCAGTATTGCATATTTTGAGGGGAAGATCAAATCATAGTGTTGAGGAATAAGCTGCTGCAAATATGGTAGTGAAAACAGCAGCACAGGTGGCAATCAGATTTGGAATGCAGACATCTTAAATCAGTGCCCTTTGTGGGAAATCAAGATAAATTTCAGTGATAGCAAGGTCTGGGAGAACAATTGTGCCAGAAAACAAAAAGGTCTGGGTGTGTTTTTGTCTTAAACTGTGTGATAGCTCTCAGAGTGAAACCCTGGCCTCACCAGAGGCTTCTTGAGGCCTTGTAAGAATTTGATTGCCGACTGCATCTCTGCCAGGATTACCTACTGTGATTCATCCACTAAGACCCATACTTTCAAACAGCGAAAATACTCCATTAATACTTGATGGATTAGGAAAAGGCAAACATATACGTTGAGCAGGTGATAAATGAGAAGAAGCTGAGAGAACTGCATTTCTGCAGCCTGGAAAAGAGATGGCTAAAGAGAGATCCACTGTCTGTCTTCATCTCTGTTATAGGAAAGATGAAGCCAGACTCTTCTTGCAGGTGCACAGCAGAACAAGAGGGAGTGGACCCATGTTGAAACAAGGGAAATTCCTTTGAAAAAAAATGTTTTTTTCCTTGGGAGGTTGATTTAGCAGTGGACAGGCTGTCCAGAAGGCTGTGCAATCTCTGTCCCTTGAGGTATTAAAAACTCAGCTGGACGAGACCCTAGGAAACCTGATCTAGCTTTGAAGTTAGTCCTGCTTTGAGCAGTGTTTGAACCCAATGGCTGCCTATGTCCCTTTCAAGATAAACTACACTAGCATTAGAAAAAAAAAGGTAAAAGGTAAAAAAAAAAAAAAAAAAAAGAAAAAGAAAAGAAAAAAAAAAAGAAAAAAAAAAAAAAAAAAAAAAAAAGCAAATGTAGAACTCTGCTTGGTAGGTCAGATGCTCCCCAAAAACATGGGTATATTTACATCAACAGTGTCTGCTCTTTGGGGCAAGAATCACTTTTCACTTCTGTTTGGAGATGATCAGTAGCAGTAGGATTTCTGTCCTTGGCTAGTGCTTTTCTAAGGTGTAGCAATTGCTGTGATTTAAGCCCAGCTGGAAATTAGACACCCCGCAGCTGCTCACTCTTCCACCCCAAACCTGGTGGAGTGGGAGGGCAATCTAAATAAAATATGTAGGTTGAGATAAGAACAGTTTAATAATTGAAAATAAAGTAAAATGCACTAATAACAGTAAATTATAATGATAATAATAATAATGGTAATAAAAAGGGAAACCCAAGTGATGAACAAAACAATTGCTCACCACCTGCTGACTGATGCCAGACCCACCTTTCTGAACCCAGCTTGGCCCCTCCTCTTCCTCCTTCTTCCTCCCACTTTATATACCGAGCATGATGTCATATGCTGTGGAATATCCTTCTGGTCAATTTGGATCACCTGTCTCATCTGTGTCTCCTCCCAAACTCCCGTGCACCCCGATCTTCCTTCCAGCATGGGAGCACGAAAAGCAGAGCCTTGACCTGAGTAAGCCCTATTCAGCAATAACAAAAACATCTCTGTATTATCACTGCTGTTCAAAACAGCCCCATACTAGCCACTGTGGAGGCAATTAATTCTATCCCAGCCAAAACCAGCATATGATAAAAATACCAGAAGAGTTGCTCCATCAGAAGAAAAAACATGAGGGTAAAGTTTAGCAAATATCTGAACTGTAGGAGACCTGATAATAAGAACAGAAATTCTATCAAAGCCATGCCCTTAGATGGAGAGGGAAGTAAACTGACAAATCAAAAGATTGTGCTTTTTCAGACACAGGGCCAATCATGTGATGAGTCTGTGACTGTCTTGGATGGCAGACAAATGTGCTGACTGGACTGTGACAGGCAGTCTGGATGTCTAGTGATGTGCTTTGACATCTTCTTTGTGATTTTGGTAGTGTAGATGGCTTTGATCAAAGCATATGGCCCTCCCATGCATCTTCAAAAGCAGTGGCGATTGTCCCTGTTAAAATTTGGTTACTCTTGGAGTAAGGGAATGCTTGCTATGGAAACACAGCCAAGTGTTATCCATCTCACTACCAAACAAGTATCCTTGCCTGAGGAGAAGTGACAGATGGCTTACCATGCGTAACCCTGTAATTCACAACCTGCTTTATGTGGATCTCCTGGCTATTGCATTCTTCTCTCCCTCATTTCCATTTCCATTCCCACTCCCACCACTCCTTGGGCTTTTGCCATCACCCTCTCACCCTCTCCCCATTCCTACATTGTTGCCTCTCTCCCACAGCACTGCTTCTGCTCCCTCCCTGCGCTTTTCTTGTAGGCACAAGCTGAACTGCAGGTCTGGGGGGATGTCTTTGGTATAAGGCAGTGCGGAAAGCCACGGTGGTGCTGCTCCTCTTTATCCACATTCTCTTTAGTGTCACATATCTCAGCTTCTGGGAAGTGCTCTTATAACCCGTTAGAGTTGGATATGTGGAAATTATTCACCACAAAGCTTTTCAATTATTTTGTTTAAATGACAATGGAGACAGTATGTAAAGTATACTCTGTTTACTGTGGACTCTCTGTGGCAAGTTTCACTCAGTTCCTCAGATGTGATTAATTCTGTTTTTTGCAATGCAAAGCTTGACTGGGTGTGTGTGCAAGTTAGAGCATAGGTTTGGATACATGCAGAATCCTCCTGAATCTACACCCAAATGTTAAACTTTCCAAAGTTCAGTGAAACTTGCTGAATTCTTCCATCATTTAGTTGCAGTGGAGGTGAGAAGTATTGAAGATGAAACACCAGGGAAATGAATAATGCGTCGCTTCTGGAGTGACAGGACATGCATAGCTTCTGGAGTGACAATCTCTCCATCTCTTCTTGAACCTTCCCACCTAAGAGATATAGGCCACAAAGGTCACATAAAGTTCAAAGCAGATGTGTCTAAACTGGATTTCTTGAGATCAAATCATATTCAAATTGCACAATTCCCCTCTGGAGTGCTTTACACCTGCTTTCCTTAATTGCTTCAGTGACAATTACTCCCTGTCATTTTTGCTTCTGCTTGCTTGTGAGTGGCCTGGGTAGGTTGGCATGTGTGTTTCTGGACAGGGGTAGCAGCACATTTCAATGGGTGCTCTCAGTGCCTTAGAAACTTTGCCTCTCAGTGCAGTGGTAAATGTGAAATTCAGAGGGAGCTGTGGCCTGCTGCCATTTGCAGGCTGCAAAGGCAAGGGGTGCTGCAAAAGGGCACATGTTCTGTGCAGAGGCTCAGACTGTAAAATAAATCTGGGAGAAAGTAGCAGATCCACTTTTACTTTCTGCTCCCATTGTGACACACACTGAGCAGAAACCTTTGGTCTTTTGAAAGCCTCCTGTTTGCCTTTCTCCTTAAGTAGCCCTGCAAGGAAATAGAAACAGAATGACTCTATTGCACATACTGGGAGAACTGTGCAAGTTTCCCTTAAACTGTAAAAAGCTTTAACTTTATGAACTGAAGGAATGCTGTGTTTGAAGATTTCAGGGTGTGAGACCTTTTGAAAAAATTAGCTGTCAGTAATGGAAATTAAAAGTAAGCTTTGAACCAAAACCCTGCACTATTTTTTTGCTTTGAATAAAAGCAGATATTGCCCAAATCTTGCCCAATATTTGGTAAGCTTTGTATGTACCTTGCAGTCAGGTATTTTACCTATAGTAACCTAAAAACATTGACAGATTTGCAAATGGAAAATATTGGTAATTATTTAAAGACATATAATTACAATACAAATCGGGAGGGTGAAGGATAAAAACCTCTCATGGTCTATATTGCTCTAGTTGCCAGATTGTTACATTTTTTTTATTTTTAGATGAGGTGTCCAGATCAGGGGGAATTGCTCAAAATTCCCCTGCAAAGTTTCTTAACATTTTAAATCAGGATAAACCCCAATCTTAATAAAATGAAGCCAATCTTAAAGCAAACAAACAAACAAAATTCCAAAGAACTCTGACATAAGCAATTATTTTTAATTTCAGCTAGTCATGACTTGTTTTCTCAAAGAAAAACTGCATTTTATTTTGATGAAGCTGAAAACTGTTGCTAAATGGAGAAAATAATTCTTACAGTGTTTGTGAGGGGTTTTGGTGGGAGGGTTGAGGTAGTTTGTTTGCTTGCCAAATAAGAAGGATGAATTACAAATTTAGGAACCATCCCTGGAGAAAAATTTAGGCTAACATTTCAGAGAAGCTATGTTTTGGGAGGAAAATACTCTTAGCTTTGCTGTGTGAAAAGATCTACAGATTCAGTTAGACTATTCATAAGAGAAAGACCCAAGAAGCTGAGGAATAAGACTTTCTAAATTGCCTGAAATGACTTCTTAAAGTGTATATGTAAAGGGAGGGAGAGAAGGAGAGAGTAACAGAGTACAGTGAGGTTTGTAGAAAAGCAGCAGAACATTATGGAGCTAAGACTAAGCAGGATGGGGAAGGTCAGCCTGTGGCCAGAAGAAAGGAAGAAGCATTAAAAGGAAATTCTGCTGAAAAATTGGATGAGAAGAAGCATTTGAAAGGAAAGAACCAAAGAACATGGAGTGCTGATGCCATAGAAGGCACCACTATCTGAATGCTCTTTGCTGGAAAAGCAAAATTTTGCTTTTAGGAAGATCATGGTTTCTGATCAGTCAGTGGCATCACAAAAGATAGCAACGCAGAAAGCAGTGATAAAATCCATTTTGTATCCAGTTTTTACATATTGTTCCATGTGAAATTTGATCCTTCTTCTTCTGGCAGCTAGGTGCCATGAAGAAGGGTCTGGCTATCAAGGGTATGGGCTCTCCAGGGAGAAGCAGGAACTGATAGCATTAGTAAAATTTCAGGAACAACTTGTGGAAGATTTCTTCTTGATAATAAAAACCCAGAGTTGTGTGTCAAGTATTTTGAAAGAGGCCATACTTCAGGTTATGTGTTTGCAGAAGGAACTGGAGATTAGAATCATTTAGTGCCACTGTACAGACAGACTTCTATACCAGTTCTTGTAAAATCACTAGCCACTGTTTGGTAAAGAAAAAGATATAAAGTGTGACTGGTGGTGTTTATCTGAGGATAAATAATGATTTATTTTCAACTCTATTTTCAGTGTTTGGCCCCTAATATTTATCATACCTAATACTGCCATAATAATGTTCTTTCTGGGCCATTCTTGTC
Organism: Lichenostomus cassidix; assembly: GCF_008360975.1. Classification (NCBI taxonomy): domain Eukaryota; kingdom Metazoa; phylum Chordata; class Aves; order Passeriformes; family Meliphagidae; genus Lichenostomus; species Lichenostomus cassidix. Next base: position 30,893,787 of record NC_139482.1, read on the forward strand.
CGCAACTTGGTCAGAGTGAACCAGCAAAAACTTTAAATGAAGGGACCACAGGTTTATTTCTCAGAAAATGTTTTATCATGGGTAACTTCCTTGTAAAGTAATGTTACCTGCCATTTTAACTACAAAGCATCTTCATATTTGCCATCAGTTTTTCAATTGAAATTGTTTCACTTCTAGTTCTAGATACTCTATCAGAAAGCAACAAGTTTTTGTGGTTTAAAAAAAAAATTAAAAATCTTTCCAGAATCAAAGTTTGAAAGAATATCAACGTAAAGTAAACTTTATACATAGATATTTAGGAGTAATAAACATAAGAATTTCAGCAGTAATCCTTATTAACTTGTTAGTAGATGAATTCTTGCACTGTTTATTGAAAGTGATTCTATGCCAGGAACCGTTTTTTGAAATATATTGCATAAAAATATTCCTCCTCTTTGAACAGCAGGAAGGATTCATCTCCAGAAATGTTTGCCAAGACTGTGCATGTGTTGAAATTTGTCACAGAAAAGATCAATAAGTGGGCACTGCTTGAAAAGTAAATCACCTGGGGAGAGCCAGGGAATTGTCACTGTAGTGGAAGTATCTCAGTAGAAAGAGGTATCTGTCCCTGTTCATTAGAAAGGAAAATGAAGAGGGACGGAGGGAATGAGGAGGGTGGATTGACTAATATAAAGAATAACTGTGGGGGGTTAACTCTTCCTGTTTGTGCTGTCAGAACTCGTGCTTTGAGTTAATTGATGTCTTTGGGGACCCCAGAAGGAGGCAACAAATTGTCTCTCGTTGTACCAAATTCACTGATTTGACAAAGTGGTCTGTTCAAATGCAGAGGCAGAACATTAAATGGAGCTAAAAAAGATATCTGCATTTGTAGCAAATGCACTGCATTAGAATTTGAGGAAATGTAGAGAGCAGTGAAAGGTAAAAATTGCTCATATTATTCCAAGGAATTATGTATGAATACAGCAAAGCAAAACAGAATAAACCCAGCCAATAAACAACCACTGAGACCCCCTACTCAAAGCCTATTTAAAAACGACAGGACTTGTTCCATTAATTTCAGTGGACTTGCACTGGGGAGCTATATTGGTGGGAGGGGGAAAGACTTCTTACCCATCATGAACGAAGACCTTCCATTCTGGGAGGTATATCCAGCAGATGCAAAAAACTCAGCAAATTTCCTCTTTATCTTGTTACTCTATTTTTTTATCATTAGGGAAAAACAGAGCAGCATGTAAAAGTGGAAAGGAATGGAAATCCTGTCTGTGAAATCTAGTGGAATTTAATTTATTGAAAGTAGCAGGGATTATCACTTTTATCTGGATTTTCAGAGAATTTAATTTAAAAAATGTTTGATATTCATAACCTCTTTGGAGTTTGTATGTGTGAAACTGCACATGCAGTAAAACATTTTATGACTGCTGGGCAATAAAATTCCACTAGTTCTATACAAATCTAGTGTTTGGTGAAATACAGCCTGTGGAGAGCAGGAAATCCCAAAGACATGCAACTTTACAGCCGTAGAACTGGCATAACAAAGGCTAATAAATGGAACTAATTCTCAGAGTCTCGAGACATTGTCCAAAATGGGAGGTTGATTTCTGAAACTTGAACAACGTCACAGAAAGAATACTGTTCTCCAGCAGGAACTTTGTCACCCATGACTCTGCCCTTGTGTTTCCTACATTCTTTTCACTCTCCAGCTTCTTCATCATGTGAGACAAGGCTCTGATTGACAACAGCTTTATTCACTGCACAGCCCCTGGAGAAGGTTCACTCTGCAAGTTACATTCACAGTCTGCATGATGAGAAAAGAGGAGTTTACTGTAATGTGATTGTACTCAAACGCCTCCAAGATGTTTATGGAAAATAATGCCTTAAGATGATTTATGATGACTGAAGCCTGTGGTCCAGCAGGTCACTTGCAGTACCTGCAATTCTTTAAGCCTACATCATAATTCAGGCACACTACACTGTCTGTTCCAGAACCTACTAAGTTTTAAGTATTTGTTTTTTAGAATCTTGTTATGGGAAGCATATCAACAGCAAACAGTGCTTGTGTCTGTAACAAGAATTCCACATGGACACTCATTTTTTATTTCTCTTTTGTTGAGCACTTAATGAACAGCTAGATATGCTCTGCCTTAATGATTTTGTCATTAGTTAAGAATTTCTAATGAAAGTAGAAGGAGTACTTTTTTCATTTAATTTTTGACAGCCTGAAGTCTTTCAGAGAATCAGGTACAAAAGTGTTTTCTGGAAAATAGAGAGCAAATTTAGCAATCTTTTTTTCTTTCTCCTCATAAGCAGCAGGAGCAAAAGAAGCAGATATCCTGTGTGGGTTTTGTGTTACTGACACAGCCTGAGAATAAAGCTTTTGCATGAATTCACCTTGTAAAAGTCATTATAAAAGAAAGTGTCTGTGTATAGACTATTGAAGACAAGGACTTTATCTGAGCACTGCTGATATTTCTGCTGATAAAATGATATTGCATTTCTTGCTACCACTTTCTCTTAAAAGCCATAATAGACCTGTACAATCACTAGGGAATAAAAACATCAGATAAACAGTTCTTAGTATCTGTCTTAAATCTCTCCCTAATTGACCAAATACATTTCAGTACTAGTTTAATTAGGTGTCTGTCCAAAGAGAATCAAATATCCATTCAAAGCTTCAAACAGTTAAAATAGATCTAGAGGTTGGCAACCTGCAAATGCTCCCATTCAAAGCAGGTGATGTGAGGTGTTGTCTGGTTTATGTTTGCCTTTTCCAAAAATTGGTTCCCTCTGACAAGCAAGAGCTATGTCCTCTCCCTCTCTATTGTCGCCAGTGCCACATTTTATGTAAAGACAGATATTACTGTGATCTTTGCTCTACCAGCTCAGAAACCACTAACTAATATTTGCTTCACTGTTCAACAAGTTGCATGCTCAGGTGATAGAGGAAGAGAGACAGGAATGGCTTCTTGTGTGAAGCAAAATTAATTTAAAATAAGCTAAACTTGGTTTTGGCGGATTATAGCTGTCATGGTGGAGAAATTAATAAGGTATGAAGGTCTGCTGACAGAAGCTCCACAGGATAAAATTGAGACCCTGGTAAGGTGCAAGGGAAATTATTCTAGGTCTTGTCTTTTGTTTTCTACCTCCCTGCACTGCTGTCAGAGGATGCTTGATTGTAAGGCTTGTTGGGTTGTCCCAGCTTTGTCAGCATTCTCACAGGCTTTCCCTTCAAAAAATGGCTCAACAAGTAAGCAGGAAATAAAGATGAACAGTAACAAGAAAACGTATATCTTTACTCTTCAAGTGATAAGCCACGTTGTGCTGAATGTTTGGGGTTTGTTTGTTTCTTTCTTTCTTTCTTTCTTTTTTGGGGTTTTTTTTTTGGCAACCCTGAGTACTAAGTGCATCTGTTTGAATGGTCTGTGGCTCCATTATGCATACTTTGCTTAATATCCTTCTGGATGTCTTTGTGAAACTATTATCCTGTAGCATTCAAGTGTGTTTCTTCCCAGTAGTGCATTAAGTAACATGACTGACATCTGTCACATGTGATTTGTTCTCTTCTCTCCGAAAACATACCTGTGCCTTGCTCTATAAACCCCCTTCAGTCAAACAATTTGTATCAAAGTTATTTTAAAAGGGAATTCATCTCTCCTACACAAGGATAGACTGATTATTAATGTAACCAACAATGATAGTGTTGTAATATCTGGAAGCTGCTTGACCTGTGAGCAATTGTTGGCCTTGCTGAAGATGATGGGTGGGCTAGCTTTTGGAACGAGAAAAAATGCCAAGCTATTTTGTGAAGTAAACTGATTGAAGCAGGAGAAGCTTAAAGTGAGAGGTTCACAACAGTCACAGCAGTGCACAAGCTGCAATAGAAGAATATTCTCTCAGGCAAGTTTACTGTTGCTCCCTACACTTAACATGGAATGTGCACCATACAAAATTGTGATTTATGGGACAGTCACTCTGCATTTTATTTTCTTCTCTGGAGCAGTGAGAAGACTGTCAATGGGACTGATTGAACATGCAGGAGCTGTGAATTTTACTGGTGGAGGTTTGCATAGAATTGAAATAAAAAGCCAAGATAAGGTCAAGAAACTGGAATGGTGTTGCCATGTGGGGAAACAGAGCTCTGAGAAGGGAAACAGACTCAGGAGATGAAGCTGCAGGGGTGATATGGAAGAGTTTGCCCATTAGACAACAAAATGCTTATGATCAAGCAGCTGAATGTGCCTCAGTGTAAGCTGACCTGCAGTGTTATTAAATGGCAGCAGATACCAGCCATCAGCTCTATCTGCTCAGCACCCAGCTAACTCATCTTCTAGGCTACAAAACAGATGTTCATAGCTTTTTTTATACCTCTCTGGCAACCCTCTCTCTCTATCCAAATATCAGCTGCCATATATATTTTGCATGACTGTGTATCATGTCAAGGTCTGTGACCTTGCTGTTCTCCAGTCTGCTGAACTCCTCACTTTGTCCTAACTTCCACAGAAATGTATCAAAGAATCAAGACATGCATCCAGCTGAAAAAGCTCATACTGATTTCTTATTTCAGCTTGTTTACAACCACTTGTTTCCTATCCAGCCCCTGCCAACTGATATATACCATGACTAATGAGCTACAAAGACATGCTATGAACTTGAAGACTCCTATAATAAAAATTCAGTGGGATGAAAGGAATAGGCTACACATCTGTCACGTGAAATCCCAGCTTTCAGTTCTATGTCACTCCTTGATATACCAGTGATGGGCCTGAATTCTCATTTTGGGTGGGACTGTCCAAGAGACTGGATAACATTTCTGAGCCTACCAGCCAATAAGGGGCAGTTCAGTTTGTCAATAATATGTGTGAGCACGTAAAATAAGAAGAACTGTCTCTCAGAAAAAAATATTGTTTGGTGACTCTGTCTCTGATGAGAATAATTTGTTAGCAAGCTTGCTCACTGTATTTGTTAAATTTAACATTAGATTAATATTAAGATAATGAAATATACATGCTCCTTGATCCTGGAGACAAACAGTAAAGATGATTTAAAGGATAGTGTTTAATACAATTTAATATAATTACTGTAATTCTTAAAAAAAAAAAAAATTAAAAACCCCCAAACTAAAACCCAGCACCCTAAATAAGAGGGGGAAATTTTTTGTGGGGATTTTTTTTTTTTTGTACATGCACCAGTTGCATGGCTGCAGGATAGTTTTAACCAGCTGTTAGCAGTAGTAGAATCCAACTGGCAAACAACAGTATGATACGAGTCGTCAGGGTGCTAGAGCTCTGTTTTAATACCTCTGCTTGTTCCCACCAGAACAGCGAGCTGATTTATCCTTCGCTGCCTTAGGACTGTGGCAGCTGTGTTAAAGGGAAACATGTGCTTCCTAGGAAGAATGGTTTGTGGGCTGAGTGGTGAGGCATAGAGCCTACTGCAGTCCCCAGTTCTGTTTACACAGAGACTCGTTAGGACACCTTCTCTATGCACTGACAAGCTACAGCCCAAGTCCTGAGGACTTTCAGCAATTTTGTGCTCAGCCTATTGCAAAAAGGGCAAAACCACAGCATTTGCAGGAGCTGTGGTAAGTGTGCCCTGCATGTTCCCATGGGATTCAAAGGATGAATGAAATACTCTGCTTCTCTGACGTTACTATTCATGGAGCTACCTCAGTATGACAATCCTGTGCCATTTAAAAGCAGCCTGTGCTTAAAGGCTGTGTTTTGGGTCACAGATTTTATCACAGTACACCTAGTAAGCAGATTGCAGCTAAGACATGCATCCCTTTGAGGCACAGAGTATATCTTGTCTGGTGAGCCTGATACTGAGGTCCCAGTGACCTACAACTAGTCATCCATTAAATCTAATTTCTATTTGATTAAGTCAGGCACCGTGGTCTACCTGAGTATTTACTCAATGCTAAAAAATTGCTCAAGTATTTTTGTTCCTTAGTTCGACTGTTGCAAAGTCTGATTCAAATTGTGCAGACGTCTTGCAGGGTCAGCCCAGAGGAATCTGAATAAATTCAGCATCTCTGCATGCATAGTCCTTCTTCTAACACCTAGCAGGGTTCACCACAAGCTTAAAGTTCAGCCTAAAGCAGTTCTTGACCCAAAGGGGCAAATTCTAAGTGATATCCCTGCTGATTAACTAAGAACACAAAACATACAGATATACATAAGTGAGAAATGTACATAAGATGTACATAAGGGAAATCAAATGGACACCTACTGTAAAAGCAGGTGGTTTGCATAATAAATAGTTAAATATGTACATAGCAGTAATTGTGGAGTAATAGGCCTATCATAAGACTTTCAAAAAGAAGGAGATATTCTAATTCTAGCTCTAAAAAATAAAATAAATGCTAATAAGGAGAATTATATTATTGAAAAGTGCTTTAGACTGAAGAGAGAAAGAAAACTTTTGAGTGAATTTTGGCTTCTTTGAAACAAAAGATAATGCTCTATTATGTAGCAGTACAGATGTATTTAGCAAGTAGTTAAGAGCATAGTCCTTGGAATTGCTAACTGCTTCCAGCTGTCATTGATTTCAGTAGGAGTGCAGAATATTCAGAAGAAAAAAATTGATTTAATATCTTTTAAAAACAAGTTACGTCCTGGGGAGGCTTTTCAGTTGTACTCAGCCCAGTGATACAGGAACATAACCAAGACATGGCTATGGTGTGTGAAAAGAATCAAATCATGTGGCTGGTTGGCAATGCCTGTTGGGGCTGGAAATCCAGCTTGTTAGCTTTCTCTATAGGTATGTATGGAGAATTCTTGTTCTAGTTATGTAAATGGGAAGATAAATGGCTTCTAAAACACTATTCATATTTTAAAAGCAACTCAGAGAGTGCAAATATTGTATCTGATATGTTTTTCCAGTGTGTGCTTCTTAACAGTTACTATAATTTTCATGCCAGCAACAAACACATACTAATTATTGTTGAAACTAGTGATCCCACAGTATTAATATCACTTTAAAGGTTTCATAAATAGTAAGTATTTAAGTTTTTATAGAACTTCACATGAAAACAGGCTTTCAGTTGTTAATATGCATTTAAATGAACTCCTAATTCTGCATCAAAACTTGGCCTGTTGGAGGGTGGGAATAACAAGGGAACAATGGCAAACCTCCCAAGCCAATGGAATGGAGATGGTGTCATGACTCAGCTCTCCAGCCAATCAGTACCATTAAAAAAAATCAGTATATATCCCACCCAAAGCTTCCTAAAGATTCCATGTACTGTTGGAAGAGCAAATAAACACAGTCACTTCTGTTGTAAACAAAACACATAAATGGGGGCAGAGGGGACAGGGAACTGACTTACACAAATAGAGAAAATAAAGTCAATAAATAGACTCTTGCCTAAGGGCTGAAGGTTATGATTAAGAGCATGAAGAGCCCCCACTGAAATCTTCAGCACTCTAGTGCCAGAAAATAAGGTTCTAACTGTGTTCTAAATACAGTCATCATGAGGATAAGTGAGATCTTCAAAAGTGATTGGTAAGTTTAAGTTGCTTAATATCAAAATTCCTTATGATGCTTTGATTTCAGTAGAATACAGAACATATTAAAACTACAAATTAATGTTTATTTCATATTGTATTTCATATTAATTATTGACACATTTTAGAAATAATCGGTAAAAATAGTCTATATATGTGGAATCAGATGATTTTATACTAGGCTGTAAGCTAGGGAAATACTGCCCCTTCCACATTTCAGAAGCTGTGCTTGTATCTGCTCTTTCTGAATTGTTCAAAGCCGAGCTGCAGAGGCAGGTGGGACTTCCCACAACAGCTGGGACAACCAAGGATGGTCCCCAATCTAGGGAACTATACATCAGAGCACAGGGCTGGTATTTCTTTTCACCCTTACAGCCTGGCATAATAGTACAGCATATTGTTGCATGTAAGTAAATGACATGAATAGTCAAAACCATTCCTTAAACTATTGACTGACTGACAGGAACTACACAAGAAAAATTTACCCATCACACTGGCTGTTTGTTGGTGAGTTGGAAAATCTTTCTGGGTAAATTTCATTTGCAGGTTTGGAGCCTTTAAAGATTAGTTCACTTCTTTCAAAATTTAAAAAAAAATACATTTATCAGACTTGGTTAATGGTTATTTAGCTTCTCCAGTTGGTCCATCATTTTCATTTCTTCTATAAATCTATGGATGAAAGTGTCCTGCATGTAATACTTGGTTTCTCCATCATTCTCATTAGAAAAAGTGCAATTTAAGAAAATCATCAAGCTCTTTTAAAGTAATTCTCCTTATCTCATGTGCTTAGGCAAATAACACACATTTTCTTTTGATCAACTGATATTTCACAATACCAGACAATTTCTTACTATTTTACTGACATTCTAGTTGCTTTATTCCTCAGACTTCTTGTTTGTGCTTGTAATTTCTTTCACAGATTTATTGTACTAAGGTTTGTTCCCTTTCATTAGAGTCACTTAGGCTGTTAAAGGGACACAAATTAAAGTAAAAATGCAAAGCTGCTGAATATGTGAATATTGTTGCTAGACATTACCCTTAATATTACTGTATTAGAAAGCAGGGAGATGCAGTGAATAGGATACAGAGGTACTTCAAACTTGTTAAACTACTGTGCAAGACTTCAAGGGTAAAATAGTTGTAGCTTACAGCTGCTAATTTTTATTCCTTTGCGAAGCTTTATGCACAAGCACAAAGACAGCGTGGTCTTGGAGTACTGTAATTGCAGCTCTGTTGACAGTATTTTAAAACCTTCAAAGTTATTCATGCTGGCTTGCTCACCTGCAGCAAGTTCCTAAGTCCTAGAATAAGCGCAGCTAAAGTATTAATCAAAACAGGGTTTTGCCTACATTAAGCATTTTAATTCCCTGGAATAGCTCATTCAATAAGTCTTTCCATCCAGAGATTTTATTTACTGCGTGACTGGGATCTAAGCACAAAGGATGGAAGAGAGGCTTTGCAAGCAACATGATTTTCCTTTGGTGTACAGATTTCTGCTGCACTGGTGAGGGGTTACAGTGATTCTGCAGTGTGAAAGTAGTGACAAACTTAGCTTTGATATCACACTGGGTTTACACTCATTGAAGTGCTTTTGTTAGTTCATCTGTTGTGTGTTTCATGGTGGCGTTGTCCCTGTGTTTCCTACACCATAATTTGATTGAGCACTGCTACTTTATCATAGAAGAAACTGTAAGGTTCAGCGATCCACTGCACTACCACTTCCATTTTCTCATTACAAAAATTGACCTTCTTGCTGTTGTTTGAAAGGGCTCAGACCACTGTCATTCAGACTTCAAGACTGGTGAGCAGTAATAATGGTATAGGAAGTAGGAGCAATAGTTAAAGCAGCCTGGCATTGTGCTCCCTTCCTGGAATCCATTTTGAATTTCACAGTACAGGCAGCGGGTGTCCTTTGCTACCTCCAGCATGCATTGTGTTTTCCTGTAATCCCCTACTTGTCATTAAATCATTTCAATCTATTAAGGCAACACACTGCAGGAACATTTTGCCATGTTCCTTTTGCTTTGTGGGTGATTTTCCTCAACCTGCTTTAACAACCCAGAAATAGCACAGCACTATTAATAAAAAATAAAATTAAATTTGGTGATACTTGTTTAAAACAAACTGACCTACTGAATCTATTCCCACACGTGTTATACACCATGCTGCAAGACACGCCTGCATGTGGGTGCCTAAACCTGTAGATGAGAATATAGACCCTTGGATATAGGTACAAAAAGTCCAGCACCCTGGAGACCTTGGCCATGGGTTTGAGAGAGTAACTTTGCATTCCCCAGTCTGGAAATTCTTCCTTCTCTCCTTTGAATTGCACAGTTTAGCTGCTGTAGAGGCAACCCTGCACACTGTGAAAGAAGGAGTTTTGTCAGAGTTTGGGTAACAAAAACTGAGGACTTTTCACAGAATAATATTTAAAATCTTTTTCCCTTCCCTTCCCTTCCCTTCCCTTCCCTTCCCTTCCCTTCCCTTCCCTTCCCTTCCCTTCCCTTCCCTTCCCTTCCCTTCCCTTCCCTTCCCTTCTTCCTTCCCTTCCCTTCCTTCTTCCTTCCCTTCCTTCCCTTCCTTCCTTCCCTTCCCTTCCTTCCCTTCCTTCCCTTCCCTTCCTTCCTTCCTCTCCCCTCTCCCCTCTCCCCTCTCCCTCTCCCTCCCCTCTCCCTCTCCCCTCTCCCCTCTCCCCTCTCCCCTTGCCCTTGCCCTTGCCCTTGCCCTTTCCTCACCTGTTCTTTAACTGTAACCCCCACAGCTGGCAGAAGATATAGCAGATATTTTTCATGCACACTGAATTTATGCCTGTCCATAGATGCCAAACAGGAAAGCAAAATAAGTTTGGATGTTGTCATCTATGTTAAGCTATTTGGGTTTTTTAAAAAAACTCTTTTTTTTCCCTCTCTCTTTAAAATTACTTAATAATGCACAGTGGTTAATAATAAACCAATTTTGCCAATAGTATTTGCTTTGGCAAGCTTCTTACTGAAACCTCTGATTAAATACTGTAAAATATTGTACTGGAAATGCTACATCAAATGTTCAATAAAATCAAGAGCTATTACTTATTCATTTTTGTTTTATTTGGGTTTTGCTGGGTTTCATTATATCTGAGACATCACATTCATCAATGTTTTTCTGAAAATATTGTTTTTATAGTATGAATCCATTCTGCGTATTCTTGAAATCCTACAGGGACAAACACCATACTGATAGAGATGGATTCAGAACAAGGCCCTTGTTGTACCAACTTTAGGGTTTATATGATTTTAGGATCCCAATCTAGTTCAGATTTCAGTAAAAGTTTTCTGTCTTACCATACATCAAAACAAAAAGAACCACATTCAAATTACTCAATATTTTTACGATGAAAATCTCAGGCTACATCTATAGAGTCTGGGGATGAGCCTGGTCACCAAAGTCTAAAGTCTCTTAATTTTCTCCACAGGATAGTAGCACTGCTTAACCATAGGAACTGTAAATTGAAATTGGGATAACATAAGTTCTCAGAAAATCACTTCTGTTTAACAAATACTTGCAAACAATATTGGATTTATGATGAATTTAAGTATGTGCTCTCATGCTTTCCCAAATGTAGACCATTGCTGCTGGTCAAATATGAGTTCTTGAAATACAGGAGGCTTATACTCATTTCAGTAAATTACCACAGGTCTAACATAACCCTAAAACTGTAACAAGACATGCCCTAACATACAAAAAAGCTGCTTTTTACTCAGAAAATTTGAGCAGTGTGCCATACTTTTTACCCTTTTATTTAAACTATCACATGGCTTGCAGTGTGACTATAACAGTATTTTACATAATATAATATATAATACAGCAGTGTTTTATATTCACAGGTTTTAGCCTCTCTATTCTGGTCACTTCCACATACCCAATTCCAGGGACATTCAGTCTACTCCTACCTCTTATCGCCTCTGTCCCTCACCAAGACGGAAGCACTTACTTTGAGCCTTCAGCCATAGGGATGGAAAGTTTGCTAGGGTTTTGGGCATTTTTTTACAAGGTTTCAGTGGGGCAGACTTAGGTATAGCACAGAGCCAACTAAACTGCCTGGGTGTTCTTAAGGCTGGATTAAAATCTATTATTTTGTTTACTCGGTATAAAAGGAAAATTAACTGTATTCCTAAGAAAGGAGGTGGTGAACATATGTAAGTGGATCAAGGGTATAACTTTTCAAAACATGGAGTTATTTGTAAGCAATGCATTTTTAGTATCATTTAAGATGAAATCATCCTGTTGCATATTTGCAAGAGTAAAATAGATAATATTTGTTAAATTAAGCTGGTTGAATAGATAAAGAATATGATTTCCTGAAGATGAGCCTGATATCATAGTTACATTTTTGTAAATTCTTTTCCCTCTGGGATTATTCAATCTCCAGAATTTAGAGAAAGGATTGATAACCCAGGAGATGTCATACATTTCAGCTTGATTAAATACTCACCTGGAACCCTTACCAGACACTAGTTGTTCTTGTTTATAGTTTTGTTGATTGCCAGATCTAGATAATCAAACTTGTAAGTCAGTCCTTCAAAATTTTGATAAAGTTAAAAAATATGAAAGGCTTGGTACTTTGAACTTGTTTTCTGGTTTAGAAGTTCACAGTTTGCAGTCTAATAACATTTTCAAATTTTCTCCAAAGTATAAGAAGTAAATATTACTTCCTGCTAGGAAAGCTTTTTTTCTTGAGAAATCATTTAACTTTGAGAGCTGAAGTTCAAAGAATTGCTAGAGAAACCCAAGAGAGAGATATTTTTGGTGGAATTACTGTTATTCTGTTTAGAAATGTCATCCAGTAAAGGAGCAACCCTAATTCTTTATTTTACCAAGTCGTCAACTAAAACAGTCTGCAGTTGATGGAGTTGTTGAGAAAGATTTGCGAAAATTGCTCGATGAATTCAGACTAATAAAGCACAAGTTTTCCTAATGTGTTGCTCTGTTGTTAGTGAGTATTTACAGGCTTTACAGACAACACTGTCATCTTTTCCATTGGAGGCTGCCCTGCTTAAAATAATTCCGACAGGATCAACACTGGCAGGATTTACAATTTGCCACCTGACAAGGTCGTCAGCATCAAGGGCCTTGTCTTGGGGTTTGACATGAATGTAAGAATATTATCCGGTGGAACTGTGAACTTTGTTGAACTGATCTATCTCCCATATATCTTACTGAATCCCTTGCCAAGTTATCAAACTTGGCATGTTGTTCACTGAGAAAAGGAGCTAGCTTTGCCATGACTGCTTGTATGTGGCATTTATCCACATCCCTTGCCTTCACTGTGGGCTGAAATATCAACAAATGAATTAAGAAGTAACAAAAAATGGGAAAAACACAGCAGTCACTCTGAATTAAAGTGCTGCATGAACTCATACGTCTTGTGTTTTTCCTGTACCCACAACACTCTACTATGGCTAACGCTTGACTGGAACACAGGTTGCATGTATCTCAGTAGATCATGTTTAGTTGAAAGCCTGTGGAAGTCACCAGGAAGTCACCCATGGGCTTTTTTGGGATGTATTGATCTCCTTCTGATAATTGATAAGGAACCTGGAAACACTGGGGCAAAGTCAGAGTCTCATGAGACATTCAGAGCCAGGTGTGAATCTGTGTGAGGATGTTTTTCTTGCTCTTATTTCTCTTTATGTCACTTTTTTGATCTGCTCCCCGGCAGGATAGCTCCCAAAAAGGCTCATTTGAACTGAGAGTCTCTCCCTCTGCTGATTTTGCAAACGAGAGGAAGAACATTTTAAAATGCCCACATCATTTGTACCTACAAGTCAGGCTGACTGCTGACTGGATGTTAGAAAATATCATTCCATGGACATTAGTGATGCTTAATGTACTTGCTTGCAACCTGAATTTGGCTCACTTTGATACTGAGGTACATTTCCCTCTTCCCTGAGAAATCTGTAATTTTTCCCCACCTGTAAGAGGGTCCTATCATACTTTACTCTGGAGAACTGGGTGAGTCCATGGTAAATACAGTCAGCAGCAGATGTGTTCGCATTTCACTACAAAGAACATATGAACCCTTTGCACCTGACACTTTACACAATATGCTCCCTGGCTTTAAGAAAACATTGTTTCATGTTCTTACTCTAATCAGCCTTGTCTGCCAGCTCAGAGAACAGAGAAGTTCATTGTTATATGCAGCTGTCATTTGTTCCATCTCCTTGCTCTTTCTGACTTCAATATCTTTGTGGTATTTAGTGAAAGTAATTTTCAGTTAGAAATCTTCTGCCCTTTCAGTAAGTGCAAGTATAGCACTTCATCAATGGCCAAAGAATTCCAAGCTATCTGGGATGTATCAGGACAGTTGATAAAACCTCACAGAGCAACCTATGATAGTACATCCCATCATAAATAAAAAAAAACAGAAAGGGCCTTTGTCAGTGTTTATCTGTAGCGCTTTTATTCTTTGCCCTTGATTTCCTCTTCAGAAAATTGATGCACCCTTAAATTGAAGCAGGAGGCTTGACAGGTGATGGTTAGTGTGATAACTGCTCAGATTTCATCAGCCAGTGTTTTTCTGGTGGTGCAATTGTAGGAACTTTCAGCTAGATTACCTGTCATCCACTACATCAGATAAAAGAGGGAGAGTTGAAAGATGCGGTTTTGCCACTGTACCTTATAGGAAATGAAAAGTGTGGGTGAGGTAACAGTAGCTGAAAAGAAGTACAATTATTTTCTAATCAGGCTATTCCGTCAAGAATGTCACTGCTGAAATTCACAATCATTGGGCAGAATCCATTGTTAAATTTGCATTGTTAAATTCAAAGGGGGAACATCCTAAAAGACATAGTCATTCTTACTGTAGGTATTAGCTCAAGCACTACTTTTGACTATCCATTTAATTCTTCTGTATATGAAAAGCAAAGTACAATCTATATTTAGACAGAAGAAAATGTTCCTATTTTGAGTATATTTCTATATTTTATTTGATGCTACTTATTCTGATGCCAGGTTGTTTTTTCTTTTTCTCAACTTCTGATAGCTCAATCACTTTGTGAAGTTTACTTATTTTGTGTTCATCCAGGCAGTATTTTTGTTTAACAACTAGTGCATACTACCAGTACCAAATATTAAATATATATAGTTTTGTCGGTACTCCTGTACAGTGAAAAAAATTGGACTGTTTTTTGATCACCTGAAACTATTGAACTTATGAAGATGACCTCAGTTTAATTCAATTTAATTGCACTGAACAAATGTTATATTTTTAATTTTCTATATTGACTTAATTCTGTGCTTTAGCAATTACTTTCCAATGCTGAATTTCCTAAATATGGAGCAACTTAAATATGTTTTCTGTTATCTATGTTTTGATTTATCTTGGTTATCATTCATAATCTTTTCTTCTAGGTAGCTGAGGTCTGTTTTGAGTTTTATTTAAAATTATTACATATGCAAACTCTAAAAAAGAATAAAATAAAAACATAACCATTGGTTTGTTAAATATCACTATTCCCAATACTGCAGTTGAAAGTCTGTCAGTAATTCTATTACAAATGCTTATTTTTCTAAGGATTATGCAGTTTAGCTTTGAAAATTCTCTCTTGGGTGAGACTTGGCAGCTGAAAGTTCATCATGTGACTGCAGCAATTTGTTGCTATTGTTTTACCAAATATTCTCAATTTGTTGGAGATTTGTTGTCAAAGTTATAAGTAGAAAGCAATTTTGGAAAATGCAGAAGACTAAATCTACAGTTTCATAATATTTTGTTTGTACCCTTGTTAATAATAATTCCATGTATTAAAATTATTCTGAGAGTGTTTTATTTTCATTTCTTCCCCCTAGATGGATAGCCAAGAACACTGAGAGATCAAATGGATTGGCAAAAGCCATCAGTGTGAAGAAGTGCTGTTTTCTCTTAGGTTCCTTGTCTTTATCACTATTTTAACCTCCATATGGTTTCTGTAAATGAACATTCACCCAATGGGCCATTGCTCATGCTAGAAACTGCTAAAAATGTTATTCACAATACCAAAAAAGGTTTTTTTTCACATTTCCAGACTTGAAATCTACACAATTGCACTTTGGGTGGGATGAATGAAGTGCCACAGTGTCTTTTGATACAATGACGGAGGAACTTTCTGAGAGCTGCAGTTATCTCTGGCCATTGCAGAAAGCTTCTTCTGCAATCCCATTTTCAGGCAGACACAATTCAAAGGGGTGCTTTGTATATGCAAGGAGAATTCTTTCCTGAGAAGCAATAGCAACTACTCAGATCTCAGAGTAGGCAGTCAGCTGAACATAAGCTTACACTGTAAAAACTGATTATAAAAACCAGGAAAGGACTTACAGAACAGATGGGAAAGGCTTAAAGTGTGGAAAGTCTGCTTGAGAGAGAGAGAGTCTCTGTCTGTTGAAGAAAAAGTTAAAAGGTCAGTTGGTCACCATTGAAGGTTTCTATACAAAGAAGAAATTTTAACAACAGGATGTAATAAACAACATTATACCAACTTGTTATAAAGAGATTTTGGAATTAAAAAAAATAAAATTTGTAGTGAACTTTGAAATACCAAAAATTGATTTATTGTCCTTCATTAACAAAGGCAAAAAAAAGCCAAAACCAGAGAAGATATAGGCTAAAATTTTTCTCTGTACACAGAGTGCTTGTGCACATAGAAGATGTTTTTATAAATTTCTGCTGGCTTCTACTCCTTGAGGCAGTAGAGGCAGAAGTTGGGTCTATGTTTTTTTTTTTTTGTCACCTGTATATAAAGGAGGTAGGATCCTGCATTTTCTACACACATCCTTAATATTGTTTGGACCAGACATAGTAATGATCCACAACCTCAGGAACAGCAGCTGTCAGACCAGACAGGAAAACCCTTTTCCCTATACTTGACAGAAATCTTCTGTTCATTTGAAAAAACAGCAAGATATTCATGGATTTCTTTGCTGGTCATCTGTGTATCAAATCAGCACATCCTGATCTTTGACTTAGCATGAAAATGTCATCAATGTAAGAATAGCTGACTAATTTTTATTTTTGCTTAAATCTATTTTAAGTTGCCCGGAATTCTAAGGGGACAATAAAACGTGGATATAAGTAATACAGAGGGCTTGATACTCTGTAATAGGCACAACTGAGAGTAAGGTTGTCTCAGAGAAGGCAGTTTAGCTGAGACAGGATTTAGGTAGGCTTTGAAAAGGCTTACATTCTTTTTAAGAGAAGACAAAATATCCAAAACTGAGTAAGTAAAAAAACCCTCTTACAAAGATAGTGGTGATCCATGGGTTCATCTACTGTTAAGTAGACCAAATGAAACCATCCAGGCAGACTGCAGCTTCCAATTCTTAGTAATCTGAACAGTTCATGTTGCCTTTTCACAACTCCTCCTTCAATTAAATATAGCCACTGGAAAAGATTGCTCATTTATTTCATGTTATATATGTCTATTAATAATAATAATAATGATGATGATTATGATGATGAACAGTGTAAGAGAAATACCACAAAGATACAATATAGCTATAGTAACACATCCCGGTTTTGGCCAGCTGCTTATGTCTAACTCTGAGTGTAGTGTAACACCAAAAAGGTAAATAGATGGCAGGGAGAGAAGAGCAGCTGGAGATGAAGCTGTTTGAGTTTGTGGAGTTGGACAGTGACTGACCTAAGTGTTTGACTCACAGTCTATCGCTGATCACATCCAGGCATTGCACCTTTCTGTTGATAAAATACCTGCTGATTAAGCAACATATGTAAAAACTAATTGGTTAAAAATACTTCAGTCTGTTTCCTTTTCTTAAGCCAGCTTTTCAAATAAGAAGCATGGTATAAAAAGAGACATTTACTCACACTGGTAAGATAAAACAACATTTCATGAGCAGAAGAAGCTAGGAAAAGGATAAAACAGTAGCAACACAATGAGTAGCTTGCAGGGAAGCAAATAAAGCACGGGTGTGCTGAGTAGCAGCATAGCAGAGCTTTTGCTGAAAGAACAGACTGGAATGCCTCCTGTTTTGCATCGTTACAGTGCAGCAGTATGTACTTATACATGCCATTAATTTATACAAGCTTTTTGGACCCCAAAAAGCCAAATGTTAGAATAAGCTATCTACTCACCCTGTCCATAAATCGAAAAGTGGCTGAAATGATTACGTTTGATCTGCAGCCATATTCCACTGGAAGGTCTATTGGCTTGCAAAGGCTCTCAGAGCACATTAACCACAGAGCTCTCTCCCAAGCTGGATATACTTAGCTGCCATTTCTGTGCCTCATATTTTTACTAGTTTGGTCTTAAAATAAGGTGTCATTAGGCTGAGAGTTAAATAGTTGCATATTTTAATGCTAATACACAGAAAAAAAAAGATCTAACAACTGCAAACTCATTGTCTGCTGTACTGGGGACAATTCAGAAGGAGTGGGGGAATAGCACAGCATTTGCACTTTCATATAAAGCATTAGGATCTAAAACATAAAGTTCATTCTTACTTTTTCTATTGTGGAAATATTTATATCTAGTGATTTTATATATTGTTTGAATGAGAGTATTCACTGGACGATGTTTTTCTGTACTAGGTTAAAATGCAGGGTTTTAAATGCCCAGTGGGGAAAAAACCCAAATATACTTGGTCAGTGTTTGAAGCAAGTGTGTCACTTCAGGCATTCAGTAAGTAACAAACAAATTGTCAAAAGAAAGCATGGTTTCCACAAGGTTTTGGTTTTGAATATTGATTGTTGGTTGTTAGCTTCTCATCCGCATTTTACTTGATATTGTCTTTTGCTGATAATACTAACATAGTGTTCTTGGTCATATATTTACTGATCTCCTCTACACATTGTACATAAAAACTTACTCAGATATACCACATTTCACAGAGAGCCTACAAGATCAGAGCTAGAGTCTGAGACTGAATGGACACAAAATCCAATATTGTCCTTTTGTTAAATGTTGACGAATTTAAAGAACTTGACACTTTAAAGTTCTTTAAGAACTTTAAAGAACTTGTTTTCAATGCAAAAGACTGAATTCCCCAACCTGAGTTCAAATCTCCTTGAAAATATTAGGTTATGACTGTAAAATCGTTGATTTTTTTTTATTTTAAACTTTTTCTATTTTAATTATTACAAAAAAACTTTTCACTGAGGTCTAGAAATCTCTGCCACTAGTATGTGGCTCACAAAACTGGTACTATTGTCTGAATTTTTATAGCCAAGTCTTCGTTAGTCTTTTCCAAACAATTATGGGCATGTATATTTTCTATACAAAACACTGTCTTTTGTATGTGGCCATGGAAAAATTGCCACTCTCTACACAAGCACACCAGTGTGGTTAGGAAAGCAGCACAGCACAGGAGTATGGCCCTGCCATATATTTGCACTGAGAGAAGCAAACAACTTACACTTTTCCAGAACTCAGCCTTATATATAATGTTTTCGGTACCTTTAATTGTGGCCTAATTGGAATTTGTGCCAGTAAAGTTAACATCTAAGTTTGGAGCCTTGATTTAAAACAGCTGGAGTGTGACCCCAAGCTGGTTCTATTGCTCTGTACAGGAGGCTGACCCCATTTGTGGAAGAAAGACCATTGTCCTGTAGTTCAGCATAGGAGAATTCCATCTCACATTTCCCATGCAGTTCAGAAAACCCTTTTACAATATTTGGAGGTTTTATTATTTGTATTTTTTTTTAAATTGGAAATTCCATCAATTACTAAGAAGACACAGATACACTATTTCCTGAATTCTAGTCAAGGTTGCACAACATTGGCTTGATAAAGGACAGCAGAATGTTTGAGATCTTGGTTAGTTTGTCAAATTTTTGTTCTTGCTAGCAGAGCTATGTTTGTTTTGAACAATGGGAGAATTTTGCTGTATAGTCCTGTTAATTCTTTTCTTGAGCTATTTTTTACAATTTTATTTTATTAAGAAATTGGTAGTTTACAGTTTAAATGGTTTTGGTTTGGCATTCTCAATCTGTACAGATTCTACAGAGAAATGGCAGCATATAGATCCCCTGTAGCAGTCCACGTTAACCATACGCATGCATTTGTGTTCACAACAATAATTTTAGCTTAAGAGTCTCTGCAGTCATTGAGCAGGCATATGAGCTCTCCTGTGTGGTCATTGCCATTCTATAGTCTTCGACATCCTTTGCAGAAAACTTTACAATTCCTAAACTAACAATTGACAAGATGAGCTGTAACAGGCTTCAATATTTAACAGAGCTGCACATAAAAAACTTGCCCTTATAAAAAGAATATAAAAAATCAGCCCTTATCCTATATGCCCCTATTTACACAGGAATACCTTAGAGGCTGGTCATGGAAAAAATTGCACAGGAGTATGGCCCTGAGAGAAGCAAACAACTACTGAGAGAAGCAAACTTTCCCTTTTCCAGACCTCCTCTGGCTCCCAGGATGCCTCTGTCCCCATATACTCCTCAGTGCTTCTGCAGAGGGCGTGAGGCCAGCTTGGGTGTCTCTGTACCCAGGCAGTCGACACCCTAAATATAAGATAAGAAACAACAGATGGCTACAAACAGATGGGGGAACCTAAGTAACAATTTGATGCTATTGATCAGTATGACGACAGTTCTCACAACACACTGGTATTTTCTAGGGTTTTATTCAATCTGCTTTAAATGTGGTTTAAACATTCGCTGCTTCTTTTAAACTGCTATTCCAGTGGTGAATTTGCTGGGGTGAAGATGGAAAGAAGAGTTAGATGTATTTTGGCCTTGTCCTGAGCACTGGAAGGAGTGTAGCACATATTTTCACATCCTGAAGTGGATTTACACAGGTCCCACAGTCCCACCCATGGCTTCAGTGAAAGAGGTTATATGTGAGGCTGGCAGAAATGAACAGCAAGACAGGTGCTTGCTTAGATCAGATGGAGGAGGAGTGGATCAGATGCTACCATAAAATCTGATATTTGTAGACTTATAACTTGCTGGTACCTTTGTCATCCGTTAGTGGCAGTGAATGTACATATGTTTTTGTCCCTGAAACATAGTCTTGGTGTTCAGATGATTTTGTTGCTGCCCCATAGTTCATACTCCACCATCCCATGAATACTTTTCTGATAATATAGTGCCTATAACATTACAAGACCTCAGCTGGTTGTTGATCTAGAAGTTCTAGAAGGTTGAGGGTTTTTGGGGGTTTTTTAAAATTTTTTTTAAGGTGGTCAAAAGCTTCTGATAAGTAAAGGAAAGAATAAGAGGCACCTCCCCTAACTGCTTGCAGTTAGAAAAAAGAATCTATTATGTTCCTGTTATTGTGATACAGGCCAAGTATCTCTTGAAAGGGACGTTACTATTCACAGTCAGTTGTAGGATCCTGCAATGGCTGGCAGGCCTGGGCCAGCATGGTAATTCCTCTCTCATGTTCATCAGCAGTGTAGAAAAGCTGACTACTGACTTCCTCCGCTCTGAAGCTGATGCATGGGCAGCACAAAATAGGCTGTTGGGGTATTTTTGGGGTTTTTTTCTCTTCTGCCATTTTGCATTGCCAATTAGTGTCTGACTCTGTCATTGAATATTCATGCTTCGGATTGTTTTTCAACAAATGTGTTGGGAATTGTGTCTTTCCAGTCCAAACCTCATTTTGTTACAGTATTTTTGCCTATGCTTTTAATCTCTCTGGGTGCCTTTGTATTATTTGTCTTTGTTCTTACTGGTACTTTCAGCTCCCCCTAAATTACCATTGTTAGCTCATTATGATAGTGAATTCATTAAGATCATTACTTCTTTCAGTTTATTACTGAAGATGTTTAGAAAGACAAAACTATTCTCTCTCCATGAGTAAACCTCCTGGAACACCTCTCATCAATGCAATGCACTGCCTTTTCCTTGCAATCTCTTTCCAGCCCACCAAATCGTCAAGATAATATGAATATTTTAAACTTTGAGGTTATGAGATGCAGCATCAAGGCTATAATGAAATCCACGTAGGTTGGCTGTATTCTTTGTGTCCCACTGCCTACACCTTCATCCAACAAGCATGTATGTGTTAGCTTGAAGGTGAAGGGATTCCTTAAGTGAATAGAATTAAACATGCATTTGTAGGACTAAAATCTTAGTGCTCTTTTTAATTCTCTCTTTTTTTAAAAGGATATCCAATAAGTCCAGGAAAAGGTATTCTCAATAAAACCAAAGTCAAAGGTTTCACATCGTTTTGATAGCTGGTAATTTTCATTATATTTCTCAATGTTGGCCATTATTTTATTTAGGTTAGATTATTATTGTCCAGATCACCCTTCTGCTCCGCACCACTTTGATAATTTTGGTTCCTTAGCTTGTAGATATCATTAAACCCCAAAACTATCAGGTCTTTACTGAGAAGAAAATTCTCATTTTAACAAAGGATATGTAGGGTCTCCCTTGTTGTTTAAAAATTTCCAGCTTGTTTAAAAATTTCAGAATTTCACAAGTAATTTATTTCAAGCTCTTTATTCTTATTATTATTTGTAAAAGGGTTTCCCTTATATTGTATAGTATCTTCCCTTTAAAAATTATTAACAATAGTCTTACTGAATCATCATTCATTTGGAAACACTAATATTGTATCCATCCTAATTTCTGTCTCTGCTTTATATTTGTGAAAGCTCTTAATATTGTGCTTGACTCTTTGGACATTTCCTCTTCACTGAATGTCCTCATTGATCCCAGTATTTTGGCACAGTCAATACCTGCAGTTTATTTAAGGTTGCTTTGTCTTTGACTCTTAGAAATTCTTGGCATCTCTTTTTTAGCAATTTTCGTTATAAATTCACCTTAGTTGTTTTCTTCTTATTCTTTTTTTTAACAAAGAACTTGATATTTTTGGCCAAATTCCTTATCCCAATTTGTGATTCCCCCAAAATACAGCCACTTTTCCCAAGCAATGATGGCAAGAATGGCATCAAACTTTGGACCTGAGGATCCAGGAAAGGACAATCCTTTGCCTCAGTCTTCTCTCTAAACAACCAGACTTTGTTGTCTGTTGTTCACTTGTATTCTATCTACTCTGTATTACTTATTGAGATTTAGGTTGCAAGGAAAGCCCAGATTCATGAGAAAGGGGTTCAGACTTTGTCCTTTATGAGGTTAAATGACAACAGTGCTGGGTTTTACAGATATATAGCCATAGGCATCATTGCCAGGCTTGATATCTTCGGTATCTTGTGACCTTCAGATCCAACTGACTTCACTGGGAACTGCATTCATGCAGTGTTTAGATGCCATTATCACAAGGGCAATACATTCTTACCAGTCTGTGCTCTGTCTCATACTGTTAGAATTTACAGGATGTGCAGTATTTGTCCAAACTTTTCTAGCCCTCTGTAAAATGTTACATTACTTGCTTTATCTCATGGTTAAAAAATTGACAAAAAACTGCAAAGACTGGGTCATTAAAAAGAAATTGTGTTAGTCAGATGATGATATTGTATCTTAAATTCAGACACAAAATGCAATACCCTTCGCTTTCAGTGAATTGACTTAGAACCTCCCATTCACCTCTGAATCTCATCTGTGAAATTAACATGCAAGAATAAAAATCTCACACACTCTTTCCTTGATCTCCTACATAATGGTCCATATGAATCCATATAATCCGTGAATACTTTTCATCTGACTTT
Source organism: Lichenostomus cassidix (assembly GCF_008360975.1). Lineage (NCBI taxonomy): Eukaryota > Metazoa > Chordata > Aves > Passeriformes > Meliphagidae > Lichenostomus > Lichenostomus cassidix. Next base: position 30,916,889 of record NC_139482.1, read on the forward strand.
TCTGTCATGTTATATATTTCTTAAGAAGAGAAGGGAGACCATTCACATCATTCTAGTGCAGTATATTTTATGCTTATGATTTCCTTACAAATAAAATAAATTTCCACTACAGCTAAAAGATATTTCACCTTTACTCCCTAGTCAGAAGGTAAACGTGTATTTTTGTCATTCTTGTAACTTGAAAGATACATGTTAAGCCTTTTGTTTAAAGTACATTTAGAATTAAACAGGCCACATTCACAGTAAATTATCTAAATAGATTTTGGAAAGAGAAAGGAGTCTGTTCATTTTAATATACCTTCAGAAATATTTTACTTCTTGATGATGACAGCAGCTCTTACTGACAACTATTAATACATTATAAACACCCCATCAGAGTTATATAAAAACATGTCAGTTTTAAAGAGAACATCTTTGACAGCAAATTTTCTGATTGTGAAACAGCTGTGCCTCCAGTACAATGCATTAAGTAGTTTATTCCTTTTAGATAGTTAAATTGTGCATGAAATGTTGCTGGCGCAAGGGCTCCAAATCTGGCCTGATTAGCGAACATCTGTTACATTGGAAAAATTCATGTCTACCCTAATTAGCTGTCAGGCTGATGTACATCAGCCCTGATGGTGAGGGATCCTGTGCTGTTTAAGTCAAACAGGTTTCTCTCCTATCCCATCACCTGCCCTTTCAAATCTCTTCCTCTGGTGTGTTGCTGTAATTAGAGACTGTTGGAAATACAATAGAGCAGGTTATGGTCAGTTATAGTCCCATCTGTGCCATTTTTTTATTCCCACAAAACTTACAAACGGACATAGAGCAGTCCTAGCAGTCAGGCTGAGGTCTATATATTTTTCTAATCCTAATCCACTCACTGAATATGAAGACATTTCATTCTGCTAAAGCCAACACTTTGGGATGACTGAAAGAAAATTAATAATGAGCTGACAAAGTTGTCCATTCTTGAAAAGAATATTATTTTTTAAACAAGGGTATTTCTGGATTGAGTATGAAACGTGGCAAAGAACTGCAGAAATTTCATGAAAACAGTGTTGTCAGCTATTGATAGTTCAGCATCTGTTTACTGGAACAAGTGTGGACACAATACACCTCTTGTTGTGTGTACATATGTGCATGTATGTATTTAAAGCTCCATACTAGATGGATATCCTTTAGTTTGGGGTTCCAACAGTTTTCACCATATTTGCAGAGGTTCATTAATTTGTTTTTAATGATGCTTTATTTTGTATAGATACAGAGATCTTATTACTATTAATGGTAGAAATATTCATTAAGAGTGTACTAAGTTTCTTTATTTTATGCAGTGGTCCTATTACACAGGTATCAGCTAAATACAAAAAAGCGGTTCCTCAGATGAATAAATTTTTGTGACTCTATTAAAGAAGTTCCACAGGCTTAACATTGATTAAGAACCTAGTCCTGTTCAATGAAAATAAATTGTGTTTTCCTTACTGACTTTTCCCTATGTCCCAACAGTAAGGATTAAAGCCAAACTGAGAAACTCATATTTGTTAAATTAATTTGTTTGGCTTTTTCAGCTCACAATTTCCAAAACCTAGTTCAGTCCTCAGTCAAAGATCATGGTTTTCTTCATCCCCAAACATTTTCAGGCATGAAAGAACAAAGTATTAAAATGTATAATAGATTGATTTGTGGCGGAGTAATTCATCCTCATTCATATGATTTCAGATTAGGATCAAGTCCTCTAATTTCAATTGTAAATTTTTAGACTGTTGCCTGACCAGCAACTGGTCCATAAGCATTATTTTAAAAAATTTTAAAAGGAATTATTTTCTTAATAATGTAGTCATATGCAGGGGGCTGAAAAGTGAAAATTCTGAGTTGCATAATTTCTAAGTGGCCATTCCAGTGGGGCAGAAATCTGTCATCACTTCTCACTCCTATATCCTCTGGAAAGAAAAGAAATATCTCTGCTGCTTTCCACAAAAGAATTGATGTGGAGCCTTTCAGCTTGATTCCTATGTTAACCGGTAGTACAAATCCTCTTGTCTTTTCCTTCTCAGTTTGCCTCAGAGCCCCAGAAGAGACCGCATAGAGTATAGATAATTATGAATGGAGGGCTGTAAAAGATGTGAGAATAACCTCCATATTTGAAGTTGTGTCAGTTTAAAACAGGCTCCAGGTATTTTTTTCGTGTGTTGCTTCAAATATTGCTACAGTGGAATCTCACTGATTTTAAGTTATTACTGAACATTGACATTCACATTAAATGGTGTCTATAACAACAGTTATTAAAGGAAGTTTCCAAGCATAACTGAGATGCAGTTAAAGTT